>NW_027507903.1:47031620-47766620 GCF_037356315.1 Lithobates pipiens | reverse complement strand
GCTGGGCACTCGCTTTGGCTCCAGGGGCGAGCAGTGGGCGCCCCTAGTGGCCACAGGGCGAATTGACGTAACATAATGTTGTTTTGCCCAGCCATGCCATTCTGCCGCAGTACAACTGTGGCGGCTGGTCGACAAGTGGTTAACTAGAAGATCTAGATAAGCAGCCTTGAGCAGTACGATTTACTCTGGCCATGGACGGAGCTATTTTATTTCCTGCAGCCCAGTGTTGCAGGAAAGAAAATCGCTCAATTCCCCCATTAACACAGTCCGTGTTGATGGTGAAATCCCTCCCGCGGAGCCATTGCGTTCTCTTGGGGGGAAGTGTTGTTCCCTCCTAAAGAACACAGTGATTACTGCTAGAGGCTATAACGGCCACTAGCAATAATCGCATGTAAAATTTGACAGCATGAATGTACCCAACTTGATCAATCAACTTGGGTACATTCTGGCTGCCCATACATGGTTCGAGTCTTGGCTGGTCCCTGCTGAACCTGCCGAGATTTATGTTCATCTAACAACTTCATGTACACTTAGCAGTGATGTACCACAGAAAACCCGATTCTTCCACGTTCAGGAGAAGGAGGTTGAACCTCCCCTAACCGCAGCAGCTCCTAAGCTCTGCTAAAAGCCTGTGTGTACATGGACTTTTATGGAGGTCAGTTTAGGAGCTTTGGCAAAAAAAATTCCAAAAGCTCCTAAGCTTGAGTTTAGGAGCTGTAGTGTACATGAAGGCTAAAGCTGGCCATAGACTGACTGAAAATTGGCCAGTTCAGCAAGGACAGGATGAATTTCGATCAGTGTGTGGCCCTCCTGGTTCGAGAGAGGTTGCCCATTAGGCCGCGTACACACGAGAGGATTGTCCGTCCAACTTAGTCCGCTGAAACACAATCCGCTCGTGTGTGGGCTTCAGCGGACAGTCTGGCGGACTAAGTCTTTCGGAATTTCCGTAATTTTGTCCGTCCAAACTTGGTTTCAGCGGACAGTCCGCTCGTGTGTAGGCAAGTTGGACGAACTAAGTATGGCGCATGCTCAGAAAGGATTTACACGCCGAAGGTTGCATTGCAGTGTATTGGACGTCGTATTTCTAGTCCCGTCGTACGTGCTGTACACGTCATCGTGCAAGCTTTCAGCGGACTGTCTGTTCATCGTGTGTGGTCAAGTCCGTTCATTCAAAAGTTGGACGGACTGTCTGTCGGATTGTCTGACGAACTTAGTTGGGCAGACAATCCGCCCGTGTGTACGCGGCCTTAGGATGACTTGCTGATATGCTGGAATACTTATGTCCATCAGAAATCTTGGAAGAATTAAAATGTTATACTGCAAAGTCCTTGTAGCAGCAGTGATTGAAGGGTTGTCATTGCCTGTTTAATATTTCTTACTATACTTTTTTTGATCCCAGAGCAAACCTCTTATTGGATCAGTACAGGAAAAAGTCCAAGCTGTATCGAAGCAAGGTGGTCCTTGTCCCCTTAGGAGATGACTTCCGTTATGATAAAATCCAAGAGTGGGATGCTCAGTTCCTAAACTACCAAAAGCTTTTTGATTACATGAACTCACATCCGGAACTCCATGTTAAAGTAAGAAGGTCACTTCTACATATTTGGTCGCTGATTTTAGCTGATGTAAATCATGCAAGATGATAGTAAAGTTTACCACTGACTGAATCAACAGTAATTGGGTTTCGTTACCTGTTTGATTGTGTAATGTGGCAGGGGACTGTGTAATGTGGCAGTGGACTGTGAATCGCTGGACTGGCCAAAGATAAATTCTTTGGTGGGTAATACATTGTATATATACATTATATTGCCAAATGTATTTTGACGCCTGCCTTTACATGCAGATAAACTTTAATGGCATCCCAGCCTTAGTCCCTGGGGTTCAATATTGAGTTGGCCCACTCTTTGCAGCTATAACAGCTTCAGCTCTTCTGAGAAGGCTGTCCACAAGGTTTAGGAGTGTGTCTATGGGAATGTTTGACCATTCTTCCAGAAGAGCATTTGTGAGGTCAGGCACTGATGTTGGACAAGAAGGCCTGGCTCGCAGTCTCCCCTCTAATTTATCGGGGTGAGGTCCAGTCAAGTTCCTCCACCCCAAACTCACTCATCTATGTCTTTATGGACCTTGCTTTGTGCACTGGTGCGTAGTCATGTTGGAACAGGAAGGGGCCATCCCCAAATTGTTCCTACAAAGTTGGGAGCATGAAATTGTCCAAAATGTCTTGGTATGCTGACACCTTAAGAGTTCCCTTCACTGGAACAAAGGGGCCAAGCCCAACCCCTGAAAAACAACCTTACATTATAATCCCCCCCTCCACCAAATTATTGGGACCAGTGCACAAAGCAAGGTCCATAAAGTCTTGGATGAGTGAGTTTGGGGTGGAGGAACTTGACTGGCCTGCACACACTCCTGACCGCAACCTGATAGATGTTCATTAAAGTTCATGTGTGAGTAAAGGCAGGCAGGCATCCCAATACTTTTGGCAATATGGTGTACATCTATTTCAACTTTATACGTAGATGTTTTACTTTAAGTAAAGCAGCAACTGAGCTATTTTACCCAATGTGCAAAAGGAGCTAAAAGGAAAAGGATACCAGTAAAATCTTATTTATTTATTGACCGTACAATCTGGCTTATATTTATAGAATATTGATATATATATAATATATTGTTTAGGGAAGCTTTATTTAGGTATAGAAGTAATTACAGCCAATTGAATTTGGTGTAGTCTGTACTACGGCAGAACAAAGAAACCGAGCCAACAGGGCTGATAAATTATGCACTGTTTTTCACTGTTATTATTTCAGCATTGCTCGTTCAACCCTTTAATCTGTATTAACACATTACAATCATGTAGTTTTGCATTGACATAGTGGAGAGAATACTGGAATGTTATATTGCATAACCCCAAAGAAAAGTGTTATTTTCTTTTGTAATATGTAGATGTAAAACTGCAGGAAAAAGTATGGATTACACATAGCAACAAGTCCCATATCATTTTCATTGTTTATGTATATTGGTGAGAAAGGGTTACTAAAGCTGGCCCATACACTGTAATTCAGTCGGTTCCTGATGAAACAGACGCACCTTCAGCCCAACAGCCTTCAGTTGAAAAATCTAAGAAGCTGGAAGTAAAATTTGTTGGCAGAACAGCAGCTGCATCCAGTCAGATGAAGGTACTGTTCAGGTATTCTGAAAGCTGCTGGCAGTGGCTGTCAGAGTACAGTAGGGCTGTATAGTATAGGTGAAGGAATCTGTTAGACAGCGTCTGTTCATCCTGCTTAAACCTAATGTATGACCAGCTTTAGTTATCCCCATAGTCTTTTTAAATAAAATGCTTGCATCAGATCAAATTTTTGACTGGGGCTCCTTCTACAGGCACAGTTTGGAACTTTATCAGACTACTTTGAGACACTGTACAAGAAAATGGGAGTCACACCTGGAATGAGACCTCCGGACTTTCCCATACTTAGCGGAGATTTCTTCTCCTATGCTGACCGAGAAGATCATTACTGGACTGGATACTTCACCTCAAGGCCTTTTTACAAGAGCATGGACAGAGTGCTGGAATCACATCTAAGGTTTGTGGAACAAAATAAAGTTGGCAATTATCATGTGTGGAGGATCTCCCCAAAACATATATAGTCTGCTCAGTGTTTATATTGTTTTAATCCATAAAATACATTGACTAGTTGTACATTTTGTTATGAATTAAAAAAAAAAAAAAAAAATCCTAGCAACCCTAGACAGCGTTTTTTTTTTTTTTTGTCCCATCAGTAAATAAATATTCACGGTCCCTCCACATTACCAGCCTCAGCACACCTCTGTAACACATTCTCACATGTTTTTCACATGCAAAATTGACAACATCCGGCTTCACATTTTTTTCCACAACACATCTATTCTTGGTTTACCTTTATTGGTTTTTCTTTCTCCCCCTTTTCTTTACTTGACTGCATCTCTCATTAAACTGGTTTCTAGTTTGAAATCTTCTACCCACATGCTTCATTCCGCTTCCAGCCATGTGTTTAAGTCTTGCTTTACTTATCTCTGCCCTGATACTTTCAATATATGAAATCATTTCTTAAGCGCTGGTCTTGCAAGAAATGTTTCAAAAAACCGCTATACCAATCTTGTACCAAAAAAAAGAAAAAACTAACATGGCTCTGGACAACTTCAAAATAACTTTCGCCCCATGTTTAACTTACTATTTTTTGCTAATATTCTAGAACATGCTGTGTTATCTCAAATACATAACCACCTTACTGTAAAAAAAAAAAAAAAAGTTTGAAGTCTTTCAAATTTGTTTTCAACAACTGCCCAACACGGAAATTGCCTTCCTTGGTCAAAGTCATTAATAACCTTTTTGATAGTTTCTTATTCTGGCACTCTAGCTATTCTTATCCTTGAACTAATTTCTTAAGTTTTACTCTATAGACCAGTGGTCTTCAAACTGTGGCCTGGGGGCCTGGATGGGACCCTTTTGCTTGCCTTTGGGGCTCTATTACTGCCAGTGTTACCAACGATGGGGCGCTCTTCCTTCAACTGATGCCAACAATCGGACACTGTTCCTACTGATACCAACAATGGGATACTGTTCCTTCCACTGATACCAAGGATGGGACACTGTTCCTTCCACTGATACCAAGGATGGGACACTGTTCCTTCCACTGATACCAAGGATGGGACACTGTTCCTTCCACTGATACCAAGCATGGGGCACTGTTCCTTCCACTGATGCCAAGGATGGGGCACTGTTCCTTCCACTGATGCCAAGGATAGGGCACTGTTCCTTCCACTGATACCAAGGATGGGGCACTGTTCCTTCCACTGATGCCAAAGATGGGGCACTGTTCCTTCCTTCCACTTATGTCAAGGATGGGACACTGTTCCTTCCACTGATACAAAAGATGGGGCACTGTTACTTCCACTGATACCAAGCATGGGGCACTGTTCCTTCCACTGATGCCAAGGATGGGGCACTGTTCCTTCCACTGATACCAAGGATGGGGCACTGTTCCTTCCACTGATGCCAAAAATGGGGCACTGTTCCTTCCACTGATGCCAAGGATGGGATACTGTTCCTTCCACTGATGCCAAGGATGGGGCACTGTTCCTTCCACTGATGCCAAGGATGGGGCACTGTTCCTTCCACTGATGCCAAGGATGGGGCACTGTTCCTTCCACTGATGCCAAGGATGGGACACTGTTCCTTCCACTGATGCCAAGGATGGGGCACTGTTCCTTCCACTGATGCCAAGGATGGGGCACTGTTCCTCCCATTAAAGCCAATGATGGGTTATTGCCTACTCACATTGACAGCAGGGAATTTTCTACTCCTCCTAGCCACAGTCTGGTCCCCCTAAAGCCTGAAGGACAGTAAAGTGGCAAAGTTTGGAGACCCCGGCTATAGACCATGATCTTATTTGGAGTTTCTGATATTGCTCTGAAATGGTTCAAATATTACCTTACTGATCACTAGCTCTCTTAGCCTTTCTTTATGGATTCCAATATGAAAATTGGTCCAGTTAAGCCCAGTGTGCCCCAGGCATCTATCTTTTTAGCATTTACACGCTTCCACTTGGTCAGTTTTTAAGATCACATGGCCTGAGCCTCAAGTATCACTTCAGATACACATCCATATAAAACAGATTCTAATTTGTCTCTCTCTCTCCTATGCAATCATAACCATAACATATAAACTGTGACAGGACTGAAGTCATGCTTATTGGCACTTCCCATCTACTTTGTAAGGCCAGTCCTGGAAGTCTGTTGATGGTACTGTACTTGAGGTTCAGTCTAAATAGACACATCTGGGAATGGTTTTTGGTGCTAGCTTATCATTTGATCTACATGTACAGAATGTTGCCAAAATATATTTTTTCTCACTTGGAAACATTGTTTGACTAAACCCTATATTATATACTGTGATTAAAAAGCTGTTGAATACATTTGTGTTCTCCTGACTTGACTACTGTAATGTTCTGCTTGCCGGGGTACCTAAAAATCTACACTAAGCAGACTGCAGAATGTCCAACATTCATCAGCCAGAATCCCAACTAGAGCTAGTGCCAAGTGATCATGTTACTCCTATTCTCGAGTCCTTGCCCTGGCGACCTGTCAGGTTTCACATTGACTTCAAAATCCTCAGGCTCACCTAAAAGGGTTTGCATGGTTTGGAACTTCACTGAATAGTTATCTTACTCCCGTTCCTCACCTTCGTTCCTCTCACCTTTCACCCTCACCTAATTCTCACCTTTTTTCTGTCCCTTGAGCCCATCTTGAGGAACAAGGCCTTCTACTGTTATGATGCCCTGAATCTCTTGCAAAGAAAGTCAGTCACCTTCCTTTAAACTTTTTCTAATCAAAACTGAATTTTTCTTTTTCTTTTCTTTTAGAAAGCACTTTGAGAAGGTTCTTTTTTAAAGGAGCTTTATAAATGTAAAGTTTATTTTTATTATTACTAATAAATATTACAGTTTTAAAAACCTTTCTTCAATTACATATGTTCACGGGGCAGTCATAGTTGCTCCTCGCATGCGCAGACATGTTTACTGCCTTTCAGTGTCTCACCGTGGTTGAGTGCGAGGCCAAGAGATTGCACTGAGCAATTTAGAGCTCCCTCTAGTGGCTCATCTACAAGGTTGTCAGTATGGTAGTACAATAACACTGGACACTGAAGAGAAAAGTTGTTAATGACTATGGGCAATTCTGCATCTATCCGTGTCTGCTTTTATTCAGTTTTCGAATGCATTTTAACATGTGCTGCAGTGCATTTACGCTATTCAGTTGTAAATGCACAGAGAAATGGAATTGCCTTATTTTTCTTGAACTGCAGCACACCACAAAGTTGTGAACAGCCTCATTGAATAACTTCTTCTTATGACACATGCGCTGTTTTGCTTTACAATGCATGTGTTAAAGTGCAAAGGTGTAATTGGGGCCTTAAGTGTCACTAAACCCACAACCTTAAAATCAGTGTGTATATGCAGTAAAACATTCTTGTTATACTCGGTGTAGAACTTAAGGGGTTAATCCTTTGTATTGTGTAAAAAAAAGCTCTTTGATCCTGAATGCACAGATCCTCCCCCTCCTGCAGGGTCTCTTAAAGCGGGATTCCACCCTAAAGTGGAACCTCCGCTGATCTGATCCCTCCCCCCTCCGGTGTCACAATTGACACCTTTCAGGGGGGAGGGGGTGGAGATACCTGTCAAAGACAGGTATTTTCACCCACTTCCGGGCATAGACTCCCACGGGAGTCTACGCCATTTCCTGCCCTGCCGCGCTGTCTGCTGGGACACACGGGTCCCAGTGACAGCGCAGAGATTTCCTATTGCGCGGCGCCGCTCGCGCATGCGCAGTAGGGAACCGGGAAGTGAAGCCGATTCGCTTTACTTCCTGATTCCCTCACCTCGAATGGCGGCGGCAGCAGCCGAGGCCCGAGCGGTCGATCGGCCTCGGCTGCCAGCATCGCTGGAACCCGGGACAGGTGAGTGTCCATTTATTAAAAGTCAGCAGCTGTAGTATTTATAGCTGCTGGCTTTTAATATTTTTTTTTTTTGGGCGGAATCCCTCTTTAACAAGGCCAGATAAAACACAGAGTAGTAAAGCTGCACAATCTCAGTTTGGTCTCTATTCCTGGAGAGAACATTTTTCTTGTTGAGCTGAACTTTTCAGGCCACATGATATTGTAGGGCTGCAACTAACGATTATTTTCCTAATCAATTAGTTGGCCGATTATTGTTTCGATTAATCGGTTAATAACCTTAAAAAAAAAAAGTGGGTCAAATTGACTTTCATTTTCAACCATGGTGATGGGAAAATTTAGAAATAATAGAAAACTTCTTAGTCAAAGGACTTTTCAGACAGTGTATGTGGGTTTTCGTTCAGATATTACATTCATTTTAAAAACAAGTGAAAATTTCAAACAAAATTCTTTCATTCAGCGAATGTACAAAGATTTTTTTGTCTGAATATTCTCATCTGAAAAATGATCTGTGTGACCAGCACAAGGCTCGGTACACACCTACGCAGTTTGCTTTTGATCTGTTTCTGCAGTGCCTTTTGCTGTGCGTTTTGATTTTTGCGCACGTGATTTTACTGCAATTTGCATTTTTGTATTTTTTTTGGGCAGATTAAAAAACACAAATTGCTGCAAAAACTCATTACGTGCTTTTCTGCAGCTTCTCCATGGAAGTATATTAAACCAATAAAGCACCATTTTGCGTTAAAAGTCCCTGACCCTTTCAGATGTAAACGTATCCCATAGGAAATCATGTAAATGAACTGTAGTGCATTTCTGCAAAAAGCACCAAAAAACACACAGACCAGGTCTAAGACGTTTAGTATATAATGGCGTTAAAACTAAAATTAGCCCTTTATAGTAGAAAAAGCAGATAATCACTAATATAAGGGGTTCATTTTTTTACTGTAGAACAGTGAAAGTAATATTTACAGTAGCGATTATTTGCTCTTTTTGTTCTATAAAGGGCTCATTTTATTTTTTTTAACCCCATTATGTTACTGGCCGATTAATCGATTATGAAAATAGCAATCGATTAATTTCATAATCGATTTAGTTGTCGATTAATCGATTAGTTGTTTCAACCCTATGATATTGACATCACACATGTGGGCTTGTATACAGATCCTAAATGGCAACCCAGTCACTACTTCCTTTCTATGCCCAGTAACTAAAAAAGAACACAGTGGGTGGGATGTCACATCTTGATTGATGGATTATCCACCTCCCATAACAGCATAAGAACACAGGCTGTAGTGGAAATCTCCTCCTACCTGAACACTCAGCACTCGGGCGGACCCTGCAATTCATCACGTGATCGTGGTATACAGATCAGCCTTTAAAACCTATAGACCAGGGATATGCAATTAGCGGACCCCCAGCTGTTGCAAAACTACAAGTCCCATCATGCCTCTGGGTGTCATGCTTGTGGCTGTCAGAGTCTTGCTATGTCTCATGGGACTTGTAGTTCTGCAGGTCTGCTAATTGCATATCCCTGCTATAGACCAATAATTATTTTCAGGATTCGACACCAGCACTGCTGTTAAAGAGAGAAGATTCTAGCTGTAATTTTCTCACTGAAATGTGAAAAAAGAAAAAAAATTTTTTTATTTATTTTTCCTTTCATTATTGCTTATAGAATTTTTTTTCTCTTTTGCATACGATTTTGATTATGCAAGCACTGATCCATATACAGCAAAGAACCGCCTTGGCATATGGGCAGATATTCTTGTAGCTGATGCAGCGGTAAAAGGATTCATCAGCACGTTCCTCAGTAATTTTCATGTTGTCAGATCTGATAATCACCTACCATACATCTTTAATCTCTATTTCCAGGAGATATTGTAATATGGTCCCCTAGAGAAGTACAAGTCAACAGACTGTGACACTGAATATACCTCAATGCAGCCATTTTATTCCAGGCATTTCATTAGGAGTTCATTAGAATATGATTGTCTTTTACAGTGAGCTGCTCCTGGAGAATTTTTACATCACCATATGTATGCTGCTCCATAAAACGTTCTTAAGATCAGACATACTCTGTATTTTGTTGCTCTAGTGAAACATATTAACTTGGTTACTTTTGGTAGCTCATATATGTACGAGGGCATTGCATGTGCAGGCATGATGTGGTTATGTGTAATTAACAAAAGATGATTGCACAGACCTGAATTTTTGGCTAAACCAGGCTTGCTGTTGCACTCTATGAAGAGAGGAGGCAGCAGAGCACTGTTTTTTTTTTTTCTTTGTTTACCAGTAGGGGGGCAGTCGCTGTAAGGTTTTCAAAGGCAACTGGCTTATTTTAGGTACAACCATAGACCGCTTGCACAAAACCTGTGAATGATCGGCCCTGGATGCAGAGAGTCTGCGCCCAGAGCCAATCATTTGCATTTAATCATTTCATGAGCGATTACACAAATGCAGTCGTGAATAGCTGTAGGATCTGTCAGCCTCCCATTGCTTTCAATGGGGCTTCAGACTCGCAGCTAGTCGCAGAGGACCCATGCTGAGTGTCCCGTATCTAATCACAAACGACCCCATCCGCAAGTGTGGTTGGGGCCTGGTTAAAAACAGCTTTATTTTGTTGGTAAAATTGGAGAGGGATTAGAACCTCTGTATATAGATGTCTGTGTCCCGTTGGAGCAATTCATGATATTTGCCCTGTTTCTTGTTATTCGTGAAATGGAAAGAAAATCACAAACAAAGCATAAAAGGAGGAGAAATCTTCCAATGGGGACTTTAAAGGATACAAGGGGTCCCAGGTCAAAGGTGTCCTTGGGTGGAATTCTCTATTGGGGAACAATTTAGTGTCTGTGGAGGAGTACACAGCAGTTTTGTATCTGTGTTCTAAGGAAACAAAACCAAGCGGTCGAGTGTCCAGGAAAACCATGCCCAAATAATGTTTTTTTCCTGGTGTCTGAGCTGCTTGCATATGGCACTCCTCCCTTCTCGATTGTCCAGTGCAGGAATGATTCTTTGCCTATAGCACCCCTATATAGAAGGGGAACTGGCAAGAGAGAATTTATGGGGCAGATCAAACATGCATACCTGGCTTTTCTTTAAATAAGTAGAGCAAAGGCTCTTTTGGCCTGCTTCCCTTGTAGATCACAGGAATGCACTTCGTTCTGCACTCTTTATTCAGCCGACAGCGGGCTAAATCCCCTTAGCTGATGTCACTCAGCTGGTTCAGACTCTGGAGAGATCCTGACTTTAATGTCAGGATCCACCCAGATGCCTGAACTGCAGCTGGCTCAGCCTCTCAATGTGCTGCTGAAAAACTGAGCCAGCCGCTCCCTTCACAGTCCCCTAGTGAGTGCTGAAGGGGCAGAGAGCAGTTACTAACATTCACTGGCTCTCTACTCACTGAAGATCGAGAACTGAGTGATCAGCAATCTTTGATTGCTCAGTTCTGGGTCTTCCAGGCGGTGGAGGGCAGATGCAGCATCCAGCTAGGTGAGTATGTATGTTTTTTAATTTTTTTTGTCTTTTTTAGAACCCGCACTTCTCTTTTAATGTCTATTGCCACTAGATCCCTGTATCTGTTAGTTACACATGTGTTAACATGGTTCTGATTTTTTTGTTTTAAATATATCTAAATCTAATCTGTAAAATTAACTTAACTGTGTATTTGCTTTCAGAGGTGCGGAGATCCTGTACACCCTGGCGATCAATTATGCAAGGAGAGCTGGCTTGGAAAGTAAATATCCTCTCTCTGATTACGCTTTGTTAACGGACGCCAGGCGCAACCTTGGTTTGTTTCAGCACCATGATGCCATCACTGGCACAGCAAAGGAAGCTGTGGTTGTTGACTATGGGGTACGGTGAGTATCCAGCTAGTATACTTCAGCATGGTACAACAGCTAAAATAATCTTCGCTTGTAAACTGTTTGAATCTGCTAGATTCTACCAGTGAATGCATTATTGCTGATTATGTATTATGGAGTACAGATAGGTGGGTGAATTGGCACACTTGGTCAATGTTTGAAATAGACCTGTCACTTTGTAGTACACCTAATATTGCAAAGTTAAGGGAAGGGGAACATTCAAAATCGCATAAATACTGTAGCTACTGACTTTTAAAAGTCAAGTCTTTCCAGTCCACAGTGTCTAGAGCAGTCTTCCTGCAGCCGGTTGTTGTTACCAATGTGGGTCCCTGCTGCTGCCGTCTTGGATTTTAGAGCTGGCTGTGACTTCCTGAGGGACCACATCCAGCTCCCCACTACACATCTACCAGAACACACGATGACGTGAGATGCAGTGTTCCTGTAGTCTCCCGAGACATGTGACTTGTCCCAAGAGGCTGTGGGTGGTGGCCAGGAGGGTAGGATGAACAACGACATTCTCACCTAGCCGAGAACTGAGGAGGTGGGGGCACATACTTGTCCAAAAAAAAAAAAAAAGTACCCACTCTGTTGAAAAAAAAAAAAAAAACGTTAAAAGTATTAGGGGCGGGCATGGGGAGGAAGAGAAGTGTCGCTTTCACTTTTTAGTAAAGGTCTGCTTTAAAGTGTATTTTTACTTTTGCTGTCAAATTTAAGGATCCCCCACTACTATATGCCTGTATGTGGTGGTGTTCACACAGCATTCCTAAAAAAATACCTGGAAAAAATAGATTTCTTTTTTTTTTTTTAAGATTGTGTTATTTTAGGGCAAGGTTATGCATAGGACTCTGTAGACAGCTTATTTTTAGAATAGCTTCCAGTGTGCAATTTGGGGACAGATTGAGGGACAGTGCAATAATATAATATGTACCATCCAAGCCTTGGCATCTTTAACCTTTCATTAGGACAGACAAGTGTGCACATCTAATTTACAAATGACAATGAGGTTCTGCCAGCACAATACATGGAGGGTTAATTATGGTAAGCATAAGGCTGCTTTCACACTGCGGCTGTAAAGAGCTAAAAATAGTGGTGCTTTACCGCTAGATGCCCCCAACGCCCCAGTGTGAAAGTAGCCTTACTCTACAGCCCCCACTTTACCAATTCATAGAAGGTGAAAGCCTGGTAGAAGTTTTGAGCAGTAAAAATGTAAGCAGCAATTTTTTATTTATTTTTTTAAGGCTATGTTTACCATTAATAAATAAATAAATGAATAATAATTGCCCATATTTTTGGGGGTAAAACTATGTGCAATTTCTATTTTCTAGAGCCTGCACAGCATTGCACCCTTGATCAGCAGATTGCAAGTTCAGTGTCGGGCACCTGCAGAATCTCAATATAGCTGTCTGCCCCTACTTCCAATATGGACAGACAGTTACTGGAGAGCAGGAAGATCAATGAACTATGAGAGCGCTCACCAGTGTCCTCACAGTTCATTAAGAACTACAAGCTAGTAGTTGTATTTCTTTCATTCACAGATCAATGTGAATAAATGACGTGGCCATGAGTGTAGATCCTTCACTCGCTGTCACAACGTAATGTTTTTGGGGAGGTGCTCCCAAAGACAAATCACGTCTAAAGGGATGCAGATCCTGCAACTTTCCTCATTAAAGTGGTTGTAAACCCTTTACAACCACTTTATACTGTAGGTAAGCCTATAATTAGGTTTACCTGTAGCTACACTGGATATATCTCCTAAACCTGCATGGTTTAGGAGATATCCCTGTATTTGCATGTGCCAACGTCATCGCCACATGCACACTTAAGCAAACTGAAGCAATGGCACGTATGTGTTGTTACCAGCGGGAGTGTTGTCATCGCAGCTCCGGCCAATCACAGCGCCAGAGCCGCGATACCCGGAAGTAACCACCTGGAGACATGTCGGCCATCAGAGCGGTGAAAGAGGGCCTCTACGGGGGCTTCGATTTCAGGTAAGTAATTTATAATGGGTTAGTATGCTATGCATACTAGCTCATTATGCCTTTGTCTTGCAGGGTTTTTTTTTTTTTTTTTTTTTTTTTTTTTACAGGGTTTAAAACCACTTTAAAGTTTTGCAAGTGCAGCAGATGATTGATAATTATAAAGACATTCCTATTCTTTTGAGTCATGTGGCCTTCAAAAAAGCACACCACTAATGCCTAAGAAATGATTGAAAAAGGGCATTAAAAGTGCCCACCGTTTTTTGGGCAGTTTTCAAGCGCCTCAGTGTGAAAGGGGTCTAAAGGTCAGGTTGGACTTTCTCTCTCACCATCTTGCAACTGGATCTTTGCATATTTTCAGGTTTTGAACAGACTTTTTAGTAATTCCCCCTTTTTTTTTTTTTTTCTCAAGCCATTGAGCAGAGCTTTGGATACTTTTTTTTTTTTTTTTTTTTTTTTTTTTTGTACAAATATTCCATAGAATCAAATGAATATTTTAAAATATGCTGAAATTGTCATCCTAATTGCCCCAAACCATTGTTTCTGTTAACTGCATAACTGCATACCATTCATAGATGTGGGTATTAAAAACGTGATTGTTTTCCTTCCTTTTATAGCCTAGAACAGTGATTCTCAACCAGGGTTCCTCCAGAGGTTGCTAGGGGTTCCTTCAGCATTGGGAAATTTCTGCCTCTCAGATAAGTTCCCATATCATTGATCTTTTTTAGCTATCTATAAGCCCTTGTACACACGGTCGGACATTCCGACAACAAAATCCGTCAGATTTTGTCCGAAACTGGTGTTGCATACACACGGACAAAGTTGTCGGAAAATCTGATCGTTTGTAACGTGATGACGTAATTTAGTTACGACAGGACTACGTTCAGGCTAGTAGCCAATAGCTTTGGTCTAGGAATTTGATCTGAGCATGCGTGGCACTTTGTCCGATCGGAATTCTCTACAAACGATCGGACAAAGTCATGATCATGTCAGAAAATTTTATAGCCCAGCTCTAAAACTTTGTCGGTCGGATATTCCAACGGAAACAGTCCGATGGAGCCCACACACGGTCGGATCGGACATTTTCTGTCGGAATGTCCGACCGTGTGTACAAGGGCTAAGGAGGTAACTCTTCCCAATGACCACAAGTGTAAGGAGCATTCTTCCCACTGACCATCACACATGAGTTGTAGATTTCTCATTTTTAGCAGGGGTTCCCCCGAGACCAGAGAACTATTTCAAGGGTTCCTCTGTGTTGAAAACGTTGAGAACGGCTGTCCTAGAATCTCTCTCATTTTTAATGTTAACATGACTCTTTTTTTTGCTTCTAACCCCAATCTGTATCTGGCTGTGTCTTCTTTGCATGTCAAGTCTGTGCATGTTTATTTCTGTGTCCTACTCAGGTTGCTCCATTCACTGATGAACCTGAAACGCATCATTATCAATGCGGCTCACTACCTGGTTATGGCAGACAAGGAGAAGTATCACTATGATCACTCTGTTCCATTCTTCAGCACGGTAACTGTATTGTGGACATAACAAACTAGCTCTTCTCTTGTGTTTTTAATGGGTCAGGGTGACTTAATAAACTCCACTGTGACTTCAGATGAGACAGAGAGTAATGAAACCTCGGTCCAGTCCTTCTGCTGGGGGCGGCCTAGTACTGTAAATAGAAGCAGATGGAGGACAATAGTTCATAGCTTTGATTTGTCCTATTCTTCATAACAATGTTTTTGTCACTTCTAGTTTATGGTGTTTTCATATTGTACCATAGGCCTATTTATTGCCTACGGTAAAAATAGTCTGCGTTGTACTAGGAAGATAAATCAGGTTTTAGCTGTCCTTTTTTTTGCCAAGTAGGTTTGAAGAAAAAAAAAATTGAATCGCTTACATTCCTGCCAGGAGTTTGCAGCATAATTCAGTAACCTGCTGCACAATTTGATTGGCTGACCAGCATAGGACCTTAATTAAGTGTTTTCCAACCAGTCACATACATGTATAGTTCATTGAGTCCTTTGACACTTTACTATGCGCATAAGGCTTTTAGAGTGGTTTCCAACCAGTCATATGTATGTATAATTAAAGGAGAAGTCCGGCCTGAGTTTTTTAGGCTGGTCTTCTCTTCTGGCTCACAGCAGGGCCATCTTTAATATAGATTGGACCCTGGGCAAAAATTTTCTTGCCCCCCCCCATGCAATTCCACCCTCCATTTGCTCTGAGAAATAAAATAAATAGCAGCTAGACTTAAAATCAGTTTACTATATAAGATCAGGCAGCTATTGAGATTGGTTGCCAGCTGTTACAGCATATCATTACTGCTTACTGACTGGTTTCTAGAGGTTACAGCACACATTACAGCACAATGATTAGTTGCTAGAGGTTACAGCAAATGATTTCTGCTTGTTAATTGGTTGATAGAGATTACTGTACAGTAATACTGCTCACTGATTGGTTGCTAGAGGTTATAGCACATCATCTCCTCACTGCAGGGGGGCATGATATACATGTGAATGCTGCCTTTATTTACATATCAATGCCACAGACCACAGCTGTTTACTTCTAAATGCTGCCGCTATTTACATGTAAACATGGGGTCTGCAGTTGAGTCATCTGTACACAACAATAGGGCAGAGCTGGGCAGCTTTAGTAGCAGCACATCACACCGAGATATCGGGACACAGCACAGGACAAAAACTTCAAGGGACAAGGGAATGTAAACTGGGATAGTTGGCAAGTATGAGGCACTTGCTTTGGGCCCCACAACAATGACAGGGCCCAGGGCAGCTACCCCTTTTGCCCTGCCTTAAAGACGGCCCCTGGGTCACAGGAATGCAATTCATTTTGCACTTCTGTGACCTGTTTTCAGTGGAGAGCAGTCTGAAGTCCGCTGACGTCACAGCCATCAGTCAAGGCACCGCATCATCACGACTTCCCAAGTCTGGATCTGCCAGCTGCCATGACTGATGGCAGTCTCAGTGAGCCGCTGAGACAGCCGCTCCACAGCTCATCGCTCCAATGAGCATGAAGGATCAGAGCAGGAGAGATGATGACTGACAGGCAGCATCTCTCAACTCAGGGAGGAGTGAAAACCCGAGCCATAGGCAGTGTTCGGGGGCTCAGTTCTCAGTGCAGAGACACCGGGGGAAAAGCTGCATCATCGGTCTGATCCACATAGGGAAGTATGAATTCCCCATTTAAAAAAAAAAAACATACTTCTCTTTTAAAGTGGTTGTAAAGGCATACATTTTTTTTTATCTTAATGCATTCTAAAACCACCTGTGTGCAGCAGCTCCCTTAAGCCCCTTTAATACTTACCTGAGCCTCATTTCTATCCAGCAATTTTGCACAAGAGACTTAGCTGCCATTGGCTCCCGCTTCTGTCAGTCAAATTCAGTGAGCCATTGAGGAGAAAGAAGGGGCAGGGGCGGGTCGCAGGTCCATATCTGAACGGAGCTGTGGCTAGGCTTGGATGCCCCCCCATAGCAAGCTCATTGGGCTGAAAATTGGATAAGAACGCAGGCCACGATACTGTGCGATTCACGGGTGAACCGATCCTCTGAGGTTTTTTGGGCTGGGAAGCAAGCTAGCAGAATTTGGCTGCAGTTAGCAATTTCACCTGCTAAAATAATTTTAATTCTCTATAAAAAAATCTTGTGACTTGCCTGCTCACTGAATTTTTAAAGAGCATCTACCCATTTCTGAGGTCTTTCCTGTATTTTCCTCTTCTTTTTTTTTTCATGCTCCCAGTGCCGAATACAAGGAGTGCATTGTAAAATTAAATATTCACATACAAACTATCCTAGTCAGACTTTAGTTTTTATCTGTCAGATCTATGTTATTTACAGTTGTGTAAGGCCTCATTCACACGGGGTGTATGTATCTGTGCCCTGTGTGTCAGCCGTGTTTTACCCTGAGTGCATTAGTGGCTGTGGACCTTCATCCACGCGAATGTCGCATTGGGAGCTGCAGCTGTGTCTGTGCATCTGCTGCATCCCAAGTTAGGCCCTATCCACACCTCACCGTTTTTAGCTCAAAGCTCCAAAATGCTGGAAGAGAAAAAAAGTAAATTCTCTGTTTTGGTGGTTCTCATCTCCACTACAAGTCAACTGAAGCCAAATGCCTGAAGGTCAAAAAAAAAGTTCTGGAGCTTTTTTTGTAGCTCTAATCAGGCAGATTGGTGCATTTTTTTGTTCCATAGAAATGCGCGGAAACGCCTGATTTGAGTGTTTTAGTGCATTGTTAAGTGTTTTGGTGTGTTTTTCTGCTCAAATGCACTAATTAAATTAAAATAATAATAAACTAATAATGAGCTAATTTTAAATAAACTCTAACCCCAACCCTTAACCCTAATATTAACTCCTAATCCTAAACCCTAATCCTAATCCCTGACCCTAATATTAACCCCTAATCCTAAACCCTAGTCCTAATCCCAGACCCTAATATTAAACCCTAATCCTAAACCCTAGTCCTAATCCCTGACCCTAATATTAACCCCTAATCCTAAACCCTAATATTAACCACTAATCCTAAACCCTAGTCCTAATCCCTGACCCTAATATTAACCCCTAATCCTAAACCCTAGTCCTAATCCCTGACCCTACTATTAACCTCTAATCCTAAACCCTAGTCCTAATATTAACCCCTAATCCTAAACCCTAGTCCTAATCCCTGACCCTAATATTAACCCCTAATCCTAAACCCTAGTCCTAATCCCTGACCCTAATATTAACCCCTAATCCTAAACCCTAGTTTTATTAATACCTAACCTAACAAAAATAATAAATACATTTCCTTAATGTTTGAACCCTAACCATCAACCACTTACAAAAAAAAAAGTTAACAAAAAATAATTAAGAGCAGAGGAAAAAGATAAAAAACATGGCAACAGATGATATATTTTTCTCTATTGATTAATTAAAAACGCCAAAGCTCAAAAATGCTGTACAAAAACACTCAAAAAATGAGACACTCAGGTGTGAATGCAGCCTAAATCTAACTATTTATTCATGCAGTGTATGGATTGAGTGATGTCTCTATGAAACCTTAATGGAATCAAAAATTATGTCTTTTATTTTTGTGACAAACCATTTCAAGCTGTGTACACTTTTTCATGAATAATTTTGCATTTCTTAACCAACACAATGTACTTTTGTGCTGGCTTTGTCATTAATAGAAAATGTCAATGGCATCATGTACTTGCACATACACTGTACATACACTTTGTGGCTCCATTGAAGTACTTTGAACGCACAGTTCCCATGTACAAAAATTATATAGGATATCCTTTATTTTTGCTTTAACCATTAAATGTAGTCTGTTCTCTTGTAGGATGACAGCCGTTTGACTCAAGAAACTCTGCCAGAGAAAACTATTATCAAACTAGGTTCTTCTCCACGGTATGTTGGTTAAGGCATTTCTTAAAGGGATACTAAACATGCATTGTTTAATTTACATTGTCCCTTCTTTTTCTTTTATATGGATGATGGCACTGTAATTATTTTAATTAAAAAAAAAAACAATCTCAGTCGCTTTTTCCTAATCGATATACAGCTGTCACATGACGCAGCTCTTTCCCAGCCTGTCTGCAGGGAAACATAAGCAGGGGAAGCTTCTAGTGCTCTGCTGCTGGTCACATGTTCAAAATAAAAATAAAAAACAGCCTTTGGAATATAGAGTAAAAATAATATCAATAAACCGCTTCATACTGGCATACAAATATATATTTGCAATGAAATCTTTATTATTTTGTGAAAATAAGATGGTGTGGGTAGATTTCTGCCAGTCACAGGCTGTGTTACGTCCCTCCAGCCTATGTCTCAGGAGGTGAAGAAACCATGTAATATCTACATGTAATATCCATCCCCATTGTGTTTAGCTGGTTACTAGATATGGAGGAGGAAGAAGGATTGGGCTGTCATTTACAACAGTATAAACGCCCACATGTGTGATCCTCTAGTCACATGGGCTGCACAGATGTGATAGCGAGGAAATGCTCAGCATAGAAACTCACTGAAAACTGAGCATGTGCAGAGCTGCCAACACTGCTCTGCAAAAATCCCTAGCCGAATCGGGGACATTAACAGAGGATGGAGATAGAGAGCCGCAGGCTCTAGCAGGTTTTTTTTACAGAAAAGGAATCCCATAGTGAGTGAACAACACATTTATTGATAGTTTTTATTATTTGGGTGTATATAAATATATATATATATATATGTGTGTATGTGTATATATATATATATATATATATATATGGTTGCTGATGTTTTATTTGTCTGGCAGGATTGATTCTTGTATTTGATAGCTAGAGATCGGAGACAGCTCATTTTAAAATTGTTAGATAATAAAAAAGTGAGTGTGGTTTTGTCCTGATTTTATGTCACACAAGGACACCATTTGTGGTGTATTGGTGCTATTATCCACTTCTGTAAGTTGTTCAGTTTTCCTTTCCTGTGTTACAGGTACATTGTAGTTTTCAATCCTGTGGAGCAGAATCGTTTGTGTGTCGTCTCGGTTCTGGTGAACACCCCTCATGTCCGAGTGCTTACAGAGGAAGGACAGCCGATGGCCGTACAGATCAGTCCAGTATGGCAGTCTTTGACTGATATAAACCCTGATGTCTACCAGGTAACCGACAATGCAAAGTCTAATACTATCACACCATGAGGCCTGCTTCACACCATGTGCAGAGACCTGCATTTCTCTGCAACAGACAGAGAGGGCCTGTTTACACCAGGAATTACACAAGATCACGCTGCACATTTCTTTGGTGGTGCATTTTGAGCCCATTCATTTTGAGCCCATTCATTTTGAGCCCATTCATTTTGAGCCCATTCATTTTGAGTGGGCTGGACCACACTAAAAGTATTGCATGCATTACTTCAAATCGCACTGCAACCAGATCGCATGATACTTCTGTACCATGCAAACCAGTGCAGGGAAACAACCTGTTTGCATTTTGCACTTGGGGTGTCATTAACATTGACACCCGCAGAGCACAGGTGCACTGAATTTTGTATACGGTGTTGGAAACGGGCACAGTACATGACTTTCTCGCATTGTGTTCTGGTGCTAAAAAAAAAAAATTCTCTATTTTTTTTTTTGTACCTTGTTCATACCACAAGGCTGGTGTTGTGTTTTCTTTTTTTTTTTTTCCCTTTTTTTTGTGCATTTTTTCTGCCAAAAAACCCCCACACATAACGCCAGCACTATTTTGTTTGTGCCCTGGCAGAAACCTGATTTATAAAAAGAAGGCGAGGTCTAACCTCTGACTCTCAAGCTTTAGGGCTTGTTCACACTGCCTGCATGCGCTCTGTCTTGGCATGCAAGCAGCTGTCAGTTTGTGGCTGCAGTGAGGGGACGGTGTGATTAGCGCAACACGTTATTTTATTTTGGTTATTTTTTTTGTTCTATGGTGGGGTTTTTTCTTTTTATGTAACTAAAGGTAAAACTTTTTTTTTGTTTTGCGTGGAGAGGGATTAGAACACCTGTCCGCTTTTATTGCTGTCTGTGTCCCTGTTAAGGAGCTACAAGAAAAACAGAAATGGAATGCGTGCACACCTAGTACGTTTCGGGGGGGGGCGTACTTTCTTCCTCAGCCTAGCTCTGAGGAAGGGGGTGTGCCCCCGAAACGCATTAGCTGTACCATGCGTCCTGTGCATGGCCATGCACTCTGTTTATGGCTTTTTGTCATTTGCATTTTGTGAGTACCCACTTTTATACGATTTTTTATTATTAAATTATCTCTGGTAATGCACTAGGTGTGCGTGCCTTCCATTTCTTTTTTTTTTCTTGTAGTTCCCTTTGGATTACCCCATCTGAGGAAGGCAGCTTCCACCTAGTCCGGGGATACCACATATACTTTTTACACCACCATTATATTTGACACCTGTTACCCCTCACCTTGGAAGACCTTTTAGCGCTGGAAGTGACTGTTTTTTGTATTTTCCTGCTAGGGAGGTTCAACCTATCTTTGTCCTGTTTACTATTATCCTTGAAAGTGAAAGTAAAAGAAAATCACAAATTTTAGGTTATCTTCCTATAGGGCAGGGATATGCAATTAGCGGACCTCCAGCTGTTGCAGAACTACAAGTCCCATGAGGCATAGCAAGACTCTGACAGCCACAAGCATGACACCCAGAGGCAGAGGCATGATGGGACTTGTAGTTTTGCAACAGCTGGAGGTCCGCTAATTGCATATCCCTGTTATAGGGACACTAGTTCTGGTGACCCAGGGGGACACCCTGGGATTCCCTCACTTTGGAGGGATTTTCTCTTATTTCCTGTTTGGCTATGGGACAGAAAGCAAAGAGAATTCTCCTCTATTGAACACGGATTGCAAAAAACAAAACAAAAAAAACTGACAGCTATTCTAACCCTCCCTTACTCTATCCAAAACAAAGAAAAATAATTTTTTTCTTTAGTTACGCTTTAACTTTATTAATATTATTTGTGCTCTCTGGCAATTCAACTGGCCAGAGAGCACAAACTTGGAAGAAAGACCACCAGACAAAGATGGAAGAACCGACAGTTGACACTGAACTGAAGGGCTCTGTGTGAAAAGAAAGTCTTTCATAATGTGCTATTGAAGCTTCCAGGTTTGTGCTCTGTGGCCAGTTTGAATGGCCAGGCCGTGATGATGTCACTCCCATGCATGCACACAGGAGCACAATCATGGTACAGCACGCTCTGCAATAATGACACACTCAGTGTGCCCTAAATGTAGTGAGTGCATCACATGTGCAGTGATGTCATCAGCCTGAGCCAATGTGAATATCTCTTAAACTGAGTATCTTTAGGGGCGTGGCCTGCTGCTGCATGGAGTAGGACGCACTCTCCATGAGCTCCGGCTGATATACATCCGTTATTCTATCCTGTTGGGCTGATCTTCGCCGCTAACAAGGCATAACCTTCGCCCCTTCCCGGGAGTGTGTCCTGCACGAATGTCCCCGCCGAAGAAGTCCCAGAGCGCGGTTGCCAGGCTCGGTAAGTTCCGAGCCGATGCTCCGGACCACGTGGAGGAAGATGGCGCCGCTCCGAGCCCAGCCGCGGAGAGCTCCTCTAATGATGACACAGCTCGCATCCTCGAGGCGGTCAATCTCTGCCGCACATCCCTTACCTCCAGGATAGAGGAGGTTAAGGTTGACATCTCTCTTATACGCCAGGACATGCACAAATTGAGAGAGCGAGTGGGGGAGACTGAGCGCAGGATTGGGCAAGTGGAGGATGATATTCCCCCCCTGCAAGTTACTACTGAAAGGCTACAGCACCAACTGAATACGGTCCTGAGCAAACAGGATGAGCTTGAAAATAGAATGCGCCGCTGCAATCTCCGCTTCGTTGGACTGCCTGAAAAAGTGGAGGGCTCTGACCCCCCTGCCTTCCTTGAACGCTTTCTGATTACTAACTTTGGTCGCGAGGCCTTCTCCTCCACGTTTGCGGTCGAGCGCGCTCACCGCCTAGCCTCACGACCTCCACCTCCGGGCGCCCCACCGCGCACTTTCATCGCAAAAATGTTGAATTATCGAGACCGTGATGCGGTTCTGCGTCTCACTCGCGAGAAAGGCAACATCCCATACGAGGACAAGCGCATAGCGGTGTTCCCGGATTTCTCCGCTGAGATCCAGAAGAGGAGAGCTAGATTCACAGAGGCCAAGCGTCAGCTCCGCATCCGTCACCTGGCTTACGCGATGATGTTCCCTGCTCGGCTCCGTGTTATCCGCGACGGCAAGACCCACTTCTTTGAGGACCCCGCTGCTGTGCTATCCTGGCTTGAACAACGCCCGGACGACGCTCCTGCTTGATCCTGCTGGTTCCCCTGTTGTCTTCAGTTCGCCCTGTTTCTTGCTACTGTGTCGGGGGGACCGTGAGTAACTTTGCCTCTTAGCGGCCCCCTTTTTATTTTCCCCCCCCCCCTCTTAGTTCCACTGTCCCACGACCAGGTTTGCAGCCGGAGCTCTGGACACTGCTCTTGACCAGGACTTCCACACGTTGAGGATTCCTGCTCGACAGCACAGCACGATTGACTCTTGTTCGCCCCTATTTCTGGTGGGGGTTGCGTTTGGTCACACATGCTTTTACGTTTGGCTGCGTCTTTTATTGCTCTTGGTGGCCGAGCGCACCCCCCACTGCCAGGCTAAGTTCTGTTTCCCTGGCCGGCCTCAGCCTTCCAACACTGTCTGGTTTGCTGTGTATTTTACCCGCATTGCCGGTCCAGTGAGGGTACTGTTTTGCTACACGTTAGCATGCTTAGTTTTGGTTTGTTGTTCCACATTAATTAATTACTCCATGTCTGCACTTATTCATTCATGTCTGTTAGTTGCTCTACTGTCTAACCGTTTCTTTCAGGTGAAGTTCACGTTGCTTATGGGTTCCCTTGTTCACGGGGGAGAGTGGCTCCTCCTTTCCCTTCTATGGTATTTCTTATTGCATTCTACTTTGTTTTGTTCCTCTGGTGGGTGTGGGGACTGTGCCCGTGGCGGGTGGGGGGTGTCCCGTCGCCCGCTATGCCGCCCTCTGTGGGGGCTCTTCCCCTGGTATCCTTCGGGCCAGGGTGTTTATTGCTGGCTTCCCCGCCTCCGATATGTGATCCCTGCTTGTCATGGCGACCCTTAAGGTAGTTACGTGGAATGTGCGGGGCCTACGGGATAGATCTAAGAGGGTGGCTGTGTTGTCTCATCTCAGGCAAATGCAAGCGGATATCATGGTGCTGGTTGAGACGCATATTACGGGTCAGCTGCAGATGTCTCTTAAGAAGCCATGGGTCGGGTGGATGTACCATGCCCCTTATACCAATAATTCCAGTGGAGTCGCTGTCCTGGTAGCTAAAACTGCCCAATTTACACTACATAACTTACAGACGGACAGGCGGGGACGCTATGTGTTCTTACATGCTACCGTGGGTGGCATAGAACTCCTTTTATTGGCCTTTTACATACCACCGCCCTTTCACTTTGAGGCCCTCCAGGCAGGGATTGAGTTTATGTTGCAGCACCCCACCCTCCCGTCTATGTGGTTGGGCGATTTCAACTCAGTGGTATCTCCTGCCGTGGATAGACTGCACGGTCCCTCTATGCCACCCCCCTCCCAGACTAGGTTTGGCCGATTCCTTGCTGAGTTTGCCCTTGCGGACACCTGGAGGTATATGCACCCCACCTCGCGTGCGTACTCCTGCTTCACGCCGGCTCGAGATGCCATGTCCCGGATTGACATGATCCTGGTCTCCTCTGCTCTGCTCCCATGTTTGCGGGACGCGGGGATTGGGATCAGGGTCCTGTCCGATCACTCGCCCTGTTGGGCCAAGTTCAGTTTACCCTCCACCCCGGTTTCCCGGATGTGGAGGCTGAATCCTTTCTGGTTGACGATCCTCCCTGACTTGGAGGCGATCCGGCGTGAATGGGACTATTTTTTCCAGGCTAATACGGGCACTGCCCCGTTTGGCCTGGTGTGGGAAACTTTTAAATTACACGCACGCTCCCTGCTGTCAACTCATATTACTCGTTACAAGCGCTCCTCGCGGCTCGCTTTACAGCGGGCTGAGGGGGTGCTGGCTGAGATGGAAAGGGAGTTTCTGGTGCATCCCACTCCCTCCAATTCCGCTAGGGTGAAAATGCAGTCCAGACTTACTGACCATTTGCACCTTGATAGAGCAGAGAGACAGGTTTTTTATTGTAAACAAAAGGGTTATGAATATGGGGAGAGGGCTGGCAAGCTACTTGCCTATATGGCCCACCTGGACCATAGCCCTCCGGTTGTGGTCCGACTCAGGTCTGCATCTGGAGCTACGCTGTCGGACCCAACGGAGGTGGCCCATGAGTTTAGGCGCTTTTACGCAGATCTTTACACCTCGGGGGCTGCTGACTCCCTGGTTGGACTGCGGGCTCTACTCCAGACTGTGACTTTCCCAGTCCTCACGGACTCCCAAGTGGAGCTCCTGGAGGCTCCCATAACTGAAGACTGTATAGCAGAAGCCATTGCATGCCTACCACCGTCCAAGGCCCCTGGTTCAGACAGTCTCCCACGGGAATTCTATACTCAGTTCCAGGAGGTCCTTCTCCCTAAACTCCACCTACTATACACGCATATATTTGACACCGGTGTGCTTCCCAGGTCCATGAATGAAGCTTTGCTTGTGTTGATCTCGAAACCGGGTAAGGACCCTCTCTGCCCCGAGTCCTATCGCCCCATATCACTTCTGCAATTGGATATCAAAATCCTGGCTAAGATCCTTGCTCTTAGGCTCAACAAGGTTATTCTCCACCTCATTCACACTGACCAGACAGGTTTTATGCCTAGAAAGAATACGGCCTTCAACCTTAGGAGACTGTTCATGAACCTACAGGCCCCCCACGACAATCCCGGGTCCAGGGTGGTGGTTAGTTTGGATGCTGCTAAAGCGTTTGACTCGGTGGAGTGGGGGTATCTGTGGGAATGCCTCCACAAATTTGGCTTCGGCCCTAGATTTATACGGTGGATCCAGCTTCTCTATCAGGCCCCCACTGCCCGCATCCTGGTTAACGGCCGGATATCCAGCCCCTTCTCCCTGTCGCGGGGCACGCGTCAGGGGTGCCCTATATCGCCCATGCTGTACGCGCTGGCGGTGGAGCCCTTGGCTATTGCCCTTAGAGCTCACCCGGACATTCGCGGACTTCGTCTGGGTCGGATGTCCGAGGTTGTGAGTCTCTACGCGGACGATATGCTGCTATACCTGGAGGATGCTGGCCCCTCCCTATCGGCGGTGTTGGAGGTGATTCGACGCTTTGGGGTATTCTCCGGATTACGTATAAATTGGTCCAAATCCCAAATTCTCCCCATCGATGTCTCCGTCCCCTCGGAGGCGCAGGCCCTACTACCCTTAATGTATACGGATAAGATTAAATACCTAGGAGTGTACTGCTCTAGATCCCCCGCAGACTACGTTAGCCTTAATCTTACGCCTGTTTTTTCTTTGTTAAAACAAAAGACCCAGGTGTGGTCCAGGCTCCCCCTTGGGGTCATGGGCCGTCTGGGTCTTGTTAAAATGATTCTTCTCCCAAAGTTATTGTACCTGTTTTGGCATGCCCCGCTTCGGGTGCCGCCCCGCCTGTTCCGTGACATGGAATCAATCATCAACTCTTTTGTTTGGGGTTCTTCCAGGCACAAGTTAGCCTGGCAGACCCTCAAATGTCCAGTTCGCCTCGGGGGGGTTGCGCTCCCTGACTTGGAGACGTATTACCTGGCATCCCAGCTCTCACACTTTTATTACTTTAACTCATACGATAAAATGCGATACTCGTATTTGGTATGTACCTCGGCGACCGACGTGATCGCGCACCCCTTTCAAATTGTTTTCTGCAAACACAGAGGCGTCCATCGCTCGGATACCGGCCGCAGCATGCTCGCACATCACGCCCGGGTTTGGCGGCTGGCGCTGTCCAGATCTGAGGCTCCTTCCCTACATGCACACACACCCATTTGGGATAACCTTGAGTTGCCTGAGCTACTAAGCGTACCAGATTATAAGGTGTGGATTTGCAGAGGTATTATATTTTTATCTCAACTTTTTACCAACCAGGGTGTCAAGACGTTCCAGGCACTTAAGGAGGAATTTGGCCTCCCTAATCATATATTTTTTCGATACCTACAGGTCCGCCATGCCCTGCAGGCACAGTTTGGGAGTGCGCCCCCCGGACTCGCGGACACCCCGCTGGCGAAATTGTTTTTTGGTGAGGATCCCCGTAAACTTATCTCCACCCTGTACGCATATCTACTCACCCCACGGGCAACAACTCATGCGTATAGTCTTAGAACTAGGTGGGAGGCTGACATTGGGCGGGTGGAGGACGATCACTGGGAGGAGATGTTGGCAGTGTCGACTGAGGTATCCCCCAAATTGTCTGACAGGCTGACCCATCTTTATATATTACATCGCTCCTATCTGACCCCGGCCCGGCTTGCCAAATACAGACCCGACTTTGCTCCTATTTGCCCCAGGTGCGGCGACGGAGACAGCACGTTCTTCCACCTTATCTGGACATGTCCTCCCATTCACAGGTACTGGGCACAGATCATACAATTCCTACATGACCATATGGGCTCCCCCCTTACGCTTTGCCCACGCCAATGTGTCCTTGGTCTCCTCCCCCTCCAGGAGGAAAGTAAATACTTACGTACCTTCTTACAGGAGACTCTTTTCACCGCTAGGATGCAGATAGCACTGGTGTGGCTTAGGCCTGACCCCCCTACGATCCAGCAGTGGAAGGCAGCTATTAACCGCACCTTACCTTTTAAGAAAATTATATACTCTAATAGAGGGTGCCCGTTGAAATTCCATAAAGTTTGGGATAGGTGGCTGGAAAGCATTAACAGCTGTGAGGACTAGCCCTCTGGGATCATTCTATGGGATGTGGCCGTTTCCTTTTTATTGGATCCACCTGGACGAGTTACTGTTGTATCCATGTGTGTACTGCTGTTAGACATAGAAACATGTATATTGCACTTTTATTATACTATGTCAGATATGGAGTGTATCCTTATTTTTCTGATGTTCGGTGCCTGTTGCACCATTCTTGGGTTGAATACTCCTCTGTAACCTTTTGTTTTGCTCATGCTCAATAAACCTTATCTTGTTTAAAAAAAAAAAAAAAAAAAAAACTGAGTATCTTTAGGCAATATTCACAGTAGCTACAGGTAAGGCAATAAAGACTTACTTGTAGGACAACAATAGAGTGGAATTTACTACCAGTTTAAAAATGACAAGAATAATATTACCGTATATGTCGGTGTATAAGACGACCGGGCATATAAAATGACCCCCTAATCTTACTGTTGTTTAAGCATTTTTTTCTTGTACTTACCGTATAAGACTACCCCCTTCCAAGGCTTCCGACGCTTGATATTTCGTCCTTCTTGCTGGAGCAGGAGCTGGCGCCATATCCTTCTTCCTGCTTTTGCTGGAACCAATCACGGCGAGCGATGTATTCTATTAATGAATACAAAGCCTGCTTGGATTGGCAGAGGCTGTATCATCATCAGCCCGCGCCTCTCTGACTCTCAAAGCCAATCAGAGCAGGCTACAGAGTAGCCTGCTCGGATTGGCAGAGGTTGTTACTCCAATCCGAGCAGGCTCTGTATTCATTTGAATACATCGCTCACTGGGATTGGCTCAGCGGTATATACTGTATGTAGCCGAAGCTACATACAGTATTACCGAACCCTCAGCAGGCATCGGAGGGGCTGATCCGGCGTATAAGACGACCCCCGATTTTCGGCCAGTTTTTTTAAGTGTAAAAGGTCGTCTTATACGCCAGAAAATATGGTAATTTTGGTAATGTTTTTCCTTTCTTACATTGTTCATACAAATCTGTGAAATGTTCTGTTATTGCAGGTCTCTTTCACTGCCCGTTTACCCTCACTTGGCCTGAGCATCTTTCAGTTGTACACGTCATTCGATGCACACGCTACCCTGAAGTCCAGTGTCCGGGTGTACCTCCATGGCAGGGACCTGACTATAAAGAAACAAGATGTGTTTCCAGTGAAGATCTTGGAGACCAGCACTGATGACTTCTATCTGGAGAATCAGTACATGCAGGTCTGGTTTTCTGGCACCACCGGGCTGTTAAAGGTGAGAGGATCAACTGTTTATCACTTATAAAGGTGGTAAACATTTAATAGCAGTTGCCCTAATGCTAAAATGCATTATAAATGCCTGTATAAGTGGGTCAGTAATCCTAAATGACAGCTTCATTAATATAAAACATTTATAGGTAAATTTAGTTTTAGTAACTTACCAGTACTTTTGGTAAATAAGTTAAAGTGGAATGCCAGCAATTGCAAAACTTAAAAAAAAATCTGCTGGGTTATAAGGAATTAAGTACAAAAAGGTGTACAGCCATGGCCAAAAGTTTAGAGAATGACACAAATATGAATTTTAACAAAGACTGCTGCTTCAGTGTTCTTAGATCTTTTGAATCTGAGGGCTGTTAAGCAAAAATTGCCCCTGGACTTAGCCAAAAGGCCAGGCCCTGAAAGGCGCAGTGCAGAAAGAAGAGCTTTGGTGACTGTGACCATGTGCCTTTTCACACAGTGGGGTCCCACACCCAAGTGTTACTTAGAGCACCCCTAGGGTGAGTACTAACAGGGGGCACAGACTCTGCCTCCCCAGCCCATAGCCAGACAAGGTAGACTACTCAAACCAGGTGGTAATGGACCCTTCCAGCTTTCTTGTGGAGAACTTACTCCCGGCCCCCAATTACGTTCAGGCACTCTGGTTTCAGTTCCTGCCAATACTAACCTTCCAGGCCCCCTTCACTCCAGCAGATTTGCATAGCCACCACCCAAACCTTAGTCAGGTCACCTTAGTAGCACAGTTGTTCCACTGGATCATTGATAAGAACAGATACTACACTTGATCTTAGCCAAAAGGCTGAGAAGCGATAAGTCTTCACCTCACTGTCAATGTAGATGTACTCATACCTGCCTGCTGCCTTTCCTGAGCAAGTGCTGCACTAGTGGTGCCCTGATCCTGCAGCTGAATCGCCCTGAAGCCGCTTTCATAAATGCAGTGGAAATGTGTTTTTTGGGGGGGGGGGGTTTTGGGGGATTAAGTTAATTTTCATGGCAAAGAGGGACTTTGCAATTATTTGCAATTCATATGATCACTCTTCATAACATTCTGGAGTATATGCAAATTGCCTTAATAAAAACTGAGGCAGCAGACTTTGTGAAAATTTATATTTGTGTCATTCACAAAACTTTTGGCCACGGCTGTATGCTGTCACTTGGACTTCTCTCTTTTATTTACGGTTTACAATTTTACTGAGCACTGGGAGTACAGCTATCTGTATACTTCCAGCACTGATGCTGGACCTTTGACCTCTGTCTGCCCTCTCCTGTTGCTTAATGGAAGGCTTTGTATTATGTGAACCCAGCCATGAAATTCAAAGTGCTGCTGTGTAGTAGAGAGCATCTCCCCTGTCAGAGCTCTAGGAGTTTAGTTCTAACTATACTCCCAGTACTCAGTAAAAATGTATATAATAAAAATTAAAAAAAAAGGTGGCATACAACTTATTGGACTTAACCCCCTTATAAACGAGCATATTTATAGAAATGTTACAATTCCTGAAATTCCACTTTAACAAAGTCATTAAGGTGTTTGTAAGCCTAAAAATAAAAATGCATGTATCTGTCCCTTTTTAATGTGCTTTTTTTTATATTAAACGGCATATTAGAGTGCTGCTATATTACCTAGTTGATCCTGCCAGTTCCTCTCTTCCTGCTATTAAACTGATCACACTAAGCAAGGGATACGATCCATGCTTGTGTGGTCAGTTTATACCCTCCATCATCCTGTTCGGAGATGCAAGCACATTGTGGTCAGTTTACAGCCATCCCCCCTGCCCATCCCTCGTCCCATGATTGAACTCGCAGAGCTCGGCTGGGGAAAGGTAAGAGATGTAATGCCGCTCTCTATGATTGTGTTTCCATCACCTTGGAAACACAAATGCTTGGCAGCAAGTGTCACCATCAGTTATGACGTGATGCCCCGATATAGATATGCCTATCTGCAGGTCCGCGAGTCACTCAGGCAATCACATTACCTGCAGTTTTCAAGCTTTATCTATTTAATATGGTACAAAGTGTTACTTAAAGCGGAGCTCCAGTCCCCAAAATCGATTATTTTTTTAAAAGCTCCCCCCATGATTGTTAGGACAGTATCTAAATATAAATATACTAGTCACAAAAATATCAGAAACACTAATGTATAACTGATCCTAGTGCTCAGAATGGAAAGGAAATTATCACTGCACAATAGCTGCCTTATAACAATAAAAATATTTCAACAGGTATGCAAAGGTAAATTATAAATAAAATTATACAAAATGCCCTGGCATTAACAGCGCTTAAAAATACTTCTGACCACAGGCGTAAAAAAGTGCCGGAAATATCATACATGCACCACACAATTATATATTTGAGGGTTTACGGAGCACTATATTCTCTTTATGGACTCCTTCCTTTCTTTTTTTGGGACTTTGATAGATTAGATATTATGAATTTTATATAATTGTGTGGTGCATGTATGATATTTCCGGCACTTTTCTGCACTTTTTTACGTCTGTGGTCAGAAGTATTTTTAAGCGCTGTTAATGCCAGGGCATTTTGTATAATTTTATTTATAATTTACCTTTGCATACCTGTTGAGATAAATATACTAGTACTAAATGTCTTCATGCTTGTTACGTTTAAATCTGTAATCACTTACGTGATCTCGGAAGTAGGCAGGGGCCATCGAGGATCTGGGCATCTGGAGCCCGCTCGTGTGTATTTCCAGGATAAGGTGCAGCTGGCTACCCAGCATGCACTTACGGATCTCGCGCCTGCTCAGTAATGACTCTGCGTTGCACAATTTGATTACAGGTTGCTATAGTAATTCTACTAAAACGGCACCGATTGCATCACTTACGGTCAGGAAATCTTACACGCATTAGATGCCCAAAGACTCCTGGGATCAATGACAGATATTGCAGGAGTCAGCGCATCAGGGCTTGTGACGCAAATGGAGGTCGCAGTGAAGACAACTAAACAAAAAAAAAAGGTTCTTTCTGCAGAAATTACAACATACAGTATCGGTTTCCAAAAGTTAATTGACTGGCGATGCACATTACAATGTAGTTAACTCTTAAAAATGAGTGGAACTCCATTTTAACTTTAGAAGTACTTTGAGATTATTGTCCAATTTGATAGCATTAGGAATTTTATTTAGACCCCTTTCACTTTGCCGCGATTTTACAGAATGCTCAACTCACATCAAAGTCGGAACCAAAGTAGTACAGGGACTACTTTGAAGTCACACAGATAATAGTTGGCCTGCAATGCCAATTGTTACCAGCAGATGGCATGTCAAATTTTAAAGTGGAACTAAATCTAAATTTTCTAAAACTGTGAGCAGGCAGCTTTTGTTGCAGAAGAGACTCGCTAGGTCTTTTCTGTAGTAATACAAACTCACCTGCCTGATCACAGCATTCTACCGAAAGCACACTTGGCTGCGCACATCCAGCTCACCATGCATTCCCGCCACACTTTGACTATGCCAGACTGACTGACTCGCATGCTCTGGATGACATCATCCCCTAATGGCCAATCGAGGGGCAGAAAACCAGGTAGATGACAGCCGGCGAAAGATGTATAAAACTATCTAATATAGTGGTGCGCTAATCCTTTAAGTGAACATACATTTTTATATAAAAAGGTTCCTCGTATTCACAATGGTGTGTATAAATATCCACAAAAAAAGTTTTTGACGCTTTTTTTTTCCCCTTACACTGTATATGATAAACTGATTAAAAATAGTGCAACAAAATAGCAGACATATGTATACCATAAACCAAGGTTTAAAAGTCACCCATTAACGATGAGATAATGACTAGATAAAAAGTCTTATAGTGACAAATCGACTATCTATATTTCATCAATTTATTGCATGCAGTAAAATGCACAAATCTTCAATTGTGAAAAATCCAGTGCCAAATTCCACTGTCACCAATCCTCCAGCAGTGCCTGATCACCTCCACTTATTGATCTAGGTACATCAAATGCTGCTTAACCCCAACATCCTTCACCTGCAGACCTAGGGCCTCCAGAAATCTGATACAAATACCAGCCTTTCATGTTGGGATTTTTTCATATGACTGAGCACATTCCATCTCCTTGTAATAGCATTGTCTTCCATAGCTGGTAGTAGTTGGTTTTTCTAAAGGCTCTGGGAGTAGATTGGAACAGTGGAGAAGTACAGGAGACAGTTTGATGGTTAGGCAACCAATCGTATACTGACTCCAGGTTTACTTTAAGTAGTCTTCAAATGAAGCTATCTATTCGATTTCAAATTCATTATATAACAATAGATGTTGGCCATTCTACAATAATTATGTAAACCTGAATTATTTTTATTAGAGACAAAAACGGTAGTAATTAAAGCGGAGTTCCCACTGTTAATTTTTTTTTATTTACCAATTTTTTGTTATTAACCACTTTCAGACCGGACCATTTTGCTGGCTTAAGACCAGACCACTTTTTGCAGTTCGGCACTGTGTCGCTTTAACTGACACTTGCGCAGTCGTACGACGTGGCTTCAAAAGAACATTGACGTCCTTTTTTTGCCACAAATAAAGCTTTCTTTTGGTGGTGTTTGATCACCCCTGCGGTTTTTATTTTTTGCGCTATAAACAAAATTGAGCGACAATTTTGAAAAAAACGCATTATTATTTACATTTTGCTATAATAAATATCCCCCAAAAATATCTAAAAAAAAAAAATTTTCCCTCAGTTTAGGCCAATACATATTCTTCTACATATTTTTGGTAAAAAAAAAATCGCAAAAAGCGATTGATTGGTTTGCGCAAAAGTTATAGCGTTTACAAAATAGGGGATAGTTTTATGACATGTTTATTAATAATAATTTTTTTACTAGTAATGGCAGCAATCAGCGATTTTTATTGTGACTGCTACTTTATGGCAGACACATCAGAAATTTTTTACACATTTTTGAGACCATTGTAATTTATACAGCGATCAGTGCTATACAAATGCAGTAATTCCTGTGTAAATGACACTGGCAGTGAAGGGGTTAACCAGTGGGTGGCAGTGTAGGGATTAAGTGTGTCCTAGGGGCGTGTTACTAACTGTGGGGGGCTTGGCTTTGTGTTAGTGAAAACTGATCTCTGTTCCAATCACATGGAGCAGAGATCAGCGTCACTTGTTGCTAGGCAAAATGGGAAAAGCTGTTTACAATGGCATCTCCCCGTTCAGCTGCCCCGTGAGACGATCGCGGGTATCCCTGCGGCGATCGAGTCCATGGGACCCGTGACCGGACTCACGGGGGGTCACAACCGGCACGCACGCGATGGCAGGGTGGCATATTAAAATGGACGTGCCTGTGTGCCAATATGCTGCCCATGCCATTCTGCCGACGTACATCGGCGTGCGCCGGTCGGCAACTGGTTAAGCCTAATGTAAAGCACTCACGCGCTGCATGTACGGCTCAGCGCCGTACACTTCTGACTTTGCCCATCACAACAGATTGCGTCGTCGGAAGTTCCCATCTCCATTGTGATGGCAACAAAGCCCTCGGCGCTCCCCAATGACTCCTGAGAAATGATGACAGACTATTTTTTCCACAGGTAGTTCTTTATATTTAATGCTGCTGAATACTGTCAAAAAAAATGTATGACTGGCACTCCGTTTTAAGATCAAGGGTTAAAGCTGTATAAAACCCAAAAGCAATCATTTATTATATTGTAGCTTATCAATTCTTAGATGTGGTGGCTGCATTAGTTACATTTTTTAGGTTTTCTTTCTTCTATTTTCATCTGGTTATCTGACCAGTAAGTCTGTTGTTTTTGAAAATAACAAGCTCTCTTGCAGATGTATCAGTTACACGAATGAGACAAACCATTCAATACTGGCAGGGTTGCTTACAATGATCAGTTTTATTAAAGTGATTTGTAAAGGTAAAAAAAAAAAAACATGTCTATACTTACCTGGTCTGTTCAATAGAATACACAGAGCTGCTGCGAATCTCCTCTTCTTGGGTCCCCCACTGGCCCCTCCTCTCTGTCCAGTGCCCCCTTGGGAAGTTCTTTCCTGAGCCCCGCTCCTGCATCCTTTGACACAGACAATGAAACTTGGCTCTGCCCCCTCATCACTGGCTTTGATTGACAACACTGGGTGCCCAGTTAAAGCCAGTGGGGACCGTAAGTGAGAGGGGAGAAGAGCTACGGACGCACACAGCGCTGGATGGAATGAGGGCTCCGGTAAGTAAAAGGGGAGGTGAGGGGCAATGATGCCTAAACATTTTTTTACCTTGATGCAAGCAAAGTATTTGATCACCTCTGCGGTTTTTATTTTTTGCGCTAAAAACAAAAATAGAGCGACAATTTTGAAAAAAACGCATTATTTTTTACTTTTTGTTATAATAAATACCCCCCAAAAATATATAAAAAAAATTTTTTTATGGATACAGGTTTAGGAGATTTTTTTTTTTTATCTACAGGTAAGCCTCATTATAGGCTTACCTTGTAGGTAAGAGTAAAAAAAATAGACTATACAACCGCTTTAATCACTCAGGATACTCGCTGGCTTGCTGACTATTTGAAACAAGCTGACAGGCCACAGGATCAATGGTTGCTAGAACGCTGGCAGCCTCCTGCCTCCTAGCAACCAATGACGTCTTGTTGCTTGCATCCTAGAAACGAAAGGTGTGTTTCCGGTCCACACAGCAGGACGTTGTAATTTAGTGGCAGTAGTAATGACTTCTGCTACAGAAGCAGCCAGAGGTTCACTACAATCTACAAAAAGGTAAAGTTTGCCACGAATCCTGCATTGCCGCAAACTCAAACCCTAATAGAGGCAATGGTGGATTGGTTCAGTAATATCGCATCTGGATGACATCACAAGCTGAAACAACTTGGTTTTCCATTTCACACCTTTTAATATGAGATGTACTGAAATTATGTAGGAGTTGGACATCAGTTTATTATATGTTGATTTCTGCAGGGTATTAAACGAGCAGGAGAAGAGCAGGAACAGAAGATAAACATGGAATTTCTCATTTATGGAACACGTACTTCCAAGGATAAAAGTGGAGCCTATCTCTTCCTTCCTGATGGGGATGCCAAGGTACAGCGTCCACCATATACAGTCCTGCATATTCTGTTTGAACAGGAAATCTCTGTGGTATATATTTAGTACCAAAAAACAAGTGTGCCCTAATGTACCCATTAATATCAGATCTTAAAGCGGATCTTCACTGCATCTGAGCACCGCAAACTGAAAACACTATTTAAAGTGTCACTAAACCCACAACCATAAAATCAGTCAGTATATGCAGTGAAGCATGCTTGTTATATTCAATGTGGAAGCTAAGGGGTTAATTCTCTGCATTGTGTAAAAATACTGTTTGATCCCGCCTTCTCTGATGACACTGCACTTGCTCAGTTTGGTGTTGCTAGAGTGTTTTTTTTTTTTTTTCTTTCTTTCCTGGGAGAGTGCATGTGATCAGCGCAGTGCTAATCAGCACTGTCCAGACAGAGGGTCAGGGGTCATGCAGCCTCATAGGACAGTCAGAGTAGAATGAAAACTCCTCCTACAAGCCTTAACCAGACACTGATAGAAGTCACAAGACTGCTATATACTGTTGATGAGAAAATATATTTAATAGTTTTATATTTACTAAAAGAATTGCATTTCCATGTCAGTGTTCTGTGGGAGAACGAAAATAGTGAATGCAGGGTCCTGGGTTTAGTAATACTTTAAGGCCTGAGAGAACAGAAACTATCATCTACTTATGCCAACAATCACCCAACTGTTGGAGGTATAAGAAGGAGCCCACAAGCAAGCTTAACTGGAGCCTTTCCCCCCCCCGGCAGAGCCCCCTAGTGGCAGAAATGTATATTTTTTCTTTGAGAACTTCATTGAGAAGTACAGTGTTACTTGAACTGTATTCCAGGATTTGCTTGTCTTCAACTGAGAAAACTTGCAATAATTTAAGACTTTACATAAAGTCTCAAAATTCTTTAAGGTCTTCATGTTAAATAGTTTGAATACCATGTTATGGATATATTATTTATCGTTGTAAAAGAGCATGGTCCACACATTTGTTTTCTGCATTAAAAAAAAAACAAAAAACGTTCTTCCCAATTTTTTCAGGCCTTCACATCTCTAGCTGTAAACATATTTCAAAGCATTGCACATGCCCAGCTGACTGAGCCGCTGTAGCTCCATTCAGGGGCGTACCTAGAGCATTTGGCACCCGGGGCAGATCCTATATCTGGCACCCCCCATTAAAATGTAAAAAATACCCCACTGTGCCCCCTGCATCCTTCAATTTCTCTTTGTCACTACTGCGTACCCCCTCTCCACAACTGCACCTCTGGACCCCTTTGCATTACACAACACCCTGCATCTCTGGGCCCCTTTAGATTACATAGCACCCTGCCCTTCTGGACCCCTTTATATTACTTAGCACTCTGAACCTCTGGACCCCTTTACATTACACAGCACCCTGCACCTCGTGACCCCTTTACATTACATAGCACCCTGCCCTCCTGGACCCCTTTACATTACATAGCACCCTGAACCTCTGGACCCCTTTACATTACATAGCACCCTGAACCTCTGGACCCTTTACATTACACAGCACCCTGCACCTCTGGACCCCTTTACATTACACAACACCCTGCACCTCTGGACCCCTTTACATTACACAACACCCTGCACCTCTGGACCCCTTTACATTACACAACACCCTGCACCTCTGTACCCCTTTACATTACACATCATCCTGCAGCTCTGGACCCCTTTACACTACACAAAACCCTGCACCTCTGGACCCCTTTACATTACACAACACCCTGTACCTCTGGACCCCTTTACATTACACAACACCCTGCATCTCTGGGCCCCTTTACATTACACAGCCCTCTACACCTCTGGGCCCCTTTATATTACACAGCCCCCTGCGCCTCTTGGCCCCTTTATATTACACAGCCCCCTGCACCTCTGGACCCCTTTACGTTACACAACACCCTGATCCTCTGGACCCCTTTACATTACACAACACCCTGCACCTCTGGACCCCTTTAAATTACACAGCCCCCTGCACCTCTGGGCCCCTTTACATTACACAACACCCTGATCCTCTGGACCCCTTTACATTACACAACACCCTGCAGCTCTGGACCCCCTGCATGTTACACAGACACCCCATTTAGTGTAGCCCCCCATTCAGTGCAGACTATCTTCAGTGTAGCCCCCACTGAAAAAAAATTAACATCAATTTTATTTGGGTACAGCACGGTCGTGCGATTGTCAGAACTAAAGTAGTGCTGTATCGCAATTTTTTTTTTTAAATGGCTGGCGGAGGGGGGGGGGGGGTAAATCTTCTGGAGGTGAAGTGGTTAGCTCAGTTTTCGATCCCAGGATGTAGACGTGTGCCTACATTTCCATACCTACACATGTACATTGTATAGAAATATAGAGTGCGGACGCAGAGCTTTTTACGTTAATTTTACGCCGCTGAACGCAAGATCGCAACACAGTCATTATATATAGGTCCTATATGGTACAATACTGCCCTTGGGGACTAGGAAAGGTATAGAATTGGTGCTGGTGTGCCTGTGTACTATTGCCCTTCATTTGATACCAGCGATCAGTGCTGTTCTTAATACCCTGCCTGCTCACTACTCCAGAACATAAAAGAAAGCACATGGACCGCCCTGCTCTGCTCAGATGTTTCCTCCATCACCAGTGACGTCACCACATGCTGTCATCCCCTCACACTCTCTATTATCACAGCCCATGGTGTCATTCTAGAACTCCTTGCTCCCCTGCTTCTCCTGCAGCCCAGAAAACTCTCTTCTCTAGCAGAAGCACAACTTCAGAGAAGTGTAACTACTTCCCTGCAGGGATGGCTGATAACTCTGTCGTGCTGTGCCATGAATAGTATTTGAAGTACAGACAGCCTATCCATCAAACCCCCCCCCCCCCTGAAAGCACACACATATGTATACACACCTGCTCTGTAGGAAGGGTGGTGACCAGGTGCCACAGAGCCAGCAGGGGTGCCCCTTCTTCAGACACCCCCACTCCTTTCATGTCCTCTCCTGTCCCGAGTCCTCTGTGATCTGTACTGACAGTCCACCCCCGGACTGAGACTGCACTGCCTGCACCCCCCACACACCCCCTCCTCCTTGCATCACAACCCAATAGCTAAGCTCGCCTCTCCTCTCCCTGCGCCTGCCACCGCTATAATCGCGGAGGGGGGTGCCGGCCTGACACCCCCCCGCCCCCCCCCAGTGTGTAGTACCCGGGGTGGCCCGCACCCCCCCGCCCCCTACTTAGTACGCCTCTGTCTACTTTACTTTGTGCTTGCTACGGGTCACCTTCAGTGGTATGCAATTGAGTGTCCCCTTAGTCTGCACCGCTGCCATGGCTTCTTACATGGTCTCCCTGTTGCTGCTCTACAGTGACTGAGACTCAAATTACAGTGACTCACAGATTTCCAGGTAGCCTTTGGCAGCCAGTTGTGGGTATCCCCCTTGTTGGGACCCTTTTAGAAATGCTTAGCAGTTTGTTGGATTACTAGAAATGAGGAAGGGGTCCTGCGGGTCCTCCTGACTTGTTCACCAACAGTTCCAATTGCCCCTCTGCTAGAGTCTGTTCGTCTTCCTCTTCTGTGATGCCCAGGAAGAGATATCCTCATACTAGCAGACTCTATGCAGGAGACGTAGGTGCACTCTGCCTTCGGGGCCTGTCTAATGGCATTTGGGAGTGGAATTTCTACTAGACCTGTGGAAATATATTGCTTCCAGATTTAGGAAAACGTATTGCCTTTTTATTACTGAAGTGCAGACATCTTAGAACTAGAACATACTTTGTCGGAATTTACAACCAGTCTGGACTCCTTTTTAAGAGTTCTCATTTTCTTTCTACTTCTGAGACTAATAAAAGATCCCTTTGCTCTTTTCAGGCCTCCAAGGCAAATCCTGGAACTCTGTTCCGCGATGAATCCAGGACCCCCAAATTTTCCAATGCTGTGAACAAGTCCTCCTCACAATGTGGAAGAGTCCCCACTTGTCAGTGTGGGGGGGGGGGCATCATATGTTCTTTGCAGTTTTCTGGTTCCAGGATATTTGACGTTTGGGTCCAGAATGTTGTGTCCAGAGGCTATGTTTTTTGGTTTCTGCCTCCACCCTGCTTCATATTATCTAACTTGGAGAAAATATGTAGAAAACTGCGCCCATTCCTACTTAAACAAGCGCTTCTGGGCTAGGTGAAAAGCATTAATTTCTCAATGGGAATGACATATGGCCAATTAAGGCTAAAGCTGTTACCATAAAACCCAATCAATATGTGTGTGTGTATATATATATATATATATATATATATATATATATATATATATATATATATATACACACACACACACAGGCAGCGCTATAAACTCCAAAAATATAGTACAAATATTTAAAGATATAAAAGCTGTTATGCAGAAACAATATCTTACAGAAACAGTATTGCAAACAGGCATAACATTAAACCAGGTCGCATCAGCCAACCCTACGTGGATAGTGTGGTGTCTCCTACCACATTCAGCTGCCCTTTCCAGCGGTAGTGAACGCTGCATCCCCGAGCGGTGTGCTGATGTCACTGATGGTCGTCATAAAGCCACACCCTCGGGTGTGGCTTTACGACGAAAGGGCCGCTGGAAAGGGCAGCTGAATGTGGTAGGAGACACCATGCTATCCCCGTAGGGTTGGCTGATGCGACCTGGTTCAATGTTATGCCTGTTTGCAATATTGTTTCTTGTAAGTGCAAGTCTTAAGAGGAGATGATTTGTGGAAATTAATAAATCATTTCAAAAACTGGCTTACACTATGGGATTTCCGTTCTTTTCATTTTGAATTGTGTGTACCACTGTGTGATCCAACCCTCTGGCTCAGCTTTCCTTGGGAGATTGGAGGCAGAGAGATCAAACCTTTGTGTTTTGCATGTAATCTAACTTGTTTCAGTCAGTTTATTTTGAAGGGGGATGTGAGTACACATGTGGAGGTGTTGGTGACAGTTTATCTTGCAAGAAGAAACTGAACTTCTCTCTGAACAATCTCACGGAGTTAATATAGTGTTTAGCTGTAATATAATATGGACTTTCACTATATATGAGTGCACTGCATGATAACAGCTTTTATGTTTTTAATATTTGTACTTTTTGGAGTTTATAGCACTGTCCTGTGTTTGTTTGTTTGTGTGTGTATATATAATATATTTTATAATTATCTATTTTGCCAGTATCACCACAAAGATTGGCAGACTTCCATTCTCCCTGAGGAGATGTGGAGGAGCTCCAGTCTCCCCCCAAAAAATGAAGTCAGCGGCTACACATACTGTAGCTGCTGACTTTTAATATAAGGACATTTACCTGTCTGGGGATGCAGAGATGTCAGCACTCGCCAATTCAGCTTGGGGTGCAGGTTCCGGCATCTTCACTAAGGGAAACTGGCAGTGAAGCCTTTCAGGCTGTGAATGGTCCTGCTGTCCACTGGGACTTATGTGTCTCAGAAGGCAGCGGGAGGAAGGAGGCAGGGCCAGGCATACTGATGATTTTACATGGAAGTGGGAGCAGGTACTTATCAAAATCTGGTGGCAAATGTGAAAGTGTAGTGCTAGCCCCTGTTCTTGCTCTTCTTTACTTTCAGGACAAAACCAGGCTTATATTGGCCTGATGGATCACATGTCGTGCACTGGAGTTGGAGAAATTCTTCCATTGATTTGGAAGGTTCTCACAAAAGATGACTTCCCGGCAATCTTGTTCAGGCTGGGAAGGAGTCCTAGATACTCTCTCAGTGCAAGGGCAATGGTCCCCAGAGGAACCTGATCTCCAAATCGGAGTGATTCAGTTATCCTTTCAACACTGGTCTACCAACTTGCAGGATTAATTGACCAGGATTTAGTAAGACAATGCCACGGCCAGAATTTTTGTCCCAAGAAACGGTTTATCCTCTTTATTGTTGGTTGCTGGCTTTAACAACCTGGCTGTTAAAGCCAAGGCTCCGAGGAATAGAAGCAAGGCAAGAAATTTCCACCCCTATAAGTGCTTTTTGATGGACAAACCCTGCCTTTCTCCAGTCAGGTCTGGATCAACATTTGGCCTTAAGTACCAGCAAGGGTTGAATCTTAGTATTTGAGGTTCCTTTTCAAGGACTGCTTGCCTCTCCCTCTTTAATGAAAGCCTTCATAGAGGATCTCTCTCAAAAGGTTTCCCTCTGCAAGTCCCCCCCCCCACCACCACCACCACCACCACCACCACCACCATGGGGATCTCAACCTGATTCTGTAATTTCTTGTGCTTTTTGAACCTAGCCTATCCCTGTGTCTAATTTTATTTACAAGGTTGCTTTCCTCATTGTCCACACCTCTGCAAGGTGTGATTGTGTTGGCAGCCTTAGCCTATACAGAACTTTTTCTTCTGCTATATACAGAAAATTTTGTCTTTTTTTCTTTAAGGTATTTTTATTTCCTCAGAACATTGTTCTTCCTTCTCTGTCTTGCTCCACAGCATCCAAAGGAGAACTTCCTCCATTGTCTGGATTTGGTATGCACTGTCTATCTCTCAGCTACAGCTCCCTTTATACGATCTGACAGACTATTTTTAATTCCTGAAGGTCCCAGGGGGGGCGTGGGGGACAGCTTTCTTCTCATTCCTCTATTCCTAGGTCGGCAACTCATCATACAAGCCTAAGTCAAGGTTCCGCCTTTCCCTGTCAAAACATACTCCACTAGATCAGTGCTTTAATAAGGGCTTTTCAGCATCAGACATTTGTTTCTCAGATTTGCAGGGTTGCCACCTCGTCTTTGACTCACATATTTTTGGGGTTTTACCAGGTGGATATTCAGGCCCCTTCTGATGCCAACTTCACATGTAGTTACTTCAGAAGGCTCTGTAGGCTTTGTTAAACTTCCCGTTGCTACAAAACTGAATTATGATGGGAGTTGACGGGGTTATACTAACAGCTTTGTTTGCCAGTGTCCAGCCCCCACAGCAAAACCCAGTGTGCCTGAATTACTTCATTCTGTGTCCCTTAGTGTGCTCCAAGAAAGGGATTTTCAGTAAGATAAAAAATCCTATTATACCGCATTTACATAAAGCAAGACCCATTGAAATAAGCATTTATCTTTTGTGAGCAGTCAGAACAATGACAGGAGATTTCAAATTGGGTTATATGGGTTGGCACAATGCTCCCTGCCTGTGATATAAACTCCTGCACTTTTACATTTTTTTTTCGATCTAATATTTAATCTCTTGCTGTTGCCTTCTTAATGGTTTGTTTATATACATTTTATTGGTTTGGGTGAGGACTTATTAAGCAAGAAGATTTTCTTCTGTAATTAACTTTTTTCTAAGTCTGTGATAGTCCTACAGTGAAATACCAAAAATGGAGGGATTTTGTTAGAGATCGTATTAATTAGCAATAGATAATTCAACCCTGGTTGCAATATTTGCAGTGTGTGTTGTTAAGTATGTTTTTGATATTGCAGCAGTACACCCCTAAAGACCCCCCTGTGGTAAGAATTACTGAAGGACCATTCTTTTCAGAGGTTACTTGCCTATTTCAGCATGTTCAGCAGACGATGAGGCTTTACAACTTACCAGGTCAGTGGTTTTCAAACCTTAAAATTATTTTTGTGTAATTCATGGACATTCATGAATATTAAACTAAAATGACAGCTGTACTTTCATATAGTTACCCTTTAATTTGCCTTCACCCTCACTTCATAGTGCCCCCAGAAGTCCCATGCTCACCAGTCCTCGCTCCTGATAGATCTTTGCTGTGCACCCCACATGAAGCGCCACATTAGTTGCTGCCGACTGTCCCAGCTGGTCTTTTGTTTCTGCTCATGAACAAAAAAATCCCATTCATTCTCATGAAGGGGACCAACTGACGTTGAGACCTATTGTATAAGGCCTCTAAATGGAAATAGCTGGATTTTGCAAAAGAATGGACAGAAAGGCAGGAAAGTTTTCTGCAGTGGTAGTGTGGCTCTCTGTGGGTTACATAGTTAATATTTGGAGGGAGGACAGGTGCGTATGAGATTTTCAAGGGGGCTGTGTAATTTAAAGGACAGCTGTACAAATGTCTCCAATCAAAACCTCTTTAGCCCTCGTTCACACTGGTGCAATTTGACAGACCCCAATCGCATGACAAGTTGCGCCCTATTGCTGGTAATGGAACCATTCAAATTGCTGCGACTCAGGTTCCTGCACGACTTTTTTGCAATTTCATTATGACTTGCATGGACTGCTAAAATAAGTCGCAAGCAATAAATCGGAGGTGCAAATTGCACTGATCTGCGGCTTTGAAATTGTGCTGAAGAAGCGTGATTTCAAAGCCGCACTGGTGGAAACCAAGGCTTAGGGTATGGTTGAAACATCTGTTAGGTTAGTTTCCTGTATGTGTTTCATTGAGGAGATTTCTCCATTTTCTGCAACAGAAACACAACTGGATGGGAAAGGAAATGTCTTCTTAGCCCCACTATAGCCAAAGAAAAAAATTTTGAGCTCTTGGGTTAACATAAGCTTTAAAAAAATCGAAAATTCTTTCTGTGCAGTCTAAAAGCTTTTATAAAGTTCAGACTAATAATTAGTAGTATAAACCAAAAATTGTCGCAGTGCGACTCCAACCGATTAGTGCGTAATTGTGTACCACAGATCAATTCTCTCAAATAAAGTGCAACAATCTATATTCTACTAAACCTATGCAATAAATATACACAATATAAGGTGCAGTAGTATATAAACACAAAACATCAATAATGTAATCCTGTAATCAAACTGGTTGTACAGTGTCCATAAATCTCAAAAGATACAATTTTTAAATTTTATATAAAGTAGTCCTTTGATTTAAATAGATTATTTCATTCTAAAGTGTTATTCTGACATTATATAAATAATGAATCTTCCACCTATGTGCTTTAGCTGCTCAACTCACCATGGCCCCTTTTTACCAGCGGGCCATAATCAGCTGTTCCCCTCAGGGCATAATACAGGTTCTGTGCTATCCCACCGTGTCTCCTGTTTCTTCCTGTCAGCTCCCAGACCCTCAGCAATCCTCAGGGGTAAGGGTGTATAAAAGAGGAACAAAGCATAGAATCTAGTGCTTTGTTTTAAAATTTGAATCCCAAAAATATAAGAAAGTAGTACACTCACATAAAAGGCACTTTTAGCAGTGCTAGCTGTTACATGCATATCGATAAAATCCTCATATAACGAGATGGTCGCGGGATGACGTCAAACAAAGGCTCCACCCCCCCATACGCTTTATGTCTCTGGGTATGGACTTCTAACTTCCAGTGACCACCGATCAATTATCTTTTTAGCTGTGTGCAAGGGGAGCAGTTTTTCCACTGGTCAACAATACAGTATGCGTTCCTTCCCCCACTGACCATTAATATAAAGGGTCATTCTGCCACTGGCCACCAATGTATAGGACCACTACAGTGACTACCAATCTAAAAAGGCACTTTTCCACTGACCACCAGCGTAAGGGGCACTACAATTTTCACCACTTGTGTTTATTTTCTACCCATATTCTGTATACACTGCATTTCTTATTCTTTTATTTATTACTATATTTACAACTTACTGACCATGCAAATACATGTTGAGCTAGAGATGTAATTATTTAGCAGGGGTTCCCTGAGATATGAATATTATTTCAAGGTTTCCTCTGTGTTAAAATGGTTGAGAGAAGCTGATATAATTCCACTTTTACTGGCCCTATAATAAAGTTTAGCAGTATAAATTAAAGGCAGCCATGGACCATGATTAGGGGGGTTCAGACATTTTACATGCCTATTTAATACATTTTTGTGACATACAGCACTTGAAATAACAATGTGTAGTGAAGTGCCATTCACACGCCTTTCCTGTTGCTAGAAGTATGAAATTATTGCTTGTGGTGAATTGTGTGTGTATATATACTGTATATATTCCCTTTTGTTAGAAGTGGGTGGCAATTTAGCATTACTGAGGTCATTTTAAAAACATATGCTAGACCACAATCAGGCATCATGTATGAATTAAAACCATTTGGATGAAAATCTTTTCACATTTTTTTAAATATTTTGTGAGTAATGGAGACATAATTTTGCTGATTGTATATTTTTAAAATAATCCATGCTTTTCTGGATTGCAAGCCCTCACTAGTTTTTGCTTTGTTCCCATTTGCATTGTCTTTGTCTGTTTTCCCTGACTTTCAGTACTCTCATCCCTTGACAGGAACTGAAGGTCTTTCTCTAGATGTCAGCTCAATCATTGATATCCGTGATCATGTCAATAAGGAGATTGCTATGCGGCTGAGCACAGACATACAGAGTGGAGACACATTCTACACAGACATCAATGGTTTTCAGGTTACCAGCTTTCTTTTGTTGCAGTGTGCCAGCTTCAGCTGTTTACCCAAGCAACCTCTTTGCTATATTCAGATTGTTGTCATATCGTTATTGTCTTCTTGTTTTAATTTTAAATATGTGTTGACCTAAGTAAACACCCCAAAATCTTCAACGAAAATCTTCTCCTAAAATTGTGTTTGCATTCAACTTATTTAATGCATTTACTTTACCTGTAAGGCTTGATTCCCACCTATGCATTTTTAGTGCTTTTTGCAGATTTGCACTACAGTCCATTTAACATGGTTTTCAATGGAAAACGTTCTGTATTGCAAATCTGCAAAATTCAAAAGGCACTAAAAATGCATAGGTGTGATTCAAGCCTAAAAGTCCCCATTGCCTGTACATCCAAAGCGCCGAGACTGCTGCTGGACATTGCCAACGTTGATGTTATGGGGATGGGTATAAGGAGCCAGATATTTAAAAAGTTGTGCTTGACTGCACTATTGATTACTCTAATTATCTTTGGATTAAATTACACTCAGCTTTTAAGGTTAGGATATCGTGGATTAGGTCCATTTTATGTGCTTTTTGTTAAGCATCACATCTAGAACTGGGCTGTTGGCATTGGAGAAAATAAGTGGTAAGGGCTAATTTCAGGAGTTTTAGGCTTCAGGTCTGTGGAGTTTTTGGTTTAGCCAGAGGGTCAGGTTAAGGCTAGTTTCAGGGCATTTTGGAAAATGTTTTTTTGTTTTTTTTTCTTAAAGTGATATTAATAGTTTACTTTATTAATCAAAACAAAAAACATGTTATAAAACAATTTTTTTAATAAACATGTTATACTTCCATGCTCTGTGTAATGGTTTTTCACAGAGCAACCCCCAATCCTCTTCTTCTAAGGTCCCGCACTGGAGATCCTCCCCCCAGTTGATTGCCCCCATAGCAGACTGCTTGCTATGGGGTCACTTGTTTGTACTCGCTCCTGAGTCCCACTCTGTGCCCATTTACTCACAGAGCGGGGTTCGGCCCTACTCCCTCCAGTCTGGGTGTGATTGACCATAGCAGGAGCCAATCTGAGCCAAGTCAGGGGAAGAGAGCCTCTGCTGTTATGCACATCACTGCACTGAGATCCAGCTCAGTTAATTATAATGAGGGTCTGGAGGGGAGGTGCACCCAGAAGACTTTTTATCTTAGTGCAGAGAATGCATTTAAGGTAATAAAAAAAAAAAAAAAAAAAAACTTCTGTCGTTGGAACCACTTTACTCCTATCTCACAGGTGACAGGATCCTAGTCCTGGTGTGATTGGACACTGGCAAACAAAATTGAAGGGATGGTCACAGCACACAGTGGAATTCAGCTGCTGTCCTTATACATTTGGTGACATTCTTTCTGCCTTGTCAATTTTGCGTGGTTTGGGAAGGGTTGCCTTCTGTGCCTGTGCGGCCTCAATCCTATCAATACTTATATGCTCCATTTCAGTCTCTTGGTGTGCTGGCACAGAAAGGTACTCCTCCACCCACTCCCTGCCTCCTCCTTGCTATAGGGCAGTTCCTTTTGCTGCTCCACAACCCAGATCATGAGTAACTGTTTAAGGTGGTTTGCAATGGTGGATTATAAGTGCAGAGGAAAGAGTCAGCAGGCTTTGTTAGCTCACACGCCAACAGCTCAGGAGGGGGCCTGCAGCAGCTCCACTGGTCCTGAATCTGATAGTCCTGACCACTGCACCCTAGTCTAGCATAAGCTTTGGGGATCCCCATGACTAAGTTAAGCCCCGTACACACTATCAGATTGTCTGCTGAGTTTTTCCTTCAGATTTACCAAAACCATATAATACGAGGTCAAACCTTTGGAGTTTCAATGTGTATGCAATCAGGCAGGCCCTTCTACTACATGTTTTTGGTAAATCTGAAGGAAAAACTCAGCAGACAATCTGATAGTGTGTATGGGGCTTTAAACACATTGGGGGCATGGCCTGGCTGGAGGCTGGAGCCCAGGCTGAGGCTGTTACTTTCTTACCTGGGGTTTGCAGAAATGTATGGCTCGTATAGCCATATTCTTCCTAGTACATAAGTCTTACCTTTTTCAGAAACACTTCATAAATCTATTCTGTGGCAGTGGGGCTTACTGTGAGAAGATCTCAGTGTTGCACACCGATTGGCTCACCGTTTTCTACACCGTTGATTAGGCTATCTTCTGTTGTCCATTATGAAACTGTCTAAAGGTTGACCTTTTTATCTAGATCACAAATCTGCCTTCATCACTGTTTTTTTTTTTTTTTTTTCTTTATGCTTTACTATAGATTCAGACTAGGAAGTTTTTCAAAAAACTTCCCCTCCAAGCCAACTTCTACCCAATGCCAGTGATGGCCTATATCCAGGATGAGAAAAGTAGATTAACTTTACATACATCACAGGCTCTTGGTGTCTCCAGCTTGAAGAGTGGTGAGTGGTATAGCACAGTAGTGGTTTCTAACAATGGAAAATATATTGATTGTCCTAATCCCCTTTCATGGTTACTTTCTCTGGACACTTACGGTATTTGCCTGCCTTTAAATTTCAGACCAAATGTGACATTTAGCATAGTTTTTCCCTATAGCATTATTACAAAACGCCATATAAACTCTGTAAATAATATAACCATCATTGTACTACAGAATAACACTGCATCTTGTAGGTCAGCTGGAGGTTATAATGGACCGACGCTTGATGCAGGATGATAATCGAGGTCTCGGCCAAGGTTTAAAGGATAATAAGCGCACATGCAACAAATTTCGCATCCTTCTGGAAAAGAGATCTCCTGGCAGTAAGGTAATATATGTCTTTGTAATTGCTTTCATTAAGTGTGCCATTGTAGTAGATATAAGCTGGCTGCCAAAGCATGCTAAGAGTTTATTCCTAGAACATCTAGTAAACCTCAGGCTGCTTGTCCCTTATCTACCCAAAGGAGCATTCTAGTGATGAAATAGTATTATTGGGTAGAATCTAGGCATTTTTTTTATTTAGATGCAAACTGGATAGAATGTTGTGTAGCTTTATTTTTAAAGTATAACAAAAGGCAAAAAATGTTTTTGTTTGTTTTAGTCGTAGATAGAGTAAAGATGGATTAGAACACCATTTTTTTTATTATATTTTCATTGTGGTTTATGTTACCGTCTCTTTCACCCGCTCTATTTGTCCTGGTGACACATATCAATGAATGTGGGTCATCAGCAGAACAGGAAAAGAGATCATCTGAATGGGGACACTAGTTCTGATGACAACTAGGCATTTCCTCACTTTTCAGGGATTTCCTCTCACTTCCTAATTGGACTATAAAACAGGAAGTGAAGTGGAAATCCCCATTTGAACACAGATGGCAAAATCAGAATGACAGGGGTTGTAACCCTCCCTTACTCTGTCCAAAAAAGGAAACAAAAAAGTTTTGCCTTTTTAGTTCTACGTTAAATTCTGAGACCATGATACTTCATATAGTCTATTGTAATTGAGCCTACACAATCATGTCCAGTCACTTGACCCAAGTATTACATAATCTGATCTTTGCCAGATTTTTCTTTGGGCCTCGTTTACACTTGTTGGGGGGAGGGGTAAAGACACATGGTTGAGCCCCATTTTTGCCCCCCTCCCCCTCTTAAGCTGCAAAGGCAGTGGAGAGGGGTGTATATATGCCACATATATGCCACAGCCACAGTGCTGCAAGACAAGAAATATCCCTGCTGTTGCATTTGGCATGCCGTGCCACCCATTAAACTCAACCTATTCAACCTATAGAACGCCTCCTCACTGCTTGTCAATTGCCATCTGAAGAGCAATCCAATTGCAGAAAACGCTTCAGAGGGCACATCATGTGTAAACAAGCAAGTCTATAATGGGAGAGAAGCCCAGACTGTGCTATATGTCCATATCCTAGCAAATTGTGTATAGCTATAAACAGAAAATATAGGCATGGACTTTGTGCGGATATATAGAAGAGAAACTGACTACCATAAAAACAAATTTATTATGTACCATTTAAAATCTATTACACAACATTAAAAATTACACTCCACATAGGGGCTTACAACATGCAAAGATTCCGATTACAGTTCACATGTGGACTTGATGAGTTTTGTGAATTCTTTAGAATCATCAGTACACTGGAACCCACCCCTAATCTTTAATAGAGTACTATCAGCCAGTAGGGTGGACTGGAATTCATAGCATGTGTATGTTGCTCATAGAGGTACCAATGAGTAAGCCAAGGTGAAGCCACTGCCTCTCGGTTGGAAAGAACCAGTGTGCGTAAGTCACCATGAAGACAGTATGGTAGTCAAAGTACATGTATTTTAAAGAGGGGGCTCTTGATAAGTATCTTGGAAACAAACTCCGTTCACATGAATCCAGGCATTGGGTCTGGTTGGTTCCCCAGTGGAAAGTTGTCCCTTTTAATTTTAAGTCCAGAAAGAGTGCAACACCAATCAGACTGTGGATAAAGATTTCCTGGTGTGTGCTGGCCCCGGCTCACCGTCGTCAATAGTAATTGAAGAAAAAGATGATTGGTTGCACACCATGGAAAGAAGAACTTCTGTAGAATAGTTACTTTATTGTCAAGGTGCCAAAGGACATAGACACGTTACAGGAACATTGGTAGACCAGTTTCACACGGATAACTAATGCTTGTTCACAAACTTTTTTATTTTAAGATTTAAGATTTTTATGGGTTTTCAATGGCACATAATAAAGTTGTTTTTATGGTAGTCCGTTTCTCTTCTGTATGTCCACACACAGTCCATGACTATATAATCTGTTCATAGTTGTACAAATGTAAACAAGGCCTAAGTACAATTGAGTTTTCCAACTTATTTAAAAGCAAGTCATTGCAGGCTATTACAAGTGGCTTTATTTGCGCTACATCTATGGAGCAGTTTACCCCAGTTGATAATGGCATAGCAGCATTGGGGTGTTGTGGTCACAGTATCACTAACCTTGTAATGCACCTGATAATTTATCTTCCCGTTGCTTGCAACCACCTAGACCAGATGTGTTCAAGCTTTTGATCTTCCTGTTCCACATTGGAAGAAGAGGAATAGTCTTGGGTTTTACATAAAATACAATAAGGATCGCTGATGAGCGATGAGAAAAAGTCAGGCAGATCACAAGTTAATGATCAATGATAGATAATGTAACTATATCAGCAATAAAATGTCATCTTTTTGTAATATTTTTTATTATAAAAGTAAAAGAGGGCAACATAAAACTAGTAGGATATTTGACACTGTTTTTGATAAACTAACACTTCAATCACATCTGGTTGGATGGAAGGAGTAGCAATTCTTAGTGAATTCTCAAGGTGCTCATCATGTATTTTGGTTCTAATTTTGCCCTTTGTGTTAAATATAAGTGCTGCCGAAAACTGATGACAAAAATCAAGGCGTCATTGTGAAGAGTGGGAGATTTTTCTTTGGGTCATAGAACACTTCTAAGTCCAGTACAGAGACTGTTATATTCTTATTCGGCCACAAGTTCGCTGATTGTAAATGCATTTTTACAAAAATTTAAGTTTACGATTTTGTGTTGAGCCGCATTCATAGATGCCTTGGGCCGCAGGTTGGACATTCCTGATCTAGATGCATCTGATAGTCTCACTGCTCAGCATCTCTGTGAATGTCTCTGGTGTTATAAAAGACTTTGATGTTTGTGATCCGTATTCTTAAGGACATTTATATTATGTAAGGCATTCCACACCAGCGCGCTTAGTACATTGCAGTGAAAATGAGCATAATTTGCCACTGTAGCGTTTTATAACTAGTAAGGGTGGAGAACCTACATAGTTGGGTTGAAAAGACAGTCCATCTGGTTCAACCAATAAAAGGGGAAAAAAAGTTATATTATCTACAATAAGGTAATTCAGGCCTTATTTTAAAGAAATCTACTGAGCTGACCAGAACCAGCTCTTGAGGGAATCTATTCTACATTTTCACAGCTCTTACTGTGAAGAAACCTTTCCGTAATTTTGGAGATTAAGTCTCTCTTCGTAGAGGATGACACGTAGAGACTGCCACCTTGTCCTCTGTGTTGATCTTGAAGTGGAGGTCCACCCTAAAATAAAAAATTACATTAACATTCTCCAAAAAATCTATTAAAAAAATTTGGAAAACTAAACATTTTTTTACTTACCAGAAACACCTGTTGCTAGGCAGTCTTCCTAACCGGGCACTTCCTATACCGCGGGGCTCTTTTTCTTCCTCCCTCGCGTGTTGTTCTAAGTAATGGGGCGCACTGTCTTCTGGGACTTGTGTGTGGGTCCCAGAAGACAGCCGGCCATTCACAAAGTGCCACAGGACTCGCGAATGCGCAGTAGGAAATGGGCAGTGAAGCCGCAAGTCTCCACTGCCTGTTTCCCTTCGGATGGCCGGCGCCGGCACATGATGCGATGGACGGATCGGCCTCGAGGGCCCGACATCACGGTCTCCCTGGACAGGTAAGTGTGCTTATTAAAAGTCAGCAGCTACAGTGTTTGTAGCTGCTGACTTAAAAAATAAAAAATAAAATTGGCTGGAACACCGCTTTAAAGTGAATAATTCAACACCATCACTATATTGCACCAGACCTGTACTAGGACACCCATTACCCCAGAGCAGTGCCTATGGGGCTGTTCTGACATCTTCACTCCCCATGTACAAGGAATTTCAAAAGGGTCCTCTCTTCCAAAAACATGGGCTTGGCATGTAAAGAACACGCATTGTTAAATCAATCAATATAAAGGTTACTAAGACCCCTTTCACAACGGGGCACTTTGCAGGCGCTACAGCGCTAAAAATAGCACCTGCAAAGCACCCTGCTGCTGTGTCTCCAGTTTGAAAGCCCCGAGGACCTTCACACTGGAGCAGTGCACTGGCAGGATGGTAAAAGAAAGTCCTGCTAGCAGCACCTTTGGAGCGGTGAAGGAGCAGTGTATACACCACTCCTTCCCATTAAAATCAATAGAGCAGCGTGGCTAAACCGCCAGCAAAGCGCTGCTGCAGCAGTGCATTGCAGTGGATTTAACCCTTTCTGGGACACTAGCAAGGGTGTAAAACCCCCCGCTAGCTGCCGAATAGCGCCGCTTTAACGCCACGCCGCTCCCACCCCAGTGTGAAAGGGGCCTAAGGCATATGTATAGTGCATTTATGTTGAAGATAAGTAATCATTTTATATAAAACTTGGATTGTCCTGATTGTCATAGTCCAAACAGGATATAATACAGTATTGAAAATGACATACCTACCTTTTAAATTTGGTCTAATGTCAACACACTCTGGAGAAGTTACAATTTTTGTTCCACAAAGATGTATAGTTAAAGTTCTAATATGACTGCTGTAATCTGATTGCTATTGGTTAGTGCACATCATTATTTTTTTTATTAAACTCCTTTGTGTGTTATAAATAGCCATTTATAAATTACCTTCTTACACAAATTTACTGTTTCCATTGTGTGTGATTAATGGGTCCACTGATGGCAGAATTAGCACTGATTGGCTTTTTTGATTCCTGATCACAATTGGCAGTTTTCTGCCTAAAGCCCTGCACACACAAGCAGGATGTTGGGAGACATTTGCCGGTACAAAAGATACCGGCTGACATTCTGCCTGTGTGTATGTCGGTCTGTCTGACAAAAGCCGGCCTTCTGTCGGACGTGCATGCTGGAAAACCAGCAGCCGACCGACTCCCAACCAATGCTCTCAGCCAATGGCAGAGAGCGCTGATCTGAGTGTTCTGGCGGAGTGGCCGCCCCCCTGGCAGAACACAACCGCTCAGCGAGGTTAGTCCAGCGGCTCCGACCAGAGCTGTCAACTTTTCTTTCTGTGCAACCCAAAAAAAAATCGGTAGCGTGTACCCGGCTTTGGCCTACCTATGGACACCCAGCAAAAAAAAAAAAGAAAATATTTCACATGTGTCTTCTTTTAATTTTATGTATAATCCGCTTTTTCCTGTTAAACTGTTAGTCTATGAGTGTGAGTTTCTTCTGTACGCCGCATGATGCTGTATATACTGTAAGCTGTACTAAACCATTGTGTTACACACCTGTCTAGTTCCGTGTCTATAGTCATAACGTGTTTACTACAGTCCCTCCTAGTCTGTGCCAGTATATCATCGACTTATTGATCTGTGAATCATGGTCTGACTTTGTGTATGACCTTTTCCCATCCACATCCAACCATTTATCGCCTCTTCCATTTCATTATTCCCCTGTTCACCATAATCCTTCTGCCAGCTCTCCAGCTTCCTTTCTAAACTGCTTTCCAAGTTTAGAAATTTGGCATTATCCATCATGAGGATCAGCAGCGATGAGGTAATTCTTTACAGGGCAAAACCTAGACTGGCTTTGTAGCTATGTGCGTTGTAGTTAGCCGCTTGTAGATGCTTTGTAGCATAGAGTCTGTGACCGATTATATAAAACTAAATGTCTTCTTGTCACCTATCCTGTGAATTCTTCCCTTTGTGGTGTGCTTGTCAGTAATACTTTACCTACAGATTATTCATTTGGAGACAATCTCTGGTTCCAGCCATAACAAATAAAAGCCAAGCAACATGACTTAAACATCTGAAACCATTGAGGGCTCGTTCCCACCATGCAGCCTTATTATTGTGTGTGCAACGAAGTACAATGTGAACGCATTGCAGTATTTGCTTTTTTCCTTAAAGTGGTTGTAAGCACTTATGCCGCGTGCACATGACCGGACTTTCCGGCAGAAAAGGTCCGACAGACTTTCGGCGGAGTTACGATGGACTTCCGAACAAACAGACTTGCACACACACCAAAGTCCGTTCGTTTTGAACGTGATGACGTACGACAGGACTAGAAAAGGAAGTTCAATAGCCAGTAGCCAATAGCTGCCCTTGCATCATATTTGGTGGACCAGCATACAGACGAATGGTTTTACCGATAGAAATTGATTCCGTAGGACAGATTTGAAACTTGTTCTATTTCTGAGTCCGACTAAGCCCACACACAGATGCACCCACTCTACACAGCCTTATAGGGAAACCTGCACAACCGAGGCTGTCATTCACCTTCTGTGTGTAGGAGAGGGAGTAGGTCAGGGATGTCTCCCAAGATTCTGTGGCATACAAATAACCTGTCAGAAGTAAGTAATTCAGACAGAGGGGACAGACAAAAATCACACTTTGGTGCTTTGGATTGAGGCTAGTACACACTATAGACTAGAGGGACATTCTCCATTAATTTTTCATTTCAGGTTTACAACCACTTTAAAGAGAAAACTGGAAATCTCTATAGTAGATGCCGTTACACCAATGATCTTCATTAGCTTTCAGGTCCTGTGCAGAGAGGTCACTCCACTGCGTTGAGAACACAGTGATGTCACCAATCTTCCTCTTTTCCCTGCCCATTAAGAGAATGCTTTGTATCCATTAAAAAAAATGCAAAGCAATCTCTGAATGGTGCCCGTGCCAAGAGGCTATTCTCCATTTTTCAGAATGAAGCAGGGCAGCTGCTTGGCACAGGACCCTGAAGCTACTGAAGATCACTGGAGTTGCAGAGTCTTTCCGATTATAGAGGCATTCCACAGGTACAGTAAGGCACCGGCGCTGCTGGTGTGTACGAGCCCTAAATCCTCCACAAGGAGCAGAAGACATGAAGTGATATGAATACAATGTGAAATTACTTGCCAGATGATTGCTTGTTCTCTGTATTGTGTTCTGCAAGAAGAAATAAAATAACAATGAAGAATGATACTAGACAATGAAAATGTGCCTTGCTATGATCAAGTAAAGAATGTTTCTGATTTTCATTGTGGAGTGCAAGCTTCTTCATTTTTATTTGTATACATTGTTCCACATGGTGTGAAATATGTACCAAAAATAAAATGCAGATCAAATTGAATAGCTTGTCTCACCCTACCCACTGTCTCTGTTACTATTGGTTGGTTTCTGTGTGTATACTACCTCCCCAAGGCAGGGTAAAAATCATCTTGCACCACATAGCAGATCATGTGGATGCAGATCAGATGATGACGTTCCAAGATGATTCCTGTCAGCCAGCCTGGTTTCCTATTTAAAGCAGATCCTAGGTCTCTGCTGGACTTTTCACCTCTTAAGAAATTGTTGCTTTTTGTAATTGTGGTCAAAGCCAGCCGCTTTCTTAAAATTAGGCATCCTGACTCACCCCTCACATTTCCCATCCCTAGCACACCAATGTAGCATATAGTATCATAGGTTTCCAGTAAAGTATATGGACTCTACTGGCATTTGAAGTAGATTTTCATTGCTTTAAGTTGGCCAAAGAAAAAAACGTTACCACAGTTGCACAGTAACCTACTTTGGGCCAACTGGAGCATAAGGCCATACCTCAAAGCAGTGGTCCCTAAACTGGCCCAGGGGCCGGATGTGGCTCTTTGCAACTAATGCCAACGATGGGACACTTCCTCCCACTGACACCAATGATTGGGTACTATTTATTCAACTAATACCAATGATGGAGCACCATTCCTCCCCACTGACACCAATGATGGGGCACTGTTCCTCCCACTGACACCAATGAGGGGGCACGGTTGCTCCCACTGACACCAGTGAGGGGGCACGGTTGCTCCCACTGACACCAGTGAGGGGGCACGGTTGCTCCCACTGACACCAGTGAGGGGGCACGGTTGCTCCCACTGACACCAGTGAGGGGGCACGGTTGCTCCCACTGACACCAATAATGGGGCACTATTCCTGCTTCTACTGCCTACACGTGCTATATAATTTTCTTCTTACTACCACTGACCACCAAGCTTGAGGAATTGTTTACCCACCACTGATGCTGGGACATTTTTCTACTCCCACTGGCCACAATCCAGGCCTCTGAAAGTTTGAAGGACAGTAAACTGGTCCTTTGTTTAGAAAGTTTGGAGACCCCTGCCTTAGAGGAAGGAAGCAATATGGACAACTCTCCAATTATCCACAATTATCCATTTGACCATGCCTATGTATATGAAAAAGCAGGAAAATGCTAAACCGTGCAAAGCATAAGGTATTGCCACAGTAGGGATAGTTGTCGGCTATTTTGTCTTCCTAGTTACACTAAATCAGATTTTGTGACCTAGTTTAGTCATTTAGGTTCCTTACTTATTGCTCTACTTTTTTGTAGACTGAACCCCCTTTCCCCACTAATCTATGTGCATTAAGCTTTTAATTATTCACAAAAAAAAGCTCTTATCTTTCAGGAAGATGGCCTATTTAATGTATCATCTTCTACACATCTTCTCTTACCTCGGTTGAGAGCGGTTTTAACCTCATGTCAGATAACATTTTTTTTTATACTTGTATGATAAGATGACCATCGTTTGAATTGCTCCTTCCAGAAAAAAAAATAAAAAATGCTGGCTAATGAATACCCTGGCTTTTCGAGGCCTGGTGTTCAACCAGCAATTTATTAAAAAAAAACATACTGAAGGGAATGTGGGAACTCCTCATGATTACTGCAACAAACAGGGTGACCTTGAAACTTGGGTGCAAGGATCTTTGCAAAAGCATCCATGAACTGAGCCTGTTGACATCTACCCAAAACTGAGATGTAATATGATTTGGTGAGACTGATCATGAGATAGCCCATTACTCAGAAATCAGAGAAGTCTGGAAATACATTATGAGGTTATTCAGCACAGATTTGACAGTGTCTGTCTTTTTTTTTTTTTCCAGAGTCCATCTCAGCCAGTCAGCTTCCCTTCCCTGCTCAGTCATATAACATCTATGCACTTGAACTATGAGCTCCTAGTGATGCCTGTGACCAATGAAAAGGGTGGAGGTCCAACTCTTAAATCATTTTTGCCACTTTCTGCTACTCTACCGTGTGACATCCACATCCTCAATCTGAGGACTCTCCAGGCGGAGGTGAGCATGGATGCAATGCTACTGGAACAGTTAATATTGTAGTTTCCTGTCTGCTTCGCTAATGAGCGCAGATGTAAAAATTAATTTTCTGAGTTGCGTGTTTGCAGATTTTATTGTTAAATTAAATCATGGCTTTAGGAGTCAAATGTATTATTTGTGCTCGTATTTCTCTGTAGGATGATGGCGTACCCTCTCTAGACACCGCTTTGATCTTACACCGAAAAGGTTTTGACTGTGGCCTGGAGGCAAAAAATCTTGGCTTCAACTGCACCACAAGTCAAGGAAAGGTATTCTGTTTTGAGGTCAACAACTGCTCACCGTTAGTGGAGAATGCATCATATGTAGGTTCTCGAGTTTTATGTGATTGAAAACCCTTACATATACCCAGTGAAGTGACTGGCCTCAGGTGGTTGTACCTAATTATCTGCAGTCTTCTTTTATCTACATCTGTTCAAAGTGCAGAATTTATAAAACGTGTCTGACCTGTCAGGTACAAAAGTGGATGCGGAGCTGAAGTTACAGTCTGCTGATTGGAGGGAAGGGACACACCCCCCTTCCCACAGGAACAGAGCTGAGGCTGTAAATCAGCTGAAGCTTCCTCCCCGTCACCTTTTTTCTCTTGGTGTCACTCAGAAGTGATTCATGCTGATAGCAGAGGAATGAAGCAGCAGAGAGAAATGACACTTGGTGCTCTTAATTGAGACAAGTACACACTATAAAGGGATATGCTTTGCTCATATTTCATATCTGAGGTCAACCACTTTAAACACAGTGGGGACGGCTATAGCCAATGGCGGGTTAATTATCCTTAGTATAACTTATCACCACTATATGAACTAGTCACATTACGGCAGATTTCCAACTGTATTTTTTTGCAATATAAAACCCAAAAAACATTTTCACATAAGCTGTATCTACCCCTTGGTTGGACGGAAGAGTAGTTGCCTATTTTGGACACAATTTAAATGTATAATCTGAGGACCCCATAGGAACAAATTGATTCACTGCATCGTGTGCACCAATTGGTCGCTGTGCAAAAAATCTGTGCTTTCCTCAAAAAAATCATTATACTTTTACAAAAGTAAATTGCTTCTTTCACCTCGTTAGATTATTTCTTAAGGTGGAACGTGAGTCAGAAAATGATGTCCTGCTAGATCACTTCAGTTTGGCCCCTTTTGCAGGTATAGCTATGAAAAACATTAAAGGAAAAGTATGGTTAAAGCTGTTCTGGCTATATTTCTCCTAAGAATCACAGGAGGGCAGTTCGTTCTGCACTCCCTGACCGTTATTTTTATTTCTGTGAAACCGCTCAGCTGCTCCAAGCTGGAGTCAGGATCCACCCACATGTCTGAATCTGCAGCTGGCTCAGCCTCTCTGCTGTGCTGCTGGGAGACTGAGCCGGCCGCGGCCTCCCATCCCCAGACCAGCACTCCAGTGTGCACTGAAGGGGAGAGCAGAGAGCTGTTCACTGACCATCACCACTCTCTGCTCAGAACGGAGGAGAGAACTGAGCCTTCAGCAGTGTTTGATCGATCAGTTCTCACTACAGATGAGGGGGGACATATGCAACATTGGATCAATGGTGCATCAACCTATCTGAGTGTATAAGGTTTGTTTTAAAAACCCCATACTTCTCTTTTGAATAGAAGTGCCTATACTGTTTAAAATCCAGTAATGCATTGTCTCACCCTGCTCTGCACATGCTCAGTTCCTCTCCATTATTAGATACTGTGCCAAAATTCTAAATCTGCTGAAAGCCTAAAAATGTGCTGCCCTTCAGAGACTCTGGGCTTCAGCAAAATGGCAGCCTCCAGCAGGAAGAAACGGGAACAATGCCGGAGGCAATTTATAGCACACATTGCATTTGGTCGCAGAATTATTAATGTGGCATGTATGTTCCTTGCTATAGAACATTCTTTGTTATCAAGTTGTTATGGGTAAAGTTCCACTTTAAGTTAAATATTGCCCACTGGTTATATAGTGAGGGGAAAAAAGTACTTGATCCCCTGCTGATTTTGTAAGTTTGCCTACCGACAAATGATCATTCTATCAATTTAATGGCAGGTTTATTTTAACAGTGAGACAGAATAACAACAAAAATATCCAGAAAAATGCACTTCAAAAAAGTTATAAATTGATTTGCATTTTAATGAGTGAAATAAGTATTTGGTCCCCTATCAATCAGCAAGATTTTTTGCTTCCAGGTGTCTTCTATACGGGTAACGAGGTAAGATTGGGAGCACTTAAAGGGAGTGCTCCTAATCTCAGCATGTTACCTGTATAAAAGACATCTGTCCACAGAAGCAATCAATCAGATTCCAATCTCTCCACCACGGCCAAGACCAAAGTGCTGTCCACGGATGTCAGGGACAAGATTGTAGACCCACACAAATGGCTGGGATGGGCTACAGGACCATCACCAAGCAGCTTGGTGAGAGGGTGACAACAGAAAACCAAGAAAACAATTGGTAACACAGTAAGCCGCGAAGGACAGAAATCCTGTAGCGCACGCAAGGTCCCCCTGCTCAAGAAAGCACATGTACAGGGCCCATCTGGAGTTTGCTAATGAATATCTGAATGATTCAGAGGAGAACTGGGTGAAAGTGTTTGTTGTCAGATAAAACCAAAATCAAGCTCTTTGGCATCTACTCAACTCACTGTGTTTGTAAGAGGAGGGATTGCTGCCTATGACCCCAAGAACACCACCCCTACCCTTAAACATGGAGGTGGAAACATTATGCTTTGGGGGTGTTTTTCTGCTAAGGAGACAGGAGAACTTCACTGCATCAAAGGGACGATGGACGGGACCACGTACCATCAAATCTTGGGTGAGAACCTCCTTCCCTCAGCCAGGGTATTGAAAATGGGTGCGTGGATCGGTATTCCAGCATTACGATGACCCAAAACACATGGCCAAGGCAACAAAAGAGGGGCTCAAGAAGAAACACATTAAGGTTCTGGAATGGCTAAGCCAGTCTCTCCAGAAAATATGTGGAGGGAGCTGAAGGTTCAAGTTTCCAAACGTCGGCCTCAAAACCCTAATGACTTGGAGAGGATCTGCAAAGAGGAGGGGGACAAAATCCCTCCCGAGATGTGTGCAAACCTGGTGGCCAACTACAAGAAACTTATATTGTGTAAAGATGGATCGGCGCCACAAATAAATTCTACATGCTAAATAAAATTTTAATCAATTAAAATGATTGTGCAAGTGTACAATTATAAATTATATGCAGCTGCTGAACGCTCTGTGTATAACTTCACCATCAAAAATATTTATTGTGTAAATAGTGCAGCGCTACCGACTCTCAAGATTATTTAAATAAATAAATCTCAACACAGTGAAAAGTATAAACTTTAAATTTCCATAAATCAAAATAAAATAAAAGTGTATGTATGTGTGTGTGTGTGTATGTGTATATATATATATGTGTGTATATATATATATATATATATATATATATATATATATATATATATATATATATATATAGCGCTATATAATCAACTTCTGTAATTTTTTTTGATTGCTGTGTACAAATATTCCACCGCTGTGCTGCTACCACATTTCTTAGGTATAATAATCTGTGCACACCTCCACCAGCTGTTATGCCTGCTCACCTCAACAACAATGGGCCAAAAAAACTCTGAATGAAAGCTCCCTCCTTTCTCTCCACTTCGATATCAGTTCTCCTGCTCCAGCCTGTGTATAAACAACTCAGATGAAATTTTCCCCCTCGGGATATGGTTTGTGTTAATACAAATGCCAGAAACATAGTGCTCTCCATTTCAATCATTTATTTCAAAATCCCCCTTAAAATATTGCACTTACAAGAATAAAAAAGGTAAAATCACTTATTACAAGACGTCCGCTCAGTCACCACTCTGATGGCGTGACATCACGGGCTCGGCTCCTCCACTCTACACGCATATCGGCTTACGATTTGGCTTTCTTTGAGAAAGCCAAATCGTAAGGCGATACACGTGTAGAGGAGAGGAGCCGAACTTGTGACGTCACACCATCAGCAGACATTTTGTAACATTGTGATAAGCGATTTTACCTTTTTTTATTCTTGTAAATGCAATATTTTTTTTATTTATTTTTTTAAATAAATGATTGAAATGGAGAGCACTATGTTTCTTGCATTTGTATTTGCATGAACACGAACCATATCCCGAGGGGAAATATCTCATCTGTGAGTTGATAATACAACAGGTGGAGCAGGAGAACTGATATTGAAGTAGAGAGAAAGGAGGGAGCTTTCATTCAGAGTTTTTTTGGCTCATTGTTGAGGTGAGCAGGCATAACAGCTGGTGGAGGTGTGCACAGATTATTATACCTAAGAAGTGTGGTAGAAGCACAGCGGTGGAATATTTGATTTATTTATTTAAATCGCATGAGAGTCGGTAGGGCTGCACTATTTACACAATAAAAACTACAAGAAACGTCTGACCTCTGACTGCCAATAAGGGTTTTGGCACCAAGTATTAAAGTGATACTAAAGGATCGTTTTTAAATAACAAACATGCCATACTTGCCTCCACTGTGCAGCTACTTTTGCACAGAGTGGCCCCGAACATCCATTTCTGGGGTCCCTTGGCAGCTCTTGCGGCTCCTCCCCTCATTAGATAACCCCCTTGGAGAAGTGCTTTCCTGAAGAGGTTAACTTGCAGGCGCGCTCACAAGTCCAGCATTCGGTATCCATAGAAGCTGAATGCAGGACTCTGCCCTGCCCTCCAGCGCCCGCGTAAGTGGATTTGATTGACAGCAGCAGGAGCCAATGGCTGCGCAGCTATCAATCTATCCAATCAAGAGAAGGGAACCCGTGGAGAGAGGGACGCAGGGAACGCGCCAACGGAAATTCGGGACGGAGGTAAGTAAAAGGGGGGAGGGGGTGGCTAGGGGGTTGGTGACTGCAAGGATTTTTTTCACCTTAATGCATAGGATACATTAAGGTGAAAAAACACAAGGGTTTACAACCCCTTTAAGTCATGTTTTGTGAAGGGGTCAAAAACTGTTAAAATAAACCTACCATTAAAATTATAGACTGATCATTTCTTTGTAAGTGGGCAAACGTTCAAAATCAGCAGGGGATCAAATACTTTTGTAAGTATTTATACGCACCAGCCATTAATCATGTGAACTTGGGCAATGTTCTAACTTGCAGCCAATTTTTCTTGCACATCAGGACATCTGTCCAGCAAGGAGATATGACTGCTCGTGCCTTATGCCGCATACACGCGACCAGACTTTTCGACGGACAGAATGAATACGTCGGATATTATGATCTTGTATGGGCTCCAGCGGACTTTTTTTTCCCCCAAAAGTCAGACGGACCTAGAAATAAAACATATTTCAAATCTTTCAGATGGACTCGAGTCCGGTTGAAAAATCCATTCGTCTGTATGCTAGTCTGACGGACGAAAACCAACGCAAGGGCAGCTATTGGTTACTGGCTATGAACTTCCTTATTCTAGTCCAATCGTACTTCATCACATTCAAATGCCTTTGGACTTTGGTGTGCTTGTGTGTGGCCAAGTCCGTTCATTCGGAAAGTCTGTCGGAACACCACCGAAATTCCGTCGGGAAGACCATCGGACCTAGTCCGTCAAAGTCCAGTCGTGTGTACGCGGCATTAGAAGAATTGCAGACTCCTTGTAGTTTGAGTTTGTTGTCTATATTTGACAACTGTATTGGTTGTTTATGTATTTTCCTTGGATTTACCTGGAGCTGCTGTTAAAAAGTATACAGTAAAAAAATGGATTAGTACTTGAAAGGCTTAATGTGTAGGTTCGCCTTTCAGGAAGATTTTTAGAGACGCCTCCCATGCAATTCTCTATCCACTGAATGATACATTCCATAGCTCTTCATTTTGAAAAAATAAAATTTTAGATGCAGCTGTTGGGGGCCCTTTCCAGAAAATACATTGTCCCCTTAATTCCTGTCCATCCTGTCATTTGCAGGACAGGCTGAATTCCACAATAATGCACCCCCTAGTAAACTCTCCAGACCATTCAAACTGCGCAGGTGGGCAGTGCATCTGCTCCATCCTGGCTTAATATTGGGCACTAGGCCATTTAAACTGCAGGTTTGTAGTGTGGGCTCTGCTTCACTAGCTTACTTTGAACAGCCCTAAGCATCCGCTACTAGGCTAAGCTTACAGGGGGATGCACAGGCAGTTTGAGCAGCTGCTAGGGGGCACATTATAGAGAAATTCTACACAATCTGCAAACATCAGAATGGAGAGGAATGATAGGCCAGTGCTTTTTTTTCAGAGGACCCCAACAGTTGCATCTATAATGGGATATAATTGCATAGGGGGATTCTCTGAAAATCTTCCTGAAAGGTGAACTTACCTTTTGGGTGAGAGTATTAGGAATGGTGGAAGTAAAAGCGGTCAGTTAAGTCAGCTTATGGAATTGTCATGAGAATGGGGAATAGACTGAAAGAGTCTGATGTACAGCAGTTTTATACAATATAGGGGCTGATTTACTAAAACTGGAGAGTGCATACTGGTACAGCTATGCATAGATACCAGTCAGCTTCCATGTTTTTTTGCCAAGGCTTAATTGAACAAGCTGAAGTTAGAAGTTGATTGGCTTCCATGCATAGGTGCACCAGATTTCGCGCACTCCGGTTTTAGTTCTCCCCATAGTGTCTTTGTACATTGCACAACAGTGTGTTTTGTTCAGTAAATTTGCAGCCTAAATGTGGATATGCCTCATGATGGTTTATGAAATAATCTTATGGCCAATGTATGATTTGTTTCTCTCTAGCTTTCCCTCGGAAATCTGTTCCATGGATTAGAATTGGCTCTCGTGCAGCCCACCTCCTTGACGCTGATGTATTCTCTCGGCTCGCCTTCAAACAGCAGCACCTCAGCGCTCAGCTTAGACCCAATGGAAATTTCCACTTACCGCGTGCGCTTCAGCTAACGGCAGCCAAGTGGGACAAATATCCCATTGCACAAGAGCCAAGGACTGGAAGTATCTTCAGCCAGTTTATGCTCTTAATGAAGAGCAACTTGTTTGGTCTTTAGCCTGAAATGGATCTAGCACTGGAAACCGCCTGTTAAGGCATTTCGGACGCACTACAAAAGCCCTCCGTGTTAAGCCAGCCATTGCTAAAAGGCAATTTCTTTCAGGCTGTTTTAATGCTCAAGGAGTTCAACGCTTTGGTGGGACATTGCAGGATAAGCAGAAGCTATTTATGACAAGATCGCTTTTTAAAATTATTTATTTGTTGATTTTTTTTTTAAACACATTTCTACACCCAATTCCTGCCACAGTTGGTGATCTCCAGTGGGAGCTTCATACTCACAGCATTGTCCCTGTGCCATTAAATGCTGCAGAAATCTCAACAAGAAATGTTTCTAGGAATCCTGAGGGTGATATCCAACTAGATGATAGATTAAATTTAGATTAGTGATATGTTCTTCTTGGGAAAAGAAAAATCTCTGAATCATTGTCATTATTTCCCTTAACTTATCTGCCTTTTTTTTATACCGTAGCACAGCTGCAAAGAACTATGGGAAGAAGCTGTTGAGTAAAAGATGTGACCCATAAACCGTACATCTTGTTTCTGCAACTGTGGCCATAAATACAGATACCATCTCTGAAAAAAAGGACTCTGTTTGAATTATTTAATTTACAGAACTCTTTCTAATTTCAAGGCTGTTAATATTTCTAATAATAATCTATTAAAGACTTTGTTCAAATATCCTGGAGGGCTGCTAATTTACCAATAGTTGATGTCCTAAACTAGAGACCAGAATATTTGTTGTCTGTTCCAGGTTTGTTGACTTGCCACTTTAATACTGAGCTCCAGACTGAAAGTTTAACCTGATGCCAACCGCCCCGCGCAAATTGGCAGGGCGGCCGCTCTGTGCAGAATCCCGTATAGGTACCGGAATAGGTGATTCTGCTTGTAGTTCATTGATCTTCGTGGACTTCAATAACTGTCCTTACTTGAGGTACGGCCAGACAGCTGTACTGACACTGCATCCATGATCTGCTGATTGCAGGTGCAATGCTTTATAGCAGGGGTAGGAAACCTTGGCTCTCCAGCTGTTTTGAAACTACAAGTCCCATGAGACATTGCAAGACCCTAACAATCACAGGCATGACTCCTAGAGGCAGAGGCGTCACAGGCATGACTCCTAGAGGCAGAGGCGTCACAGGCATGACTCCTAGAGGCAGAGGCGTCACAGGCATGACTCCTAGAGGCAGAGGCGTCACAGGCATGACTCCTAGAGGCAGAGGGGTCACAGGCATGACTCCTAGAGGCAGAGGGGTCACAGGCATGACTCCTAGAGGCAGAGGCGTCACAGGCATGACTCCTAGAGGCAGAGGCGTCACAGGCATGACTCCTAGAGGCAGAGGCATGATGGGATTTGTAGTTTCAAAACAGCTGGAGAGCCGAGGTTCCCTACCCCTGCTTTATAGTCTCCTAATAAAATAATAAATGCACTTTTTTTTTTTTCACCTGCAGAAAATGTGCATTTATTAAAAAGAGAACTAATTCTTTAAAGTGTTTTGTGAATCCATATATACAAATCACTGGGAACCCCTCTATTATAGTTAGGCATAGCACACTGTATAAGTCTTTTATAAAAACAAGGCTTGTAAATACAGATTTAGAGCGATCTTCAGGACAGTCATGTGACTCGTGACCGCTGTACAGCTCAGATACATAGCTACTGCAGGAGGGGCCGAGATCTCCCTCTGACGTCAGCCGGGGGGGTCAAATGGCCTCTCAGACCCGCCTGCAATAGCCCTGGAAACCGCCCGAGAGTCACGTGGCCAGCCTGAAGATCACGCAAAATCAGTATTTACAAGCCTTGTTTTTATAAAAGACTAATACAGTGTACCTTACTATAATAGAGGGTCTGGCAGTAATCATACAGTTGTTCTCATAAGTTTACATACCTTGGCAGAATTTATGATTTCTTGGCCAATTTTCTGTAATATGAATAACACAAAAACCTTTCTTTCGCTCATGGTTAGTGTTATGCTGAAGCCATTTATTATCAATCAACTGTGTTTACTCTTTTTAAATCATAATGACAACCAAAACTAGCAAAATGACCCTGATCAAAAGTTTACATACCCCAGTTCTTAAAACTGTGTTATATAAATATTTAATACCCCTTTAACATCAATGACAGCTTGAAGTCTTTTGTGGATGGGGCTCTTTATCTTCTCAGATGGTAAGCTGCCCATTCCTCTTGGCAAAAAGGCTCCAGTTCCTGTAAATTCTTGGGGTGTCTTGCAAGGACTTGCACATTTGAGACCTCCCCAGAGTGGCTCAATGATATTGAGGTCAGGAGACTGAGATGGCCTCTCCAGAACCTTCACTTTATTCTGCTGTTACCAATGACAGGTCGACTTGGCCTTGTGTTTTGGATCATTGTCATGTTGGAATGTCCAAGTACGTCCCATGCACAGCTTCCGGGCTGATAAATGCAAATGTTCCTCTAGTATTTTTTGATAACATACTGCATTCATCTTGCCATCCGTTTGACCAAATTTCCTGTGCCTTTGTAGCTCACACATCCCAAAACATAAGTGATCCACCTCTGGATTGGTGTACCTTTCATCATAGGCCTTGTTGACTCCTCTTCAAATGTAGTGTTTATGGTTGTGGCCAAAAACCTCAATTTTGGTCTCATCACTCCAAATTACTTTGTGCCAGAAGGTTTAAAGCATTTGTCTCTGTGCTGTTTGGTGTTTTGTAAGTGGGATACTTTGTGGCACTTGCATAGTAATGGCTTTCTTCTGGCGACTCAACCATGCAGCCCATCTTTCTTGAAGTGCCTCCTTATTGTGCATCTTGAAACAGCCACACCACATGTTTTCAGAGAGTCCTGTATTTCACCTGAAGTTATTTGTGGGTTTTTCTTTGCATCCCAAACAATTTTCCAGGCAGTTGTGGCTGAAATTTTAGTTTGTCTACCTGACCGTGGTTTGGTTTCAACAGAACCCCTCATTTCCCACTTCTTGATTAGTTTGAACACTGCTGATTGGCATTCTCAATTCCTTGAATATCTCTTTATATCCCTTTCCTGTTTTTATACAGTTCAACGACCTTTTCCTACAGATCCTTTGACAATTCTTTGGCTTTCCCCATGACTCAGAATCCAGAAACATCAGTGCAGCACTGGATGAAAGATGCAAGGGTCTGTCAGGAGTCCAGATACTCATTGAACGTTTATACACACACACACTAATTACAAGCAAACAGATCACAAGTGAGGATGGTTACCTTTTAATAGCCATTCAAACCCCTTTGTGTCAACTTGTGTGCATGTTATCAGGCCAAAATTACCAGGGTATGTAAACTTTTGACCAGGGTCATTTGAGTGGTTTCTGTTGTCCTGATTTAAAAAGAGTAAACACAGTTGATTTATAATAAATGGCTTCAGCCAAATACTAACCACGAGTGAAAGAAATGTTTTTGTGTTATTCATATTCTCTAAAAAAAAATGGCCAAGAAATCATAAATTCTGGCAGTGTAAACTTATGAGGACAACTGTATATAACATTTTATAAATGCTAATAGCGGTGGGGATGGGAGATGCAGAGCCGGAGACACAGAACCTTGAGCTGACAGGCAGGGGTGAGGGGGAGGGAAGAGAGCAGAGGTACGGATGAGGAAGGGACGTACGTGGACCACAGTGGTCAGGGCTTGGCAGCCTTATTTTTGTGGTCAGCGCAGAGAGGGGAATACTGGAAGTGGCAGGATCGGGCAGGCTTTTTTTTTACAGTTTAGAGAGGGTCCGATTACAAAGCACAAGCACTGCGCTGTTTAATCTGCTTTAAGGGACCAGGATCTCAAAAAATGTTGGGGAGTTAACAAACACTTTTTAATATCTGCTCAGTATTCAGCTGTAATTTACTGACATTTAGGAATTACATGGATTCTGTAACTGATTAAATGCATATAGGGCAAAGGCAAATGTTAACGGTGGAAGCTGCATAACCTAGATGTGTCCACAAATGAAGGAATGATGTGGAAACACTCATCTATAACCACCCTGGATAAGATGTGCACAGGCTTCGCACTCGAGAACAAGTCCAATTCACCAGAAAGCATGCTTTTAGGTGTTCGCTGAGCGGAAATTTAATTTAATTTTTATTTTTTTGGGCCCATATACATTTGAATTGGCATCTGAAGACATGTCACCTCCTCGCTATTGGTTTTAACCCTATAAATCCCACACCACCACATGTGCAACTACATTAATAAAACACATTTGCAGGGTGGTTGCAGCGCAGGCCCTTACACTTGAATAGATCACCAAAGCAGTGGCAAGGCTTGCCACTGTGTTCGGTTAAAAGGGGTGGTAAAACGTCCAAATGTCCCTCATCTGTGTAAAGTATATGTGCATTTTTGTTAACTTTTAAAAAGTTATGGAAGCGGTTTAAATGTGATAAACATGCTGTATTAACAGTGCAATCATACAACGCAAACACTGTATTCCCTATTCTAAAAAAAAAGGATCACAAATCTGCAGTAAAATACAGAGATGCCTGTGTATGCAGGTCCTGAGGGCCACCGGGCACTCTTGGGAAGCATAGTGTGCATTACACACCTTTTGACATTATTAGAGCTACTTTCAGAAGTGGAATTGGCCAGACATAGGGTCCTGATCATTTAAACATGTCCACGGTTGTGTTAAAGACGTCATACAACAGTAGAGCTACTCGTAAGCTTGATTTGTGAGATCAACAACTGCAACAATTTAGTTTGAGGGCCTACCAAACCAATCCGTTTAAATCATATATAATCAGATTGACCCTCCCGCTACACAGATGTTGGTGAATATTGTTGATCTGAAAAGAAAATGTGACTGCATTTCCAGCTGTTTTTTACATGAAAATTGTTCAGTATTCATATGCCAAGAAAAAGTATGTATGCATCGTAGTTTCCTGGTTATGGCAAGGGACAGAATCCCAAAGTATATTAGTTTAAAGAGGAAGTAAATCCTGATGAGTTTACTTCCTCTTTGATTCCCTGCAAAGGTAAAGCATAATGGACTACTATGCATCGCATAGTAGTCCATTATGTGTCACTTACCTGACACAGGAGCCAGCGATGTCACCGCTGTCCCCTGTAGTCCGGAGCCTCCATCTTCTCGGTGGGTCTCGCTGCTCTGCCGCTGTCATTGGACGAAGCCGCGATGACATCACTCCCGTGCATGCGCATGGGAGCCGCCACTCGAGGCATATCACCGTTGACAGCGGCGCCCTCAGTGCTCCAGCGCGCCGCTGTCTATGGCGCATGCGCCGTAGACAGCGGTGCCTGTGTTTTGGCAAATATCTCCTAAACCGTGTAGGTTTAGGAGATATTTCTTGGACCTACAGGTAAGCCTTAATCTAGGCTTACCTGTAGGTCAAAGTGGTTTGTAAGGGTTTACAACTTTAATGATGATTTTTATGGCAAAGGGAGGTAGTGAGCTCCTGGATTTCTCAGAAAGTGTAGGACTGTTCTGAAGTCCCACTAATCTGTCCTAAACTTCTGGCCAGTGTATGTCCTCAAGGACTGGAGTTTTGTATATCAGTAATAAAGTACCACTTACTGGCCAATCCCAACCAATTAATTGCTTCACTTTGTCACATTCTGGGGTCAAGCTCTGAGTACAATTGCTGAAATGGCAAGTTTGTGGTCCTTAGCAGGCCAGGTTTGGTACACAAGCAGGCAGTAGTGGTGCAGGAGCAAGCAGAAGCATAGTCGGAAATCAAACCACAGTCACTAGAGAAAGCTATCCGGTTTGAATGAAGAGTGATGAAGAATGGTCAGTGTACCGCAGACAAAGGTCAGTCCGCAAATGGAAGTCTGTAGTGTAGCAATAGAGCAAGATACTGGCAGAAGTTCAGCCTTATTCAAGAAACTAGATACCTAGTAAACTAGAAAATTGACCAAGAGGTGAAGCAAAGAGCTATCCAGCACTTCAGGTGGCTCAGTAGGAAGGGCCACTGCCGGCTGTTAGTGCCGGTTCACACAGGAGCGACTTGTCAGACGACTTAGCCGCCTCACAAGTCGCGCTCCGTTCTGTACTATGGAAGTACAGTACTCAAGTCGCTCAGACTTAGAAAAAGGTTCCTGTACTATTTTTGGGGCGACTTCAGGCGACTTGCATTGACTTCTATACAGAAGTCGTTTTGCAAGTCCATGCTGAAGACGTGTGCAGGTTGCGTCTCTGAGGCACGCTGCAAGTCGTGTTGCCCCTGTGTGAACCAGCACTAAATCACACATGTTCTTAGAAATTACTCCTTTATTGAAACTCCAAAGGAATAATGTAATAAACCTGGAGAGCGGAAGTGGTAAGTTTTATGGCAATGCCCTGGTAGTCTGTGGAGGAGCAAGTTGGGGGGGAAAAAAACTGGTTGTTACCCTAAAAAAAAAAAAAAAAAAAAAAATTCAATCTGCACCTGTCTCTTTTTAACCTCTTCAGCTCTGGAAGATATGGCTGCTTAATGACCAGACCATTTTTTGCGATTCGGCGCTGCTTCGCTTTAACTGACATTTGCGGGGTCACGTGCCGCTGTACCCAAACATAATTGACGTCTCTTTTTACCACAAATAGAGCTTTCTTTTGGTGGTATTTGATCACGCTATGATTTTTTGCGCTCTAAACATAAGAGCGACAATTTTGGAAAAAACACTTTTACTTTTTCCTATAATAAATATCCCACATTTTTTATCAAAAGACACATTTTTTCCTCAGTTTAGGACGATATGTATTCTTCTACATATTTTTGGTAAAAAAAAATCACAATATACGTATATTGATTGATTTGCGCGAAAGTTATAGCTTCTACAAAATAGGGAATAGATTTATGGCATTTTTATTATTTTTTTTTTTTATTTGCGATTTTTTTATTTTTATTTTTTTTATTGGAACTGTGACATTATGGTGGACACATCAGACACTTTTGACACATTATTGAAATCATTTACAATTATACAGCAATCAGTGTTATAAAAACAAACAGATTACTGTGTAATTGTCACTGGCAGGGAAGGGATTTACACTAGGGGGCGATCAAGGGGTTAACTGTGTTCCTTATGTGTGTTTCTAACTGTAGGGGGATGGGACTGTCTAGGAGGAGAGATCGTTGTTCATACATAGTATGAACACACAATCTGTCTCCTCTCCCCTGAAAGATCCGGGATCTGTGTGTTTACACGCACAGATCCCGGTCCTCGCTCTGTCTTGCTGCGGGTGTGCGTGCCCCTAGTGGCCAAAAGGCGAAGCGACGTAACATAACGTTGTTTCGCCCAGCCGTGCCATTCTGTCCCAGTAAAACTGCGGCGGCTGGTCGGCAAGCAGTTAATGCTTTCTATGTTGTACAATACCTGGCTGATCCTGCCTGTTCCTGTCTCCCTTTCTGTAAACTGACCACGTTTATCATGACTGCTGATCTCCGATAACGTAGTCAGTTTACATGCCTCCGTCATCCAGCTCTCTCCCCTGCAGCTGCTCCAGTGCTTGTAAGTATTAATTACTTTGATCCTTCCTGTTTAAGGTCCCTGATCAGTACAGTGTGTGTGTGTTTTCCTAAAATTATAATGCTAAATACCTTCAATACAGAGCCCTGCTGTGCAGACACCTGACCTCCCTTTGCTAGCTTGCATTTATCAGGGGGAAATCTCAGCCCCTCCCACTGTACTCGCTTACTCGGGAAGGGGAGCAGCGGGAGATCACATGACAGTACAGCAGGGCTCTGCAAAGAAGGTATTTAGCATTATAATTGTTGGAAAACATACACACACTGTACTGAACAGGGACCTAAAACAGAGACGATTGAAGTAATCAATACATGTGACTTTACAACCACTTTAACGTGGTTCTTCAAAAAAATTAAAAATCAGTAGCTACAAATACTGTAGCTGTCAATTTTTTTTTTTAAATACGTGTCCAAGGATCCAGCACCATCCTCACATGGGCAGGTTTCTCAGTGGTCTACGGGTCCCCAGAGCCAGCTTTAGTGTGGGAAGCTGGCCGTGATTCCTTGTGGCATTCATGATCTGCACTGTTTGTAGCTTGCAAGGAACTGTGAAGAAGAAAAAGGGGGGGCATAAAGCAGAACTTCCCCTTTTAGGGTCAAGTCCCACTTTGAGTTCTAATTTAAATCAACCGGAATTATTATTATTCTTACCTCTGTTCATGGTAAAGAAAAAATTTCTCCTGGGCACAGGAAACCTGATGCAGTGCCAACTGTTCATGATCATGAGCTGATATTAAATTACATTTTTAAAGATAACTATTATCCTTCCTACAGAGCTCATATTCTACTCTGTCCTAAGGGGGATCACCTTTTTAATGAAAGCTGAACCTTTCTTTTTTTTGGGGAATTCCTGATGGGTTCAATATAAAGGAGCTATCTGTAGATTTCTCATTTCTGTGATTGCAGTTTTTTAAGAAACCTCTATTTTAAAGAGAAAAATAATTTTCAATAGTGTTTAGGCCAAAACATTTACTAAGTTTTGTCTGCTTTCAGAAAAATAATTACCTTTTTTGCCCTCATCCTCTCCTATGGAGAAATAAACAAAGTGTGCACAAACCGAACCCGTATCTATAAAAAGGTTATCGTCTTGACCAGTATTTTCACTTTTGTGAAGAGCCATTTTGTGTTTCCTCAAGCTTAACAGCTGAGAAAAATTCCCTTGGCTGATTTTGTTTGTCTACTACAGAGACAGTGGTGGGCTCAACTGAGAAAACGTGGCTATGCTGGAAGCTTATGTACAAACTCCCCGTGACCTTCATTGATTGAGTTGGTAGGCCCTAAAACATCTGTTGCCACAAGGACACGTAGTACATGAAAATGCCTTATGCCGCATACACACGGTCGGAGAATCTGTCGGAATGCGTCTTATCGGACCGTGTCGTCAGATAATCCGACTGTGTGTGGAATGCATCGGAATGATTCCGTCCGAATCTCCGTCGGACCCAATTTTCCAACATGTTGGAAATATTTCCCGACCAATTGGGCCGGTCGGACGTAATCCGATCATGTGTAGAGAATTTTGATCGGACCAAGTGCCACGCATGCTCAGATCAAATTCCTACATCAAAGCTATTGGCTACTAGCCTGAATCTAGTCCCATCGTAACGAAATTACGTCATCACGTTCTGAAAGATCGGATTTTTCGACAACTTAGTCCAACCGTGTGTATGCAACAGTTTCGGACACAATCCGTCGGACTAAATCTGACGGACAAAATCCGACGGATTTGGTTGGCAGAATCTCCGACCGTGTGTACAGGGGCTTAGAGTTCCAGTGAAAACCTTTTCTTTTTTAAGCTTGGATTCATCATCGTATTTTATCTCACAAATAGGTTTTAAATGCTGTCTGTGTTCCTATTTGTGGGATTTCCCTAAACTTTCTGTCCCAGTGATGTTACCAGAAGGTAAGGGGCAATCTCTTCGAAGAAAGGTGAAATTTTGCCTTCAGGTTGGGTTCACACCTATGCAGTTTGTTTTTCCATTTTTTCAGTGATTTTTAAAGTGAGTTTTGCATTTTTGCACACATTTTGTTGATGAGTTTTTACATTTTTTTTCTCTTTTTTTTTTTTTGCCAATTTGTTGTTGAGCAGATTAAAAAAGTGCAAAACGCAAATTGTGGTAAAATCACAACTAAAACAAGCTAAATACTTTTCTGCAACTTCTCTTGAAGTCTATTTAACCAAAAAAAGCACCGTTCTGCATCTAAAAAATGTCTCTGAACCATTCCAAAAATGCAGCTCTTTAAAAAAAAAAACATAGATGTGAACATGTTCCATGGGAAACAATGTTAAATGGACTGTAGTGTGTTTCTGCAAAAAACACATTGGTGTGAACCAAGCCTTACATTTCGCAAAAGTTCTAATCTCTTTACTTCTAAGTAAACTGCAACTGTCAAATCAAGAATTTCAGCCTCATGGCCTGTCTTGGTGTCAGTGTTAACAAGTTGTGAAGGTGGGTTTCCCCAACAAAACACCAATAGAGAGCTGACGCGTTCTAACTCTCTCCTGCTCTATCCAGTACTAGAAAAATATTTTGGCTAGAGTTCTACTTTAATCTTTAATATTCTACTTTAAAAAAAGGAAATATTCAATATCACATAAACCCATACCTATCATCTAGTCCTAAAAATTTAGATATCCATGCCAAATACTCATACACTGAAAACCAAATTTAAAACCATGCCCATTATGCTAAACCCAAACACTTTGGCCTTGTATATTAGGTTCAACCAACATAGCAGCAGCTTTGTGTAAACACCTATGTTGGAAGGTGTAGTGTCATATTTTGCTGCCTATCACAGAATGCTACGGAAGTGACGTTGCCGCCAGAAATTTTGCACTGCGCATGCGCGATGCGTTCCAAATGCTTGCACCATGCGTTCCAGAGTATTTCCGACAATGTAGTTCAGTGAAACCGTCAGATAATGTCCCGGGAGTGAGGGGAGGTAATCGTGACATTAACTTTAGACAGAGCAGAGAGCGGCGGAGAGAGAGCAGGTAACTGTGGCTCAGGGAGGGGATTACCTCCCCTCACTTCTCTGACATTATCTGACGGTTTCACTGGTCTGCATTGTTGCAAATCATTTGGAAGGCATGGCGCAAGTGTTTGGAACGCATCGCGCATGCGCAGTGCTAAATTTCTGGTGGCAACGTCACTTCCGTAGCATTCTGTGATGGGCAGCAAGATATGACACTACAAAGGCAACATGTTTTATTTCATAATACAAGATGTGCAAACAATATTCCTTACAAGTGAAAAAAAGGAAAAAGTAGCGCTAGAACAAATCAATGTGAACCTTCACATGCAAAGTACTAAACAAATATATAAATAAATATATGCAATATATAAACAATAATGTAAATCTATATATACACCCAGTGATTCAAGTGACAAATTATCAATAACTTAAGAGTGAATCATATAAGTCCAATAAATTAACAATGTGTCAGTCACTTAATAATTAAATAAACAAACAGTTCATATCAGTGAATAAATGAAAGCCAGTGAATCTCAAATAAATTCTTCCAAACGGGACTCTTCCACCACACCACAGTGTTTGTTGTTTATATATTGCATATATTTATTTATATATTTGTTTAGTACTTTGGACTGTGCAGGTTCACATTGATTTGTTGTAGCGCCACTTTTTCCCTTTTTTTTTTTTCTTCACTTGTAAGGAATATTGTTTGCACATTTTGTTTATTTATAGTGGAAGCTGGAGATATTTATTCACTTAGTGTTTTTATTTTTAGCGCAGTGGTGATACACGGGTGTGGAGGCGAGTGTGTATCATTGGTTTCTAATACAAGATGTGTTTGAAATATGAAATCTGGATATACCAAGCCTCATTCATGGGAGCATGTCTGCAATGTAACAAGTTGCACATCAAAGCTTTTTGTAGCATATCAGAATCTTCATCTGAAAGAAAAGCAAGGCTGAACAAAAGCTTGGCTCCTGGCCAACTGGTGTGATAGCACTCTGCAACCAAGCTTAAAAAAGGACCATGGCTTACAAAATGAGATTACCACTTCACATCCCACCCATATTCATATGGCGTCGCTCACCCGCCGTGTCACTCGGGGGCCGGTGCACGTGCCTGGCGGCCGCGATTGCCCAATAACAGTGCAGGACCGTGGCTCTATGTGTGTAAACACATAGATCCATGTCCTGTCAGGTGAGAAGAGACCGATGGTGTGTTCCCAGTACAGAGAAACACCATTTGGTCTCCTCCCCTTGTGAGTAACCTCCCTCTACAGTTAGGATCACTCCCTAGGTAACACATTTAACCCCTTGATCACCCCCCAAGTGTTAACTCCTTCCCTTCCCAGTGACATTTATACAGTAATCGGTGCATTTTTATTGCACTGATCACTGTATAAATGTGAATGGTGTCAAGTGTCCGATATGTTCGCTGCAATGTCACAGTCATGATAAAAATTGCAAATCGCCACCATTACTAAAAAAAAAAAAATAATAATAAAAATACCATAAAACTATCCCCTATTTTGTAGACAATATAACGTTTGCGCAAAGCAATCAATATATGCTTATTGTGATTTTTTAAAACTGAGTTCCATCCAAAAGTAGAAGCTCCGCTAATCTGCTCCCCCCCCCCCCCCTTTTGTGCCACATTTGGCACCTTTCAGGGGTGAGGGGGAAACTGGTATCTGTTTTTTGGCAGGTGCCCATCCCCGCTTTAGGAAGATTGTGACTCGGGGACGTCCCTCGAAAGTTCGGCCCCCCTCCTCCTCTCTCTGAGCTAGTTAGAAAGCACAGCACACTACGCGCATGCGCAGTAGGAAACAGGTGGTTTCCCTTAACACAAATGGCTGCGGCAGCACCCAAGAGCCGGTTCAATATTCGCCTGGGGTCCTGGCATCATGGGATCCCTGTCCTATTATAAGTCCTTAAACGTATTTGAAGCTGCTAACTTTGTTTTCATGGGGGGGGGGGGGTACTCAAAACCGGTTTGATAACAATTATTGCTCTTTAGCAAAAGAACATACATTTCACACTAATACAGTGGGGCAAAAAAGTATTTAGTCAGCCACCAATTGTGCAAGTTCTCCCACTTAAAAAGATGAGAGGTCTGTAATTGTCATCATAAATATACCTCAACTATGAGAGACAAATTTGGAAACAAATCCAGACAATCACATTGTCTGACTTTTGAAAGAATTTATTTGCAAATTATGGTGGAAAATAAGTATTTGGTCACCTACAAACAAGCAAGTTTTCTGTCTCTCACAGACCTGTATCTTCTTCTTTAAGTGGCTCCTCTGTCCTCCACTCATTACCTGTATTAATGGCACCTGTTTGAACTTGTTATCAGTATAACAGACACCTGTCCACAACCTCAAACAGTCACACTCCAAACTCCACTATGGTGAAGACCAAAGAGCTGTCAAAGGATACCAGAAACAAAATGGTAGACCTGCACCAGGCTGGGAAGACTGAATCTGCAATAGGCATGCAGCTTGGTGTGAAGAAATCAACTGTGGGAGCAATAATTAGAAAATGAAAGACATACAAGACCACTGATAATTTCCCTCGATCTGGGGCTCCACCCCGTGGGGTCAAAATGATCAAAAGAATGGTGAGAAAAAATCCCAAAACCACACAATGGGACCTAATGAATCACCTGCAGAGGGCTGGGACCAACGTAACAAAGGCTATGATCAGTAACACACTATGCCGCCAGGGACTCAGATCCTGCAGTGCCAGACGTGTCCCCCTGCTTAAGCCAGTACCTGTCCGGGCCCATCTGGGGTTTGCTAGAGAGCATTTGGATTAGCCAGAAGAGGATTGGGAGAATGTCATATGGTCGGATGAAACCAAAGTAGAACTGTTTGGTAGAAACACAACTTGTCGTGTTTGGAGGAGAGAGAATGCTGAGTTGCAACCAATGAACACCATACCTACTGTGAAGCATGGGGGTGGCAACAACATGCTTTGGGGCTGTTTCTCTGCAAAGGGAACAGGACATCTTTGTACATGAAAGAATGAATGGGGCCATGAATCGTGAGATTTTGAGTGCAAACCTCCTCCCATCAGCAAGGGCATTGAAGATGAAACATGGCTGGGTCTTTCAGCATGACAATGATCCCAAACACACCACCCGGGCAACGAAGGAGTGGCTTCCTAAGAAGCATTTCAAGGTCCTGGAGTGGCCTAGCCAGTCTCCAGATCTCAACCCCATAGAAAACCTTTGGAGGGAGTAGAAAGTCCGTGTTGCCCAGCGACATCCCCAAAACATCACTGCTCTAGAGGAGATCTGCATGGAGGAATGGGCCAACATACTAGCAATAGTGTGTGACAACCTTGTGAAGACTTACAGAAAACGTTTGACCTCTGTCATTGCCAACAAAGAATATATAACAAAGTATTGAGATGAACTTTTGATATTGACAAAATACGTATTTTCCACCATAATTTGCAAATAAATTCTTTCAAAACTCAAACAATGTGATTGTCTGGATTTGTTTCCACATTTTGTCTCTCATAGTTGAGGCATACCTATGATGACAATTACAGGCCTCTCTCATCTTTTTAAGTGGGACAACTTGCACAATTGGTGGCTGACTAAATACTTTTTTGCCCCACTGTATTTATGCCACCAGAATTTGTGTGTGCTGTAAATTGCCTTCAGCATTGCTCCTGTTTCTTCTTGCTTAAGGCCGCCATTTTGTTGAAGCCCAGAGCAGTCACTTCCTTATTGAAAACTCTCCTCCTCTCCTTGGTCTCAAACTCAATCTTCTATTAAAACATGCACGTTTCCAGCCTTGATCATATGTTTTGGTTTAGCTAGAGAGGAAGGCTGACAGAAGCTTTAAGCTGGGTACACATTATGTAAAAATTTTCAGGTTCAGCAGGAACTGGCCATCTTTTGGTGAGTCTGTACAGTTGTCTGTCCAACAGAAGCCAGTCTAACAACTGACTTTCGTCAAGGGTACATGCTGGAAAAGGAGCAACCGATCAATACTTGCAGCCGGTGGCTGCAAGTGCTGATCAGTGTATTCTGGGGGGGTCGATGGGCCAATGATTCGTCAGGTTATTTTTTTTTTTTCAAGGGGTCAAACATAAAAAAAAAAAAAAAAAAAAACTTGCAGTGTGTACTGGGCTTTACAGTAGTTCAGTAGGGAGAAAGAGAATTGGAGGGATAAGATAAGACAATATCTTTTGTAGGTTTTAGGCTCCATGTACACTAGCAGTTCCTAAACTTGAGTTTAGGAGCTTTTGCCGTTATTTGCCAAAGCTCCTAAACTCAACACCATAAAAGCCTGTGTGTCAATGTACATATAGGCTTTTAGCAGAGTTTAGGAATTGCTTCGGATAGGTGAGGTTCAACCTATCTCTCCTGAACATGGAAGAATCACGTTTAGGATGGGAACATTTTGCCCGCCGGCCGCCGGAAAATGCAAACAACAGCAAAATCGCGTTTGCGTTTTGCTGTGGTAAGTGATGGCCAAGTGTACATTAAGCCTAGGTTTATGACTCTTTTTTTTTTTTTTCTGTTCCACCAGCAGGTGGAACCTGCAAAAAAGAGACCAGCCTAAAGTGATCTATCAGGACTTAATTTTCGGACTAAAGCAGTGCACAGATGATTCAATTCTCAACACATTCAGTGGGGAAATGCCTCCTGCAGTGCTATTTTGTTCTGCTGGCGGGGGCCCTTCCCAGGTGGCAGAACACAATGATTATTGCTAGAAGCTACAGTATAGCCACTGGCAGTAATCGTATGTAAAAAAAATCAGGCCAGCTGGTTGTACCCAAGTCGATTGATGGATCAATTTGGGTACATTCAGCCTCCTTATACATAGATCGAAATTTGGCCAGTCTCTGCTGAACAGGTTGCATTTCAGTCAACGTGTGGCTGACTTAACCACTTACAGACCGGACCATTTTGCTGGTCAAAGACCAGACCACTTTTTGCGAATCGGCACTGTGTCGCTTTAACTGACAATTGCGCGGTCATGCGACGTGGCTCCCAAACAAAATTGACGTCCTTTTTTCCCACAAATAGAGCTTTCTTTTGGTGGTATTTGATCACCCCTGCGGTGTTTATTTTTTGCGCTATAAACAAAAATAGAGCGACAATTTTGAAAAAAACGCATTATTTTTTACTTTTTGTTATAATAAATATCCCCCAAAAATATATAAAAAAACATTTTTTTCCCTCAGTTTAGGCCGATACATATTCTTCTACATATTTTTGGTAAAAAAAATCGCAATAAGCGATTTATTGATTGGTTTGTGCAAAAGTTATAGCGTTTACAAAATAGGGATAGTTTTATAGCATTTTTATTAATAATTTTTTATTATTTTTTTTTTTTACTAGTAATGGCGGCGATCAGCGATTTTTATTGTGACTGCGACATTGTGGGGGACCCATCGGACATTTTTGACACATTTTTGGGACCATTGTCATTTATACAGTAATCACTGCTATATAAATGCAGTGATTCCTGTGTAAATGACACTGGCAGTGAAAGGGTTAACCAGTGGGTGGTAGTGTAGGAGTTAAGTGTTCCTAGGGGTGTGTTACTAACTGTGGGGGGTTGGGCTTTCATTTAGTGAACACTGATCTCTGCTCCAATCACATGAAGCAGAGATCAGTGTCACTAGTTGCTAGGCAGAATGGAGAAATGCTGTTTACACGGCATTTCCTCCATTCAGCCGTCCCTTGAGACGATCGCGGGGATGCCCGCGGCGAACGAATCCACGGGTCCCGCGACCGGACTCACGGGGGTCACGACCAGCGCGGGAGCGCGCCGCCGGCGACGTGCTCCCGATGGCAGGGCGGCATTGAAGATTGGACGTACATGTACGCCAATATGCCTGCCCGTGCCATTCTGTCGACGTACATCGTCGTGCGCTGGTCGGGAACCGGTTAAAGTGGTTGTAAACCCTTACAAACCACTTTGACCTACAGGTAAGCCTAGATTAAGGCTTACCTGTAGGTCCAAGAAATATCTCCTAAACCTACAAGGTTTAGGAGATATTTACTAAAAGACAGTCACAGCTGTCTATGGCGCATGCGTGGGAGTGACGTTATCGCTGCTCCGGCGCTGTGAGTGGCCGGAGCAGCGATAGCTGGAAGAAGATGGACGCTCTGGACTACAGGGGACAGCGGTGACAGCGCTGGTTCCTGTGTCAGGTAAGTGACACATAATGAGCTACTATGTGATGCATAGTAGTCCATTATGCTTTACCTTTGCAGGGCGACAAAGAAGAAGTAAACCCATCAGGGCTTTTTTTACTTTAAAGCCCCATACGCACTATCAGTTTTTCTGCTGAGTTTTTCCTTCAGGTTTACCAAAACCATGTAGTAGAAGAGCCTGCCTGATTGCATACAAATTGAAACTGCTAAGGTTTGACCTCATATTATATGGTTTTGGTAAATCTGAAAGAAAAAAATCAGCAGAAAATCTGATAGTGTGTATGGGGCTTAAGTAGATGGGCCAAATGAGCCTAGCAGGTGACTACTGTTGTGATGGTGTTGGTTATTATACCATTGCTGTACTCAAACACCTAGAATGAATGGGTGTAACTTCATCAGTTCTCTACTACTAAAACATATATTTTTTTTTTTTTATACAGTGGTTGAACTAATCAATTCTGTCTAAAGTCAATGATAAAGGGTAAGACTGTGTTGCTGTGTTGTGAAGAGCAGTGTAATCTAATATGCCATATTAAGTAACAGGAACATCCAGGCTTCCTGTCAGAGGAGACACATGGCAAGATAATAGTCATGGCATGGTATCCCATCTGTAGTCTTACAATAGACTAGAAACCGGAGAAAGAGAAGATGCAGTGAGGGTAAAAAAAAGTGTTTGATCCCCTGCTGATTTTGTACGTTTGCCCACTGACAAAGAAATGAGCCGTCTATAATTTTAATGGTAGGTTTATTTTAACAGTGAGAGGCAGAAAAAATGCATTTCAAAAAAGTTATACCGTATATACTCGAGTATAGGCCGACCCGAATATAAGCCGAGGCCCCCAATTTACCCCCAAAAAAACTGGCAAACTTATTGACTCGTGTATAAGCCGAGGGTAAGACATGCCTGTCCATCCCTGTGTGTGTGTCCGTCCATCCCTGTGTGTCCGTCCATCCCTGTGTGTCCGTCCATCCCTGTGTGTCCGTCCATCCATCCCTGTGTGTGTGTGTGTCCATCCATCCATCCATCCCTGTGTGTGTGTGTCTCCATCCATCCATCCATCCATCCCTGTGTGTGTGTGTCTCCATCCATCCATCCATCCCTGTGTGTGTGTGTGTCCATCCATCCATCCATCCCTGTGTGTGTGTGTCTCCATCCATCCATCCATCCATCCCTGTGTGTGTGTGTCTCCATCCATCCATCCATCCCTGTGTGTGTGTGTATCCATCCGTGTGTGTGTGTGTGTGTGTGTGTGTGTGTGTGTGTGTGTGTCCAGCCTACCTGTGTCCCGAGCCTTTGTCCCGAGCCTCCGTCCCGTGCCGAGCCTCCTTGCCTCCGTGCCTCGCCGCCGTGCCTTGCCTCCGTTCCGTCCCGTCCCGTCCCGTCCCGTGCCGTGCCTTGCCTTGCCTCCGTCCCGTGCCCTCTTCGTTCGTCGGCGCCTCGGCGGCCATTGTAAAATTCAAAAGCTGCGCCGCCGCCTTCGCCTGTGATAGGCGGAACACTGAATTTCCCAGCAGCCTGTGTTCCGCCTATCACGTACATCGTATCATCCTCGTCCGTAGTACGAGGATGATACGATGTCCGTGATAGGCGGAACACAGGCTGCTGGGAAATTCAGTGTTCCGCCTATCACAGGCGAAGGCGGAGCCGGAGGCGCGGCTTTTGAACTATAGAATGGCCGCTGTCTGTCTGCTCGACACGCTGATCGAGCGGGCAGACAGCGATGACTCGAGTATAAGCCGAGGGGGGCACTTTCAGCCTCAAAAAAGAGGCTGAAAATCTCGGCTTATACTCGAGTATATACGGTAAATTGATTTGCATTTTAATGAGCGAAATAAGTATTTGACCCCTTTGCAAAACATGACTTAGTACTTGGTGGCAAAACCCTTATTGGCATTTAGAGGTCAGACGTTTTTTGTAGTTGACCACCAGGTTTGCACACATCTCAGGAGGGATTTTTTTTCCTACTCCTCTTTGCAGATTCACTCCAAGTCATTAAGGTTTTGATGTTAGGTAACTTGAATCTTCAGCTCCCTTCACATATTTTCTATGGGATTAAGGTCCGGAAATAGTTAGGCCACTCCAGGACCTTAATGTGCTTCTACTTCAGCCACTCCGTTGTTGACTTGGCCGTGTGTTTTGGGTCATTGTCAAAATTGTCATTTTCAATGCCCTGGCTGAGGGAAGGAGGTTCTCACACAAGATTTGACTGTATATGGCCCTCTCCATCGTCCCTTTGACAAAGTGAAGTTTTCCTGTCCTCTCAGCAGAAAAACACCCCCAAAGCATAATATTTTCACCTCCATGTTGGGGGTGGTGTTCTTGGGGTTATTGAGTTGATGCCAAAGAGCTTGATTTTTGTCTCATCTGACCACACAACACTTTCACCCAGTTCTCTTAATCGTTCAGATGTTCATTAGAAAACTTCAGACAGGCCTGTACATGTGCTTTCTTGAGCAGGGGGGCCTTGTGGGTGCTGCAGAATTTCAGTCCTTCACAGCGTAGTGTGTTACCAATTGTTTTCTATGGTCCCAGCTGCCTTGAGATCTATGATAAAGATTCTTCTATGTAGTTCTGGGCAGATTCCTCATCGTTCTCATCATTGAAACCCCACTAGGTGAGATCTTGAATGGAGCTCCAGACTGAGGGAGATTGAAAGGTATTTTGCATTTCTTCCATTTGCGAATAATCGCACCAATTGTTACTCTCTCACCAAGCTGCTTGGCGATGGTCTTGTAGCCCGATCCAGTCTTCTGTAGGTCTACAATCTTGTCCCCGACATCCTTGGACAGCTCTTTGGTCTTGGCCATAAAGACATGGATGAGTGAGTTTGGGGAGGAGAAACTTAACTGGTCCGGACCTCAACTCAATAGAATACCTTTGGGATGAATTAGAGCGGAGACTGTGATCCAGGCCTTCTTGTCTAACATCAATGCCTGACCTCACAAATGCACTTCTGGAAGAACGGTCAAACATTCCCTAGACGCACTCCTAAACCTTGTGGACAGCCTTTGCAGAAGAGATGAAGCTGGTATAGCTGCAAAGGGTGGGCCAACTCAATATTGAACCCTACGGACTAAGACTGGGATGCCATTAAAGTTCATATATGTGTAAAGGCAGGTGTCCCAATACTTTTGGTAATATAGGGGGTTATTTACTAAAGGAAAATCCATGTTGTACTACAAGTGCACTTGGTAGTGCAGTTGCTGTAGATCTGAGGGAGACGTGCAAAGAAAATAAACAGCACTTGAACATTTTAACTTGCACATAATTGGTTGATAAAATCAGCAGAACTTCCCCTCATTTCAGATCTTCCCTTTAGATCTACAGCGACTGCACTTCCAAGTGTACTTGCAGTGCAGCGTGGATTTGCATTTAGTATTAAATCAACCCCATAGTGTATATGAATGGTTATCGTTGGAAAACTTGGGGAATGACTTGTCATGTGACTTTGATATCCAAAGTTGTGTGACAAGTCGCACAAGTGTGAATGGAGGAGATGAAGGCCTGGATCACACCTATGTATTTTTTAGTGCATTTTCAGTTTTGCAGAAACACACTACAGTCCATTTAACATAGGCTTCCTATGGGTCACATTCACATCTGCATTGTCTGCCAAACATGACCCATTCAAGTGAATGTGGATGCGCCACTATCGCCCTGCAACTGTGTGCAAAGCACCTCGTTGCAGTGCATTGGTGCAGCATTTACGGGGTTAAAACAGGCAGTAAGGAGACATTATATTGGTTGAACATCTAAACAAAGCTTTAGAATCAAACTTCATTGGCACATGGTTGTAAGAAGTCGATGCCATTACAGTAAATTAGACTTTGTACACAGGAGAGTTTCCCGTGCACACATCTGTTCACCGATGATGATGATCACTCAGCGCCTGCATTTCGGGAAGGATCTATGAATAATCAATACAGCATTAGAGGATGGATTGTTGAGTCATTCACTCTTTGCACCCTGCTATGTTTTACCAGCCCTGTTTAGCTTATCAGGAATCCATCATAGATCTCTACAGAAATATAGTTCCACTTCCTATGCAACGTGTCCTGAGTGATACCAACACACTTCCAGGAATAATATGGCCGTTGAATGATTGTTGAAGGTGCGGTAACCCAAAGATCTGATTTCACTTTTTAGCAGCATTGAACTCAAAAATGGACTATATTGCAGCTTACCAATCCTTAGATGTGGTGACTGCATTCGTTTTCTTTTTTTAGGCTTTTCTCGCACCTGGTGATCTGGCCAGTTGTCTCTGGCTGGGTGTCTCCACTCCATCGGAGGAGCAACAGAAACACCTTTGGACAGCAGCATTGTGCATCTTGGGAGAGGGTCAGGTGCACTAGCAGATTCAGATGGACCTGAACAAAAAATTAAAGCTGAATTTAAAACATTTTTCCCAAGGCGTCTTTCAGGACAGCACCTGAGAGATAGCGACTCCTCCCTCCTCGTTAGGAAACACCTTCTTCCTCCAGACTTTAAAGGGAGGCGCCTCCCTACCACACCTCAGTTATTGTGTTTCCTTCGGCCTGGAGGGAACATCTTCTGGGAGGGAGTCAGTTTCTCTCGGGTGTTCCTGAGGGACTAGGCTTCTTTCCCTTTTTTTTTTCCTCCTTTAGAGACCCGCTGTCCTCCCGACCTACCCAGGCCTCGGCAGCGGTAGCAAGCGGGCTCCTCTTCCCCTCTTGTGCTCGGAGAGAGCCGAAGACTCGGTGGCCCGCACGTTAGTAGGCGCGGCGGCGCGCGTGTGCCGCCGCCATATTTTTTCCGGCGGTCGCGCCGGAAGTGACAGAGCGGGTCATCGGGTCGGCTGAAACGTCGTTTCCGGCGTGGACGCAGGGGGGAGGAGGGAGGACAGGTGCTGGTGCCTTTTTTCCGCTTCTGGTCCGGTGCAGCTGCATTATTGGAGTCCGGAGGCGGCGTGTAGCCACAAGTGGATTTCTGCACACCTGAAATGGAAGATTCAGCGTCTGCAGCGGTGGGGACAGGCACAGGCACCAGCAAAGCCCAGGTAAGAGGCAGCGGTTAAAGTCTGCCTTCTTTTATTTCTTGGCGTTTGGTCTCACTCTCTTTTTTTCTTTCCCCCCTGGTGGCAAGGGGCCTGTCTGGGCACTAGAAGCTGACTGGTTTCTTCTCAGTGCACCTGTGGGGTGATCCCTATCAAGGCTGAGACTGGGTCTCACTAAGGGTTCCCTGGTTTTTTCCCCTTTTTTGTCTTTTTCTTCATAGGCTAAGAGCTCTGACCCAAAGAAAAGATGTCCTTCTTGCAGGGCCAAGCTGGGAGAAAATTGGAAGAAAACCCTATGCAGTGCCTGCATTACTTCTTTAGTTAAGGAGGAATCTGCCTCTGTATGTGAGGATCTGGTGGCCTCTGTAAAGAAGGAGCTATACGCCACGATTCAGAATTTTCGTGACTCACTAGCAAACCCGGCTGCTAGTCAGCCTTCCACTTCAGAGTCTTCCCAGGGGTCTCTCTCAATCCCGGTGTTGGAATCTCTGCCTGAAGACCCTTCAGATAGGGAAAAGCAGTCCACTGCTCTTTCCGTTAAAGATTCGGAAGAGGAGTTGGAGGATTCTGAGGTAGCCCCCTCTAAATTCAAACTGTCCCTTGAAGAGGTCGATGGGCTCCTTAAAGCCATTCATGCTACGCTTGGTTTAAGTGAGGAGAAAAAGGAATTATCACTCCATGACCGCATGTATGCTGGTTTGGATGAGCCTAAGGGCCGAACGTTCCCAGTTCATCCGGTCATCTCTGAGGCCATTAGGAAAGAATGGCAGGATCCAGAGAAAAAGCCCTTTTTCTCCAAAGCCCACAAAAGGCGTTTTCCTTTTGAGGAGGACCCTGCAGCAGTGTGGAACAAGGTGCCCAGACTGGATGCCGCCTTTTCCCAGGTTTCAAGGTCCACGGATCTGTCCTTTGAGGACATGGGAGTTTTGAAAGATCCGATGGACAAACGCATGGATCTTTTGCTCAAGAGATTATGGCAATCAGTTATGAGCAATTTAAAACCAGCAATGGCCACAACGTGTGTAGCCAGAAATTTAGAATACTGGATTAACCAGTTAAAGTCACATATAGCTGCAGATTCCCCCAAACAGGAATTCTTTTCCTACCCTGATTACGGCAGTGGCTTATGTTGCAGATGCCTCAGCTGAGGCAATTAAGATATCAGCCAGGTCAGCAGCTCTAACTAATGCTGCAAGAAGAGCCTTATGGCTTAAAACCTGGCCGGGTGACTCGGCTTCAAAGAATAAGCTGTGTGGGTTACCCTTTTCAGGGGACTTGCTCTTCGGCCCTGACCTCGATAATATTCTTGACAGGACAGCCGATAAGAAAAGATCCTTTCCGGTCAAAAAGAAAAAGCAGGTACCAAAACGTCTTTTTCGACCTCAAAAAACTCAGGATCAGGACAGCAAGTTGCAGGGGAGAAGGAAAAGTTGGTCCGCCCCGAAGCCGAAGGGTAGAGGCGGAATTCTCTTCCGTCCTCCTACACAGGCCGAAAAATCGCAATGACTTGTCTCTGCGGGTGGGCGGAAGACTACAAGAATTTCTTCCGCAGTGGTCAGGGATAACTTCAAATCAGTTTATCCTGACCACTCTCGCGCAGGGTTACTCACTCGAGTTTGTCAACAACCCCCCAAAGAGGTTCCTGATTACCAACACCCCGCGGGACCCGGTAAGGGTCCTGGCCATGAAGTCCTCTCTAGAGGAACTGATGCAACAGGGTGTAGTAGTACAGGTACCCCTGCAAGAACAGCAGGAGGGGTTTTATTCCCATGTTTTCCTAGTAAAGAAACCGACAGGAAAATTTCGGTTGATTCTCGACCTGAAACCGTTAAACGAGTCCATAAGGTACAGGAAGTTCAAAATGGACTCAATTTTTTCAGTCAGAAATCTGTTGATGCCAGGATGTTTTATGGCGTCGGTAGATTTAAAAGATGCATACCTACATGTTCCGATCTCTCCCCAGTCTCAGAAGTTCCTCAGGCTGGCGGTGAGGTTGGGGGGTGTGGTTCATCACCTCCAGTTCAGGGCCCTACCCTTCGGCCTGTCATCATCTCCCCGAATTTTTACCAGAGTAATGGCAGAAGCTTTAGCGCCGCTGCAACTTCAGGGAATCGCAGTTATCCCTTATTTAGACGATCTGCTGTTTTTCGCCCCATCCAGCGAGGAATTGCAGATCAATCTAGGCAAGGCTCGCAGCCATCTGGAGACGTTGGGGTGGATTTTGAACCTCCAAAAGTCGTCCCTAAACCCATCTCAGGAGATTTGGTTTTTAGGGTATCTAATAAATTCGGTGGATCAAAAAATCTTCCTTCCCTTAGACAAAAAGGACAGGATTTCCGGTGCAGTGTCTTTATTACAGACCAGCCAAAATCTGACAGTAAGACAGGTTATGTCAGCTTTGGGGGTTCTAACTTCAACAATGCCAGCAGTCCAGTGGGCAAGAATGCATTTCAGGTGTCTGCAGGCTTTCCTTCTCAAATCTTGGGATCACACAGTGGCATCCCTAGAGGCAGAGGTAAGAGTGTCAACCCAGGTAAAAAGGTCCCTATGGTGGTGGAAAAGACAGGAGGTCTTATCGGAAGGGTTAGTCTGGGCTTTTCCAGTCGGGAAAAGACTAACAACCGACGCCAGTTCCTGGGGGTGGGGAGCCCATCTAGGAACACGTTTCACTCAGGGGTCCTGGGCCAAAGAGGAGGCAATAAGGTCCTCAAACTGGAGGGAGCTCAAGGCGATTGCCTTGGCTCTGGAGTTGTTTGTTCAGGAGCTTCAGTCCCATCACGTCCAGGTCCTAACAGACAATGCCACGGCGGTGGCTTATTTAAACAGACAGGGGGGTACAAGAAGCAGGTCGCTTCAGGTACTGGCCATGGAGATTCTTCGGTGGGCGGAAAGACGTTTGTTATCCCTATCAGCAGTCCACCTAAAAGGGGATCTAAACAGGTTAGCGGACTTCCTAAGCAGAAACGCTATTCAGGAAGCGGAATGGTCTCTAAACCCGGAGGTATTCGCAATGATTGCCGGAAAATGGGGTTTACCAGAGGTGGACCTGTTCACCTCAAGGGTGAACGCCCAGGTTCCCCAGTTCTTTTCACTGGACAGTCGCGATGGCTCGCTGGGCACAGATGCGCTAGCTTATCCATGGGAATTTTGTCTTTGCTACACTTTCCCCCCATTTCAGTTAATCCCGTTAATTTTAAGGAAAATTCAGAGGGAGAAGGTGCCAGTTATTCTAATCACGCCCTTTTGGCCAAAAAGGGCCTGGTTTTCGACAGTTCTAGGTCTGGCAATCAAGCCTTGTTGGCATCTGCCCCTCAGGCACGATCTGTTTTTGCAGGGCCCAGTAAACCATCCAGGAGTGGCCAGCCTGGCCCTCACGGCCTGGTTTCTGAAAGGCAGCTCCTTAGGAGCAAGGGGTTTTCCAACCGTTTGATCTCTACCCTTTTGGCAAGTAGGAAAAGGGTTACGGGGGCCATCTATTCTAAGGTTTGGAAGCGTTATAAAACTTGGTGTTTTTCAGCCGCCCAGGTGCCAGGGAGCCTTGTCTCCATCTTGGAGTTTTTTATAAGATGGAGCAGACAAGGGACTGGCAGTTAGTACCCTGAGGGTGCAGGTAGCAGCTCTGACAGTGTTCTTAGAAAAATCTGTGGCCTCAGATCCGCTGGTGATCAGATTCTTTAGAGCCCTTAAAAGATCTAGGCCAGTTCCGATTAAGGTTTTTCCTAGATGGGATTTGTCGGTAGTCCTACAGTCTCTAACAAAGGGGCCTTTTGAGCCTCTTGTGGAGGCTTCCCTTAGGTTTCTCACATTAAAAAACGTTTTTCTGATTGCCATTGTCTCTGCACGCAGGATCAGTGAGCTAAATGCTCTGTCAGTTAAAGAACCATATCTTTCCATTTTTTCTGACAGAGTTATTCTTAGAACAGATGCAAAATTCTTACCGAAGGTAGCTTCAGTTCAGAACCGTATACAGGACATAGTACTGCCAACCTTTTGTGTTAACCCCAAAGGAAATAAGGAGACTCTTTTCCATACTTTGGACGTCAGGAGGACTCTGCTGAGTTATCTAAAGAGGACGGAGTCCTTCAGACGTTCAGATTCACTGTTTGTACTTTTCTCAGGAAGAAAAAAGGGTTTTCAAGCTTCTAAAGTTACTTTAGCTAGATGACTGAAATGATCTATCTCGGAGGCATATTCCCAGGCAGAATTATCCCCTCCAGCAGGAATTTGTGCACACTCAACCAGGGCTCTGGCGTCTACGTGGGCAGAGAGAGCTGGTGCCACCCCTGAGCAGATCTGCAAGGCGGCAACATGGTCGAGTTTTCACACATTTGTGAAACATTATAGACTGGACCTCACTTCGGGCAGCGATCAGGCATTTGGCAGAAAGGTCCTGCAAGCTGTTGTCCCGCCCTAAGGGGTAAATCTCTGTTATCCTCTCAGGTGCTGTCCTGAAAGACGCCTTGGGAAAGACCAAGTTAGACTTACTGGTAACTTGTTTTCCAGAAGTCTTTCAGGACAGCAAACATCCCGCCCTATGGTATTGTATTATGCTACGCTGTGACTAACGTATGTGTTTATGTGTTCCAGCCGGGGCCGGAGGTTCTCTTCTACAACTGATGTGTGGTAGGGAGGCGCCTCCCTTTAAAGTCTGGAGGAAGAAGGTGTTTCCTAACGAGGAGGGAGGAGTCGCTATCTCTCAGGTGCTGTCCTGAAAGACTTCTGGAAAACAAGTTACCGGTAAGTCTAACTTGGTCTTTTAGGCAGTTACAGAAACTTTTTTTTTTTTTTTTGGGGGATAAGGTTTTACATAAATGTAAAAAGGCTGACCATTGTAAGCACCGCTGTTAGTCTTAAATGGTTTGTCTCTATCCTCTGTCACTTTTGCTGGACAGCTTGGCTAGATTGACTTACTGGATGGATCATCAGGTAGGTGAAAATAAAGGAAAAAATCCTAAAAAAGGAAACTAAAGCAGAGAGCTAAATTTTACTTTTCGTCTGCTCAGAATGGCCAAACCAACTACAGATAATTACTGAATAGTTGCAAAAGTTACTGCACTTTGTGATGTTCTCTCTGGCCTATTAAAGACAAATTGAAAGTGAAATTCTAGTGTATTTAATCTTCACTTTCATCTTTTGGCCTAGTTTTACACTTCTGGTTGCAGGAGAGGTAAAAACAGGCCGCCAAACAGGCATATACACATGCTGTGGTGGTGAAACTTTGCATCAAGGTGCAGCAAAAAGGGAGCTATGCTACAACCACCCCACAATCGTGTGCAGTGCAGGCTTTTGGGGGTTAAAACAGGCGGTGAGGTGGCGTTATAAGGCCCTCCACTGTGGATTGTTTTTCAGAGGGCAGCGCTAATGTAAACTCACCCTTAACCTGTTGTGCCGCATAACGCATATGTGCAGCGGAAAAAAGGTGGGCTTTAATCACAAGCCCCAGAAGGATTTACTCCCATTTTTTTGACCAGATCATTTTTTTGAGATTCGGCACTGCATTGTTTTAACTGAAAATTGCGCGGTCGTGCGACGTTGTACCCAAACAAAATTGATGTCCTTTTTTTCCCACAAATAGAGCTTTCTTTTGGTCGTATTTTATCACCTCTGCGTTTTTTATTTTTTGCGCTATAAACAAACAAATAGCGTCAATTTTCAAAAAACTATTTTTTTTGTACTTTTTGCTTTAATACATATAACAAAAAAGATATAAAAAAAAATGATGTATTTATCAGTTTAGGCTGATATGTATTCTTCTACATATTTTTGGTAAAAAAAAAAAAAATTGCAATAGGCGTATATTGAATATAAGTATTTAAGTTATAGTGTCTACATAATAGGGGATAGATTTATGCCTTTTTTTTTTTTTTTACTAGTAATGGCGGCTAATATGGCTGCCTGCATATAATACTTAGAAATACAATGTATATTAATAGGATCATTTACATTAAATTGTCTTACAGAATGCTTATAAATAGCACATTGAAAGGGCTTTACACCAATCAGCTATAACTTTATGGCAGGTAAAGTGAATAACATTGTTTATCTCATTACAATGGCATCTGAACACTGGTGGTGGTGGAATATATTAGGCAGCAGGTAAACATGTTGTCCCTGAAGTTGATGTGTTTGAAGCAGAAAAAATGGACATCTGTGTGAGACTACAGAACAGTCAGGGTGCCTATGTTGACCTGTGTTCACAGCCAAAAGCACCTACAATGGGCACATTATTGGTGGACTGGGAAGGGGGGCAATTGCCCCCCGGGTTGCTCTGATGCCCTGTAAAAAGGCTGCACCGCTTCTGCTGCAGACATGCCTAAAGGCTTTCTGATGAGGAGTAAAAAGTCCCTGCTGGTGTCCTACTGTGTGTGGGATGAAGAAGAGGTATCCTCCTTTGAGGCAGTGCCCTATGCCCAGTTCCATTCCAGGCCTATACAACATATACTTAAGCCTAAACTGGTGGTTGCAGGATCAGAACCTGTGAAAGGGAAAATCCTTCCTCCCGTTAACTTGGAGAGTACTGACTAAAGATGCCAGTCTCTCAGGCTAGGGAGCTACCCTAGAGGGGTTTACAGCTCAGGGAAATTGGTCAAGGACTGCCGATCAATGGCCTGGAGTTACGGGCAGTATGTCTGGCCCTATGGTCCTGGACAGTGGAGATTCAGGACTGCCCAATCAGGGTTCATTCCAACAATGCCACTGCAGTGGCCTATATAAACCACCAAGGCGGTACCAGGAGTCGTTCAGCTCTGGAGGAGGTGAACCACATACTAGCCTGGGAAGAGGAACATGTGCCAATTTTATTGGCAGTCCATATCCCGGGGGTAGAGAAATAGAAGGCAGATTATCTCAGCCGCCAGCAGATCTGCCCGGGGGAATGGTCCCTACACCCAGGGGTGTTCCAAGAAATTTTCCAGCATTGAGGATGGCCAGAGGTCGATCTACTGACATCCAGGTTCAACAACAAGCTACAGCAATTTATGTCCCAAACAAGAGATCCTCTGACAATCGGAGCAGGTGCTCTAGTAGTTCCATGGAGCCAGTAATCCCTGGTATATGCTTTCTTTCTGATCCCTCTCCTTCCACATTTGTTGAGCAGGATTTGGAGAGAGGGGGTTCCAGTCATTCTGGTGGCACCAGCCTGGCCCAGAAGGCCCTGGTTCCTGGAAATTATGAGACTGACAATAGACGGGCTATGGACGCTTCCAAACCCCCCCCCACCCCCCCGATCTACTGTCTCAAGGTCCTATATTCCACCCAAATTTACAGTCTCTAAATTTGATGGCATGGCTATTGAAGCCAGGGTGTTAAATGACAATGGCCTTTCAGGACCAGTGGTGTCTACTCTAGTGAATGCTAGAAAAGCTGTCACTAGGATGATATATCATAAGGTCTGGAAGACTTATATCGCTTGGTCTGAAGCCAGAAAATGGCATCCTCGGAAATACGTGATTGGGAGAATTCTCTTTTCTTCAGTCAGCTGTGGAAATCAGATTGGCTTTGAGTATAATCAAAGGTCAGATTTCGGCCCTGTCAGTATTCTTCCAAAGGCCTTTAGCCTCCCATTCTCTGGTCCGAACCTTTATGCAGGGGGCAACTCATTTGCTTCCCCCCATTAAATCACATATGTGTTCTTGGGACTTGAATTTGGTGCTGTCTGTTTTACAGAAACAACCATTTGAGCCTATCAAGGAAATTCTATTAGACTTGCTGTCACGCAAGCTAGCCTTCTTGAAGGCCATTATCTCGGCTAGAAGGGTGTCGGAGTTGGTGGCCCTTTCGTGCAGGGAGCCATAATTGATCCTTCACCATGACAGGTTTGTGTTACGACCTGTTCCATCCTTTTTGCCAAAAACTGGTGTCAGGCTTTTATTTAAATCAGGACATTATTTTGCCTTCTTTTTTCCTCTCAGCCTCATTTGGCGGAAGAGAGACGACTGGACGTTGTCCGTGCAGTCTCGTTTTATTTGTCTAGATCTGCAGAGATCCGTGGATCAGACTCTTTTTTGTTTTTCTTTTACCAAAAGGACCTAAGAAGGGTAGGCAGCTTCCAAAGTTTCCATTGCCAATAGGGTCCGTCAATTGTTCATTCAGATCTATGGTCTGAAATGTAAAGCTCCTCCCTTTAAGGTGAGAGATCATTCTATCAGGGGTGTAGGAACCTCCTGGGCTTTTTGCCATCAGGTATCAGTGGCTCAGATTTGTAAGGCTGCTACCTGGTCTTCAGTGCATACGTAGGGTTGCCACCTTTTCTTCAAGTCAAACCCGAACACTTTAGCGGTACATGGCAGTTTGTTTTTTTAGTATACACTAAGGATGAGCTCAGGCGTGTTCGCATGCTCCACGCGCAGAGCCCGCCAGGAAGTCGGCGCAGCACTACACTAATCACAGGCAGTGAGACTTTTTCCCGATGTGCGGCTGCAGAGATGGGGCAATGCCTCACTGCCTGTGATTAGGGCAGCGATGCGCCGATTTCCTGGCATGCGAACGCGCCTGAGCTCATCCCTAGAATACACACACTGTTTTCTTTCTTCTCTCCATCTTTTATTCATTCTTTCCCTTTTTCTTTATTCCTCCCCCTTTCTTTTTCTATCACTACCCCCCGACCCCCCCCCCCGGGAAGTCAATTTTTGCATTATTAAATAAAATGCTAACCATACACAAACTTATATATATGCACTGTATGTATTTACACCTATAGGTATATTGTGCCCAATGAATGATTGTCTCTGGGGAGGGGGGATTGCAATTTGGAATGTGTGAACAGTGTGTGTGTATCATGTATATTCTGTATGTGTGTGACATGTGTATTGTGTGTGTGTGTGTGTGTGTGTGTGTGTGTGTGTGTGTGACGTGTATTATGTGTGTGTGACATGTGTATGTATGTAACATGTATATTGCATACCTCCCAACATTTTGAGATGGGAATGGGGGACACCTACCAGCAAACGTATGCAGGCATAAGACACACCTGCCATACCCCCTTAAAGGAGAATTAACAAAAAAATGGTTAATTAAATCCACAAGGGATTTTTTTTACCACTACTATTCCTTTATATTCACTTTTAAACTTACAAATGCTGCAATTTAGAAATCAGATGAAAGGTTTAACCACTTGCTTACTGGGCACTTAAACCCCCCTCCTGCCCAGACCAATTTTCAGCTTTCAGCGCTGATGCACTTTGAATGACAATTGCGCGGCCATACAACACGGTACCCAAATGAAATTTTTATAATTTTTTTCCCACAAATAGAGCTTTCTTTTGGTGGTATTTAATTACAGCTGGGAGTTTTATTTTTTGCTAAACAAACAAAAAAAGATGCAAAAAAAAAAAAAATGTTTAATAGTTTGTTATAAAAGTTTGCAAACAGGTAATTTTTCTCCTTCAATGAAATGCGCTGATGAGGTGGCACTGGTGGGCACTGATAGGCTGCACTGGTGGGCACTGATAGGCTGCACTGGTGGGCACTGATAGGCATGGTTAAGGTGGCACCGATAGGCACAGATAAGGCGGTACTGAGAGGCACAGATAAGGCAGCACTGATGGGCACAGATAAGGTGGCACTGATGGGCAAAGATGGGCACAGATAAGATGGCACGGATGGGTGGCACGGATAGGTACCACTGATAGATGGGACTGATGGGCACTGATATGTGGCACTGATAGGTGGCTCTGATAGGTGGCACTGCTGGGCACTGGTAGATGACACTGATGGGCACAGATATGTGGCATATGAGGTGCAGCACTGTTGTTGAGGCAGATTGTGGGCACTGATAGGTGTATGGGCACTGATGGGTGGCACTATGGGCACTAATGGGTGGCACTATGGGCACTAAGGGTTGGTACTGATGGGTGGCACTTTTACTATAATTAGGGGGCACTGGCAGGGGGCAGGTGGGCACTGATGACTTGGCCCCAGCTCGCCATGATCGGGACTGAAGTCCCTCTCACGGCCACCGGTGATCAGCTTTTTTAATAGCCGATTACCGGCTCTGTTGTGATCACATGATCAGCTGTCATTGGCTAACAGCTGATCACGTGGTAAGGGGTCGGGATCGACCCCTTGCTCCGATCTGTGATCAGGCGAGTCTCATAGACGTGCTTATCACAGAGCGTGACGCGCGGGCCCCTCAGGGGGCGCGCAGGCTGCTCGTGCATGGGACAACGTCAATAGACGTTGTCCCGGCAAAGCTGGTCGGCACTGTAGCCGTCATTCGGCTATAGCGCGGATCTCAAGCGGTTAAATACCTTTTGAAAGATAAAAAGTGTATTTTATATACAACTATAGGAATCAGACCGAAATGAGGGACGAATGATGAGGAAAGAGGGACAGGGGGACATTGCTCCAAATTCGAGTCCCTCGAATTCCAGGACAGTTGGGAGCTATGGTATTGTGTGTGTGTAACATGTATAGAGTATGTTTGTGTGTGTCATGTGTATTTTGTGTGTGTGACATGTGTATTGTGTGTGTCTGTATACAGTGTGTGTACTCTTCTGCATGGATCCTGGCTGTAGAAGAGGAGAGCTGCCTTGTAGTGGAATGACCAGGATGGCATAGATATGGATCCCCTTTGACAGCAGATGGGATGTGGCGGGTGGGGGTTGGTGTGTGGAAGTCCTGCAGATCTCACGCATGACCAATGGAGCCAATGCCCCCAACCCCGGTATCCACCTGTTACTGTGTGTGTTGTAAATTCTTGCACAGTACAGACCTGCTCAGTGCCACTGCTGCACAATGACGGCTTCCTCTACCGGCTCTCTGCTGCTAGAGATCATAAACTCCCCCACTTCCTGATCACTGCACCTCCGCTGCCTCTTTCTGAGCTGTGGTATATGATGGAACGCTTGTACCATGTCACCTGGTCTAATCCTGCACCCCTCACACGTTTTCACTCTGCAGGAACTCATCCTCTGACAGTCACATAGCATGATGCTCAGAGATGGAAAGGACACTTCACCAGCGGCGAACACATACCCCGCACACATCCGCTGGTATTCCATGCTTAGCAGCATCCCCATAATCCCAGAAATTCATACAGCGGCAGAAAGAGATAGTGAGAGCGGGGAGGTGACAGGTGTAGGTTCTGGCCATCTGGTATGAACACTCTCCCGGGAAGCCTGCATACTGGAAGCCACCATTGGGTCTGAATGTGTCCGGGTTTCGAACCTGCTGAAAACTGGACACATGACTCAAAAACCGGACTGTCCGGGTGAATCCCGTACAGGTGGCAACCCTATGCATACGTTCACAAACTGTTATCAAGTGGATGTTCGAGCAGCTGAGGATTCGGCTTTCAGCCGCAGTGTACTACAGGCTGCCATATAAGGTCTGATGGTTATTGTTTGACAGGTTGTCTCCCTCCCCTCAAAGCTATTGCTCTGGAACATCCCAGGATGTAATGAATATCAGCCTAACTCTGTGTCTCGTGATGTATGAAAAAGTAAACAGGATTTTTTCATCATTCTTACCTGTAAAATCCTTTTCTTTGAGTATATCATAGGACACCGAAGTCCAGGGCAGGACTTACCATTGGGCTTGACTGGGCTCAAGCCCATGGGCCCCTCCCAATAGGGGGCCCCTCCCAATAGGGGGCCCCGCCGAGATACATAGCCGAGTGTACTCAGCTCGGCTCCACTCACAGTCAAGGCCAGTCCTGCCCTATGATGGACATAACACAGGAACTGGGCGTGACTGTGAGCCAAGCCGAGTACACTTGGCTACTCTTGGCTCCGCTCAGGACTGCGAGAGGACCCAAGAGCTGCCGAGGGGACCCAAGAGCCGCCGAGATACAGAGGACTCTGTATCTCGGCGGCGCCATTTTTAAACTTCAAGACTGCAATAAAAAGGCTGCAAATGACACTGGGGCAAGGCTGCAAATGACAAGGCTACAATGACAAGGCTGCAGATGGATGGGCAAGGCTGCAGATGGACACTGATAAGGCTGCATTGATGGGCATTTAAATGTAAGTTTTTTTCCTTAAACTTCCCTCCTAAACTTGTGGTGCATGTTATATGCCGGCGCGTGTTATACGCCTATAAATATGGTAATGTATAAAAGGTAGGGCCCGAAAGTGACTCAAGCCCAGGGGCCCCCACCACCCTAAATCCTGCCGAAGTCCCTCCCCTCTTTTTTGAGGATTCAGTGCTTGCTACAAAACTCAAGTACTTCCTGTATGGGAGGGGTTATATAGGGGATCACTTCCTGTCTAAAGACCTTTGGTCTACCAATGTCCATTCACCTGGAGATGAAGTATAACCCAGTAGGTAATGAATATTAGCCTAACTCTGTGTCCCATGATGTACTCAAAGAAAAGGATTTTACAGGTAAGTATGATGAAAAAAATCCTATTTTTTTTAAAACATCGAAAGCATTCAAAAACACGACCTTGGCTTTTTGAAAGTTTTTAGCATAGGTTCACACTGACAGCGGGAATAAAATCGTGCGAACTTCAACTGAGCTTGCACAATTTCATTCCCGCATGTCAGTCCCGACTCTGGGGGCAATTTCAGAGACATCTGTGAGGGTTTCTGCACAGATGTCTATTGAGATCGCACCCTGAAGTCGCCAAAAGTAGTACAGAAACTACTTTTGGGAATCGGTGCAGTGCCGCAAATGCAGCGTCGTACCAATTCGGACAGTGCCATTGCCAGCAAAAGTCGCTGATTTGACATGCAATTTGACATGCCAAATCGCTGCAATGTGAACCAGGGCTTAAGGGCAGAAGAGGGATTTGGGGTTTTATAGACCCCAATTCTCTCCATAATGAGCACATGCCTGTTGCTGTAACAAGGATGTTTACATTCCATGTGACAACAATAAAAGTGATAAAAGAAAATAACCAACAGTTGTAAACATAAAATAAATTAATAATAAAATTTAAAAAACTCCTCTGTAAGTCTAAAATGGTAACCTGTAAGGCTTTTAAAGCATCAACTATGGATAGTAAATGTAAGTGTTTGTCACCTTTGCACGTGTACGTGCAATTTTAATGTGGCTGGGGTGTGACAAATTTAGATGGGGGTGCCTGATTTTAGTCTTGCCTAGGGCAGCACAAAACCAAAATATACCATATATATAAAAGAGTACATTTGGGGTTAGGTTCAGAATGAATTAGTGTAGGGTGGTGGTTTTTATCTGGTCTGTACTGTTCCCCAGTCTCTGAACAAACACAGATAAATAGGATTATTACAAGTGCAGATCTAGCAACTAATGCCAGAGAAAGTAAAGGAAGTCGCAGTGTCTGTGCTTTTCACTATGTCTGGGAGAAGAAAATGATGTGTGATATCACTTTTCTGTTTTCCTGAACATTAAACATAGCAGACGTAAAGCAGATGTTCCCAGGGAGGGTTCACTTAAAATGATTGTAAAGGTTCCCATTTTTTATTTAAATAGCAAACATGTCATACTTATCTCCACTGTGCAGTTCGTTTTGCACAGAGTGGCCCCGAACACCGACTTCTGGGGTCCCTCGGTGGCTCTTGCGGCTCAGATAACCCCCTAGGAGAAACGCTCTCATACGACACCTGTTGAATGATTGCACAATTTATCTTCAACCTGGTGCCATACCACCTCATGGGTGGGTTTACCCTTTGTCGGTCTTGGAGGATAAGGCCATGGAGGAGTATGTTGCAGACGCACTTTCTTGAGATTTCATCCGCAAATCCTCATCTTCTGCTAATTTCTTCTTTGTGAACTGAGACCCTGTATTGATTATAGGGGTCTCAATCGATTAAGAATGCCTATCCAATTCCGTTGATTATGGAGTTATTTGTCTGCCTCAAGGGAGCAACGGTTTTCTCAAAGCTTGATTTGAGAGGGGCATACAATCTCGTGAGGATTACGGAGGGCGACAAATGTAAAACTGCATTTAATACCAGAACAGGCCATTATGAGTACCTTGTAATGCCTTTTGGCCTTTGTAACGCCCCGGCAGTTTTCCAGGAATATATTAATGATGTCCTCCGAGATTTGTTGCAGTTATGTGTGGTGGTTTTTCTCGACAATATCCTCATATTTTCCAGGTCCCTGGAGAGCCACCACACAGATGTCTGTCATGTGCTTCAGAAACTAAGAGAGAGCAATCTACAGTATATTGTAGATTGAAGAAGTGTGAATTCCATCGTGAACAGATTCAATTCCTGGGTTATGTCATTTCCACTGCTGTTTTTTTCAATGGACCCAGAGAAACTTTCTGCTGTCCTACAGTGGCCCTGACCCGTGGGTTTATGTTCTCTGCAGCGTTTTCTTGGCTTTACCAACTATTATGGGAAGTTTATTCCTAACTTCTCGTCTCTGGTCAAGCCCCTGACTGATATGACCAGAAAGCAAGGTAACCCACAGAGTTGGTCTCTGGTGTTCATTAAGGCCTTTGAGAGTCTTAAGGCTGCCTTTGGTTCTGCTCCTGTGTTGGTACATCCTGATCCTACGTTACCTTTTATCTTTGAGGTTGATGCTTCTGGGACTGGAGTTGGTGCCCTTCTGTCTCAACGTCCTACCTTTGAGAGCGCTATGCATCCTTGTGGCTACTTTTCCAAGAAATTGTCACCTGCAGAATGCAATTATGAGATTGGTGACAGAGAACTGTTAGCGATCATTTTAGCCCTGAAAGAATGGAGACATCTCCTTGAAGGTACCACTGTGTCGGTTCTCAGGGCCGCCATCAGGGGGGTACAGCCCATACAAGTGTAAGGGGCCCAAGCGTCCTGAGGGGCCTGGTCCTTCAGGACGCTGGGCTCCAAGTTGGCATCTCCCCAAAACATGACTTAGTACTTGGTAGCAAAACCCTTGTTGGCAATCACAGAGATCAGACATTTCTTGTAGTTGGCCACCAGGTTTGCACACATCTCAGGGTGGATTTTCCCTCACTCCACATTTGACATGTCAAATCGCATGCCATATCAGCGGCAATGGCATTGTCCGAATCAGTGCGGCGCCGCACCAATTCCCAAAAGTAGTTTCTGTACTACTTTTGGTGACTTCGGGATGCGATTTCCATTGACACCTGTGCAGCAACCCGCACAGTTGTCTCTGAAATCACCTCCGAATTTTGGACTGACATCGTGCAAATTCAGCTGAACTTGCACAATTTAATTCTCGCTGTCAGTGAACCTAAGCTTATACAGGTAACAAGCTGAGATAAGGAGCACTCCCTTTAAGAGAGTGCTCCTAATCTCAGCTTGTTACCTGTATAGAAGACATCTGGGAGCCAGAAATCTTGCTGATTGATAAGGGATTAAATACTTATTTCACTCATTAAAATGCAAATCATTTTCTAATTTTTTTGTAATGCGTTTTTCTGGATATTTTTGTTGTTATTCTGTCTCTCACTGTTAAAATAAACCTACCATTAAAATTATAGACTGAACATTTCTTTGTTGGTGGGCAAATGTAAAAAAATCAGCAGGGGATCAAATACTTTTTCCCCTCACTGTATGTGGTGACCTCTGCAGTGGCGGGATGGAGCTCAGCTATACTGAAGATGGAGTGCTGATTGCTACAATCTTTTCTTTTTGTCAATTAACTTTTTATTATTTCCAACAATGCATTACACATCATGCTGAAGTACATCACATCAGTTCCACAAGAAAGAAAATGATCTAACATTGGGGATCTTCTGCCCGTTGAATCAGGTAGAGCCCTCTGGATCAGGTATAGACCAGGTCAGAAAGACTCCTCCACAATCAACCGGGCCAGTACTGGAAGTAAATATACAGCGCCAACCGTCACGTTGTCCAGCAAAGAAGCCCAATAGCTAGTTACTGATTTCAACTAGTTCTGCTAACTACTCACACCTGTCGCTGGTATCAAAGCATCTTTCTATAGGAACCATAGAGCACATGAAAACGAGATCAAAAGAGAATGGAGAATCAAGAAGAGAAAAAAATAAAAAAGGAAAGAGAAAGTAAGCGAAAAAGAAAAGAGGGGAGAGCAGAAAGGAGAGTATAGGAGATAGAGGGAATGAAAGAAGAGAGAGCTGTTAAGAAATAGAAGAGGGACGAGGGATAAGAAGGGGGACGGGGGAAGGGAGAGGGGGGTAAGCACCGTGTGTGGTCTCCGCAGCAAATCACAGCCGGTCCTCTCGAAGATTCCATGGGGTCCAAACCAAATCGTGGGCCTCCATCCGATCCTGTATCCTGGCGGTCATCTTCTCCATTAGTTCCACGTCGTTGATTCTGGTATGGAGCGCACCAAGGGTGGGGGGCTGTACTTTTTTCCAATTTAGGGCAATTAAACACCTCGCCGCTGTCAAGATATGTCTGGACAGTTTCTTTCGGGACTTCGTTAATTTAGGGAAGGGGATGCCCAACAGGAAATTTTTGGGGTCCAGTGCCACCTGCTGGTCTAGGACAGTAGTCAAGAGGCGCCGGACTCCTTCCCAAAAGGGGGTTACGAGGGGGCATTGCCAAAAGATGTGGAACAATGTACCCCTGTGGGTTAAGCATCTCCAGCATCTGTCGGAGGAGGTGGGGTAGATGGCGTGTAGAACGTCTGGGGTCATGTACCAAAAAAATAAAATTTTATACGCATTCTCCCGGTAGAGCGTGCACATAGAGCTTTTGGAGGCCTGGGACCATATCAGCTGCCACTGCTCCTCCGTAAGCTCCCCGCCCAACGCTTCCTCCCACTTGAGCATGTAGGTATGCTTGCCTTTCAAAGCTTTAGGGGGAGCGTTGATTATTTTATAAATAGTAGATATCAATCCTCTCTGGGCAATGCCCGCTAGGATTACAGTCTCAAAAGCGGAGGGCGGGGAAAAACGCAGGTCAGAGGATATGGTCTGGGCATAGTGTCGTATCTGTAAGTAACTGTAAAAACTCTGTCATGGGAGGTCAAATTTAGATTGAAGGTCAGCGTAGGAGTGCAGTCTCCGTGACCTAGGGTCCACCAGGGTTCCCAGATGGAAAAGATTCCGGGATGACCACGGATGCGACATCGGGAATGTCAAGCTATCTGGCACCTTAGGATGAAATAGAAAGGACGTCAGGAGCGACTTATCCGAGGATAACTCATGGACCTTGGAGAGCTTACGCCATAGGCCCTGCAGGTGTGCCATAGTTCCCAGAAGTTGGGCCCGAGGGATCAAAGCTGCCGCGCTCCAGAGCATACTATTAGGGTGAGCCGGGGCCAGCCAAAGTTTCTCGATTTCCGTCCATCTATTGTATGACTTCTGGGTGAACCAGGAGGTCACTGCTCGGAGCTGGGCTGCCTGATAATACTTAATAAGGTCCGGAAACGCCAGACCCCCGTCTGAGCGGGAGGCTGTCATAACAGAGCGAGGAATTCTATGGCGTTTGTAATTCCACACGAAGTTGAGCAAATCGGCTTGCATTTTTTTCAGATGATGGTAAGGTACGGGGATAGGAAGGGTCTGGAACAGGTAAAGGAGTTTCGGAAGGATCGTCATTTTTACCGACGCTATCCTACCAAAGAGGGAAATTTGGTGCTTCCGCCATCGGGAAAGTAGCTGCCTGATGGTGCCATACAAGGGCGGGAAGTTTGCCTGATACAGGGAAGCAAATGTCGGGGTAATATGTATCCCCAGATATTTCAAGGAGGAGGTTTTCCAGTGATATGGGAAAGTGGATCGAAGATGATCCACCTCCAGGGAGGGAATGTTCACTGGGAGGGCTTCTGATTTTGAGGCGTTGATTTTATAACCTGAGAGGGCGCTGTATCGATCAAGCTCCTTGTGTAAATTGGGCAGGGAGATCCTAGGCTGGGTCAGGGTAAGGATCACATCGTCCGCGAACAGCGAGATCTTGAACTCCTTATCCCTGACCGGGATGCCCCTAATATCCCGGTTCCGCCTAATGGACGCCGCCAGGGGTTCTACGCAAAGGGCAAACAACAAGGGCGATAGGGGGCATCCCTGACGTGTGCCATTAGAAACAGAGAAGGCCGAAGAAGTAGCAAAGGGGGTCTTAACCTGTGAGGATGGATTGGAGTAGAGGTGCCGTATAGCCTGCAGAAAAGGTCCCCTCATCCCCATATGAGTCAACGTGGCGAACAGGAAGGGCCACCCCAGCCTATCAAAAGCCTTCTCCGCATCCAGACTCAGGAGCAGAGATGGTATGCCCCCCCTATTCGCCACGTCGACCAAATCTATAACCTTCCTGGTGTTATCACCAGCCTGGCGGAGGGGGACAAATCCCACCTGATCTTTATGTACGAGGGAAGGGAGGACCATGTTAAGCCGCAGGGATAGGAGTTTGGTAAAAATTTTCAGGTCTGCGTTTAGGAGTGCAATAGGCCTGTAGTTGGCACAGAGGATGGGATCCTTATCTGGTTTGGGTATCAGAGTGAGAAAGGAGCGTTGCATATCAGGGGGGACCGGGGTAGTCAGCAAGAATGCATTAAACAGTCTGCACATGTGTGGGAGCAATAGGGGTAGGAACGATTTATAATATTCATAGGGCAGGCCATCCGGGCCCGGAGATTTATGAGCCGGTAATGACTTGATGGTCAATTCTATCTCCTCCTCCGTAATGGGCTTATTCAAGGAGGCTAGGTCCTGGGCTCGAATGGAGGGGATCCCGCTATCCGTCAGGTATTGTTGCATACGTTGGGAGAGCTCCGCCGGCAAGGGGGCACTAGGGATGTCGCGACTGTTGTACAGCTCCTCATAGAAGCTCGCAAACGTGTCCACGACCTCCTTAGGGTGGGAGACCACCGTATTGGTCTTAGTTTTAATCTGGTGCGGAGTGGATAGGAGGTTTTTATCTCTAAGCTTCCTCGCTAAAAGAGAGTGCGCTTTGTTGCCCCTATCGTAAAACGTCTGCCTAATCCTCAAAAGGGTCTTTTCCACCCGACGTAGCGCCAAATCCCTAAGTGCCATGCGGAGCTTCGTTATCTTTCGGAGGGTGCGCAAGGAGGGGGAGGCTTGCATGTCCCTTTCCAATTGCCCGAGCTCCCCTTCCGTTCGCAGTTTAGTGGCCTCGACGTCTTTCTTCAACGCTGAAGAAAGGGCCATGCACTTACCGCGGATGACCGCTTTATGGGCCTCCCACAACGTGGGGAGGGTGACATCCGGGGTTGCATTTTCGGCAAAGTAGTATTTCAAGGCCGAGACCAATTCTGCCTGGGAGGGGAGATGTTGCAAGAGAAAGGTGTTCAGCTTCCAATTATAGGGCCTAACCACCGGGGCACCGAGATCCAGTGTTAGAAGTATCGGGGCGTGATCCGACCATGAAATCGGTAGGACATGGGCACTCCGGACCGACCGCAAAGTAACATTGTTGGTGAAAAAGTAATCTATACGGGAGTGCAACTGATGGGGGGCCGAGTAATAAGTATACTGCCTATCTACCGGATGAAGAGCCCGCCAGGCGTCGAAGAGAGCATGTCGCCGGGTTAGTTGGCGGAAAATTTTGGAGTCTCTAAGTGCTTTGGCCGAAGGCGGCCGGGGCAGCGCCGCCAGGCGATCCGCAGTAGCTGAATGGGCCAGGTTGAAGTCACCCCCCACCACCAGGTAGCCGTGGGCCGATTTAAACAGTCGCAGCAGGAGTTTAGAGAGAAAACTGTGCTGACGAGTGTTCGGGGCGTATAGGGTACACAGGGTAATCGGGTGGGATCTCCACGTGCCTTTAAGTATCAGGAATCCACCCCCGGGATCACTGTAATGATCAAGGTAGGTAAATGGGGTACCATGACGAATCAGGATGGCCACGCCCGCTCTCTTATGGGACCCTGAGGATAGATAAGCGAGAGGGAAATATCTGGAGGCAAAAGCAAAAGAACCCCCTTTATCGAAATGTGTCTCCTGAACCAGGACAATGTCTGCACCTGATTGCCTGAATTCCCGCAGTGCCAGATGCCGTTTCTTGTTGGAATTTAAGCCGTGAACATTTAAGGATAAAATTGTAGCCATCGGTCATGTCAAGGGGGGGGGGGGGGAGTGGACGAATTCTCACCCGGTCACCGCCGCTCCGGACGACCGCCAGGAGCCAGGAGCTTGCTTGTTCCGGTGGAGAGACCCGACATGGTGCGTCTCGACGTCTGCGGATCCCAGCACGGTGGGGAAGTAGGGAAGGGAAGGGGGGGGAGAGAAATAGAGAAAGAGAAAAGAAGAGAAGGTTAGAACAGCAAACAAAAGAACACATATAAAATAGGCAGTCATTATGCAACAAAACATACAACCACATGAGACCATGAACAGGCAACTCGCTCAGGTCTAATCGGATTCCCAGGGGGCCACCAGAACCCGAACCCGAGGGCCGGGCCTGGCGGCCACATGGGAGTCCAGCTCCCCCCGTCGAACTCTGCAAATGGAGTGGGCGGCTAGAAACGGGAGGGAGCGGAGGAGATGCAAACGCGATACCAATCGCCAGACATCTCCTAGGGTCCCGGACGCATAGCCAATGTGTCCGGGAGGGGAGGGGGTGACACAGAAACATAAGGAAACCCACTGTCCTGGGTCTCCCACGTGAACCAGCCTATATGTAACATGGCACTAAGAGGGCACCTAGAGGGACAGGAAGGGGACTCGGGGGGCTGAACCTGCGGGCAGGTTCGTACTGTCCAGACAGCGGTCTGTAGGCCAACCAACAAACAAAACGGGCCTTATTCCCTTTCGCCACTTGGGCAAACGGAATCAAAAAAGAGAAAAAAGTTACTGCGCTGTGCTTCAGCCATGTCCTTGACGGACGGATTTTTTTGGCGCTTCCCGGTTTCGAGGGCGTTGTCGGGAGGGGACCTTCTGCCACAGTGACGGAGGAGTGGGCTGGGTAGCCACTAGATCCCAATCCGGCAGCTGGGGAGGACGAACACCCAATTCTTCACAGAAGGCGTGGAGGTCCTCAGGAAACCGCAAGGACGCCGTCTTGCCTTGGTGTTTAGCTGTGAGGGCGAATGGAAATCCCCAACGATAAGAGATGGCAGCATCCTGCAAGGTACGAAGAAGCGGCTGGAGAAGTCTACGTTTCTGTAGCGTGAGCCAGGAGAGATCCGGAAAGAGTTGGGCTGGTGTATTCCGAAAGGTCACCACCCGAGCTAGGCGGGCCTGTCTCATTATGTCCTCTTTAATGTGGAACGAAGTAAGCCTGCAGATGACATCCCGGGGGCTCGAGGTAGCGTTTTTGGGGCGCAAGGCCCGGTGCGCTCTGTCCATCTCAATGAACTTGGTGGGGGTTTCCCCAAGGAGATCATTAAATATTTCCTGCAGGATAAATTGTAGATCCTCTGGGCCGTCCGCTTCTGGTATCCCCCTCACCCTTATGTTATGCCTGCGCCCCCGGTTATCCAAGTCCTCCACATGGCGTTGCATGTCCCTCAGGAGCATACAATGGTCGGCCCCCTGCGTTTGGGTCTTGTGGATCGCTATTTTGGTCTCTTGGATCTCCTCTTCAGCCATCTCCACCCGGTCCGCCAAGTGCTTAAGGCCAGAGTGTAGCATTTGTATTTCCGCTCTACATGTAGATTTGACATCTTCTATCAGTTGCTTAAAGTCCTCTTTAGTAGGAAATGCTTGCAGATAGTATTGCCATTGCGGATGCATGGGCGGCAGGGATGGGCCTCCCGGGTCGCCCCCGGCTGGTTGCAGATGAGGTGGCGGAACTGGCCCGAGATTCTTGGACCCACTCGCCCGCATAGACGGGGCAGGGTCGGCCTGAAGATCCCGCATCCCCTCACAGGCAGGTACAGGGGCAGGGGGGGCTGGACGGCTCCGTTCCCCCTCCCTTTGCCTTGCGGCATAATCAATGGGGACCGGGGAGCCACTGCGGTGACGGTGTGGGCTGAGAGCCCATGGCGAGGCCAGCCTCTGGGCCTTGGATGGAGGCGACCTGGTCCCCGGGCTTAATCGGGGCCCCCCCATTCCCCCGGACCCCCGGCACGACTGGGACAGCGGTTCACCCGGAGGGGGGAGGGCAGGGAAGTCAGAGTCATCCAGGGATGGGGGGGACCCCACAGAACTGGCGGAGAGGAGGGGGTCTGACGCCGCTCTAAGCAGCCTGGGAAGGGTCATCGTGCACTGTGTGTCCATCTGGGGGGGAGGGGAGCCGCACTCCCGGTGCTCCTGGCGCCGTCCGGACTCCATGCAGCCCCCTGCCTCCCCCCATCCACCCCCTCTGCCAAGATCCCAGTCCGCTGCGGAGCTTGGGGGGGGCTCCTGACCCCAGTGGTGTAGTCCCTGGTCCCTGGTGTCTGCACACAGCTCCTTTGCCTGCAGGGGGTCGGACATGTGGATGCTAGGCCCGGGTGACGGCACGGCAGGCTTCAGGCCTAGTCCGGCGGCTCGAGGCTGGGCCGGGAACGGGCATGCACTCACCCCTCCAGAAGTCCAATCATCAGCGCCGGAACCGGGCTGCATCCCGGCCTCCCCGGGGTCCACGGAGCGGCCATTCTGCCGGCTGGATGTCGGGGATGAGGCCCGGGACGTCCCCGCGGCCGCGGCCGGCGCCATCTTGGGAGGCCCGCCGGCCGGGGGATCCGTCGTGGAGAAAAAGGCCCGGAGGCCCGTCACAGGTACCGGAGGGGCCGCGGAGGATCCCCTGGAGGAGGCAGAGCGGGTGGCTCTCGATCTGCCCATCGGATGGCGGTGGATCGTCTCTCTAGGTGCCGGTGGAGCTGAGCTGGTGGGAGAGCGAATGGCTTAAGCGTCCATTCGCCTCGACTTCCGGTCACGCCGCTACAATCTTTTCTATACAAAATATACCAGTAAAGTTTATATACAGCTGTGACTGTGACCTCTCCCTTTTTTGTGATCTTACGGAATCATTTTTCCTAAGGAAGAACATACAGAGCTATTTCAGGTTTAAAACTGAACTCCAGAAGACACAAATAATTACAGCTCTGTAATCATTATTCCATCATTAACCACTTCCTATCTGCACTCTAGCAGTTTTACTGCTACAAGGTGGCACCTGTGTGGCGGATCATGAATATGTGATCCCACACTTGTGGGTAGGGGGCATGCATGCATACCACCGATGGCTCGCTTTTGCTGTAATTACACAGAGCGAAAGCCAATCTGCGGGTGCACGGCCACAATGTCCTTCAGCAACCGCTGATCGTTTGGCAGAGAGACAGAACAGCAATCTGCCTATGTAAACAAGGCAGATCTCCGCTCTCACAGAGGGAAAGGGATGCAGTTTGTGTTCCTGCAAAGCAGGGAATAAATTCCATCTCTTCCCCTAGTAAAAGCACCTCCCACAGTATAGTAAAACACTGGCTAGGCACACAGTTAACCCTTTGATCGCCCCTGATGTTAATTCCTTCCCAGCCAGTGTCAGTACAGTGACGGTGCATATTGTTAGCACTGATCACTGTATTAGTGTCATTGATCCCCACAAAGTTTCAGTTAGCATCAGTGACAAAATATCCCATAGTTAGTTATGCTATAACTTTTGCACAAACCAATCAATATATGCTTATTTGGATTTTTTTTATTGGATGTGTTTTATAGCAGAATGTAAAAAATATTATTTTCTTTAAAAAATTGTCAGTCTTATGTTATTTGGGTACAGTGTTGCATGACTGCGCAGTTGTCAGTTAACCACTTGCTTACCAGGCACTTATACCCCCCCCCCCCCTGCCCAGACTAATTTTCAGCTTTCAGCGTTGATGCACTTTGGCTGACAATTGCGTAGTCGAACAACACTCTACTCAAATGAAATTTTTATCATTTTTTCACACAAATAAAGCTTTCTTTTGGTGGAATTTAATCACAGCTGGGGTTTTTATTTTTTGCTAAACAAACAAAAAAAGATGTAAAATTTAGAAAAAATTGTTTGTTATAAAATTTTGCAAACAGGTCATTTTTCTCCTTCATTGATATCCGCTGATGAGGCTGCACTGATAGGCACAGATAAGGCGGCACTGATAGGTACCACTGATAGATGGCACTGATGGGTACTGGTAGGTGACACTGATGGGCATCACTGTTGATTAGACACTGATGGGTGACACAGGTGGCACTGGTAGGCAGCACTGTTGTGCACTGGCAGGTGACACAGGTGGGCACAGATGAGCTGGCGGGAAAATAGCCCATTATTGGCTCTGTTTACATCACCTGATCAGCTGTCATTGGCTAACAGCTGATCATGTGGTAAGGTGTCGGGATCGACCCTTTACTCCAATATGTGATCAGCCTTGTCGTGCGCGCCCTGCAGGGGCACAGGAGGCACCCAGGCCATTTGGGCACAGGAGGACATCTATTGACATACTCCCGGCAAAGTAGGTCCGCGCTGTGGCCGTCATTCGACTATATGAACAAACAGATGGTACGGCAGGGCTGCGTGCATCAGTTGTGCCACATCCAAAGAAAATAGTTACTAAAAAAAAAATTTAAAAATAAAAAAAGGATCCCTTAGGGGTGGATTTTGAAGGCACGTACAACTTACTTAGAAAATAATACAAAAACATTTTATTTCATAGAACAAATAGAAAAATAGTATACAATATACAAGTAAAAACTAACTCTGAGTACAGTTATAAAGACAGTGTTGATAACAATATACACCACTTAATTATATAGTATAGTCCATGTAGGTATAATCACCCTACGCGTTTCGGAGCTTAGTAAAGCATATCCTTCTTCAGGGGTGTAGATACAACATTTACATGGAATCTAACGGATAACAGGGAGCACAATGTTAGAGCCAAATGATAACTCCACCGGTGCACAGGTATACATAAGGCGGTTGATTACAAAGACAGAAGGTTTATAGGTAGTACTTACAATACTTGTGGTTCGACTATATCGCGGATCTGAAGAAGTTAAAGTAACACAGGGCCATATTGCAAAAAATGGCCTGGTTATGAAGGAGTGTAAATCTTCCAAAGGTCAAGAGATTACATGTTTTTTTTCTTTTTTTAATGCAAACAGTATAGTATAATGCAACAGTAAACAGTAAGTACCTGAATTTGACCTGGTATCAGCCTCTTACCATCCCTGTGCAGTAGAACTTAGACTGGGAGAGGCATAAAAGGCAGAAGGAAAAAAAGCCCAACAATTCATGTACTGACAAGGAGCATGCTGATAGGAGGGATAGACAGAGTGACAGATGAGCTCATCACTGCACTGCTTCTCCTTTCACTGTTGAGTCACAGGCTGGGGGTGGGTCCAGGACGGACATGTTGGCCATCAGACTGAGGGCATCTTGTGGTGATAAAGAAGTACTGCAGGGGAAATAGAAACAAAAAAGTCATGGCAGAAAAAAGACGAAATGGTCCAACGAGTCTGCTCGTTTTTTTTTTTTAACTTATACGTTTGTTTTTTTAACTTTTTTTTTAACTTGAATATAGATCTATGTTTGTCCCAAGCATGTTTGAAGCTATTTACTGCTGACTGTCTCACTACCTCTATTGGTAGTTTATTCCAAGTATTAACTACCCTTTTAGTAAAATAATACTTCCTGAGATTAGTTTTTAACTCTCCTCCTGTTAGTTTGAGGTGACTGTGTTCTTGATCTTGGATTCATATTGAAAATATCTGGACTCTGGATTCAAAGTTTTTGTTGTATGTTTTTAATGGTTAATCATATTTGTCTTGTCTGGGGTTCCTCTTTAAAGTGCCAGTTCATATTTTCCGTTCTAGCAGTTTATTTTGCTTATTAGGATACATAGAAGACTCTGCACAGCTGCTCGCGGGTCCCTGTGGGTGTAACTGATATTCATTTGCATGTTATTTAGTTTTTTTTTCTTTTGCCGAACCCCTGAAGACTTTTAACAGACACTCTTTTTTTTTTTTTTGTTACCTGGAGCAAATCTCCCAAAATTTGCAGCATCAGGACCAGCAAGACTTTGGAATCCCTTCTGTTGCTATGGAGAGCAAGTCTCCTTTTACTGATGGAAGGCTGTATTGCACTTACAGTACCTCCGTCTCTCCCAGAGGAATAATTATCAAGGGCTGGCAGCCTGCGAGTGGAAACAAACCATCAATTACATCACCAAGCCAGATCCATTTTAAAATGCAGTTATTGAATTAAAAGGCGTACACATACAAACACACAAAACTTCTTTGCTGGTGCCTGCTGTATCAGTTCCACAGAAAGTACATATAGCCATAGAAACTGGATTAGTTTAAAATTTAAATGGAGGGCCCGGGGCGGAATTGAGGTCCCCACAGTGACTCAATTTGTGCAAAACACTTTGCTGTTCAGCTCAGTACCCCAGAGGAGCCGGAAAAGCAGCTGTACTCAGCTCATATGCAGATGCTGGGAAGAATTTTCTCCTTATAAAAGGCTTTTTTTTTTTTTTTTAAGCTTTTTTTTTTTTTTTTTTAATATGCTTCAAAACTGTGTCGTGTAATCGAGGTCAGTGCTTTGTCTTTTTCCTTAAAAACATTTTCGGAGAAAGTTGGCAGCAAGACGGCTAATGAAAACATAAGTTACATAGAGGAAGTTTCAGGCAGCGAGGAAGATAACGAGAGGCGATCCTCATCCCGAGACGAGAGGCGATGGACGATATTTATAAGGTACGGCCCATAATGAAGTCGCCTATGATTGAGTCATCTTTCAAGGATGCCATTCTTTGTAAACCATCTTACCGGGGCATTTATAGTATGCACTTTTTTATAGATTTAGATTTATATTATTTATTATATTACACTATATTTATTAGTATTACATTATATTATTTATTATACTAAATTATATTTATTAGTATTACATTATATTTAACAGTATTACATTATATTTATATTATTTATTATATTCGTATTACATTATATTTATTATTATATTACATTATATTTATTAATATTACATTATATTTAATAGTATCACATTATATTTATGTTATTTATTTATTATATTACATTATACATAGTTAGTAAGGTTGAATAAAGACATCAGTCCATGCAGTTCAACCTGAGTGAGTGTCTACAATTGTCCCTATCACTTTACATTGCACACTCACATTGGTCCCTACCCTCAAGGAGCCACAATCCAAGATCCCCAGTTGTATACTAGGGCCAATTTTAGACAGAAGCCAATTAACCTACCTGCATGTCTTTGGAGTGTGGGAGGAAACCGGAGTACCCGGAGGAAACCCACGCAGGCACAGGGAGAACATGCAAACTCCAGGCAGGTAGTGTCATGGTTGGGATTTGAACCAGTGACCTTTTTTACTGCTAGGCGAGAGTGCTATGCACTACACCACTGTGCCGCCCTAATATATTATTATATTAGTATTACATTATATTTATTATTATATTACATCATATTTATTAATATTACATTATATTTAATAGTATTACATTATATTTATTATATTACTAATATATTGTAATAAAATGTATTACATTATATTTATTATATTACATTATATTTGTTAGTATTACATTATATTTAATAGTATTACCTTATAGTTATATTATTTATTATATTACATTATATTAGTATTACATTATATTTATTATTTTACATTATATTTGTTAGCATTACATTATATTTAATAGTATTGCCTTATAGTTATATTATTTATTATATTACTATTAAATATAATGTAATACTAATGTATTACATTATATTAATATTATTTATTATATTACATTATATTAATTAGTATTTCATTATTCTTTTTTTTTTTTTTCTTTCTTTCTTTATATACTTATAAAATTCCCAGAAACCACTTCAGCTAATTAAGAGAAAATGTAAGTGGAAAATGAATCTGAAATGCAGTTGAAGTTGTATTTGAAAATGTATGTGAAGCCACGCCAAACACTACTGTGAAGTGCAGCCCCCACTCTCCTCTATCTGAGCACTCAAACTGGGACATAGAAATAGCATTTAATACATGTTCTGTGATTGAGTCATTTTTATTTTTTTTTTAACTGCAAGGATATCATTCTTTATAAACCGCCTTGCAGGGACTTTTATGCATTTATATTTAGCATTTTTTTTAATTTATTTTTTTAGGAGAAAATGAAAAACAGGATTAAACCTAAATGTAAAGCAGTATTAAAATGTAAAGCAATATTAAAATGTAAAGCAGTATTAAACCGAAATGTAAAGCAGTATTAAAATGTAATGCAATATTAAAATGTAAAGTCGTATTAAACCTAAATGTAAAGAAGTATTAAAAAAAATTGTAATACCCAAAAAAGCAGTACCCAAATATTGCAGCTTACTAATCTTTAAATGTGGTAGCTGAATTATTATTATTATTTTTTTTAGACTCCCCCCCCCCCCCCTTTTATTTTCACCTTGTGATCCGGCCAGTAAGTCTGTTGTTTTTCAACAGAACAAGCTGTTCTGCAGATGTAGTATATTTTTTGGGTTGAGAGAAACCATTTACTGCTGACAGTGGTGTATAAAATTCCCCCCCCCCCCCGTCTTAAGCCCCATACACATGGGCCAAATGTTGAGCGACATCGGCCAGTTCAATTAAACCAGCAGACACAGTTGGCATGTGTGTATGGGTGTATGGGTGTATGAGTGTATGGGAGCGGGTCTGACAGAGGCTGGACGTTTGGCCGGTTTCTGTCAGACGTGCATGCTAGAAAACCAGCAGCCGACCGGCTTCCGATCAGCGCTCTCAGCCAATGGCCCCCCTGTTAGAACACAACAGCTCAGTAAGGGAGAACGTTGTACTAACATCGGATTGTTAGTACTGCGGCTCCAACCGGAGCTGACAGTTTTTGTTAAACACACTGGGTTGAATGGAAAAAAAACTCAGTGTGTACCAGGCATAAGATCGGCCATAGACAGTGCATATTCTTTTCTGGCAACCACGATTCCCCCCATCAACACAGGCAGTGCTGACAGGGGAATGGGAAATCCCTCTTGCCCAGACATTGTGTTCTCCCAGCAGGAGGGTGGGAGCGGGCGTGGGGAGCCGTCCCCATCAAGAGAAGACAGTGATAGCAGCTAGAGCATAGATAATCGCAGGTAAATCTGGCAGGCTGGTCATACCCAATTTGATTGATTGAATAACTTAGTACATTTAGCCTGTCCATACACGGTTCAAACGTTGGCTGGTTCCTGCTGAATTATCCGATATTTCATGGCCGGCCTTAGCATGTCTCCATTCTGGATGGAAGAGCAACAGAGACACAATTGGACAACAGTATTATCAATCTGGGGAGAGTGTAGTGTTAGATGTACTAGCAGATTTAAATGGATTTGACTTACAAATTTAAGCTGAACTCCAGCTTACATTTTTTCAGCAGTTACAGCAAGAGTATTTTTTCCTTTTGGGAAACCCTATAACTGCCACTTTGTCTGCACAACTTGATCTGGAAATTGAAAAATAACAGACTTACCAGCCAGATCACCAGGTAAATATAAAGGTGAAAAAAAGCCTAAAATAAGAAAAATAATGCAGACACCACATCCAAGAATTGGTAAGTTGCAATAAAATATATTTGGCTTTGAGATTAATACTGCTTTAACTATATGCCGGAGGAGTATAGGAGAAAGGAGAAGTCTGCGTTACATGGAATTGTAAATGTATGTGAAGCCATTGAAAAATACTACTGTGAAGTGCGGTCCCCACTCTTATCTATCTGAGCACTCAAACTGGGACATTGAAATAGCAATTAAAACGGACCTTCAGTCATTTTTTCATCTTTCCATCTATTAAATCTTCTGCCATTGTTGTTTTAACTTTGGATAGTAAAACTTTTTTTTTCTGCCAGTAAATACCTTATACAGCCCACTTTCTGTTTCTTGTCTGGTCATTCGCCTAGGCTTATGACATCATGCATAGCTTTCTCTCTCACTCTCATGAGAGTTTTCTAGAAAGGAAGGGCTATGAGTCATAAGAGGGCCAATAAGAGCTGCAGAGCTTGAGGTGTGCCTATGTGTGTCTGTGTAAATCCAGGAAGTGAACAGGCAGGGCTGGACTGGGACAGAAATTTGGCCCTGAACTTCATCCAGACTGGCCCACTTACATTTTGAGTGTCCCATCAGCACCCACTTACATCAGAGTGTCCCATCACCAGCCCCCTTACATCAGAGTGTCCCATCACTAGGGATGAGCTTCGTGTTCGAGTCGAACGTACGTTCGACTCGAACATTGGCTGTTCGTCCGTTCGGCGAAATCCGAACACTTGGTCCGTTCGCGTCAAAATTCGCGTGGCGCTCACGGCCCACAATGCACTGCGATGGCGCAGTGCATTGCTGGCTCATGATTGGCCAAGCATGCACTGTGACCCTGCATGCTTGGCCAATCGCAGCGCCAGCAGCGAGGAGAGCCATGATTGGCCACAGGCAGGATGCCTGTGGCCAATCATAGCTCAGGCTGTGTAGTGCACGCCCCACACTATATAAGGCCGCCATTGAGGCGGCCTCGTGTAGTATGTTGGCATCTGAAGCAGTGGGTGTTCTGTGTACCTTCAACACAGTACACACCGATCGTTTTTGGCTGATTTCCTATCTTGCTGTTGTGTAGTGGTTATTGTCTGTGCCCTGACCGCAGTATACACCACTATATTCACCTCACCTATATAGCTAGTGATCTATCTTTAATAATAGAGCTTGCAGTCAGTAGTGTTAGGAGATGCTGTCTGCGTGCTCTGTACCCAGTACATACCGCTATAATCCACCTACATAGCTGTTCTCTATTTGAGCCCAATTGCCATCTGCAGGAGTTATTGGAAGTTGTGTGTGCCTCCAGCACAGCACAGTATACATCTGTATATACCCCTTTATCTCTGGTGTTCTATAAAAAAGGCATCTGCAGGAGTTAGTGGGTGTTGTGTGCCTCCAGCACAATATAAACTACCCAACTGCTGTTTTACCCAACTCCCTTCAGGCCATTACCATGTCTGGAAGGCCAGCAAGGAGAGGCAGACAGGCGTGAGCCGATAAAAGAGGGCAAGCAGGCTCTGTGTCTAGAGACAACAGTGCTGGTCGTGGACGCGGTGCATTGTCATCAGCACGTGGCCATGGGACATGCTTGTCCTTCTTTTCGGCAGCTGGACATGTTGAACCGCAACATGCCAACGACTTGGTAGAGTGGATGACCAAGCCCTCTTCATCCTCCTCATCCTCTCTCACCCAGTCTCAGGGTAGTAGCAAAGCAGCTGCCAACGCATCGTCTTCCCTCCTCTCAATGTCATCATCAGTGACTCCTTCCCTAGACCCACCACGTCCTCCTGAGGAGTCTCCTGAACTCTTTGAGCACAGTGTTGGGTACATGCTCCAGGAGGATGCCCAGTGTTTTGTGGGCTCTGATGATGACACTCAGCTAGAGGAAGGCAGTAGCGTGAGCGCAGAGAGAGGGGATGCTCAAGAAGGACAGCAATCTGGCAGTCATGTTCCACAAGCTGCAGCATACTTCCAGGTTTGCTACAGCGATGAAGAGGGAGGGGATGATGAGGTCACTGACTCCACGTGGGTGCCTGGAAAGAGGGAGGAGGAGGAGGAGGAGGAGGCACATGTCCAACGAGGCAGGATGCCCTCCGGGGGCCAGCTTAGGGGCAGCACACCGACTGAATCACACCGCAGAGCTCCGCCTGTGCAGGGCGCTGCCTCTGCGCGTTATTCTAAAAGTTCTTTGGTGTGGGCCTTTTTTGAGACGAGTGCATCAGATCGCACCGCTGCTATTTGCAACATATGTCTCAAGCGTATCTCACGTGGCCAAAACATCAGCCGCTTGGGCACCACATGCTTGACCAGACATATGTTGACCTGCCATGCAGCTCGTTGGCAAGCGTACCTCAAAGACCCACACCAAAGAACAAAGCGGACCTCTCCTTGCTCCTCATCAGCTGGCATCTCCAACCCCACTAGACCTTCAGTCCTCTCTGAAACCTGCTCTGAGAGGAATGAAGGTGTAGAATTAGGTGTGTCACAGCCAAGTGCTTCCGGGAACTCTGCTAGTGGTACACCCACGTCCGATTATAGCAGGCAAATGTCCCTGCCCCAGCTGCTGGACCGGCGGAAGAAGTTTACTCCCAGCCATCCACATGCCCAGCGGTTGAATGCTAGCTTGGCTAAATTGCTAGCACTTCAACTGCTGCCTTTTCAGTTATTAGACTCGGCCCCCTTCCGTGAGTTTGTACAATGTGCGGTTCCTCAGTGGCAGGTCCCCAAACGCCACTTTTTCTCACGGAAGGCGATTCCGGCTTTCTACCGGCATGTGGAAGGCAATGTCCTTGCCTCGCTGGACAGGGCGGTCAGCGGTAAGGTGCATATTACCGCTGACTCATGGTCCAGCAGGCATGGACAGGGACGTTACCTGTCTTTCACGGCCCATTGGGTCACTCTTCTGGCTGCTGGGAAGGATGCAGGACAAGGTGCAGTAGTGTTGGAGGTTGTTCCGCCACCACGCCTCCAAAATGCTACTATTGGTTGTGACACACCTCTCTCCTCCACCCCCTCCTCTTCTTCTTCCTCCATGGCCTCTTCCAGTGCTCTGTCCTCAGAACCAGCGGTGCTCCGTAGGCGTTCCAGGGGCTACGCAAGTACGCAGGCAAAACGATGCCATGCCGTGCTTGTGCTGGTTTGTTTGGGGGACAGGAGCCACACTGGGGCGGATGTTTTCTCAGCTCTGCAGGGGCAGGCCGAGAGGTGGTTGACGCCACGCCAGCTTAAGCCAGGAATGGTGGTTTGCGACAATGGCACCAACCTCCTCTCCGCCCTCCGACAGGGACAACTGACCCATGTGCCCTGTGTAGCTCACGTCCTTAACCTGGTGGTGCAGCGGTTCTTGGGCAGGTACCCCGGCTTACAGGATGTCCTGAAGCAGGCCAGGAAAGTCTGTGTGCATTTCCGCCGATCATTTAATGCCTGTGCTCGGCTGGCTGAGCTCCAAAAGGAGTTGAACCTGCCCAAGAACCGCCTTATATGTGACATGCCCACCAGATGGAACTCAACATTGGCCATGCTGCAGCGGCTGCACACGCAGCAGAGGGCCATCAATGAGTACCTGTGCGACTACGGCACCAGGACAGGGTCAGGGGAGCTTGGTTTTTTCTCACCACGCCAGTGGGGCATGATCAGGGATGCATGCACTGTCCTGTCACCATTTGAGGAGGCCACAAGGATGGTGAGCAGTGACAGTGCATGCATCAGTGACACTGTACCTCTTGTCCACCTCTTGGAGCATACGCTGCGTGGAATAATGGACAGGGCACTTGAGGCAGAACAGAGGCAGGAAGAGGAGGACTTCCTTGCCTCTCAAGGCCCCCTTTATCCAGACAGTGTTCCTGCTGTGCCACCCATCACACAGGAAGAGGATGAGGAGGAGGAAGAGGAGGAGGAGGATGATTGTGTCAGCATGGAGGTGGAGGCTGGCACTCAGCATCAGCATCAGCATCAGCAGCAGCAGTCTTATAGGGATGATTTACAGTCCCAAGAAACACGTGGACTTGTACGTGGCTGGGAGGAGGTAGCTGCGGATCATGTTGTCCTTAGTGACCCAGAGGACTCTGGACCGAATGCCTCAGCTAACCTACGCTGCATGGCCTCCCTGATCCTGCAAAGCCTGCGGAAGGATCCTCATATTCTTCGGATCAAGGAGAGGGACCATTACTGGCTGGCCACTCTCCTTGATCCACGGTACAAGGGTAAGGTTGCCGACCTTATCTTGCCATCGCAGAGGGAGCAGAGGATGAGACATCTCCGGGAGGCCTTGCAGAAAGGTCTGTGCAACGCGTTCCCAGAGACTGGGAGGTTACAAACTCCTGGTCCTGGACAACGTGTTGCTGAGGCATCGGTCAGAAGGAGCGGTGGAGAAGGTGGCCGTCTGACTGATGCTTTCAGACAATTTTTTAGTCCGCAGCCCCAAGGTATGATTGGTTCCAGCACCCATCGCCAGCGTCTGATTTACATGGTGCAGGAATACCTAGGGGCAAGGTCAGACTTGGACACCTTTCCCACCGAAAATCCTCTGGCTTACTGGGTCTTGAGGATGGATCACTGGCCAGAGCTTGCACAGTATGCAATTGAGCTACTGGCCTGTCCTGCATCCAGCGTTCTTTCGGAACGCACCTTCAGTGCTGCTGGTGGCTTTGTTACCGATCACAGGGTGCGCCTGTCCACCGAATCAGTTGATCGACTGACCTTCATCAAGATGAATCAGTCTTGGATCACCCACAGCTACGTAGCACCTGAAGCTGATGTAACCGAATAATTTTTTTTTAAATACCACATCCCTTCAAGACTGCCTATGCTGATGCTGAGTGACTGTCCTGTTATGTTGATTGTCTATCCTCTTCCTCCTCCGCTGATATGTTGGAAGAACATTTTTGGTTCTGGGTGATGCCAGCAGCCCAATTTTTCTGCCCCTGTTTAACAGGGGCGTTTAATTACAATTTTTGATGCAATGCTTTGCAGCAGGGCTAATTCCTGCAATAAAACTAGAGTATATGGCAGAGGTTGCAGTGTGGTGGCACCAGCACCAGTGCCTAAGGCCCAATTTTTCTGCCCCTGTTTAACAGGGGCGTTTAATTACAATTTTTGATGCAATGCTTTGCAGCAGGGCTAATTCCTGCAATAAAACTAGAGTATATGGCAGAGGTTGCAGTGTGGTGGCACCAGCACCAGTGCCTAAGGCCCAATTTTTCTGCCCCTGTTTAACAGGGGCGTTTAAGTACAATTTTTGATGCAATGCTTTGCAGCAGGGCTAATTCCTGCAATAAAACTCGAGTATATGGCAGAGGTTGCAGTGTGGTGGCACCAGCACCAGTGCCTAAGGCCCAATTTTTCTGCCCCTGTTTAACAGGGGCGTTTAATTACAATTTTTGATGCAATGCTTTGCAGTAGGGCTAATTCCTGCAATAAAACTAGAGTATATGGCAGAGGTTGCAGTGTGGTGGCACCAGCACCAGTGCCTAAGGCCCAATTTTTCTGCCCCTGTTTAACAGGGGCGTTTAAGTACAATTTTTTAAAGCAATGCTTTGCAGCAGGGCTAATTCCAGCAAAAAAACTAGAGTATATGGAAGAGGTTGCAGTGTGGTGGCACCAGCAGCAGTGCCTAAGGCCAAATTTTTCTGCCCCTGTTTAACAGGGACATGTAATTACAATTCTTGATATAATATTTCACAGGAGGGCCCCTTCCTGTGCCCACCCAGAGTAACTGTGAGGACTTATAGTGTTGTGGCACCGGCACCACAACCACCAAAGGTCAATTTTTCTACCACTGTTCAACAATGGCATGTAATTACAATTCTTGATATAATCTTTCACAGCAGGGCGCTCCAGCGCCCACCAAGAGTCACTTTGAGGGCTTACAATGTTGTGGCAAAACCAACACCTTGTTCCGCCATTTCTGCAGAGCATATAGGGCAGGCCCCTACTTTCAAACATCCAACTTACAAACATCTCCTACTTGCAAACGCAAGGAGACAGCAGCAAGTGAGATGAAAAAAGATGGACGACAAAACAAATTATACAGGGGTGATAACCCTTCCCTATGTTTTCCAAAAAGCTTAAAAATAGTTTTTTTGAATGGAGCTACACTTTAAAAATGTACCAGTTGAAAATTACAAACAGATTCAATTTAACACAACAAACCTACACAGTCCCTGTCTTGTTTGCACCGCCTGTATACTGCTGTTCTGAGTATATAGGGCCTGGGGGCCACACGCATTTCCTTTTTTTAATATGGGTACGGGGTTCCCCTTAATATGCGTACAAGACCCAAATAGGCTGGTAATGGGCAGGGAGGGCTACCCATGCCATTTTTCTCAATGATTTTCAACCATATTGCAGGAACCAGATATAACATTAAAACCGCAAGCAGTTTTAAATGGTGTTATTTCCGTTTAATGTCATTTTGTGCAGGGACTGTTCTAAACACGGGAAACACGTGGCACTTCACAGGCATACTACAGACACCCCACAGGCACCATATTTAAAGGAATATTTCACTTTTTTTTTTCACTTTAATCGTCATTATAATCAGTGCTCCCGCAAAAACGGCAGTTTTTAAAACTTTTTTTTGCATTGACCCATGTCCCCTGGGGCAGGAGCCAGGTCTCCAAACCCTTTTTAGGACAGTATCTTGCATATTAGCCGTTAAAATTAGCACTTTCCATTTCGAACGTTCGAGTCCCATAGACTTCAATGGGGTTCTAACGTTCGTAACGAACGTGGGGTCCGTTCGAAAGTTCTGGTGCGAACCGAACCGGGGGGTGTTTGGCTCATCCCTACCCATCACCAGCCCCCTTACATCAGAGTGTCCCATCAGCACCCCCCTTACATCAGAGTGTCCCATCAGCACCCCCCTTACATCAGAGTGTCCCATCAGCACCCCCTTACATCAGAGTGTCCCATCACCAGCCCCCTTACATCAGAGTGTCCCATCACCAGCCCCCTTACATCAGAGTGTCCCATCACCAGCCCCCTTACATCAGAGTGTCCCATCACCAGCCCCCTTACATCAGAGTGTCCCATCAGCAACCCCTTACATCAGAGTGTCCCATCAGCAACCCCTTACATCAGAGTGTCCCATCACCAGCTCCCTTACATCAGAGTGTCCCATCAGCACCCCCCTTACATAAGAATGTCCCATCAGCACCCCCCTTACATCAGAGTGTCCCATCCGCACCCCCTTACATCAGAGTGTCCCATCAGCACCCCCCTTACATCAGAGTGTCCCATCACCAGCTCCCTTACATCAGAGTGTCCCATCACCAGCCCCCTTACATCAGAGTGTCCCATCACCAGCCCCCTTACATCAGAGTGTCCCATCAGCACCCCCCTTACATCAGAGTGTCCCATCAGCACCCCCCTTACATCAGAGTGTCCCATCACCAGCCCCCTTACATCAGAGTGTCCCATCACCAGCCCCCTTACATCAGAGTGTCCCATCAGCACCCCCCTTACATCAGAGTGTCCCATCAGCACCCCCTTACATCAGAGTGTCCCATCAGCACCCCCTTAGATCAGAGTGTCCCATCAGCTCCCCCCTTACATCAGAGTGTCCCATCACCAGCCCCCTTACATCAGAGTGTCCCATCACCAGCCCCCTTACATCAGAGTGTCCCATCAGCACCCCCCTTACATCAGAGTGTCCCATCAGCACCCCCCTTACATCAGAGTGTCCCATCAGCACCCCCCTTACATCAGAGTGTCCCATCAGCACCCCCTTACATCAGAGTGTCCCATCAGCACCCCCTTACATCAGAGTGTCCCATCAGCACCCCCTTACATCAGAGTGTCCCATCAGCACCACCTTACATCAGAGTGTCCCATCACCAGCCCTCTTACATCAGAGTGTCCCATCACCAACCCTCTTACATCAGAGTGGCCCACTGAGCCATCGGCCCACCGGGAAACTCCCGGTAGTCCCGATGGCCAGTACATGCCTGGGCAGCAGCTTCAACTTCAAAATGGCTACAGCCAGACTCAGTGGAGGGAGGTTTCTGCAGCATATTTGGCAAATAATCAGAATAAGTTTATATAAAATAATATATATAAATATAATATACAAAGTGGTTGGAAGGAAGCTACAGAATGGCAAAGATGATTTTTATTAAAAAATTGTGTAATTATGTGAGCAGACTGTAGTTCCTCTTTTATACATGTTACCGTATGTGATATTGAGTCCTATTTTTTGCCCTACAAGGATATCACTCAATCATTTGAATCCGTTTTTCTATTAGAACATTCAACCTGATATATATATATATATATATATATCATTCAATACATTGACAGTAGGCTTACCTCATCCTCATTAAGGGTACAGTCAAAATCCACCCATTATTTGCCTACACCCAATCGTAAAGCCTAATTGGACTTTCCGATTAAATCTGCTAAATACATTCCAGGTGTGTCAAAGTAAAACATTTGCAATGCCCCACAGATTGTTTATTTTTCTAAAACAGCCACAGCCAGAGTAGAAAAGCCTGTCCCCTGTTCGAGTCGAACGTAAGTTAGACTCGAAACATCGGGTGTTCGCCGAATAGTGAACAATTTGGAGTGTTCGCGGCAAATTCGAAAGCCGCGGAACACCCTTTAAAAGTCTATGGGAGAAATCAAAAGTGCTAATTTTAAAGGCTTATATGCATGCTATTGTCATAAAAAGGGTGCAAAAAAATGTTTTTAAGTATGGCCGTTTTTTTGTTGCAGGGGATGCTGAAAATTCGATTTGTATTTTAGTGCAGACTTCCGGGAAAATCAGTGAGCCAATCACACAAGCAGGAAATTACATTTCTGGGGGGCGTTCTGTATACCATCTGTGTACAGAATGCCTCCAGGTAGCCATATTGCATTGCATTTTAGAGAAAATTGCAGCGCTGCAGATTGAAAAGGAAAGGTAGTTTTTTAATAACAATAAATTACAATATGACTTGTGTCGCTATTGTATACACTAGATTTTCTTTTTTTGATAATTTTTTCCCGCAAAAGTGGAGTTACCCTTTAACTTCTGTCTGTGTTTCTGTTAGAGAGATTGTCCCTCACTTCCTGTCCTGATAACCTATTTACCAGCCAGGAAGTAAAGGAATCTTTCCATCAGTGCTTCCAAGGACAGTAAAACCTGTCAGGAGTTCTGATTCTTCCCCCACTCTATGCAAAACTAAAAAAAGGGGCTAAAGATCCATTTTAACATGTTGTAACTTAGCAGCCCTTAGAGGTGACGACTTCATTAGTTGTCCCTTTTTAAGGCTTTTTACCTTTATTTTATTGTGGATAAAAACATCAAACTACTCACATTAGGATCGTTGAAAACACGCATATATGCATGGAAAGAGTCCTGGGAATCAATCCAACAAGCCTCTTGGTGTTGACAGGTATGGTGACATCATGAGCATAGACTCCTACGCGTTTCATCAGAATTGACACGCCCTGATTACATCAATTCTGACAAAATGCGTAAGATGAAGTCTACACTCATGACGTCACCATGCCTGCTGACCCCACGAGGCTGTCAGATTGATTCTCTGAACTGTTTCCATGCTAATATACTTGTTTTCACCTATCATAATGTGAGTAGTTTGATGTTTTCATCTACAATAAATCTTACATATATTATCACACTATGGGAATGTCTTTTACTCTTTGCCCATGTTATGTTGGATTGAGTGACTATTATTCCCTATGAGAGAGTATAAATATCAGAAGGAAGCCAGTATCCAGGGGTCTTCATACTGAGGGATATCCTGCTATACTTACGCTTGTGACTCTTATAATTTAGAGTCCACTCCCTCTGGTAAGCAGCCATTTTAAATACAAGGTGGAGCAGCACTGCAGTAATTCACCCATTGCTACATTAATCATATCCACGGTTGTCATGCATAATTGGAGTGACATATCCCGACATGTTTCGCCTTCTGAGGCTTCCTCGGGGGGGGGGAGTTTTCAGAACTTCTTTGAATCTTCACTTAAGGACTCCCCATTGGACTGGTACCATTTGGGTGTTGTTCCTGTCTTTACTTGATGTGCATACACAATTTTTTTGATCGCTTGTTTCTTTACGGCGCAGCAAATTTTTATTACCTTTCCCCTTTACTTTCACCTGGCAATCCAGTCAGTAACAGTTTCTATCCTATGATGGTTATGCTCATTCCTCCACTGTATCTGTGGAGGGATCCATGGTTGTCACCCAGGCAGTTCTCCTAATTAGGACTACAAAGAGGTCTTCCTGCATTCATTCCCATGGCATAGGGAGGAGAAATTTGAAGTTTACAGACGATGACTTATAACAGAGATAAGATTTTGCTTTAGGCCGGCTTGTTGGAATTTACCAGGACATTGCATTTCTGGCAGATCAACAGGTATTTTATGTGTTTGCCTGAAAAAGAAAACGAATGTAACCATCACATCTTAGGAGTGGTAAGCAGCCAGCTGCAATATATTTCATTTCCGTTCTTGGATTTAGAAACGCTTTAAGCTTTGATAGGTGCCAGACATATGGATATACAACTTTCTTACGTGAAATTTACTTTTACACTGGGGACCAACTACACACATAGACTGAAAGATGATGATGAAAATCTACTCTGATATCTTGCATCAGTTCTGCAGCACATGCACCATCTAAACAAAATAACTTTGTTGGTAGGCATCGTCACAAACTGCCAAGTCAAGCAATTAACAAATAAATACTGCCAACTATTAAAGCCCAAATGTACTTTCAGTTTAAATCAACAAAATACTTTCCAAGTTCATCAAAACAACATGCAAAGTCTTACATCTCATTTTCTTTATAGCACAGCCACAGCCTGAGTAGGAAGGCCTGTTCCCTGCCAGCAGGCTGCAGAGAGGGATCCTCTCTCTGTCTCTGTGGAACCAATCGTCTCTCTGATGAGGACTCGCACACTGCCTGTGGTCAGTAGGAGGAGGAATAGTGCCCTATCATTGGTATTAGTAGGAGGAATAGGGTCCCATCATTGGTGTTAGTGGGAGGAATCATACCTCGCCATTGTTATCAGTGGGAAGAATGGTGCCCCATCATTGGTATAATTGGGAGGAATAGTGCCCCATTGTTTATATTAGTGGGAGAAATAGTGCCCCGTTTTTGGTATTAATGGGAGGAATAGGGCCCATTATTGGTATTAGTGGGAGGAATAGGGGCCCATCATTGCTGTTAGTGAAAGGAATCATGCCTCACCATTTCTATCAGTGGAAGGTATGGTGCCCCATCATTAGTATTAATGTGAGGAATAGTGCCCTATAATTGAAATTAGTGAGAGGGATAGTGCACATTTTTAGTATTAATGGGAGGCATAGGGGCCATAATTGATATTAATGGGAGGGATAGTGCCTCGTTATTGTTATTAATGGGTGGAATAGGGCCCATCACTGGTATTAGTGGGAGGAACAGATGCCCATTATTTAATTAGTGGGAGGAATAGTGCCTCATCATTAGTATTTATTGGAGGAATAGGGGCCCATCATTAGTATTCATGGAGGAATAGGGGCCGTCATTGATATCAGTGGGAGTAATAGTGCTCATTATTAGTATAAGTGAGAAGAATAGTTCCTCATCATTGATATTAGTAAGAGGAATAGGGGCCCCTTGTTGGAAGGATTAGTGCTTTGTATTAGTAGGAGTTATAGTTCCCCCAAAGGCCAGGCCAAAGGCAAGCAAAGGGCCACATCTGGAGACCAATGGGCTAAACCATTCACATGCATTTTTGACCTCTATTTTTCCTTTATATTGGCTTTTCAAAATACCAATTGCTGTAATATTGAGGTTGGATAAAAAGTCTTAAGCAGCATTACAGTTTTGGTAGTAAAATAGTACATTTTATATAGAGATGTGCACATCAGATCAAAAAGAGGGCAACTGGGGCTGCAAGAGGGATAGGGGGACAGTTGGAAACTAGGCACATAATCACTTTGACAGCCTGCGATTGGCTATCATAGTAATCACTAGCTAAAAAACCCACCTTTGTACTTTCTTTCTCCTCTGAAAGGATGAAAAGATACATTGTATCTTTTTCTTCTTCCTAGAAGAGAAGAATGCTGTATAGTGTTAAGTGTCATTTTTAGGTCTGATATAAAAAAGCAAAATGTACACTATTGTTTGCTGGCCCTACTTCGAGTACACACAACAAATAATGCACACACATATGGCATTACCCATGAACGTCGGGAGTGGGATTTTCTTTTTCCTAGTGGTAGGTTATGGTAATGGATAGAAATAGTGCCCCATCATTGGTATCAGTGGGAGGAATAGTGCTCCATCGATGGTGTCAGTGGGAGGAATAGTAATTCATCTTTGGTATCGGTGGGAGGAATAGGGCTCCATCACTGATTTTAGCGGTAAGAATAATACCCCATCATTGGTGTCAGTGGAAGGAATGGTGCTCCATCATTGGCGTCAGTGGAAGAAATGTTGCTCCATCGATGGTGTCAGTGGAAGGAATGGTGCTCCATCATTGGCGTCAGTGGGAAGAATAGTGCCCCATCATTGGTGTCAGTGGAAGGAATGGTGCTCCATCATTGGCGTCAGTGGGAAGAATAGTGCCCCATCATTGGTGTCAGTGGAAGGAATGGTGCTCCATCATTGGTGTCAGTGGAAGGAATCATGCTCCATCATTGGTGTCAGTGGAAGGATGGTGCTCCATCATTGGTGTCAGTGGGAGGAATGGTGCTCCTTCATTGGTGTCAGTGGGAGGAATTATGCTCCATCATTGGTGTCAGTTGAAGAAATGTTGCTCCATCGATGGTGTCAGTGGGAGGAATGGTGCTCCATCATTGGTGTCCGTGAGAAGAATAGTGCTCCATCGACTGGGTCAGTGGGAGGAATGGTGCGCCATCATTGGTGTCAGAGGGAGGAATGGTGCGCCATCATTGGTGTCAGTGGGAGGAATGGTGCTCCATCATTGGTGTCAGTGGAAGGAATGGTGCTCCATCATTGGTGTCAGTGGGAGGAATGGTGCTCCATCATTGGTGTCAGTGGGAGGAATAGTGCTCCTTCGATGGTGTCAGTGGGAGGAATAGTGCCCCATTGTTGGTGTCAGTGGGAAGAATAGTGATTCATCTTTGGTATCGGTGGGAGGAATAGTGCTCCATCACTGATGTCAGTGGGAAGAATAGTGCTCCATCATTGGTGTCAGTGGGAGGAATAGTGCCTCTTCATTGGTGTCAGTGGGAGGAATGGTGCTCCATCATTGGTGTCAGTGGAAGGAATGGTGCTCCATCATTGGTGTCAGTGGGAGGAATAGTGCTCCTTCGATGGTGTCAGTGGGAGGAATAGTGCCCCATTGTTGGTGTCAGTGGGAAGAATAGTGATTCATCTTTGGTATCGGTGGGAGGAGTAGTGCTCCATCACTGATGTCAGTGGGAAGAATAGTGCTCCATCATTGGTGTCAGTGGGAGGAATAGTGCCTCATCATTGGTGTCAGTGGGAGGAATAGTGTCCCAAGGGCTGGAAAAAGGCAAGCAATGGGCCACATCCACCCCACGGGCCACAGTTTAGATAGCACTGGGTTAGGCTAAAACTTTGGTTAGGTTGTAGCTAGCTGTTTAACAGATCATTATGATGTAGTCTTTCCACAAACACAAATCAGACATTGGCTGAAAACATCTTTAATCAGCCACAACATATGATAATTGAAGATCCTCTATCAGTGTTATAACAGTACAGTATAGTCCTACGTGTCCCAACCTACCATGCCCAACAGGGTGTGCTCAGATTCGTCATTCCACAACAACTAGAGATCTACTGGTTACTTATTACTCCCAGCAAAGCTAAGATTACAAAATTGATTGTCCTTTACAGGGATGACCAATCGTGGCTGGTAACTTATTGGAGTGTTTGGGAGAATGGGTAAACCGGCACCTACAGCCTATAGTACACAGATTTTCTGGCTACATTAGAGATACAAGCACAGTCCTATCCCATATTACATCTGTCAAATGGACATCTACCTATGTGTGGGCTACACTGGATGTGGGGATATGAGGGCACTTTATTCATCGATCCCCCACAGCATTAGATTGCAAGCCATCCAATATCATCTTCAACGCTATAGCTCCTATTCTCAGGAGTTACAGGAGTTTATTTTGTTAAGCGCTGAGCTCTTATTAAAGCACAAATATTTTTTATTCAATGGCATGTATTATGTCCAGCACTGTGGGGCATCGATGGGTGCTAGATTCTCACCGTCCATGGTGAATCTCTAGATGGGTTGGTGGGAGGAACAATTTTTCTTCTCTCCCAGCAACTTCTTTGCCAGGCAGATTGTATGGTACAGTCACTATATCGATGACCTTCTGATGGTGTGGGATGGGGACACTACAGGATTACATGAATTTTGGAAATGCCTTAATGACAAAAATTAAAAATGTGAATTTTTCAATTGAGCATGATGCTTTCCATATCAACTTTTTAGACGTCACCCTAAAGGGTGAGCCAACTATGGGTGATGTTTCAACATTCACCTATAGGAAACCATGCTCTGGTAACACTACACTTTTTGCAGCCAGTTGTCATCCATCCCACTCCATCAATGCCGTCCCTTATGGGGGGTTTATTCGAGCCAAACAAAACTGTTCAACAGACTCAGCCTTTGAGCTGGAATGCAAGGTCATTCATCAGTGCTTATTGGACCAAGGTTATAAGTAATCTGTTATATATCAAGGACTGGAAAGGGTTTTGATAATGGATAGAGAGGAATTACTGTCAGATCAGCCTAAAACCAAGAGAGAGTTTAAAAATTAAGAATAAATACTATAAACCTTCCAACTCTAGAAATAGAAGAACAGGCAAGCCTATTAGGTTTGTAACTACATTTTCCCACGAATATCATCAAATAGTCAGAATAATAATAAATAATCTGCCAATCTTGTATACAGATAACGATTTAAACGGGATATTGAAAGCAGGTTGCCATTTTTCTAGCCGACGTGCGCCCACATTGGGGACCGCACTATCACCTAGTCTTTTCTCATCTAAACAATACCAACCCACCTGGCTCTCCTATCCTGGAAGTTACCCTTGTAATACAAAAACCTGTAGGTACTGTAATTTGTGTCTTTTGGGTAAAACGTTTGTTGCCACAGATGAAGAGTTCATTATACAGCAATACACCAACTGTGGCACAAACTATGCCATTTACCTGATTATCTATATTTCATGCAGCCTCCAATATGTAGGTTGTACCACACGTCCTTTGAGAGCCCATATAGGGGAACACAGCCCCGTATAGGGGAACACAGCCCCGTATAGGGGAACACAGCCCCGTATAGGGGAACATTACTGTGACACAAATAATCCAAATGCTAGAAATATTTTGAATGCAACACGTCACTTTAGCGAATGTAATCAGGGTGATGTTTCCTCGATTCGCTTTAGAGGAATAGAACGATTGTCTCACCCGCCCAGAGGAGGTGACAGGGATAGAAGGCTACTGGGGAGAGAAACATGGTGGATCTTTAGATGAAAAACTAGATCGCCTCGGGTTAAACCTGAGGTGGGATCTGGACTTGCACTTACATTAAGAACTCTTCTCCCTAGAGCCTCCTCTCTCTCTCTTTTCCTCTCTTCTGGGTTTTTATTTTTTCACATACCTGGATTATTATTTCCATCTTTTTTTTTGAAATTTATGGTGTGCTCTCTTATGCATATGTCCATACGTGTATGAATGTATGCACGTGTCTACATGCGTGTGTGTACATATAACACTAAAAGGTGTGTGAAAATTAGTGGCATACACATGGATCACCCTATATGTATTGTAGCTGATTCTCGTTTTTTGGATAATTGCCTGCGGTCAATTAACTACTTGCTGTCCGCGCTATAGCCGAAAGACAGCTGCAATTGTGGACGGCGCACTCTGTCTGATACTCAGCTAATCACAAATCTGAGTAAGGGGACGATCCCGACCCCTTTACCACGTGATCAGCTGTCAGTCGATGACGGCTTATCATGCGATGTAAACGGTAATCTGTATTTTTTTTCTCCTCGCGCTATCAGCGTGGGGGGAAAAAAAAGCCGATCACTGGCTTCTGTGAGAGGGACATCTGTCCGTCACTCAGAAAGCTGTGGCTGTGCCCACTAGTGTCACCTGTCAGTGTCCACTGTGCCACCTACCAGTGCCCACAGTGGCACCTATCAATGCCCACCAGTGCTGCCAATCAATGCCCATCAGTGTCTAATAATCAGTGCTGCCTATCAGTGTCACCTACCAGTGCCTACCAGTGTCCATCAGTGCCTATCAATGCCACCTATCAGTGCCCTTCAGTGCCAACCATCATTGCCACCCATCAGTGCCGCCTCCTCAGTGCTTATCAGTGCCACCTATCAGTGCCCATTAGGGCCGCCTTATCAGTGCCGCCTATCAGTGCCCATCAGTGCAACCTCATCAGCGCACATCAGTGAAGTTTTCAAAATTTTATAACAAACTATAAAACAGTTTTGTTTTTGTTTTTTTTCTAAATTTTGGTCCCTTTTTGTTTTAGCAAAAAAAAAAAAAAAAATCCCAGATGCAATTAAATACCACCAAAAGAAATCTCTAAAATAATAAAAATTTTATTTGGGTAAACTGTAGCATGACTGCGCAATTGTCATTCAAAGAGTCACAGTGCTGAAAGCTGAAAATTGGTCTGGGCAAGAGGGGGGTTTAAGTGCCCAGTAAGCAAGTGGTTAAGACAAGCAATGGGTGGAGCCTGTGATCTTTAGAGCTACTATTTATTTTAAAGTTTTATGTCTGTAATGTGGTTATGACTAAGGCCTTATAGGCTGAAACAGGTCAACTAACTTAATCTGCGTTTGTTCACTGTGGCTATTCAATAAAATGAAGCAATTTTAAGAGCAACAACCAGAGTGCGGATCATTTTTTCCATAAAGCTAAGATTAACCCTTCAATTAGTGGCGTAGTAATGAGTGTAGTAATGAATGACTGAAACCCTCAAGCTATGCTTGGCTATGTGACCAGATGTCACTCCGCAGAACGGATCTCATAAGCGAGGAAACGCTCATATTTTCACTTTGCCTCCTGGGAAAATGTTCACTCAACACAATAAAGGAATCCCCTTGAGGATTAAGGTTCTATGTGCAATGTAACACTATATCCCTATTGACACCCGCAAATTACAATTTATCATTTACTCTCGTCATTTATTTATTGGCTTATTCTTATTCTGCAGTTTTTGAAAATGCTAAATTTCTGGGAGGCTGACTGATAGTTAAAATGTATCTAAACCCAGGAGCGAAAACTGATAGTACTGCAGCTTAGTGGTAATTAGATATCATGGCTGCATTTGTTTTCTTTTCTTTTCACACTTTTTCCTTTATTGTATCCTGTCATTTACATACTTCCCATCCTAGAGTTACAACTGTACTGAGCAGGGTCGTCACCCTAAGGCCGGGACTGTGTTAAGACTACATAACTCCTCCTTCTCTATAACAGGGGGAGGTGTTTTGTAGTCCATGGAGATAGCAGGGAACAATGACAATTGATAGGAGTCCAGAGGCAGAGTACAAGAAGTTATCAGTAGTAAGATTTCTTGCTTAACAGCTATTCTTTTACACTTGAATAGATTTAATAAAACACTTTCAAACTGTATATCTAGCAGATCAAAAAGGAGCAAATAAAACAAATGCATCATTAGAATTTACTTTAAGTGATTAAAGAACGCACAATGTATTGTTAATAACTTTAAAGAACAGTTATGTGCTGTAATTAATGACAACCAATCAGAAAAGATTTGCATTAGTTCAACCATTCTAATAGGCATACATGGCAAATGCTCCCTGTCTTCAGCACAGCACACCACTCATTTTTGTGCAACTTGTCATCCGGGTATATTCAATATTTAAAGCTACACTATATTACAAACCGTATTGGGACGCCTGCCTTTACACGCACATGAACTTTAATGGCATCCCAGTTTTAGTCCGTAAGGTTCAATATTGAGTTGGCCCACCCTTTGCAGCTATAACAGCTTCAACTCTTCTGGGAAGGCCGTCCACAAGGTTTAGGAGTGTGTCTATGGGAATGTTTGATCATTCTTCCAGGAGCCCATTTGTGAGGTCAGGCACTGATGTTGGATGGACGAGAAGGCCTGGCTCGCAATCTCCACTCTAATTCACCCCAAAGGTGTTCTGTCGGGTTGAGGTGTAGGCCAGTCAAGTTCCTTCACCCAAAACTCACTCATCCATGTCATTATAGACCTTGCTTTGTGCACTGCTGTGCAATCATGTTGGAACAGGAAGGGGACATCCCCAAACTGTTCCCACAAAGTTGGGAGCATGAAATTGTCCAAAATGTTTTGGTATGCTGACGACCTTAAAAGTTCCCTTCACTGGAACTAAGGGGCCAAGCCCAACCCCTGAAAAACAACCCCACAACATAATCCCCCCTCCCCCCACACCATAATCCCCCCTCCACCAAATGATTTGGACCAGTGCACAAAGCAAGCTCTATAAAATACATGAATGAGCGAGTCTGGGGTGGAGAAACTTGACTGGTCTGCACAGAATCCTGACCTCAACTCGATAAAACAGCCTTGGGATGAATTAGAGCGGAGACTGCGAGCCAGGCCTTCTTGTCCAACATCAGTGCCTGACCTCACAAATGCAGTTCTGGAAGAGTGATCAAACATTCCCATAGACACACTCCTAAACCTTGTGGACAGCCTTCCCAGGAGAGTTGAAGCTGTTATAGCTGCAAAGGATGGGCCAACTCAATACTGAACCCTACAGACTAAGACTGCGATGCCATTAAAGTTCAAGTACAGGCAGGTGTCCCAATACTTCTGACAATATAGCGTACTGCAACAGTGCCAGGGATTGGAGTGTGGGCAGACACCGAGGGGTAGGGGCAGGAGGGAGAGGAGCAGATCTCTCCTCTCCCATGTGGGAGTGTGTGTGTGTAGGGGGGGGGGGGGGGGACGGTTAGTGCTTGCTTTGCACAGTGTGAAAGAGAGTATAACAGAAACTCTCGGCTTAGACAACTGCAGCCAGCAACCCTGCTGGGAAGCCATAGTCCCGACTGAATAATGTGTCCGGGTATCAGGTGGTCTGAAACCTGGAAACATGATTCAAAACCCGGACTGTCCAGGTGAATCCCAGAGAGGTGGTAACCCTACATACCATCTCGGTGCTCTTCAGTTGGCTACGTCTTCTGAGTGTAGGTAGCCAGCTCCGATGACACACCAGATCTGCCGAAGCCCGCCCCCCGCCCCCCTCGTGAGCTCATCCTGCGGCCCTCCTATGATATTCCTATCCCAGGAGGCTGAAGGACCAGGTATACATCATTCTGGCTTAGTCCAGAATAGCGGTGGGGGCGGGGCTAACAAAAATCCAAAAAGAATTCCAGCAATTCTACTTGCTTGGGAGTTGAGTTCCGCTCTTTTATTGTTAAAAGAATATATAAGTGCAGTAATTGGGTCTGCCTGGAATTCAGCTTTAAATATAGTAAAAGCAATTTTCAACATGGCAGGAAATCTCAGACTGCTAATGAGCACTTGTGATGATAATATGCATTTGCTGCCTTTTAGAGCTATTCGCTTGCAAAAAAATAAATAAAATCAAGGTATGCAGCAGCCCTTGGGGGCCTCAGATCTGATCTCTGATTGGCTGGTTCCTTAATGCACAAAACAGCACTTTACATTGCTATTACAGAAGTCCATCTGGGCTCCTTGTTTCAGTGATTTCATCACCTTTCAAGTGAGCTGATACATTTTTTATGAATGTGTTCTGTCCGCACAAAGCCCTCCTCTCCGATGGGGAGGTTTGAATACTTTTTTTTTTTAATTATTGTTGTTATACAGGATTTATATAGTGACAAGAGTTTGTGCAGCGCTTTACAATATAGTTCAATACAATAGGGTTAGGGAGGCCCTACTCATAGGAGCTTACAATCTAAATGGGAGGAGCAAGTGGTACAAAATGTAAAAGCTGTGAAAATGAAAAGCAGGGTCGAATTATTATATACTATTGTGACACTCAGACCATCGTCCGTATTGTATAGATATTGAAAATGAGCAGAAAGATTTCGGACTGTACAGGCCACACGAGCGAAACCATTTATACTATAAAATCATACAATTTGTTAATAAAGATAAAGAGTTCATACAAACATGTATGTCTTAATATGTAAAAACAATAATGATGCTGATAAAATTCACTGTGTGTTAGACATGCATCAGGGATGAATGCTGATACAAAGGGTCTTCATGTACCAACGAGTTTCGACAACTTTTGCTTTATCAGGGTTCATGAAAACCATACAGCACTCATCTAAGAAGAAACAATAACATTTACATACTGTACATAAGTTTACATCTTATTCCCTGTACACACGGTCGGACTTTCCGACGGAAAATGTGCGATCGGATCTTGTTGTCGGAAAATCCGATCGTGTGTGGGCTCCATCTGACTTTTTCTGTCGGAATTTCCGACACACAAAGTTTGAGAGCAGGATCTAAATTTTTCCGACAACAAAATCCGATCCTTTAAATTCCGATCATGTGTAGACAATTCCGACGGACAAAGTGCTACGCATGCTCAGAATAAAATACGAGACAAAAGCTATTGGCTACTGGCTCGTTTATAGTCCCGTTGTACGTGTTCTACGTCACCGCGTTCGGAGCGATTGGATTTTCCGACAACTTTGTGTGACCGTGTGTATGCTGGACAAGTTTCGGCCAAAATCCGTCTGAAAAAAACAGACAGATTTTGTCTTCGGAAAGTCCGACCGTGTGTACGGGGCATTATCCATAATAAATAGATAAAGTCACGCTACAGACTACCCACCCTGTGAGTGACTGAAATAAGTGAAAGTTGAAAAGAAATAAAGAATTGAAAATGTAAATAACTGTGGATTATTAAACGTGAAATCTACAGGGGTTAGAGCTGCCTTTGCCTAGATCCTCCACTCCCTAAAAATGGGGGGGGGGATTTTAAATATGAAAGATATAAATAGTAGGCTATGGCGCTAAACCCAATGTGTATCTAGCCTATGATGGTTTATCTATAAGGATATATACAAAGTTAATAATATGATACAAATCTATATCTCAGTGCTGAAATATTAAACGTTACAACGTTAAAGTGAGAAAAATGCAATAATCAGTGTATGCAAATACGTGCTGACACTACTGTGACCAATAAATATAAATTGCCTATAACAATAATATCAAAATTCATTCAAAAAAATTCAAAGAAATTATGCAAAATAATTAATCCCAAACGTCCTTGTGCATAGAAAAAAATTTCAAAGTTGCATTCTAGGATAACTAAAAATTCCCATGTATTAATGTCCCAGGTAGTAGTAACACAAGGTAAAGTGACTAGTGCAAAAGTGCCAATCTTCAATGCAGAGAAAACACTCGTCCCCGGTGCGCCACTCAGTGTTGTGGTAATGTGAATGCTCTCACCAGATCATGTACCCCTGTGGGTTTGGATGGGCTTTCACAGTGTGAGCCACTGTGCTGCTATCTGGATACCGCTGCTGGTGCGCTGGGGGAATGTTCACTCTTCACTTTATATACACTCCGTTGATATGTACATTGAGGGAAGAAAACATATCCATGGTGTAGTACGTTTGAACAATCTTTTATTTAATTGTATAAAAGAAAACTACTCACATTTGCTAGTAAAACAGAAGACGTCCCTCTGACGAAACGCGTAGGGCGTGGCTACGTACGTGCACCCTTCCTATAGCCAGAAGCGGCCGGCGGAGTTTGTTTATCTGTTTACAAATAACGCAAACTGTTTTACTAGCAAATGTGAGTAGTTTTCTTTTATACAATTAAATAAAAGATTGTTAAAACGTACTACACCATGGAGATGTTTTCTTCCCTCAATGTACATATCAATGGAGTGTATATAAAGTGAAGAGTGTTTTCTCTGCATTGAAGATTGGCACTTTTGCACTAGTCACTTTACCTTGTGTTACTACTACCTGGGACATTACTACATGGGAATTTTTAGTGATCCTAGAATGCGACTTTGAAAGTTTTTTCTATGCACAAGGACGTTTGGGATTAATTATTATAATTTCTTTGAATTTTTTTTTATGAATTTTGATATTATTGTTATAGGCAATTTATTTTTATTGGTGTCAGTAGTACACAGTAGTGTCAGCAAGTATTTGCATACAGTGATTATTGCATTTTTCTCACTTTAACGTTGTAACGTTTAATATTTCAGCACTGAGATATACTGTAGATTTGTATCATATTATTAACTTTGTATATATGCTTATAGATAAACCATCATAGGCTAGATACACATTGGGTTTAGCGCCATAGCCTACTATTTATATCTTTCATTATTCATAATAGTACCTCCGATAGACATGCATTCACTGTATGGGACCCACCTTAGCACAGAATAGCACTGGCACAGTGGTTCCCTGGGCGGGCATTGGAGCATAGAGGGGGAACCCCTCTTTAAGTGTGGAGTAACCCGCGACAGATCCCTAACTATAGAAAAAAATATATATATAACACCCATTCTATTCATGTAAATCCATAGGGAACATCCTATCTATATACTGTATCTATTTTGGGCACAAAAATAGCAAGAAGGGGAAGAAAACAAGGAAAAAAGGGGGAGGACAGGGCAAGTGGGGAAGAAATGTTACTTGTGCGGACTGTACAGTCCAAAATCTTTCTACTCGTTTTCCTTATTTGTTTAATTATTTTTTATACAGGATTTATATAGAACCAACAGTTTGTGCAGCACTTTACAATATTTAAAGGGACACAGTTTCAGATACGATACAATTAAATACAAGAGGGTTCCGACAGCTTTGCTCCTGAGAGCTTACACTCTAAAAAGGAGGGGTAAGTGATACAAAATGTAGTAACTGTGAAAATTAGGAAGCGGGGGTTGAATTATTATTATACAGGATTTAAATAGCGCCAGCAATCTGTGCTGCACTTTACAATATAAAGGGAGCCAGTACAAATACAATACAATTTAATACAAAAGGAATTGGAGGGGCTCTTAAGAGCTTACAATCTAACTTTTTCTTTTTTCTTAAGCCGCAGACTGGTACGAAGCAGGAGAATACGGTGATTAGCCAAAGGTCACTGAAACAAAGCCGGAGCTAGTGAGAATGTCTAACATGAAGCCTCCACCCACACACCTGTGCCACCTCCACCCAACCTCTTGACAGATGAGCCTCGGCAACTGCACCGTCGGGACCGAAGTGACGTCAACTGCCTCCGCTGTCCCCAACCAGGCAACTTTTCCAGCACTTTTCTGCAAATAGAAGCTACTAGATTGCTGAAAAGCAGAACTAATGAAAAGTCTCCATCCTCCCATCCATCAGGGCGGCCGGCGGTGTCATTCGGTGTGATCGGCTGCTCCAGTCCCCCCCCTCCCCAGTTTAATTAAAGCGTTTAGCCGCTGAATACATTTTAATAAATTACCTCGGGGCGCTCCAGACTTTTTTTTTGTGTGGGAGAAGACGGGGCAAAGGTCGAGAGTGGAGCCAGCAGTACACCCCTGTGGGTTGTAGTGGAAGGAGGACTCCTGGCATTGCACTGCTGAAACAAAGGAGCTGTCCAGCAGAATGGAGCTACACCCATCCATCACCGCTGCGCGTAAGTCTCACTCCTCGTGCACGCTGTGCTTCCACTGCTGGCTGTGATTTCTGTCTGCTGTTTGTAGGAAACGTTATATTTCTGGGCAATTCTTTATTTGGGTGTTGATTGGGAAATACAGAGCCATTGAGTTTAGCAGTGAACTGGTTAAAGTAGGTCTATGCTCTAATTGGATGACACTTGTTGCTTATGAAAGGCGTTTACACAGCGCCAATCATTTACACAGCGCTTTACATACTGTACATCCAGTGCCTGCCCTCATGGAGCGTGCAATCTAAAGACGGCCATACGCTATACAATCTGATTGTACAATCTCCTTTCGGGCTTGGGCTGTTTCACATGGGTGGTATTGTCTACTGACCTCTAAAAAGTGATATAGCCGCAGCTGCCAGGAGGCGATCCTGACACCCCATAAATGTCTGCTTCATATAATCCCAAGTGGAATTTGTATTAAAATACTACAATGCATCCATGAGCCAATCTTTTGGCTCGCGGTTGTGCGCGCTGGCATTGACCCCAGTGGGTAGGGTTGACAGACTCTGCAAGCCAAGTTCAAATGGCATCTGCCGCAAAGCAAAGCATCCAGCTTTAATGTTAGAATTTAGACTTGGCTCCCACCTACAGGTGTGACCAAGCAGCGTGTTTTTCACACGTTCCTGCGCGTTCAGTGTAGGACTGTCCTCACGCAAAAAACATGCAAAAAAAGTCTCGGACTCTTTTCCAAAAATGCACCGATATGAATGGTGCTGCAGCACCATGTGCTTTGGCGTTTTCAGATGCGTTGGGGTGCCAATAACAGGTAATGGCATTGCTAAAGGTCAATGCGTTTCTCTGCGTGTAGATAAAGCGCAGGATTTTGCGCACAATCAAACCTCTGAACCAGCCTTAGGTGGGTGACCAAGGGGCTGTAAATCTGCAGCTCTGCCATCTGCTTTTTCCATCTGTGTGAAAGCACCCATAGATTTAATATGAGGACTTACCTGAGCAATTTATTCAATCTGTATCTGCTCAGGCAGACCCTTACACTACATACTTGTTGGTAGATCTAAAGGAAATTGTATAATCAGATTGTATAGTGTATGATGAGCTTAAAGGTGTTGTAAACCCTTGTGTTTTTTCACCTTAATGCATCCTATGCATTAAGGTGAAAAAACACCTGGCAGTCACCAGCCCTCCAGCCCCCCCTTTTACTTACCTGAGCCCGTTCATCTCTTCGGCAGGGACGCGCTCTCCCTTTCTCCACGGGATCCCGGCTCTTGATTGGATAGATTTATAGCAGCGCAGCAATTGGCTGCCACTGCCACTGGGCTGAGTCCGACATTCATGTCTGTGGACACAAATGCTGGACTCGGGAGCGCACCCGCAAGTTAACCCCCTTGGCAGAGCGCTTCTCCTAGGAGGTTATCTGATGTGGGGAGGAACCACAAGAGCCGCCGGGGGCAGAAGACAGAAGAGGATGTTCGGGGGCCACTCTGTGCAAAACGAATTGCACAGTGGAAGTAAGTATGACATGTTTGTTATTTAAAAAAAAAAAAACAAAAAAAAAAAAAGATCCTTTACAATCACTTTAAAACCTAATTATAGGCTTTTGCCATGATATAATTTGATAAAACTGCACTATATGGTTAGGGCCCTATCTCAAATTCATACATACACATATTAGGGCCAAATTAGACACCAGCCTACCAGCATGTCTTTGAAGTGTGGGAGGAAACTGGGGCACCCATGTGAGCACAAGGAGAACATGCAAACTCCATGCAGATAAAGACCTGAACAGGATTGGAACTGAGAACTCTAGTGCTACAAGACAGAAGTGCTAACCACTAAGCTACGGTGCTGCCCACACATCATATACAAATGCCTTTCTTTTCTGTTTATAATGTTTCACCTTTTTTTGCACCCCAGTGCTACTAATCTCATGCAGGCACTTCCCAATCTAGTGGTGGCATATCATTGTAGTGGACCATGCCAGCATATTAAGCCTAGGCATGACTTCTTATATAGAAGCACATGTGACAAGGGGACAACACAGAAGAGCAGCTGGGAGATAGGGACAGAGTGTTGTCTCCCCATAACAGAAGCAACTCAACAAGGGCTGGCAAAATTACCAGGTGTTACAGATTTAAAGAAATTTGGCTTTTTGAAATTATATTAACAGGTTAAAGAATATATACAGATTAGTGATTGGGTTTACATCTACTTTTTTTAGGAGGTTTTACCTCCTCCTTGACCATGCCATTTTTTTGCCATTTGGCACTGCGCTACTCTTACTGGTAATTGCTCAGTCGTGCAGCACTGTACAAATTTAATTTATATAGTTTGTTTCACATAAATAGAGCTTTCTTTTGGTGGTATTTGACTATCATGGAGTTTTTATTTCTTGCTATATAAAGGAAAAAAGACTAAACATTTTGAAAAAAAAAAAACTATTTTTTTACATATACAATAAAAAATCGAATTTCTCCATAAATTTTGGCCAAAATGTATTCTTCTACATGTCTTTGGTAAAAAACAAAAAACAAAAAAAAAAAAAAGGTCCCATTAAGTGTATCAAATGGTTTGTGTGAAAGTTATAGCATCTACAAACTATATATTGAAATAAAAAAAAACTGTTATACTACTAATGATGGTGTTCAGTAGGGATGGGCCGAACGGACACCTGTTCGGTTCGCACCAGAGCTTTCAAACACAGCAAAAAGGTCATACCCCGAATAACAAACCCCATTAAAGTTAATGGGACCCAAACATCAAAAATCCAAAGTGCCCATTTTGAAGGCTTATATGTAAGTAATTGGACAAAAAATGGTTATAGGGGTCTGGGTCCTGCCCTGTGGGACATCAATAAAAAAAAGGTTTGTGAAAAACGTATTTTTTAAATAAGCAATGAATTTTTGATTTTTAAAGTGAAAGCATAAAAATGAAAAATTCCTTCCAATATAGTTCCTGGGGGGTCCCCTTAGTCTACCTGTAAAGTGGCAGATCTGTACCATGTCTATAATCTGCTGCAGCAATAATTGCATTTATAAAGGCCAAAAAAATACATTTTTCCTGCAAACTGCCTTTATTTTGCTCAGTAACAGCTGGGGGTGTATGATGAGGCCACAATGAAGTGCACTGGGAATAAGATTAGAGATTTTTTGGATACATTCTGGTGTCACTTTGACTTTGGATAGAAGTAACGGGTGCATAAAAATTGGTCTTTGGGTGTCGGTGGTGCCTTCCCACTGTAGCACTATAGAGGTAATCTTTATGAAATTGGCCTTGCTGTAAAAAATCGTAATGATATGCACCTGTCAAACAGGTGGTGAAAAATTAGTCTTAGGTGTTAATTGTGCCCATGAAACCTATATCAAAAACATTCTTCCAGATGAAATTATTGAACACCCTCAAAGCTAGGCAGCTTCAAAGTCCTGCAGAGATTCCACATACCAAAAAGACTTAATCAGTGACATCGGCATCAGGGGCTTCATAGCTTGTAATCCAGGACTGATTCATTTTTATAAAAGTCAAACGGTCCACGGGGTATGTGGACAGACGCATTCTATGATCAGTAACGAAACCTTCTGCAGCACCAAATGCCCGTTCTGAAATCACGCTGGATGGAGGGCAGCCCAACAACTCAATAGCATACTGGGCAAGTTCTGGCCAGTGGTCTATTCTCCTGACCCAGTAAGTCAGTGGATCATTAGCTAGAAAGCTCTCCATCTCTGTTTTGGCCCCAAGGGGAATCGTCCACCATATGATGCAGACGCTGCCAATGGGATATGGAAGCTGACAGCCCTGGGCAGCGAGGACTAAAAATATTTCTGAAATGCCTCAGGTGGATGTCTTCTTCAACGCTCCTCTCTTGACCAACGGAAGACTCAAAACAAAGTTTTCCACGACACTGTAACCTACTGTAACCTACTGGAGTCAGGAAAAACGTTAAATAAAATCCTCTTTAGTGTGTCCTCAAGAGATTTTATGTTCTACACTGTCTGTGGGGGCGAGATGAGTTTTGGGACCGTCCCCTTATAACGGTAGTCAAGGAGGGTTGCCAACCAGTAATCTTCCTTCTTCTTTATGCCACGTATTCTTGGGTCCTATCGCAGGCTTTAAAGCATGAGGTTGCCCATGCACCTCAAATTTGCCGGGGCTTGAGAAGCAGACTCCTCGCGGTCACTCAGGATGACAGCATCTGGAACTTCCTCCTCCCAGCCACTTATTACTCCCAAGGGTCCTGGGGTTGGAAAGTCATCACTTACAGATTGACGCATGTCTTTCTTTTCTTCGAAGCCTATCAAAGTGCCAGAATCCTCCTCCTCATTCTCCTCCCCTCTCTCCTCTTGTGTGTTCTGTGACATAGGAATGATGGTGTCTGGATAAAGTGGGCCTTGACAGGAAAGGAAGTCCTCCTCTTCTTCCTGCTGCTCTGCCTCCTGTGCCCTGTCCATAATGCCACACAGAGTCTGCTTCAGCAGGAACACAACAGGGATTGTGTCACTGATGCATGCATTGTCATGGCTCACCATCTTTGTGGCCTCCTCAAATGATGACAATACAGTGCATGCCTCCTTAATGATCAGCCATTGGCGCGGGGAAAAAAAGCCAAGGCGGTCTGAGCCTGTCGGTGTGCCGTACTCGCACAGGTACTTGTTGACCGCCCTCTGCTGCATGTATAGCTGCTGCAGCATTGCCAAGTCGAGTTCCACCTGGTGGGCATGTCACAAATCAGGCGGTTTACGGGCAGGTGGAATTCCCGCTGAATTTCAGCCAACCGAGCACTGGCTGCATATGACCACCTGAAATAGTTACAGACTTTTCTGGCCAGCTTTAGCATATCTTGCAACCCTGGGTACGTATTTAGGAAACGCTGCACCAACCAAATTGAGGACATGTGCCAGGCATGGCACATGTCAACTTTCCCCGTTTAAGGGCAGACAGAAGGTTTAACCCTTTCATGACTAAGCCTATTTTTGGAATTTGGTGTTTACAAGTTAAAATCCATATTTTTTGCTAGAAAATTACTTGGAACCCCCAAACATTATATATATTTTTTTAGCAGAGGCTCTAGAGAATAAAACGGCGATTGTTGCAATATTTTATGTCACACGGTATTTGCGCAGTGGTGTTTTAAACGCAACTTTTTGGGAAAAGGGACACTTTCATGAATAAAAAAAAAACAAAACAGTAAAATTAGCCCAATTTTTTTGCGAAATGTGAAAGATAATGTTACGCCGAGTAAATAGATACCAAACATGTCACACTTTATAATTGCGCGCACTTGTAGATTGACGACAAAGTACGGTACCTAAAAATCTCAATAGGCGACGCTTTAAACATTTTTTACGGTTACCAGGTTAGCGTTACAGAGGAGGTCTACTGCTAGAATTATTGCTCTCGCTCTGACGATCGCGGCGATACCTCACATGTGTGACTTGAACACCGTTTACGTACGCGGGCGCGACTTCCGCATGCGTTTTCTTTGCTTCGCGAGCTCGCGGGGACGGCGGGCGCTTTGAAAATTTTTTTTTTATTTTTTTATTTATTTTATTTATTTTTAAATGACTAAATTGTTTAAAAAAAAAAAAAAAAAATTTGATCACTTTTATTGCTGTCACAAGGAATGTAAACATCCCTTGTGACAGTAATAGGTGGTGACAGGTACTCTTTATGGAGGGATCGGGGGTCTAAAAGACCCCCCACCCCTCCTTTACACTTCAGTGTATTCAGATCGCCGAAAACGGCGATTCTGAATACCGGATATTTTTTTAAAACCGGCGCCATTGGCAGCCGAGTAAACGGGAAGTGACGTCATGACGTCGCTTCCGTGTTTACGATGAGGAGACTGGAACGAAGCCGATTACGGCTTCGTTCCAGTTCCTCCCCAGCAGCCAGAGCCGACGGATCTTTAATCGGTGCTCCCGATCGAGCGGGAGCACCGGTAACAGCGGCGAGAGGCGGCGGGAGGGGGGGGCGTCCCCTCCCGCTCCTCCGGCATAACAGCCGAGCGGCTTTTAGCCGCATCGGTTGTTATGCCTGGATAGCCAATCGCCTGCTGTAAAAATCGGTACCGGGATGATGCCTGCAGGTGCGGGCATCATCCCGGTATAACCCCCGGAAGCCGAGTACGCAGATGTGCGTACGCTCGGCGGGAAAGGGTTAAACCATTATCACACACCACCATTCCTAGCTCCAGCTGGCGTGGTGTGAACCACTTCTAGGCCTGTCCCTGCAGAGCTGCAAGAATCTGTTCTGGTGTGGTTCCTGTCCCCTAAACACACCAGCTGAAGCATTGTATGGAACCTTTTGCCTGATTCATGGAACAGCTCTTTGAACGCTTAGGGGGTACCTGATTTTCATAGGACATAGATTCTGCAGAGGAGGGCATGGAGGTGGCAGAGGAGGAGGAGGGGGTAGAGCTCACAGGTCTGGCATTATCACCACCAGCTGTATGGAGACGTGGGGGCACAACAAGCTTCAGCACCAAGCTCTTTTCTGCATCCTTTCGAGTTAAAAGCAGTGTTACCCATTGTGCTGTGAACGAAATATATCATCCCTGTCCATGCCTGCTGGACCACGTGTCAGCATTAAGGTGGATTTTTTTATGGCTGACTGCCTTGCCCAACAATGCCAGAACATTCTCCATTCACATGATGGTAGAGAGATGGAACAGCCTTATGGGAAAAGTAGTAGCGACTGGGAAACTGCCATTGTAGTACAGCACATTGTGCAAATTCACGAAAGAGGGCAGAATCCACCAGGCTTAAAGGCAGAAGTTGGAGAGCCAACAGCTTTGACAAGCTTGCATTTAGACGCTGGGCATGTGGGTGGCAGGGACTGTATTTTATTTTTTCCCGCTGCAGCAGATGGGGCAGAGAAATTTGCTGGCTACAATCTACAGCTGGTGGTGTGCTGCTGGAACCTAGGGCACCCTGTGCTATACCATCATCCTTGTCAGTAGAGGCTGCTGAGAGGTAATGACTCAGTATAGCAGGGACAGACTGAAGTTGGTAAGGAGGAGGAGGAAGAGGGACAGATTTGTGCCCCCTTTGTGTGGCTTTTAGGTGCTCTTGCTAATGGGCTGAGTGGTTGGACATTAAATGCCTTGTTAGGCATGTGGTATCCAAATGGCTGGTATTTTTGCCACGTTTGATGTGCCTGAGACACAGTTTGCAGATAGCAACAGTGCGATCTGCTGCAGATGTGCTGAAAGAGGTCCAGACAGCTGGGCTTTGGGGAGTGGACCGGGAGATAACAGGTTCAGAATGTGATGGAATAGGGCAGCTTTCTTCTCATTCTTGATGTCGGCCTCTTTGGGGTTGTGCCGCCTCACCTTCAGTTTCCTCCTCTGCTATCTGGCACCCAAGTCGCATCAGTGACCTCATCATCACCATCATCATCTCCATCTCCACCATCTTCATTACCACTGGAGACAAGTTGGCAATACACTGAGGCCGGGGGAACATGAATGCCAATTTGTCTACCAGTGTTCCTGTCATCCTCATCCTAGTGTTAAACTTGCAGTAACGCACAAAACTATTTGGTGTTAAACTGGCAGCAACGCACAAAACTATATGGCGTTAAACTGGCAGTAACGCACACAGAACTATATGGCGTTAAACTGGCAGTAGCGCACACAGAAGTAAATGGCGTTAAACTTGTAGTAACACAATCAAATAGTGTTCAACCGTCACTACACTGACGCTATCTGAACTGTCCCTACTCTAGCAATACACTAATGTAAAGCTTACTGACATGGTCTCACTCCACTACACTGAAACTATTCAAGCTGTCCCTACTCTAGCTGCACACTATGCAAATCTGAATGATTGTCCTCCTCACTACACTCGCACTATCCCTAGACTGACACAAAACTAATATTCTACACTGCCAATTGAAATAGCACAGTATAGCACACTAACTAACTAATAGCACTGAACAGAGCCCTGTTCTATCTCTCTCCACTAAGGATGAGACAAACACCCCCCTGTTTGGTTCGCACCAGAACCTGCGAACAGACCTAAACTTTGTGTAAACTTTAGAACCCTATTAAAGTCTATGGGACTCGAACGTTCACAATCTAAAGTGCTAATTTTAAAGGCTAATATGCAAGTTACTGTCCTAAAAAGTGTTTGGGGACCCGGGTCCTGCCCCAGGGGACATGGATCAATGCAAAAAAAAGTTTTAAAAACGGCCGTTTTTTCAGGAGCAGTGATTTTAATAATGATTAAAGTGAAACAATAAAAGTGTAATATTCCTTTAAATTTCCTACCTGGGGGGTGTCTATAGTATGCCTGTGAATGGGGCGCATGTTTCCCGTGCTTAGAACTGTCCCTGCAAGTGTAATTTCGCAAGGAAAAAAAGTCTTTTAAAATCACTTTCCATTGTCGGCTCCCGTAATACAGAGAACACTCAATGAGTGTTCTCTGTATTAGCCGACAATTTATTCATTGATAAAAAAATAAAAAAATAAAGTGTGGGGGTTCCCCTAAATTCAATTACCAGGCCCTTCAGGTCTGGTATGGATATTATGGGGAACCCTGTGTCAAATTAAAAAAAAAAATTGACGTGGGGGTAACCCTAAATATCCATACCAGACCCTTCAGGTCTGGTATGGATATTAAGGGGAACCCCCGCATCAAATTAAAAAAAAAGAAACCTGAAAAAAAAGAAATCTGCATTACATCAGAGGGGGGCGGGGTCACCCATACATCACTGACCCCATGGTTTCCCTCACCAGTGTCAGAGAGGGCGGGGTCAGGTGATGGGTGGCCCCGCCCTCCTAATATAAGAAACGTCAGCGCTGGGATCCCCGCAGTGTCTCCGCAGTGGAGACAGAAGACGGGTGTATGGACAGCACTGGACTGAAAATCACCCGTCGCTGGATTAGATCAGCCATCGCTGGACCCCAGGGAGATGATCATCCGTCGCCGGATAGCAAGAGTGGATTAGCACCGCTGGAATCCTTTTTTTATTTTTAATAAAGGAATTTTTCAAAAGTGTGTTTGTCTTATTTAACCATTTTTACACTTTCTTTGTGAAATGGTAGGGCTACTTTTGTACCCCCTTACCATTTTAAACAGGGGGGGCGGGATTTGGGGGACCACTTGTTAAAGGGGGCTTCCAGATTCTGATAAGCCCCCCGCCCGCAGTTCCCCACAACCACCGGCCAGGGTTGTGGGGATGAGGCCCTTGTCCTCATCAACATGGGGACATGGTGCTTTGAGGGGTCACAGACCCCCAAAGCATCCTCCCAATGTTGAAGGCATGTGGCCTGGTACGGTTCAGGAGGGGGGGGCTCTCTCGTCCCCCCCTCTTTTCCTGCAGCCTGCCAGGTTGCGTGCTCAGATAAAGGGTCTGGTATGGATTTTTAGGGGGACCCCCACGTCAATTTTTTTTAAATTTGATGCGGGGTTCCCCTTAATATCTATACCAGACCTGAAGGGTCTGGTATGGATATTTAGGGGGATCCCCACGTCAATTTTTTTAAAATTTGACACAGGGTTCCCCTTAATATCCATACCAGACCTGAAGGGCCTGGTAATTGAATTTAGGGGAACCCCCACGCTTTTTTTTATCAATGAATGAATTGTCGGCTAATACAGAGAACACTCATTGAGTGAATTGAGTGATTTTAAAAGACATTTTTTCCTTACGAAAACACAGTTTGTGCAGGGACAGTTCTAAGCACGGGAAACATGCGCCCCTTCACAGGCATACTATATACACCCCCCAGGTACGAAATTTAAAGGAATATTACACTTTTATTGTTTCACTTTAATCATTATTAAAATCACTGCACCTGAAAAAACTGCAATTTTTAAAACTTTTTTTTGCATTGATCCATGTCCCCTGGGGCAGGACCCGGGTCCCCAAACACTTTTAGGACAGTAACTTGCATATTAGCCTTTAAAATTAGCATTTTAGATTTCTCCCATAGACTTGTACAGGGTGTTTCGGCTTTTCAAATTTGCCACGAACAGCCCAAATTGTTCACTGTTCGCTGAACAGGCGAACAGGCAATGTTCGAGTCGAAACATGAGTTCGACTCGAACTCGAAGCTCATCCCTACTCTCCATGCTGAAATCACACTGAAAATGGTTGCCATTGAAAGAATACTTTTATACTGTGGGGCGGGAATGAGCCATGATTGGATAAAGTCATGATGGCAGTGTCCAAACATGACTCTGACAGGGCTCTGTGCCCTGATTGGCAGAAGCTTTCACTGCTTCAGCCAATCAGGGCTTGCAATGCACTGTTCAGCACTGCAATGCATTGTGGTCGGTTCAGAGGGCCAAACAAGTGGTTGAACGACCAGTTTGTTCAAATGTTTGCCGAACGTTCGAACAACGAAAATTCGGCCGAACTAATGCTTGGGCCGAATTGTTCGCCCATCCCTTGTGATCAGTGACTGGTAATCGGACTGCGATAGTACGGCGGACAATTTGACACTAACTGACACTGAGTGGGAACTGACTAACTGCCACTGACATCACCAGCAACACTAATACAGTGATCAGTGCTAATAATATACACTGTCACTGTACTGAGACTGGTTGGAAAGGGGTTAAAGTGGTTGTAAACCCTTACAACACACTTTGACCTACAGGTAAGGCTTACCTGTAGGTCTAAGAAATATTTCCTAAACCTATACGGTTTAGGAGCTATTTACCCGAAGACAGGCACCGCTGTCTATGGCACATGCGCCGTAGACAGCGGCGCGCAGGCGCACTTAGCGCGGCATCTTCAACGACGGAGATGCCGCGTGTGTCGCCTTCCGTGCGCATGCGCAGGAGTGACGTCATCGCGGCTTCGCCAAATGACAACGGCGGAGCTGAGAGACCCCACCGAGAAGATGGATGCGCCAGACTACAGGGGACAGCGGTAACTTCGTCAGGTAAGTGACACCTAATGGACTACTATGCGATGCATAGTAGTCCATTATGCTTTGCCTTTGCAGGGAATGAAAGAGGAAGTAAACCCATCAGGGTTTACTTCCTCTTTAACAGCTAGGGTGATCAAAGGGGTTAAATGTGTGCCTAACAATGTGTAATGTGTATACTAGGGTTGATTTACTGAAACTGAAGAGTGCAAAGTCTGGTTCAGCTGTGCACACTAGCCAATCCGCTTCTAGCGTCAGCTTGTTCAAAAAAAAAAAAACCTGGAAGGGAGGTGGGTGGATACCAGAGCTGTACTAGATTTTGCACTCTCCAGTTTTAGGTAGAGTGCTGTTTTTACTAAGCAATGTGCCGGTTTTTAATCCCTGTTTTGCTGTTTACCTACACAGGGCTCTCTTCTGTCATTCTCTCAGCCGATTGGCAGGTTCCAGCCATAAATCATTGGCTAGGACCTGCTGACTGGCTTGTGCTCTAGCGAATGACAGCAGAGCCAGGGCAGCACACACACTCCCTACCCAGAAATACCAAATCACGTACATGTGTACGTGATTTGGCGCAGCGGGGCCGCCCTGCCATGCTATAAGTGTGATGGGCGGTACTGAAGAGGTTAATTCAGACATACACCATTCGGTACACATCCTGTACAGGAGCAACATTACAGTCCTACCAAGAAGTGACCTTATTGAGTATTTGAAAATAAGATCTAACCAGCATCTTTAGTGGTGTCCACCACCCCACTGAAAGCAATCTGTAGTGGATCACCTTGCAGTGTGCAGTTGATGAGCAACTCTTGCCTCCTCACTATCTGTTTGAATCCTTTAAAGACCACAGCACTGCATTACAACTGCGTTACTATCATGCCGCGTACACTCGATCGGAATTTCCGACAATAAATGTGCGATGTGAGCTTGTTGTCGGAAATTCCGACCTTGTGTATGCTCCATCGGACATTTTTTGTCTGAATTTCCAACAACAAAATTTGAGAGCTGGTTCTCAAATTTTCCGACAACAAAATCCGTGTGTACACAATTCCGATGCACAAAATTCCACGCATGCTCAGAATCAAGCAGAAGAGCCGCACTAGCTATTGAACTTCATTTTTCTCAGCTCGTCGTACATGTTGTACATCACCGCGTTCTTGACGTTCGGAATTTCCGACCAACTTTGTGTGACCGTGTATACGCAAGACAAGTTTGAGCCAACATCCGTCAGAAAAAAATCCAGGATTATGTTGTCGGAATGTCCGATCGTGTGTATGCGGCATTTGTATCAATATTCCAATAGCACAAACTCCCGAATTGGGATTAAGGATAGCCGCTGCTGCAGTAACAGCAAGCTAGAGACTGGAAATTCATACCTCCCAAATTTTTGAGATGGGAATGAGGGACACCTATCAGCAAAAGTATGCAGGCATAGGACACACCCCTTGCCACAACCCCTTAAAGGAGAATTGCACAAAAAAAACAAGTGTGGTTAAACCCATAAATGCTTTTTTTTACCACTGCTATTACTTTATAATGGCTTTTACAATTTAAAAATGCAGCAATTTAGAAATCAGATGGAAGGTTTAGCACTGGGAAACACCTTTTGATAGATAAAAAGTGCATTTTTATATACATCTATATAGATCCGACCAGAATGAGGGACAGATGAGGAGGAATGAGGGACAGAGGGACATTGCTCCAAATCAGGGACAGTTGGGAGCAATGGAAATATTACAGATCAATGTACATGTATGGCAGAATACCATGGATCTTCAAATATCATCCAAAGGTTTTATTCAAACTTGATCACATCACAGTAGAATAGTGCAGCATTTCAGGGCCATGCAGGTGTCCTTTGCATCACATGCCTGACGAAGGGGTCCTACGCAGCCCTGCACTGTTGCACTTTTCCACTGTGATGTGATCATTTTTAACTAAAACCTCTGGACACTATCTGACGATCCATGGTGTGCTGGCGTACATGTACATTGATCTGTGATGTTTCAAGTCTCCAGCTGGCTGTTGCAGCAGCACCGGCTATCCTTAAAGTATTACTAAACCCAGGACCCTGCATTCACTATATCTGGTCTCCCACAGTACACAGAACATGGGAATGCAATTATTTTTGTAAATATAAATGGCTAAATACCTTTTCTCATCAGCAGTATATAGCAGTCTTGTGACTTCTATCAGTGTCTGTGTAAAGCTTGTAGGAGGAGTTTTCATTCTCCCCTGATTGTCCTATGAGGATGCAGGACCCCTGACCTTCTGGGCAGTGCTGATTGGCCCTGTGCTAATCACATGCGCCCTCTCAAGTAAATAAAAAACTAGCAATACACACCAAACTGAGCATGTGCAGACTGACTCCACTAACTCTGTCTTATGCGGAGATGTTTTGGAGACGATGCAAGAAGGAGAGGATCTGTGCATACCGGATAAAACAGCATTTTTACACAATGCAGAGGATTAACCCCTTAGGTTCCACAGTGAGTATAACAAGCATGCTATGCTGCATATACAGACTGATTTTACTGTTGTGGGATAAGTAAAACTTTGATCCCATTCTGGGAACATGTTCCATAAGAATACTAACTAAACCCTTTGGACGCTCTCTGAAGATCCATGGTGTGCTGGTAAATATGTATATTGACCACTGCATGCTTTACACACAGTTGCAGAGTGGTTCTAATGCGGCCCCACTTGCTTGAATTGATCGCTCTTGGCATCGATTTTCATTGACAGGTAACAGTATCATTTAGAAGTAGAATGTATCTTCCTGGTCTGTTAGGTGTTTTCATTCGCAGTGTTTTGTGGTATTTTTCTCTGTTTAGAGCTGTTTATATTACTGCTGGTTTGTGTCTATGTGTCTGCCAAGAATTGAATACCTGTCTATATATAGAGCTGGACGGTAACTTGTGCGCTCATGAAACCAGCCATAAAATGTCTCTCTATGGTCATCTGACATGCTGAGAGGTAGAAGATGAAGTGTCTCATAGCGTCGGCTTTGTAAAAAAACAGCAAGGTGGAATGTGGCCGAGGGCCTTTATGTCAGACCCCTTGTATATCAGACAGCAGGAGCATTGCTAGGTCTGCCAAAGATCTGGGGCTAGAGCCCATAGCAGCGGTCACCAACCTTTTTGCAGGCCTGGGGACGGGGGATGCCGGTGGTAAGCAACTTTATGATGGAAAATCCGCTTGTGTGTACGGGGCATAATAGTTCTACATAATGCAGTGTAGCACACTACTCCCTTGGGAGCTGCTGGGTGTGTTCATACCTTTCTGTTAACCACTTCCGTTCTTCCACCCCTGCATGAATTACAATCAGCAGACAGTCCATGAACTCTTAAAAGAACTTTATTTTCTTAGTTGCAGGGCTGCCATCAGGGGGTTACAGCCGTTACAACTGTAAGGGGCCCCGGGGCACGAGGGGCCTGCCCGAGCCATAAAAAGGCAGGACGGTGAAGGGGATTCGTGCTGTGCAGTACAGAAATGATCTCACAGTTCCTGCAGTTCTCCTGTCATTGATTTTAGACATTGAGCTCTTTACTGCCACCTCTGGCTACTATGTGCATGTGCACCCCTCGTTTGACAGTGATTTCCCTGTACTATGCTTCTCAGCAACATGCCAGCTTTGTGAAAAGGAGCTGGGACCAGGTAGGAAGTTACAAGTAGGGGCTGTGAAGGTAAGGGAGGGGGGCTGTGAATGTGGGGCTGCCACATATACAGGCCTGTGTGTGTGTGTGTGTGTGTGTGCATGTGTGTGTGTGGGGGGGGGGGGGGGGGGGCTGACATACATCATACATACAGGTGTGTGTGAGGGCATATATACAGGTGTGTGGGGGGGTGGACAAATAAATATACAGGTGTGTGGGGGGGGCTTACATATATACAGGATTGGGGGGGGGGGGGCTGAGTGCGTACAGGTGAGGTGGCCGCTGTGCGGATTCGGTAGGATGGCCCATAGGCAAGCCATGGGAATGTTGGTGGTCAGGCTGGGGGGGGGGGGGGGGGGGGCAGGCCTAAAGCTGTGTAAGGGGTCCAAACATTTCTGATGGCTGCCCTGGTTGCAGTAACAAGATTGCTTAGGGAAATATGAGCTACCTCTCTCTTTCTGGTTCCTGAGTGTATTTCAAGTCCTTTCCTATAGTGAACTGACCAATGCCCCCCTGAAAAGCATTGTGGTTATGAGGATGCCTCACCTGCCTATCTTGACTCCTGCGATCCTCCCGCGTCAGTTCAGGAAAGTCCTGGAGGAATAAGCACTGCTGGGTTGCACTCCCATTGCACTCTCCCACCGACAGTCCATGAGTGCCACGGAAAGCCGATCCCAGCCTACTGCGTCCTTTTTGCAGCTACTTCCTGCTCCGCATGGTCGGAAACATCCCAGCTTGAGATGCCCGGTCCACTTCTCCCGGAGGTACATGGTGGCTTAATTTCTGTTGACCTATCCAGCACTGAGGTCTCTGAACCCTCAGGCCTTCCAGTCCTGTTCCTGCTATCCAGCGCTGGGGTCTCTGAACCCTCAGGCCTCCCAGTCCTGTTCCTGCTATCCAGCGCTAAGGTCTCTGAACCCTCAGGCCTACCAGTCCTGTTCCTGCTATCCAGTGCTGGGGTCTCTGAACCCCCAGGCCTTCAGGTCTAGTTCCTGCTATCCAGTGCTGAGGTCTCTGAACGCTCAGGCCTTCCAGTCCTGTTCCTGCTATCCAGCGCTGAGGTCTCTGAACGCTCAGGCCTACCAGTCCTGTTCCTGCTATCCAGTGCTGAGGTCTCTGAACCCTCAGGCCTACCAGTCCTGTTCCTGCTATCCAGTGCTGAGGTCTCTGAACCCTCAGGCCTTCAAGCCTGCTCCTTGCTGGTTACATTTCTGCTGCTCCTCTGGATCCAACTCCTCCCATCTCCCCCCAGAAGCATGTGACCCCCAGCTTATATGCGAGTCCTGTCCCTGCCAATACAATGTAATGATTGGTCCAGGGCTCTCCATTCAAACTGCCTGCACCCCAGTCCCCAGCCCACCTTCCTTCCAGAACATTTCAATGGAAGGTAAGGGAGGTCTTTCAGGGCAGAATACAGGTGGCCACACCCTCCTCTCTCTACTCTGTCACTCCTCCCGTCCATACCAAACAACCAGGCCTAAAGAAATGTAAGGCCCTAGCAAATTTACCTAGCACTTACCTAGGGCTTTTTTTCTCAGAGAATAGGTGCAGGAACTCCCCCTTCTAAATCACCCCTTGTTTCCGCCCCCTACCCACCTCCCAGTACCGCCCCTTTTAGAGAATACAGAACCAAGTATCATTCTGTGGCACTAAGTAATTTGTATAGAATTTGTTAGCAGCAAAATAGATCCCCTGCAGCCAGCAACAATAGATACTCCAGCAACAATATTTCTCTCGCACAACAATGCCCCCCGGCAACAAAAATCAACCCCAGCAACAATAGACCCCCAGCAGCAACAACAGATTTCCCAGCAGCCAGCATTAATAGACCCTCCAGCAGCCAGCAACAATAGACATCTCTCTCAACAGTAGATTCCTCTCAGCAACAACGGACCCCCCAGCAATATAAAACCCACTCCCAGCAACAATAGATCCTCCACCAGCAACAATAGACCCAAAAAATAGAACCCCACTAGCGTATTCGCTATAGACTATAGATCCCCCAGGGGCAATCATCAATAGACCCTCCAGCACATCCCCAGTACCCCTTGCCATTACATACATTTAGTGCTGGAGGTGCCGGAACTGCATTCCCCCACGTTCCCCCTGAAGAAAAGCCCTGCACTTACCTAACTAAACCTGATTAGCACCCACCTAAAGGTGGTGGACGCTACAGCAGCAACATCCACAAGTCCAAGTAGGACACCCAATGTTAGAGGTAATTTATTCTTTCAAAGCAAATATAATTTTGCACACTGGTACTGACTAGTATTCCAAGGTCCGTTTTTCTAGGCTTCAGATATGAATGAACACAGTGAGTGAGTGTGTTCACAATGTTCATTTAGTAAAAGAAGAGGTCAGTAAAGGACATATTTACTAGCCCCTTCCCCCAATCTTCATTCTGGGAGCGCAACATGGGGGGTAAGCCCAGGCAATAGGGGGAATGGGCACTGCACGCAGTGATTAGAGTGTGCCCAGGCACACCTGGCACATCCCCTGTGCATGCCTATGGACTTAATGTAACTAAAAAAGGCAGCCTTCACTCACACGCTGGCCTGTATACAATTTTTGGGCAATTTTTAGGCAATTGTTAGGCCTTTTGCCAAGGCACCCCTGAAGAAACGTCAGGGCACCCCGGTTGAAAAAGGCTGCACCAGAACATGGTGGGGGAAACCCGTGTTCCCTGCGCATTTCCCACACCACATACAAAACTTACTGGGTGTGCGATCTGCTACAGGTGTCAATGTAATCCTAATGACACCCCAAACGCAGATTGCAAATGCAATGCATTTGCCTGCACCCAATCGCATGGTACCGCAGCACAGATTTTTTAAAAGTAGTGCATGCACTACTTTTTGTGCGATCCAGTGCAATATCAGCCTATGCAAATGAAAGGGCTGAAAATCGCATTTCACTGAATCAAACGTGAATCGCATGGGAAAGCGGAGTGCCTTTCTGTGCGATCAGCGCTCAAACCGTGAATGTTTGTGTGTCTGTGTGTTTGGTTGGGGGGAGTCAGACCTGAGGACCCATGTGCAGCAACTGCCATTTATTAAACCTAAAAGAACAAAAAATGGTAGTAGACAGACATTTAATTAACTGTATTAAGCACTATGTACATTAAATCCATAGAGCTCAATATAATTACATGTATATGTATATGTGTGGGTATATATATATATATATATATATATATATATATATATAAATGGCACTTGTAGTGTGTGATTTGCAGAGTACGGCTCATTGTGTCCTGCCCAGTGGTCGATCACTCATGTGTCAGAATGGAATGTACTGTAATCTCCGAAGGCAGAACTGCCAGGTAACCGACGCGGCTGGAATAATAGGCACCCAGAAGAGTTCGGAGCAGGCTATTGCTTTTATAAGAGGAACTAATTGGAATGGAACAATAAAATGTATTTGCTCATGTGGCAAGCCTTAATGGCATTTATTCTCTGTTTATTGTCACAGGTAATGGATGCAAAAGATAATGGCGCTTGCGGTTTCTTTGTATCTTTCTTCCCAACCCACCGCTCCGACAAACCATGTCCACAGAACACGGCAACCCCTGAGAAGATGAAGCAGCTGAATTCACCAAACCTTCTTCGCTGGACTGTGCTGCTCCTCAATTATCTCTGGAAAGGTATCCTCCTCGTGTGCTGTACCCGACAAATGCACGTTCTGCTCTTCTGACTTTATTTCTAAGTGTTATTTGATTTCTTCACCCGTGATTTCTTCACCCGGGGTAGCTCTGTGTATATTTACCAGAACATATTTTTTGTTGTTAGCTACAGGAGCTGGGTACTGGCCAACCTTTTTACATGACTAGGATGCTTTTTAGGCTAACCATACATTATACAATCTGATTGTACAATTTTCTTTTTAGGTCTTACCATCAACTACATAGTAGAAGAGCCCGCCTCATTTACCCCCTAAGGGTAAAACAAATCTTAATGCCTAAGCACAATTTTGCAACTTTGACATGTGTTAGTAAAACCATACATATCACAACTGGTAGTAAATGGTTATGGATATTTTTTTTTATTATTATTATTACCCTGTTTCCCCTAAAATAAGACCTAGCGTGATTGTCGGTGTTGGCTGCAATATAAGCCCTGCCACCCAAATAAGCCCTACTCTGTTTCCTCAAAAATAAGCTATCACCGATAATCACACTAGGTCTTATTTTAGGGGAAACAGGGTATTATCAAAGAAAAACTGGCCCAAAATAGTAAAAAAGAAAAAATTATTTATTGTTACTACCATAATATACCACCAAAGAACAACCAAAAAAAATTCTCCCTCCCCTGACGATCGCAGCGATACCACATATATGTATGTCAGTTGTTGTTTGTTCCCGTAGTACAGCCCAGAAGCATTAGTGCGCATTTTTCTTTTTTTTTGTGCTACCTAAAACGCACTGACACATAGGGGGTTATTTACGAAAATCCACTTTGCACTACAATTGCACTGCAAGTGCACTTGGAAGTCCAGTCGCTGTAAATCTAATGCCCCGTACACACGAGCGGACTTTTCAACATCCAAAGTCCGAAGGACCGAGTCCGTCAGACTATCCGATCGTGTGTGGGCTGCAACAGACTTTTGATTCACCAAAGTCTGACGGACTTTAGAAATGAAGCATGCTTCAAATTTTCCCGAAGGAACTCCGCCGGACCCGGTCCCCTTCGAAAACTCCGCTCGTGTGTATGCTACTCCGACAGACTAAAACCGACGCTAGGGCAGCTATTGGCTACTGGCTATGAACTTCCTTATTCGAGTCAGGTCGTACGTCATCACGTTCGAATCCGTCGGAGTTTAGTGTGATCGTGTGTGGCCAAGTCCGTTCGGCCGAAAAGTCTGTCAGAACTCCGGCGGAACTCCGGCGGAACTCCTTTGGAAGTCTGTCGGACATAAGTCCTCTCGTGTGTACGGGGCATAAGGGGTAGATATGAAATGAGGGGAAGCTCTGCTGATTTTATCATCCAATCATGTGCAAGCTAAAATGGCTGTTTTTTATTTTCCTTGCATGTCCCCCTCGGATTTACAGTGACTGCACTTCCAAGTGCACTCGTAGTGCAAAGTGGATTTGCCTTTCATAAGTAACCCCCTTAGGGTTTGATTTACTAAAGGCAAATAGTCTGTGCACTTTGCAAAGTGCAGTTGCTCCAGAGCTTAGTAAATGAGGTAAGGCTTCACTTTGCAAAGAGTATCCAATCACGTGCAAGGAAAATGGAAAAAAAAATGCTTTTTAATTGCACATGGTTGGATGATGGAAGTCAGCAGAGCTTCTGCTCATTTACTAAGTTCTTGTAGCAACTGCACTTGCAAAGGACAAAGTCTTTTGGCCTCTAGTAAATTAATCCCTAACCTCCACTGATGATAATTAAAAAAAAAATCCTGCCCAAAATATACTGACCCTTACCTTTTGACCCTGAACTTTGACCCTTACTTGACCCAGACGCTAACCCCCGTCACCTCATCAAACCTTCATCTAGGTATTGCTTTCATTTTTTTTTTTTTTTTTTTACACACACTTATTTTTTTTCTCTCTCCAAGGAAAGAGAAAGATTCATTGTATCTTTCCTCTCCATTCACAGAGAGAAAAACACAGGGCGGGCTTTACAGTGACTGATCCTTGTGGTAGCCAATCAAAGGCTTCCATAGCAATCAGGTCAGACCGGGTGAGACCCTGGTCTCTGTGTGGCGCACTTCCAGCATAAAAGGGGATATGCATATATGCGGCCCCATGGAAAAAAAAACAGTGGGACCGCATATATGTGTTTACGTTGGCCGGGAGGGGTTAATATTAAAGGAGTACTAAACTCAGTCAATATTAACTATTGTTAATCTATATGCTGCTAGCCTTAGTAAATAGATAGGAAACCATAGTATATTTACTTGTTTTAAACTTTTTTAAATTTCTTCAATTGCTTCCTGGTTTCTAGCCTAGGCCAAAATAATGTCATACATCTCAGAGTCTTTTTGGGCATTTTTTTTTCTTTGTTCATCTGGAAGAGGAACTTTCTCAGCCAAGCACAACCCCATATCTGCATGCTTGAGCTAAAGACAGATGGATTCCAGGAACTAAATGCTACAACGTGGATCATCTGCCCTTACTAAAGATGGCCCCTCCTACAAATGCTAGGAGGTGCTTTTGAAAGTGATTTCTCAGCAAAATAAAGCATGGAGACATGGATGGGTTTGCTATGATTGTTAAAATTAATTAAATAGCGTTTTCAGTTTGTGGTGTTCTGATAACAGTTAGTGTTACTAAACCCAGGACCCTGGATTCACTATATCTGGTCTCCCACCATACACAGAACATGGAAATACAATTATTTTAGTAAATATAAACTGATAATTACCTTTTCTCATCAGCAGTATATAGGAGTCTTGTTACTGTATTGCAGTATATAGCAGTTTTTATTCTACTCCGACTGTCCTATGAGGCTACAGGACCCCTGACCCTCTGGGGTTGATTTAATAAAGATAAATAGACTGGGCACTTTGCAAGGGCAGTTGCTCCAGATCTTAGTAAATGAACAGAAGCTCTGCTGACTTCCACTATCCAATCATATGCAAGCAAATATGCTTTTTATTTTTATTCTCCTTGTACGCGATTGGGTATTCTTTGCAAAGTGAAGCTTTACCTCATTTACTAAGTCCTGGAGCAACTGCACTTTGCAAAGTATTTGCCTTTAGTATATAAACCCCACAGTCTGGACAGTGCTGATTAGCCCGTTCCTACAGCACAGTCTTACATTGCTGGGATGGAGTACATGGATGGCACCCCCTGTGATCGCCAAGTCCTTGGGACTCAGTTGATCACAGATCAGCGTAAAGGGCCTATCATAGAACCTATATATTTGGGTGGAGTCAGGTGATCTGTCTGGGTGGACGTGTGTTGTGCTGCCCGGGATGCTAGGCCAGAGATTGGGCCTATCCCAGGCACATCTGGCTGCTAGGCTATCTGAAGGCCTATCCAGAAGCAAGAGAGCAGCGCAGGGTTGGTATTGCAGCTTGCAGTCCAACCAGAAGTGACAGTTCTGCCGGCCGGAGAACCTGTCATAGTCGGAGGTAGAGGGGAAGTTGTCGCCACTAAGGGACCAATCACCTTATTATCAGGGACCACAGTGAGTAGTTGAAGCAAGTACCGGAGCAGTATTCTAACCAACCGGGGACGGTGAAGAATCTGAAAACTTCAGGCGGTGATCAAGTCAGGGGCCCAACCAACGGAGGTGACGCTTGCAGAGCAGTCTTGTGTGTCAAGCCAGGGACCGAGTGGGCCAGTGGGGTGAAGTTTGAGAAGTATCTGGAGTGCCAAGCTAGGGACTCAGCAGAGAAGCGTGGGTGACGATTGAGGGAGATACTACAGTGAAGATTGGAGGAGCTCAAGGGATTCAGTGGCAGTGAATCATCTAGTCTAGTGAGAGAGACTGGGAATTCAGTGGGCTGAAGAACTACAAGAAGTGATTGTAGTGGAAGTGAAGGAACTGTTAAACTTTATGTTAGAAACTGTTAAAGACTGTTGCCATAGGATACAGCACAACTACACATGCAGATGTGACGTCTTTCTGGATGCCTTTGCCTGCATGGCTGTCCTCCTGTAGAAGTCTCGGAGTCTGCCAATTAAAGTTGCAACTGCTTAAGGGTGTCCTGGCCCTAACCCTTTCTCCTAAAGTTCTGTTTAAGAGAAATAAAATCTCTTTGCAGTCAAGAAGTGTCTGGCGCCCATGAATCTAACTCGCATTACACCCACTATGCCTCACAATCCACTCTGTATGGAAGGATGTCAGCAGGTTTTGGCTCTGTAGGTTCTCATTGGACTAGAGGAGGCTAGGGACCTTGCTACACTTACCTGCTCTTGCAGTGGTTTTCAACAAAACAGCACTCTTCTTGGTCCCCCGCTGGTGCTCTGGGCCCCTCCCCCTTGCCAAGTGCCCCCATAGCAAGACGCTTGCTGTGGGGTAATCGTGCTTCTGCATCCATAAGGCACAGAAAGCACAGCTCAGCCCCACTCCCCACTCCTGCCTCACTGGTTGTGATTGACAACAGCGGGAGCCAATGACCCCATATTGATGGGGACAAGGGCCTCTTCCCTACAACCCTGGCTGGTGATTGTGGGGGGTCTGCAGGTGGGGAGCCTCTCTGTCTCCCCCATGTTGAGGACATGTGGCCTGGTATGGTTCAGGAAGGGGGGGGGGCGCTTGCTTGCCCCCTCCCCCTTGCCTAACCCGATGGGCTACATGCTCAAATGAGGGTCTGGTATGAATTGAGGGGACCCTATGCCATTTTTCTTTATTTCATTTTTTGTTTTTTTACATTCCGCTGTCAGCGGGGAACACCACTGACAGCTGATGACTCATTGGTTGTTAAGGACACTGCAGCCGCCTGCTCCTTAACAACCATGTTGTTTACTGGTCGTTGAGGATGGCAGCAGCCGTCCGCTCCTTGGCAACCAATACACATTCTTTAAATATCACATGCCTCAATCACTACTTAAGTACCGCATGCATTTAATGATTTATTTTCGTCCGTTCATGTGGTATTTGCCAAGTGCTTTCAGCGTTTTGCACAGAGCAGTATAGCGAGTTTAGGGAAATATGTCTGGACATCTACATACCAAATGCAAGATGCTTTTGTGAATAGAGCCCACTGTGTAATATACTGTAGGTGAGTGAATAAGGTACATGATTCTGGCACCAAGAACTGACATTTTTTTTATATAATCACTGTGCTAGAAGCAGTTCTGTTCTCTTTTATGCCGTGTACACAAGACCAGACTTTTCGACGGACTAGGTCTGACGGTCTTCCCGACGGACTTTCCGAATGAACGGACAGACTTGGCCAAACACAATCACACCAAAGTCCGACGGATTCGAACATGATGATGTATGACCGGACTAGAATAAGGAAGTTCATAGCCAGTAGCCAATGGCTGCCCTAGCGTAGGTTTTTGTCCATCCGACTAGCATACAGACGAATGGATTTTTCGACCGGACTTGAGCCCGTCAGAAAGATTTGAAACATGTCATTTCTAGGTCTGTCAGACTTTTGGGAGAAAAAGTCCACAGGAGCCCTTACACAATCATAATATCTGACGGATTCATTCCGTTGGACCTAGTCCGTCAAAGTCCGGTCGTGTGTACGCGTCATTAGAAGTTTTTATTAAATATTAAGTTTCATAGAAAGTTTATGGGCAGTGCACCCCTTTGGGGTACATAGCTCTGCTGCTATAGTCTAATTCATTTGCACACACACGTTCACCGGTAACATTATTTGGAAGTGTCTGCATATATTTTAAATTTAAATCAAAGATAAGCTTATCATTTGATGAGCGGCTTCATCACTTTTTCTTCTGCACATCAAATTCTTTTAATATTGATGAGAGCCATGCCCTCTTCTTGATCTCATTAGTGTAACTCTAATTCTTGAAATGGCACATGTAATATTCTTATGACCCTATAATCTAGCAAAGTATGGCTTGATCCTGAATTGTGCAGGATTTCATTTTTTGCATAATAAAGCAGATTCCTGTATAGAAGGACTTTGCTGAAGGTCTGTGATGAATAGAACTGCTCATTCTGATAAACATGACGGTAGGTAAAATAAATGACAATTTAGAGTTGGCTCTGAGTTTTTTTTTCGGAGAGAGGTGTGTAGATATGGGTCATTTTGCTCTGCTAATTCTACCCATGTACCAACCTGGCACAGGAGGTGTCTCACCGCCTTCCCCTTAGTCCAGAACCTCCAGGTGATTTCTAAAGCTGGTTGAGGGTTATTACAAGGATGTATTAGATAATCGTCTTCTAATACCAGTTACCTACCGTATTTGCCGGTGTATAAGACGACTGGGCGTATAAGATGACCCCCTATTTTTCAAGTGAAAACATAGGTTTTGGGCAATACTCGCGGTATAAGACTACCCCCATTCTGAGGCAACACCATTTTAAAAAAACATTAGAACGATTAAAAAATACAAAGCAAGAATGCCAACTACTCATCCGCCATGCTGTGTTATGTCATAAAGTAAATCAAACAATAATAACACAAACAGAGATCTATTGAATGCCACAACTCTGGAAAGTAGAATTTTTCACTAACCAAACCTATACCACTTTTGGGTTACTTTCTATGGAAATTGTCCACCAAAATGCATTTAATAACCCCCTGTCATATGTCCCAGATTTACCTGTCCCTATTGGGTGCCTGGGACTTCAAAGGAAAACAGCAGGCTGTATAGTAGTAGGAGATCAGTGAATGGATTTACCCAGGGAAGTATGGTGAGCGGTGTATTATTTTAATGAATACAACGCCTGCTTGGATTGGCAGAGACTGTAGCATCACCAGCCCTTGCCTCTCTCTCTCTCTCTCTCTCTCAAAGCCAATCTGAGCAGGCTACTCTATGTAGCCTGCTTGGATTGGCAGAGGTTGCTACTCCAATCCAAGCAGGCTCTGTATTCATTAATAGAATACATTGCTCGCCGGGATTGGCTCAACGGCGTATACTGTTTGTAGTTTGTTAGGTGTGACCTCAACAAGTCACCTATTTGTCAGGTTATGTTACCGTTTCCCAATTGTTAGTTAGAGTTCTTATCCAAGCAAAGAGACACAGAGGTATTCAGTATTTCTGCTCAGAAGTCCGTCGTTAACTCTGACTTTCTCTGACTGACTCTGGCTCTGAGGCTTCTTTATTACATCTTTTATAGACAGAAAAGGGCAAACATCAGCAAATGTAAAAAAACAACATTTTCAAAGAAAAGACAATTCTCCGGGTGTTATCAGCTGATAAGACAATCTTCTGGGCGTAGACTGCTTTTTAGGGCTGATGCGGCCTCTTCTTGATGAGTACGTGACAATAGATGACGAATCCTTATTTTACAGAGAAGGACAGAAAAATACATGTATTTAGTAAGACATACGGTCAACCATTTTGTTTTCCACATACCTTAATCCTTACATTTCCCCCTTTGACATCACCCCTCCCTCTTGCCCTGGGTCCACCTGAACAAGTTCTAGTCAGCCTATATCCAGAGTACTCTCCCTGACCGCGAGTTGTCAGAGGGGTATACACCCATCCCCCTGGACAGTACCAACATCTAAAATTCAGGAAGAGTGGCTTTTCTGACAGATGGGTGATGTCAAGAAACTAAATCTACCTATCTTCACAAAAGTTCCATCTTTTCCGCATCATTTACCTTGGCTTTCTTGCAAAAGCACATAAACAGTTTAAAGCATGCATAAAAGAAAAATACGAATAAGAGCACCACTATAATCGTCATTGCTGCCTTCTTAACCCAAGAGAATAACCCTGAGAAACTAAAAGTTCCACCAAACGGATCCCAGTCGCGACCAATATTTCGGGCCTTCTCTTGTAAATTCTTTACTTCCGTACGGTGTTGTGCAATGATGTCATAATAGTCAGGTACCTCAATGCTGGTGTTATGTATCCAAGTACAGCACTCATAGTCCTCAGTAGTTTCACAGAGTCCTGTCAGTGCTGCACTCATACTTTCAATTGCTAATTCATGTAATTCTAATTGTTGTCTGATGGCTCTGGTCTCCAGATTTAACTTAGTAATATCATCAGAGTTTTTCTCCAAAACATCATTAATAATTCCTGTATAGTTATTTAGTCGTTTCATTAAGTCTATACCCCATCCTGTCCAGGACGGGAACCAAACCCATGCCATGTCCTTCTTCAGGAATATTTCTCTTTTACTACGATACCTGAGGGGATATCTAGGATGCATGCTAGCTTCTAATAGGTGATCACCTCGTTCATCACCTACTACTCCCATTACTGGTACTAAACTTGCGAGGTAGCACCATCCCTGAGCTCTTCTAGGTATCCAAGTATAACATTTATCCTCACAACAGATATATATATTATTTCCCAGTGCTACTGATCTTGAACTGATATCATTTCTATAACGAGAGGTGTATCCATAGAGGGATAAGTTGGATACTAACCACCTGGTGTTGTTGTCTGAAATATTACCGAGGAACTCAGCTAACGATTGGTGTGTGTGGGTTATACTAGGGTAGAAGACCGTGTTTTTCCCAGGAGTAGCTTTTGGTATGAAAATGGACAAGTTAAATTTGCTGTCTTGGCATTCTCCATTTCCTCTTGTTGTGTTCCCTAGGTTGAAACACCAATCAGGGGAAAAGGCGAGACCATTTGACTTAAACATTACTGTCTCATTGGTATTTGTTCTAATTATGTTAATGCTACTGTTAGCAAGATCAGTATAGTTTATAGGAACTGCCATCAGTGGTATACTTGCTGTGCTGGGGTGTAATTTGCTACAAATCCAACATTTCTCATATCCTGACTTCTGGGCATAAGCATATTTAAACTTCAGTAATAACATTTTTTTAGAAAATCCTTCATCCTTGTGTATTTTATTCTGTGAGGTAACCAAACTATTAGCCAGAATTACTGAAACAATAAAAAGATACATGTTGTCATTTGCCAACTGGCTCCTTTTTACAATGAGAAGCGTGGATCCAGGTAGGTTTCCCTTCCAATTTCACTGAGGTTGCTGTAATCAATAGCACCTGGAAAGGACCTTCAAACCTTGGTTCCAGTGTCTTTCTGGTATGTTTCTTTACATACACATAGTCTCCTGGTTGTAGATCATGTGTACCTGTGACAGAATTAGGGTCTGGAAGAGAAGAATACACACTCTTGTGGATTTTAGTCAGACGTTGTTGCAACTGTATTACATACGTAGTTAAACTATCACATTGTAATTGCATACTTTGAGGAAAATATAAACCTAATCTAGGTGCACTTCCAAACAGTATTTCATATGGGGATAACCCTGTTTTTCCTGTTGGGGTGTACCTAATAGAGAACAAAGCTAAAGCTAGGCACTCAGGCCATGGTTTGTTCAACTCCTGCATAGCTTTTTGTATTTTCAGCTTGATTGTACCATTTACTCTTTCTACTGATCCTGAACTCTGTGGGTGGTAAGGAGTATGAAAACTTTGTTGAACCCCTAACATTGCCATCACATTTTGCATTATTTCTCCCGTGAAATGTGTCCCCCTATCTGATTCTATTGTTTCTGGGAGACCAAACCTAGGTATCAGCTCAGTAATCAGTTTCTTGGCGGTGGCTTTTGCCGTAGCTGATTTCACAGGATAACTTTCGGCCAGCCTGAAAATAGGCAGATGCACACGAGAACAAATTCAAAGGGGCCGCTCTTAGGCATTTGTATGTAGTCAATCTGCAGTCTCTGAAAGGGATATTGGGCCCGGACCTGATGTTTACGTGGGGTTTTCACTCTCTGTCCTGGGTTATTAATCAGACAGATTTGGCATGCAGCACAGTAGTTCCTTGCAGTACTACTGAATCCAGGGGCTAGCCATCCTTGGCTTACAATCCTATACATAGAATTGGAGCTGACATGAGTGGGTAAGTGGACAGCCGCTGCCATTGCGGGGTATAGAGAAGCGGGTAGACATATTTTGTCTCCTTCTCTCCATACATTGTCAAGGCCTGGTGCAGCTCCCTCCTTAACCCAACGGTCCTTCTCAATAGCCCCTGCTTGTTCCTGTAGTTCCATTAGCTGCTGCCATGTGGTTTCGGGCATACTCACCTGTACCGTGGCTAAGGTCTCAGGGCTTACTTCCCCTAGAGCTGCCTTCTTTGCAGTTAAATCTGCAAATGCGTTTCCTTTTGCCTCAGTTGTTTTTGCGCTCGTGTGTGCCGCTATCTTCATGATGGCTACTCTTATAACCTTTTGAAGATTGTTCAGGACTCTTTTGATTCCTTCACCATGTTTAACAGGTGTGCCTGCTGCTGTAAGGTAACCTCTAGCTTTCCATATGTGGCCATAATCATGTGCCACACCGTAGGCGTATGCGGAATCAGTGTAAATGTTCCCTTCTTGTCCCTCCAAGTGTTCTAGGGCTTTCTCTAGAGCGGTTAGTTCCGCTTCTTGTGCCGACATGTGTGCTGGTAGTGACTTTGCCTCAATTACCTGTGTGTCCGTTACCACAGCATAACCTGTGTGATATTTACCTTTGTCATCGGCAAATCTACTACCATCTATGTACAGTGTGTGTTCTGCATTTGCAATGGGTATGTCTGTGACATGTGGGAACCCCGTGGTTTCTTGTTCCATAAGTTGAAAACAATCGTGTTCATCAGATGTTATGTCATGAAATGAAAGTGTGTCAGAATCCTGAGTATCTTGTGCTGTGTCTACACCATTATCATCATTACTCCCCCCTGTCAAATCTGTCTGTAATGGTAAAAGCTGTGCTAAGTTAAAAGAAGTGCATCGCTGAAAGGTAACATTGGGGGGTAGGAGCAAAGTGCATTGTAGACGCAGCTGCCTTGCCATTGATATGTGTTTTGGTTGGACCTGTGATAAGATGGCGTGTATGTCATGTGTGGTATGTACCACTACAGGATTGTCTAAGACAATTTCTGAGGATTTGTCAATGATAATTGACACTGCTGCGACTGCTCGTACACAGGACGGTGATCCTCTAGAGACAGGATCGAGAGCCGCCGAGAAGTATGCTACCGGCCTTTGTTTGATGTGTTGTTGTGTCAACACCCCTGTTGCGTGTCCCGTGATTTCAGCAATGTACAAATGAAATGTTTTGGTATAATCAGGGATCCCGATCGCAGGTGCCGAAATTAGTAACCTTTTTAAGGTGCTAAAAGATTCATGACCTGCTTCTGTGAGTACATAGGGTACTATTTTCAAGCAATCATATAATGGCTGCATCAGAGAACTGGCATGTGGTATCCATTGTCTACAATATGATACCATTCCCAGAAACATACGAAGTTGCTTAAAGTTGCGTGGGACATTCATTTGTCTTATGGCCTGGACTCGGTCTTCAGTGAGGTGTCGAGTACCCTGGGATATACAGTGGCCCAAAAAGACAACCTTTTTCTGACATACCTGTAACTTAGTTCTATTCACCTTGCACCCTTTTTCAGCCAGGAATTGTAACAGTGATAGAGTGGCTTTTAAACAAGTATCGTTATCCGGACAACATAACAATAGGTCATCTACATATTGCAACAATACACAAGTGTCAGGCGGTAGCCATTCTCCCTATTTTTACTTTTTAAGGTTTAGTCAGTGGGGCATCAGTCAGGAGTCCGTCATAACCACTTATGGGTATGGTGTCACGGGACGTCATGTGTGGAGGGACTACTGAATCAGACAACAGACTGCGTGACGCTCCTGTGTCAACCAAACAAGGAATATGTTTACCTTCCACCTTCATCAACATGTGGAGCATTTTGTTCTCTGATTCAGCTAGGACTGGGGCAAGTCATGCGGTCGGATCGTCCCTATCATTGGTACGCCCCTGTCTGTAGTCCCTCGTGTCTCTGTCCGTGTTTCCTTCCTGTTCGTCTTTTATCCTTTTCCTACAGTCTCTTTTTATATGTCCCACCTTGTTGCAGTAATAACAGGTAAGAGGTTTACGGGAGGAATTCCCTCCTTCATTGACCCGGGCAACAGTGTTAACTCCCGGTGTCCTTCTGGGTTTAGTTTCTGCTAAATCAGCCTCTATGCCTTGTGCTTTCTGCAACAATGTTCCTCTGTCCCGTATGGCTCTCCATTCGGGAGTACATGCCTTCAGTTTGTCACCTATTTGGGGTACTAGTCCTTCCATAAACTGTCGATTGAAAGCCCTAATGGTGACGGGTAAGGCTAAATCTAGACCTTCGTCAGCCATCATGCTTTCCATGTTGAGGTAAAATTCTGTAACAGTCTGACCTGGGGCCTGTTTTATGGGCGCTGTCGAACCCCTTTCCTGCTGTTTCCCTTGGCAAAATTCTCGTAACTGAGCAATAAACAGGGGTCTAGAGTCTATATGACGAGGGTGTATTCCTGGTGGATCTGCCGCTGGATCCCCTTGTGGTCTATGTGGAGCAATTTCATTCATAAATTGATTAAACATTGTCAGTGTCATTTTATGTCTACATATATCTTCCCCATCTTGCCAAGTTGCTTCATGTGTGTCTAGTAATTGTGTCACGAATCTACAGAATGCGGCAGGTTTTGCTACGGGATCAGGAGCATTCTGTATTAATGCCATAAGAGTGTCAGCCGACCAAGGTGTCCATGTCCTCAGAACGACTTGTCGGGTCACTGTAGGTGGCTGTCCTGCTTGACCCGCATTTGGATTATTTACTTGTATTACCCTAGTCCGACTATGGACTGGAGCTACGGGCTCTGGTCTTTGAGCGCCGCAATGCACACATTCCTGTGCCCAGTCTGGGTTCTGGATACCGCATACTCGGCATACCCACCCTCTTCCTCTTAAGGAAGGATAAAGTTTTGGTCTTTCATTACCTGGTGTGGTAGTGTTATAAGGAGGTGGAGTACCTCCCGTATTTACCCTATCGCCGGGAGCAGAAGGAAGACTTTTGTGTCGGACCTTCATATCCCATCCACCCTTTTCCTGACAATACTCCCATCCCTCCTCTTCAGCCCTGTTGGAAACCTTAATTAAACATTGTATTTGTGATACCCATCTGTTCTGCAATATCTCTCCCTGTCTGTCTTTCTTTATTTCTTCCCAACCTTCTACACTTAATCCATTTTCTCCATCCATCCCCAATTTCTTGAGAATCCTATTTGTGCCCTGTGCCTTATCCTTCCCATACAATATTGTAATTATGTCTTTAACAGCATAACATTTCTGAGATTCCTCCTGGGGTTTACCATGTGTCTGGCCCATTTTGACAGTCCTGCCTAGGTGGCGTTTGGATCACTTACTAAGTGTCTCGTTGCCTTCTCCTCCTAGGGTGCCAAAATATTAAAAACCCTCTCCTATATGAGATTTCTGAAATCGAATTACCTTATATGCTAGCCAACTGACAAATATTATGACCAGACTGACGGCTACAACATATACAAGCATTCCCTTTTGGTGGCCAAACACATATGACTAGGTCTCCGGGCTTTGTGGAGACCTTATTTCCTTCCCATTACCATGGAATCTCTCAGCATTCGTTTCTTATTCCTGCTTTATCGAGGCAGTCAGGACTTATACTTTCAACCCGTTTTTAGGCTCATGAATCAAAAAGCGTATATCAAACTTAAGTGTCGGACCCCCAAAGTACTCTTACGAGTTAAGGGCGCATTCCGTTACCCATTGGGATGATATATGTTTCAATTCACACCATACAAACAGGGCTTATCTCATTCACAACAGACAGATGACAAGTAGACAGACAAGAAACAACGGTAACATAAGCCAAAATATTAAGTTCAAGACCCGCTTACTACAGAGGTTGGTGTTTACCTGAAGAACAATTCAGACAGATCAGGTGGGCACAAATCTAAGAAGCACAGAGTTTATAAGAAAATAAAGCTTTTCTTACCTGCGCAGGATTTGTCTGTGGTTCTTGATGTGCCCGACCATTTCGTTCCGTCCTTATGTTCGTTCGCCTCTTGTAGTTTCTTCAGCGAGTCCCTATTCGCGGCGCCAGAAATGTTAGGTGTGACCTCAACAAGTCACCTATTTGTCAGGTTATGTTACCGTTTCCCAATTGTTAGTTAGAGTTCTTATCCAAGCAAAGAGACACAGAGGTATTCAGTATTTCTGCTCAGAAGTCCGTCGTTAACTCTGACTTTCTCTGACTGACTCTGGCTCTGAGGCTTCTTTATTACATCTTTTATAGACAGAAAAGGGCAAACATCAGCAAATGTAAAAAAACAACATTTTCAAAGAAAAGACAATTCTCCGGGTGTTATCAGCTGATAAGACAATCTTCTGGGCGTAGACTGCTTTTTAGGGCTGATGCGGCCTCTTCTTGATGAGTACGTGACAATAGATGACGAATCCTTATTTTACAGAGAAGGACAGAAAAATACATGTATTTAGTAAGACATACGGTCAACCATTTTGTTTTCCACATACCTTAATCCTTACAAGTTGAAGCCACATACAGTATTAGCAGACATTTGGGGGCTGACATCCATCGGGCAGCATTGTATACCTGTATACCCGGCGTATAAGACGACCCCCGATTTTTGGACATTTTTTTTAAGTGTAAAAGGTAGTCTTATACGCCAGCAAATACAGTAAATAGTACTACAAAACGTTCTGACCGTCTATGGAAAACCTGTGATTGCAGGTGATTACTTCAGTGAGTTTTGGGATGAACACATTTTATTGGAATTTTTGTGGCTTAAAGCCCATTGTCTTCCAAGTTAAATTGGTAGTAAACTGCTGCAGATTAATAAAAAGAAACTGTAAGACAATAGCATAATGTGCTAGTATGCATCGCATACTAGCACATAATTAAATACCATGAAACAAAGCCCTTCCAGAGGCGCCCGGTCACCGCTGAGAGGGCTGACATCTTCCCCCAGCCTTTTTTCCGGGTTCGTGGGCTCCGGCGTTGTGCGTGGCTGGAGTCATGATGAAATCGCTCCTGTGTATGTGTGCCAGAGCCCTCAGTTCCGGCAAGAAGCTCTGAAGGTCCGGTGGTATGCCAGACTTTCAGAGCGCATGCCCCGAGGACATGCAGGGTGAATGTCTCCTAAATGGTGCACGTTTAGGAAATATTAATTTTACCTACAGGTAAGCCTTATTATAGGCCTTATTATAGCTTTACCCATAGGTAAAAATAACAAAGCGAGCTTTACTACCACTTTAAAGCAGGACTAAAAGGAATGATAATCACAGTTCCTCCAATGGTCCCGTCCCTCATCAGCATTGGTATTTTTTTCTGTGTACTGGTTTTCAGCCATCTTCATTGGCCAGTGCGGGATGACATCACTCCTGCACATGCTCGGTAGCTAGTCATTCTGGCACACAGGGATCAGGCTGGCCACTGTAAGCTGAGCTGCGCATGCGCAGCTCAGTGTACATTCTTCTGATCGATGTGAGCAGGCAGGTAAGTGTTTTTTTTAGCAGAGACCACACCAAGCTGCATGCTGTATACTGCTTAGCCTAGGCAATACAGATCGTAGCTCTAATACACTGGAGATGTGACAACGCCGGTGTCTTTCTTAAGGAATCTTGTTCACGTTCGTGAGGACTGTGACCTGTACTCTTTCCACTGGACGACAGAGAATCTAAGCAGCTGTAGGAGGGTAGTGCAGCTGAGTTCAACTCAGAAGTGACATGAATCTAAAGCCTCATACACACGATTGGATTGTTGGCCAACAAAATCGTGGACTTTTGTCCGAAGGGTGTTGGTCCAAACTTGTCTTGCATACAAACGGCAAGGCATTGTCGGCCAACAAATACGAACATAATTGTCTGCCAACTATGTTGTTTTCAGCTCTTTAGTGCCACACTTTGGGCTTCTGCGGCTAATTTTGTGCTAGTAGAAGTTTGGTGAGTGTTGATTTGTGCTTTTTATTTTGGGCTTTTCATTTCACGGCTTTCAGTTTGTTTCTGAATGGCCGTTCGTTAACCAGCTATGTTGCGGAATTCGAGGAGATAATGTGTTATTTATTATTGGCCTTGGAGTTATTGCTTTGACCCAAGTCCAGGAACAGGAGAAGTTCTTGGACCAAAAATTGGTTGCTTTATTAATCGTGACCAATTATGTCATATGCCTTTGCTGCGGGAGCTCCAGGATAATAATCCAGATGATTTTCGGAATTATCTCCAGATGACGGACCCCTGCTTTCACCAACTCTTGGAATTGTTGATCCCCTATATTAAAAAGCGGGACACATGCATGAGGCTTTTATTTTATTTTTTGGTTGAATAATAATGTTTTGATTTATTATATTTTCTATATTTTTGGATGCATAGAATGTACTTTTTGGTGAAGTTCTATTGGCAGATAGCATGTCTAATTTTGTTTTCTTTTTTAATGCACAGTAAAACAAATTGTAGAGAATAATACTTGGCTATGTGTTTTACTTCAAATGACAGTTTGGGAGTAGGCAGTTAGATAAAAAATAAATAAAAAAAATGTAAAATTGACAAGGGACACCATAGTTGTATCTTTGATCTTAAAAACTACAGGATAATGGTGTTGTGGTAACTTGCCCAAAAAAAGCATAATAATATTATTCTTTATCACTAGAAAAAAAAAGCCTTGGAAAATTAGTTTGCAATAACTCCATCAGTATCACCAGGAAAGCAGCTTCATTATTATCCCATTAAGAAGAAGAGAATTGTGCACTGCATTTCGAGATTTCATAATTTGCCTTGACATAAATGTTAATTCTCCATTTCTAACACTAGTTTAGAAGACGGACTGCTTGTGGCTCGTCCTTGCTTCCGAGCATGCGTGTTTGTACTTTGGACTTTTGTCCGATGGACTTATGTACACGCGCTCGGAATATCCGACAACAGACATTTGTGCGCGGAAAATTTATATGCCTGCGATCCAATATTTGTCCACTGAAAAGGATGGAGAATGGAGCATACACACGGTCGGATTTTCCGCCAACAGCCTGTCATCACGCAATTCCCATCAGAAAATCCGATCGTGTGTACGAGGCTTTCATCAAACTGCCTCTGACATCCTTAACTGACTACAGGAAGCGGTATGTACAGCGGTCTTCCCTTGAACTTGATTGTCCCCTTTGAATCATCTATACTGATGCTCTTTTGATGCCAGTCTTTTGGGTGTAATATCAATCAATGGCCCAACCTAAAATCAGCTGTTATGTCAGGAATCTGACACAATAGGATCCAAATAACGCCAGATAGACTTTCCTGTGAGTTCTGGATTTAATGAGTTTGGGCCACTAGGACATCATACCCCTCATTTATTTTCTGGCTACTCGGGATACGTTCAAGGACATTATTTTCTCCTGTTTTCATTGCTATAATGCGCTATTCCACTGGATTCATCTAATTGGGATACCAATATAGTCAAATACAATTGCTGTGCTATATGTGATATTTTCCAAAGACTTTATTCAGTTGTCGTGTATTCAACAATGTGATATACTAATATAGCCCTAGGCAATTGTGTTATTCAACGTGTATTATTTCCCTTTTTATCACTAAAGCCCTGGACGATTTTGAAAAAAGAAACAACATTTTTTACTTTCAACTATAAAACCTATCCAATAATTTTAAAAAAATCAAATTTCTTCATAAATTTAGGCCAATATGTATTCTGCTACATATTTTTATAAAAAAAAAATACTAATAAGTGTACATTGATTGGTTTACACAAAAGTTATTGGTGTGCGTCTACAAACTATGGGATATTTTAATGGAATTTTTATTTATTTATTTATTTTACTAGTAATGACAGTAATCAGCGACTTATTGCGGGATTGCGATATTGCGGCGGACAATCACACTCTGACACTTTTTTTGGAAACCAGTGACACTAATACAGTGATCAGTGCTAAAAATATGCACTGTCACTATACTAATGATACTGGCTGCAAAGGGGTTAACATCAGGGGCGATCAAAGGGTTAACTGTGTGCCTAGCCAGTGTTTTTTTACAGTGTGAGAGGAGCTTTTCTAGGGGAAGACATTAATCCTTGTCCCTGCTTTGCAGGAAAACACGATCCATGCCTTCCCTCCTGACAGAATGGCAATCTGCCTTGTTTACAGACTGCCGCTCCGCCTCTGTACCGAACAATCGGTGGGTGCCAGCGGACTTCGAGTCAGTGGTACCCGCACATTGGCTCTCACTGTGATTATTCACACCTGCTACCCGGAAGTGCAGAGTCACGTATATATGTGATCATGTGCACAGGACCCATCTTGCTATAGGGCGATCGGCAAGTGATTAATACTGGCAGTCCTGTAACTTACAATTGTCCGAAGCTGGAACGGTAAAGGAGGCCTGAATATCAATGCGCACGGACAGTATTGACAGTCAGTGTGCATTGAGAACAACACTGGAACCAACATGGTGCGGTATACATCCACCACAATTTGCGGAAGAAACTTTGGGGACCACCAAAATTTTCTCGTGGACCATCAATGGTCCACAGACCACTGGTTGGCATCCGCTGCTTTAGTACAAGTCTGATTTCAAAAACCCATATATACTGTTGCAATAAAAAAGTATGTAAACCCTTTTGGAATGATATGGATTTCTGCACAAATTGGTCATAAAATGTGATCTAATCTTCATCGAAGTCACAATAGACAATCACAGTCTGCTTAAACTAATAACACACAAATAATTAAATGTTTCCATGTTTTTATTGAACACACCCTGTAAACATTTACAGAGCAGGTGGAAACAGTATGTGAACCCCTAGACTAATGAGATCTCCAAGAGCTAATTGGAGTGAGGTGTCAGCCAACTGGAGTCCAATCAATGAGATGAGATTGGAGGTGTTGGTTACAGCTGCCCTATAAAAAACACCCACCAGTTCTTGGTTTGCTTTTCACAAGAAGCATTGCCTGATGTGAATGATGCCTCGCACAAAAGAGCTCTCAGAAGACCTACGATTAAGAATTGTTGACTTGCATAAAGATGGAAAGGGTTATAAAAGTATCACCAAAAGCCTTGCTGTTCATCAGTCCATGGTAAGACAAATTGTCTATAGATGGAGAAAGTTCAGCACTGCTGCTACTCTCCCTAGGAGTGGGCGTCCTGTAAAGATGACTGCAGAAGCACAGCGCAGACTGCTCAATGAGGTGAAGAAGAATCCTAGAGTGTCAGCTAAAGACTTAAAAAAGTCTCTGGCATATGCTAACATCCCTGTTAGTGAATCTACGATACATAAAACACTAAACAAGAATGGATTTCATGGGAGGATACCACAGAGGAAGCCACTGCTGTCCAAAAAAATATTGCTGCACGTTTACAGTTTGTACCAGAGCACCTGAATGTTCCACAGCAGTACTGGCAAAATATTCTGTGGACAGATGAAACCAAAGTTGAGTTGTTTGAAAGAGACACACAACACTATGTGTGGAGAAAAAGAGTCACAGCACACCAACATCAAAACCTCATCCCAACTGTGAAGTATGGTGGGGGGGCATCTTGGTTTGGGGCTGCTTTGCTGCATCAGGGCCTGGACGGATTGCTATCATCGAAAGAAAAATTAATTCCCAGGTTTATCAAGACATTTTGCAGGAGAACTTAAGACCATCTGTCCACCAGTTGAAGCTCAATAGAAGATGGGTGTTACAACAGGACAACAACCCAAAACATAGAAGTAAATCAACAACAGAATGGCTTAAACAGAAGAAAATACGCTTTCTGGAGTGGCCCAGTCAGAGTCCTGACCTCAACCCAATTGAGATGCTGTGGCAAGACCTCAAAAAAGCGATTCACACCAGACATCCCAAGAATATTGCTGAACTGAAACAGTTCTGTAAAGAGGAATGGTCAAGAATTACTCCTGACCGTTATGCATGTCTGATCTCCAACTACAGGAAACGTTTGGTTGAAGTTATTGCTGCCAAAGGAGGTTCAACCAGTTATTAAATCCAAGGGTTCACATACCTTTTCCACCTGCATTGTGAATGTTTACAGGAAGATCAGATCATATTTTATGACCAATTTGTGCAGAAATCCATATCATTCCAAAAGGGTTCACATTCTTTTTATTGCAACTGTAGTTGAATATGAGCCAAATTTGCTTTTATTGATCCACATTTGATAATCATTCACTCACTTGTAGGGAGTAAATGACTCCATGGCCAGATTTCTGATGATCCAAATATGGAGAGAAATTCTCTTGCATATGGTACTGAAGTTTCAGCAATTTTGGACGTAAATTGCAGGCGCTTGTTTTGCGCATATATGCACGTTCGCACTTACAATACCTTCCTAGGCGAAATGAATGAATATTTATGCTCAGATTGTAAGCTCCAACGAGCAGGGCCCTCTGATTTCCCCTGTATTGAATTGTATTGTAACTGCACTGTCTGCCCTCATGTTGTAAAGCGCCGCGCAAACTGTTGGCACTATATAAATCTTGTATAATAACAATAATAGTAATAATAATATATGTGTATTTGAGTGCATTTTGTGTGGATGTGCACGTACCAGGGTAAAATGCTGACTGGAAACGCTTTTTATTTTATTTTTAACTCAAAATTTAGCAGATCTTGTTTTCGCACCTGTGTGTACAGGGGGCTGCATTTTAGATCAGTAAAGAAGAAAAATGCTGTACTGAGCTTTCTCAAGCTGCTTTGTACAAGAGGCCTTTGAGTACAGCAGCCCAAGTATATACCTGTAGTCATCATGTACTTTTGCTTCTCTGCATGATTTGTAAAGTAAGCACATGTTCTAAATTTCTGCTTGATATTTGGCTATACTCATTTATGCCCATGGTGTTTTAAAGAAAGGGCCTGATTGAGCAGCCCCTAGATAATGTGAGCTTACTTTAAAATGACTAATTCCATCCACTTTGTCCTAGCCTTGTCATAATGGACAATAAAATCGGATCAGCATGAGCCAGAAATAACTGGAACTTTTGCAGCTTTCAGTGTGATATTTGTTCAAATGTCAGAGCATTTTAGTGTTCACAAGCCGGATGCTTTCAGCATTTTTTAGATTACTAATGCGACCCGCATGTCTATTACTCCTTCAGTTAATAAACAGCCTTTATGGTATTTTCCTTTCTCTAGTTATTAATTTTTCTTCTTGTTAATGGATGACTGACAATGGCCACACTACTGCTTAGGGATCAGAGATCTATAACTTTACATCACAAAAGGCCAATATAGACGTAGCAACAGGTCACTTCTTTACACCAATATATTATGTGATCTGTATGACATATATTATACGGTGTAATACATATATACAGTATAAATATCATTTTATTTTTTTTCTTAGCATTAAAACCCTTTTAGAAAATGAGCCAAGCTGGTGACTGAACAAAGCAAGCATATCTTGCCAATAGTATTGTTTTGAAAGATCAAATATGTGTCAAATACAACTGTAATCTTATATGAGCTATTGCTCAGAAACAATGGTATGCCCTGCCACTGGGTTAGGAAGTTAGACATTCTTTCACCTGGGGCAGTCCACCATCCCAGGGTTGCCCTACATACAGAGTGCAGAGTTTAAGGGTGCACTGTGTACAGAGTGCAGGATTGAGGAGTGCGCTACATAAAGAGTGCAGAGTTTTGGGGTGTGCTGTGTACAGAATGCAGGGTTTAGGGGTACCTATGTAAAGAATGCAGGGTTTGGGGGTGCCTATATACAGAGTGCAGGGTTTAGTGTTTTGCTACATACAGAATGCAGAGTTTTATGGTGCACTGTGTACAGAGTGCAGGGTTTAGGGGTGCGCTACATACAGTGTGTAGAATTTCAGGGTGTGCTGTGTACAGAGTGCAGGGTTGAGGAGTGCACTACATACAGAGTGCAGAGTTTAAGGGTGCACTGTGTACGGAGTGCAGGGTTGAGCAGTGTGCTACATACAGAGTGCAGAGTTTCGGGGTGTGCTGTGTACAGAATGCAGGGTTTAGGGGTGCCTATGTACAGAATGCAGGGTTTGGGGGTGCCTATATACAGAGTGCAGGGTGTAGTGGTCCGCTACATACAGAATGCAGTGTTTTATGGTGCACTGTGTACAGAGTGCAGAGTTTAGGGGTGTGCTACATACAGAGTGTAGAGTTTCGGCATGTACTGTGTATAGAGTGTAGGGTTTAGCGGTGCCTATGTACAGAGTGCAAGGTTTAGGGGTGCGCTACATGCAGAGTCCAGAGTTTCAGGGTTCACTATGTACAGAGTGCAAGGTCGAGCAGTGCGCTACATACAGAGTGCATACAGAGTGCAGAGTTTTGGGATGTGCTGTATATAGAGTGCAGGGTTTAGGGGTGCCTATGTACAGAGTGCAAGATTTAGGGGTGATTATCATTGCTTGCTGCTATAGCTGCTGGCAGTGTTCACATGAAAAAAATCTGGCAGGCTGGTTGTACTGAAGTTGATCGATGGAGTGACTGCAGTACAACCAGCCTGCCCAGTATTGAATCTTGGCCAGTCCCTGCTGAACTGGCCAAGATTCGATCTATCTATGGCCCGGATCAAGTGTAGTGCCGCTACTATTGGCACTCAAAAATATACAGTATGTGCTCTACACTTTAGCAACTTGACTCCTGTTGAACATTGTTACTTGTATAATGTTACTATTTTTACTGGGGGGTTTTTTCCTCTCTAAATCCTAGCTCTGCAGATATTGTACAATCCTGCGAGATAAATACCTTATTTTCTCCATTATTCTCCATCTTATTATGTATCATTCTATCCAGGGTTATTGATAACCCTTCGGTGTTGAACTCATCACTATATTTGTATTTACCTTTATTATTGTGTGTTGGAATAATTGGCACAAATGCTTTTCTTTTATTTTTTCCCTGTAATATCCTTTATTACTGCATTATTTAAAACATAAAAAAAAAAAAGTGATTATACAAAAAAAATTAAAAAATGACCCAAACAATGGTTGCGCTACAAATACAGATGTGCATGGTTGGAGTGTATCATTGTTTGTTTTTCTCTACAATGTTAGTCTTGTCAGTTAGTTATGTCAGTTGTTTATCTGTTTTGCAGCTTCCTCCCTCAATGTGCGCACGTGTGAAGGATACCCGGGGCAAGGAGACGTGTACCATTCGGGATTTCACTGCCCACGTTTAAGTGACTCTCATGAGCATATGTATTGCTGCTATACCGGAAACAACTCTCTGAAATATTGCTGCAAACAGGACGAGTTTGAAACTGTAATGAAAGTAAATCTGTCTGAAAAAATTGCTACCTACATTTATAGGTAAGTCTATAATATTTGCATATTGGCTTTTAGTATTGGGAGCTTTGCACTGATAGTTTTTGCTGCAATATCTTGTAGGGTTGTAACCCTAAAAAAAAAAAAAAAAAAAAGAGCGACCCTGTTCATTTAAAGCAGGTCAGTTACGTGTGTTGTCTAATATGTCCCTTTCTATGCGGTAAAATACCTGGTTGATCCTCCCTGTTCATGTGTCCCCTTAGTCTCTCCCCCCCCCCCCCCCCACCTGTCAGCTCCTGTGTGTGAGGCTTTGCGCAATCTTCCCTCTAATACCAACCTAATGTTAACCTTCCCTTTAGCTCCAATTGAAAACTATAAGGCCCTATAACCAGTGGCGGCTGGTGTTTTTTTTTTTATGGAGGGGGGGGCAGCAAACACACAATCCAGAACCGCCACCCCCCAGCCCCCCCTTCCCACCCACTCGCTGTCTTACCCCATCTAGGTGGCAGGTGACGGGCATCGGGGCAGGCATGTCCGCTCAACCATCATGGCGGCCGTGCATCTCCTCCCCTCCTCCTAGGTGACAAATAGGGTCGTCTGTCCTTTCAGCCAATCATATGATGGGTCTCACGATCTGCTTCCTGATTGGCCGGGAGGAGGTGTGCCCCAAGCCCACCTTAGTTTGAAGCCTATTAGAGCCTTTAGCTCTAATCAAAATACCCCCCATTGGAATCCATGCATCCAGCGTCCTGAAAGGGGGCGGATGCATGGATAGGGGGGCAGCGCCCATGCGCCCTTAATGGATGGGCCGCCCTTGCCTATAACTCTAACACTAATCTTATCTATACCTCCATCCTTCACACTAGCCCTCTTTATAAACCTAACCCTTACACTGATAACCCCAGTCCTAACACAAACTCTCCCTATGTTTATACCCCTAGCATTAGGCCTCCTTTTAACCCCAACCCTAACATTTAGGCTACATTCACCCTGGCTGGTGCCAATTGCAGTGGTGTGAATCTTCTGATTTCTGCTGCTGTGAGTGGCTAAGTGCAGCTTCTGGACTTGTTCAATTTAATGAACGGTTTCCGGTGGCTGTGACTATTCACAGTTCTATGCACAGCCAGCAATTACCTGCAGTAATTGTTGCTGGACGCAGCAGCACCTAGCCGCTCATAGCAGCAGCAGGAATCAGAATATTCTTGCCGCTGGTCAAGTGCTTAAACACGTGCCCCCTGTCCACGGTCAAATGATGACGGAACGGTGCGGCTCTCATTCTGGGTGGACGTCATATGATGGCGCACCCGAATTGCCACTCCCGTGCGCCGGAGGGCGTGCAAGCACAACGATTGCGGCTGCGCCGTGTTGCTAGGACACGCGTGGCCCTGATCTCTGTAAATACAGGAAGTGCCGGTAATCAGCTCTCAATGCCTCACACTGACAGAGTGTATGGCGAGGAGAGCCGATCAGCAGAATCTCCTCGTAGGGGAGAACAGGGCATGTAATCAGGGCACTCATCATCAGTGCCCTGATTATAGTAAAGCCCCAGAAGTGCCACCAATCAATTCCCACCAACTAGGGCCCATCAGTAACACAAATCAGTGCCCATTACAGTCAGAGTGCCACCTATCCGTACCACCTATCAGTGCCCATCAGTGCCACTTAATAGTGCCTCCTCATCTGTACCACCTTATCAGTGCCTATAAGTGCCACCTTATCAGTACTGCCTCCTCGATGCACATCAATGAAGGAGAAAAATTACTTATTTACAAAATTTACTGGCAGAAACAAAGAAAAACTTTTTTTTTTGGTCTTTTTTTTGTAAGAAATAAAAAACCCATTGGTGATTAAATACCACAAAAAGAAAGCTCTATATGTGTGAAGAAAATGATAAAAAAATAATTTGGATGCAGTGTAGCATGACCGCGCAATTGTCATTGAAAGTGTGACAGCGCTGAAAGCTGAAAAATGTATTGAAGTGGTTAACGACACTTCCAAAAACACATCTGCAGACCAAAAATCTACCATAATGACACACCAGAAACATGTCTGTATACACAACCTGTACCGTACTGACACAATTGGGGACAAGTAAATACCTACAATTAAATCTAAAATATCAACAACAAAGAATATAAAACACATCCCAAAAATTCTGCATGTTCAGAGTAAGGCCTGGTTCGCACTGATGCGATTTCAGATGTGACTGGGGTCGCACTGTATTGCATGCTAATGGAAATAACAATGGTGCCCATTCAAATCAATGCAGGTGCAACTTTGGAAAAGGCCTGTGCTACTTTGGTGTGATTTACAGCGTGACTGGGCCCCAGAAAATATGCAAACCCTATCCAAAATGCAACCAGTCACATCAAAGTTGCACTACATAATCCCACTGCAAACTGAATCAAAATGACATCACAGTAGTGTGAACTGAGCCTGAGCCATCCCCCCCCCCATTGACTACGGCTTTAAAATTGTGGGACTTCATCTGAAATCGCACAATTTCAAGTCGCATCTGTGTGTCTTCAGGTGCAACTTTGAAGAGATCTGATCTTACTTACAAATTGTGAATATTCAAAGTAAATTATAAAAATTGGGAATGTTTAAAAGTAGACTTTATTGATTTGTTGGGGTGAGTTAATACATGTTATGTTGCGCAATATGGTTTAGTAGGTTTAAGACAGCCTTCGATTTTAAATGGGCTGCCAACATACCGCAATGGACCAAGAAAACATTTGATCATCTTTTTCTTTTTTCTTTTTTTTTTTGCAATGCAGTGCCCCACAACATGCGGTACTACATTTGCCCTTTACAGTACAGTATGTTGGACTGCCATTCACAATGAATGGCATTGCACCACACATAAAGAGGTGCTTTGCAGAAATCTGTGCATTCAACCACAGGTTACCATAAGTGCCAGGATAAGATCATCTAGTGCCCAGGGCAAAGATGCCAAACTGCGCCCCCCTTTTATTATGTGCTAGACGTGCAGAAAAAAACAATTCGTTTTGTTCAATTGATTACTTTTTATAATTTGAAAACAATTTGAAATTGATTAGAAAACGATTCAAATTTCATCCAAAAATTTTTTCGTTATTTTGGATTCGTTTAAATTCGGTCCTATTATAATTCTGAAATTTTCAAAAAACAAAAATTTGTCCGAATTTCAGTTCGGAACAAAACTAACTGCTCATGTCTATTATGTGCGAGCTTGTGAGGAGGAGGGGGAGAGAGAGAGAGTACAGCCTGCACCTCCTTCTGGCTCTCCCCTCCTCTCTTTGCTGCTTCCATACTGAGCTGACAGATATAGTGATGCATCCCATGCCTAAAATACACGCTGTGCCCAGGGCAGCCGTCCCTTGTGCCCAGGGCAGCCGTCCCTTCTGCCCACCCCTTGTACCATTACAAACAGGTGTAAACGGGGCCTTATTATTATAAAAGAAATCTTGCAACAAAAAAAAAGAGTAATTATTATAATTTTCATCACAGTCACAATTTCATCCTCAGATGACCCCAGGACAGATGTCAGCAGGAAAGAAAAGCAGATCTCTTCATTAGAGGCAGTATTAGCCCCAATGCCGACATCCGTTTACACGTTGTGTATTTGTTTAAATTGTCAATTGTCATTGTAAATCTGAGAGTAATTTTTTTTTTTCTTTGGTGTATTTTTGTAAGGAGCCCGCTTCCTCTGCTTGGCATCGGCTTCTACGGACTTCTGATTCTTTCACTGATGATCGTAGATTTCATCTATTACTACAGACTCAATAAGAAAGCTTTCTGCAACATGCTAAGTCATACTTGGATTGTGAAGCACCTCGTCCTTCCAATTTTCCATAGAAACCCAAATAAAGGCATTGAGCAGTGGAACAAAGGTGTAACGGATAGAATGGCGGCTGATGGCAGACAGGGCGGGCACAAGCCTTTAGATGGCAGAGTGTGAAGATGCCGCGGAGGTGGAAGAACAATAGAGAGCTGATAAATATTAAGACTGAACCACCAAGATAATAGTAATATTTATACGCTTTGACAACACAAAAATCATGACTTGGTAAGAGGGAAGTAATCATTCATTCTCGCTGTTCCAGGAGATATGTAGAAGACCAGCTTTCAAGATATGAATACTAATAGAGGCTGTGTTAACCCCTGCATTACCCATACATACCATGTATTGTGACCTAGAACGTTCCTTCTCCTGGCGTCTAAAGGTAAATGGCAGGCTTGGAGGTGATCTATTAGTAGAGCAATTATGTTTCCTATTTAGGGCTGAGCAAAAAGGTTTTCACTTTGCCAAAATTTGGGAAATATCTAGACAATTCAGTAACGTTCTTCAATTTGCAACGGAATCAATGAGGAAGGCAAAATTAAAGCAGTATTAACCATTTTACTGCCCCGTACACACGGTCCGATTTTCCGTCTGAAAATGTTCGATGGGAGCATACGTGTTGTGTGTCACCGCGTTCTTGACGTTCGCAATTTCCGACCAACTTTATGTGACCGTGTGTATGCAAGACAAGTTTGAGCAAACATCCGTCTGAAAAAATCCATGGATTTTGTTGTCGGAATGTCCGATTGTGTGTACGGGGCAAAAAAGTTTGTAAACCTCTGGAAAAAAAAAAAACCCTGCAAGACAAAGGCATAATGAGCTAGTATGCATCGCATACTTACCTTAGAACGATGCTTTGGATCGGTGTCGGCCCTCCAAATACAGCGAGGGCATCTTCCACCGGAGTTACTTCCGGGTTCGTAGCTCCGGCGCTGTGTTTGACCAGAGCTGCAATGACGTCACTGCCGCACATGTGCGCGGGTGGCGCCGGTCACGGCATGGCTAGTGAAGAAACGGCACGAGTGAGCCATTTCTTCAGTGAGCATGTGCCGATAACGTCGGCACAGGCGGATATAGTGAATAGCTCCTAAACTAGATAATCACTGTACCTACAGGTAAGCCTTATTATAGGCTTACTTGTAGGTAAAAGTGGTAGGGTTTGCAACCACTTTAAGGCTCGGAAGGATTTACCCCCTTAACGATCAGGCCATATTTTGCGATACTGCACTGCGTCGCCCAACTGACAATTGGTCGTGCCACGTTGTACCCAAATACAATTTATTTTCTTTTTTTCCCACAAATAAAGCTTTCTTTTGGTGGTATTTGATCACCTCTGCGTTTTTTTTCCGCTATAAACAAAAAAAGAGCGAAGATTTTGAAAAAAAAAAAAGCAATAATTTTAACGTTTCCCTATAATAAATATCACCAAAAATTCAGTTTAGGCCAACATGTATTCTTCCGCATATTTATGATGTAGGTTTAGGAGATATTTATTATACCTACAGGTAAGCCTTATTATAGGTTTACCTGGAGGTAAAAATTACTAAGCAGGGTTTACAACCTCTTTATTACAGCTTTAAAGTATTCTTTAGTGTTTCCTAATAGTGCAATGAGTTTGACTCCTAAAGGTTACAAAAGCTCCTTCATCATTCCCAAACCTGCTCTTGTGCCACCCTGATTACCTGGGAACCAGACAATGGATACTTTGCTGAAATTAATATGATGAATGATTGCCATTTTATTGCCTGCATATTGTAATGATTGAGTATTGCCATGACTGCCCATTTGCTGCCCACTTATCATCACAACTGTCAGTTCCTTGCCAGTGTGTTGTCATGATGGCTCATTTCTTGGCAAAGAGTTGTCATGAATGCTTCTTTGTTTACCACATATTGTAATGGTTGCCCATTTGTTGGCTGACTATTGTCATGATGGCCATTTGTTGCCCACGTATCATCACAACTGCCCATTTCTTGCTCATGCATTGTCACAATTGCCTGTTTTGTGCCCATTGTAACCATTGCCTGTATGTTTTTGAAATATTGTCAAGACTACTTATTTGTTGTCTGACTATTGTAATGACTGCTCATTTGTTGCCAACATATTGTCACAATTGTCCTTTCCTTCCCTGTATAATTTAATGATCAAACAAAAATAAGATTGCCGATATCTCACTATCATATAAGAGCTGTGATTCTTGTTACAGAGATAAACACAGCAATCCTCTATTTGCTGACTCACGAGTTAAGCCGCAGGGGTAGGCAACCTTGGCCCTCCAGCTGTGGTGAAACTACAAATCCCATCATGCCTCTGCCTCTAGGAGTCATGCCTGTGATTGTCAGGGTCTTGAAATGTCTCATGGGACTTGTAGTTTCAAAACAACTGGAGGGCTGAGGTTACCTACCCCTGCTCAAGGTGTAATCCAGGTAATCATAGGCAAGATGAAACAGAAAAGTGAAGATAGACCCCACCTAAAAGTAAATACCATGGACTAAGCAGCTCATAAAGGGATCTTTACAATGTGTAGGCAACAAATGGGCAATTGAGATAAACCGTAAATCATGAAAATTTATAGGCAAAGAAAAGGCGATCATGAAATTAGGAAACAGAAAGGTGAGGATAGACCCCACCCAAAAGTAATTACCACATACTAAGCAGCTTATAAAGGGATCTTTAATGCAAAATTCATAACAGTACAAAAAACTGGATTAAAAAAATTCCACCACCAACACCCAAGCAAGAGAGTTAAAAAACAGACAACATTGTTTATAATTGATGCAGCTGCTTGATTCATACAGCTCACTCATACATTATTCACCTATAAGCCCGTTAACTGGCATAGTGGCCTGAAAGGTGCTATTATTAACCACTTGATAAAGAACTTGCCAAAAAAGTTTATAGATGGGTGGCCAGATCACATATAAATACGTGTTCTTGTGTGTGTGTGTATGGCTCCAAGAATCACATAGAGGGGGAGAAGTCCAAAATACACCGTATGTCAATGACAGATCAAAAAGCCAAAGTTTGCCTACAATCCCAGGGACTATCACCGAGATTGTAAGGTACATCTGCTGGTCTCCTGTGGCCTATTTCCCCCTATTTCAGCTCCACAAAAATGGAACTATGGCTAACTTAACAGAAACCAATTTTCCCTATAAGATTGTGGTGTTGATGTGAGGGTGACACCCAGTGGTGAAAAGTATATTTGCACCCTTGTTTATTAGGGTATAAATAAATGTTCAGCCCTGACCATCCCAGATGAAGCTCAAGTTGATTGGGCGAAACATGTAGGACAATACCACGATTCGTCATCATATCCAATGCAGTCTGCTTACCTGCACATGCTCAATGGACTCCTTGATCACCATGGCACCCATCTTGGATTAGGCATGCTAAGCCATTGCCCCACAAGATCAGACATGACAAGAGGTGAACGCTCCAATCTCCAGTAAAGCCTCCTACACCGACCCCAGCCTCACACTGATCACCTGCACTCTGCCAGTGTGAGTAAACCGGTCATCCAGGGCTGGAACGCAAGTGGGAACCTACCATATCGGGGTTGGGTGAGCGGACCTGCGGGTCTTTGATCCTTTCTATGGCTTAATGACATGTGCCTTTAGACCATCAATGGTGGTAAAGTGCCACAGTTAGCACCAGCAGTTTTCATGTTTAAACACAGCAGCACTAAGAACTGCATTATACACACTTGAAGGGCTGTCATCAAACGTTTTAATCCAGTGTTTGCCTTACCAAACTGATTCCATATAGTGGAATTTCAGACCGTGGATATAACAACACAGTAACTTTGGCTTTTTGATCTGTTGTTTGACATACAGTGTATTGGTGATCTGGCCACCCATCTATAAATTTTTGGGGAAGTTCTTTTTGAACCCTGAAGATCTTTATCAAGTGGTTCATAATAGCATTTTCCAGCCCACTACACCAGTTAATGGGCTTATATGTGAATGATGTATAAGCGGTATGAATCAAGAAGCTGCATCAATTGTAGACAACGTTGTCTGTTTTTTAACTCTCTTGCTTGGGTGTTGGTGGTGGAATATTTTAATCCAATTTTTGGTCCTATTATGAATTTTGCATTAAAGATCCCTTTATAAGCTACTTAGTCCATGGTAATTACTTTTAGGTGGGGTCTATCCTCACCTTTCTGTTTCATAATTTCATGATCGCATTTTCGTTGCCTATAAATTTTCATGAATTCCTGTTTATCTCAATTGCCCATTTGTTGCCCACCCACTCATTGTAACAATTGCCAATTTGCTCCCCGCATATTTTCACCATTGAACATTTCTTGTCCATATATTGTCATAATTGCCATTTTGTTAACTGCCGTCTCTAACAACTGCCTATTGGTTTCCATCTTATTGTAGCAACTGCTCATATGTTGCCCTTGTATTTTTAGAATTGCTCTTTGCTTTGCCCATGTATTGTTCCAGATGTCGGCTTGTTTCACGAGTGCTATAATCATTGCCTATTTGTTGCCCGCATATTATAACAATTGCCTATTTGTTCCTAATGTATTGTAGCAATTTCTTATTTGTTGCCTGTCTGTTGTCATAGTTGCCCATTTATTGCCTGTGTATTCTACTGCAAGTTTTTGTTTGTTGCCCGTATATTGTCACAGCTGCCCATTTTTGTCTGTTGCCCGTATATTGTTACAGCTGCCTATTTGTTGCCTTTGTATCCTCACTCACTACTTTTTTTTTTGGTTTGTTGCTACCACGTGCTTCGCTATTAGACCCTTTAACCCATTGTTGCGTGACATTTACGAATTGGTGGCTAGAGTTATGCCCTGTACACACGATTGGACTTTCCAACAACATAACTGTGGAATTTTGTTTGAAGGTTGTTGGCTCCAACTTGTCTTACATACACATGGTCACACAAATAAATGTTGGCCAACAATTACGAACGTAGTGACGTACAAGACAAACGGCGAGCCGATAAAAAGGAAGTTCAATAGTCATGCACCACCCTTTGGGCTCCTTCTTCTAATGAAGTGTTTGGTGAGAATTGATTCTGAGCATGCATGTTTGTCCTTTGGACTTTTGTCCGACGGACTTGTGTACATGATCGCAAAGTCCGACAACACATATTTGTTGGCAGAAAATTTGAGAACATGCTAGCCAACATTTTTTGGCGGAAATTCCGACAACAAATGTCTGTTGGAGCATACACACAGACTTTCCGCCAACAAGGTCACATCCAACATTTGTTGTCGGAAAATCCGATCGTGTGTACGGGGCATTAGAGTCATTGGGCTTATTAAGCAACATGGGTAGGATTTTTTTTTTAAGTTAGAACTTTCTTCAAGCAAATTTTTCTAAGCAAGCTTCATGGGGGTTTTTTTACTAAAGGCAAATCCACTTTGCACTGAAAGTGCACTTGGAAGTAAAGTCGCTGTAGATACAAGGGGGACATGCAAGGAAAATAAAAAACAGAATTTTAGCTTGCACATGATTGGATGATAAAATCAGCAGAGCTTCCCATCATTTTAGATCTACCCCTTAGATTTAGAGCGACTGCAATTTCAAGTGCACTTGCAGTGCAAAGTGGATTTACCTGTCGTAAGCAACCCCCATGGTGTCATTAGAGGCCAATTTCATCAAAATTATGGAGATGGCTACATCTGTTAAGCAGAAATCACTTTGCTTTTCCCTATTCATGTTGTGTAGTAGCAATGGTGAACTACTGTCAAGTCTCAACTGAAGCAGTTCTAGATTCTCAAATACAGACACAGCACTCAGATCAATATTTTGAAATTGCTTGTATCATACAACAATCATCGGATAACTGTTGATGCCTTTAAGACCAGATCGTTATGGTTGCTATACCCCTATACTACATTAGTATAGATGCTTTTCATCCTTCCAATAATCTTTGGGTTATACATTAAAATGGAAGTAAACCCTTCCAAACAACTTTGACCTACAGGTAAGCCTAGATTAAGGCTTACCTGTAGGTCCAAGTAATATCTCCTAAACCTATATGGTTTAGGAGATATTTGCCCGAAAATGTGCACCGCTGTCTACGGCGCATGCGCCGTAGACAGCGGCGCGCAGGCGCACTAAATGCGGCAAGTCCAAGAATGGATTTGCCTAATTTGTCGACTCCCGTGCGCATGCGCGGGAGTGACGTCATCGCGGCTCCGCCGAATGGCAGCGTCGGAGCTCCGAGACGCGACTCCCGTGCGCATGCGCGGGAGTGACGTCATCGCGGCTTCTCCGCTGTCATTCGTCGGAGCTGCGAGAGACGCCACAACCAAGATGGATGCGGCGGACTACAGGTGACAGCGGCGACTTCGCTGGCTCCTGTGTCAGGTAAGTGACACATAATGAGCTACTATGCGATGCATAGTAGTCCATTATGCTTTACCTTTGCAGGGAAAAAAAGAGGAAGTAAACCCATCAGGGTTTACTTCCTCTTTAATGGCAAAGAGGAATGTATCCAAGTAATCATTTATGTACTCAAGAAGCCTTTATGGATATGCATGGATATTGCATGACCACGCTATATGAAATAAGAAAGGGGACTACATGCAAGCTCCTTTGTATATACAGGGAGCATATACTGGACATTCAAACCTCCTAGAATGGCCTTCTGCTGCTTTCAGAAAGATCTGGAGGCAAGGAAAAGTCTGGGAGGCACCCCAATCCCATTCCATTACCCCAACCTGATACAAGAAAAACTTTAATAGCTCCTAGGGAGCGAACGGGCACTGCGGTACAAATTTTTTATTTATTTGTTTTGCTCACTTGTATTTCACTGAGGTCTGGTTTACACTAATGTGACTTCACATGCGATTTGAGTCGCACAGAATCACATGACAACGAGGGAAACCACATTGTTTTCAATGCTGTCCATTCACATCAATGCATCTCAGCACGGAGCGATTTTGGAACCCTGCACCATCAGTCCCTGTCTCAGCAGAAATTTACAAATGAATGTCCCTACCAAAGTCATAAATACAGGGATAAAAGGGGTGGAATTGGAAGACAATTACTGAAATACATGTGTGAGAGAAAAATGATGCACCTAGAACAACTGGACAGAAATACGGACAATTTGCCCAACTCCGGGCAAATAAAAAATGATCCCTGGCAGTGGGGCTGTGTCCGCCCCGTCCGTTAATTGCCCATTCATGTCTAGGGGTTTGCGCTCCAGGATCCTGACAGCGTCCATAACCCTGCTCTAGACACGAGGATGCCAAGGGACAATGCCTCGCTGGACCATGGGGGAGCGCTATCTGCTGGCGAAGCAGAGGATCAGGTAGGAAAAACAGTTTTTCCTCTCCCCTGGACACAACCCCGCTGCAAGAGATCACTTTTTTTCAGCCCGGAGTTGGACTTTATTAAACACGGTGTTCTTAGTTGTAATAATACCAGCTAAAGGGCAAGAAAATTAAAATCACACAACGACCCTGCTGCTTTCGTTTTATTTTTTAAGCATTGTTTAATTTTGACTAACTGTGTCTTACAAGGTGATTTTTAAAGGAATGAATGAATACTTCCTGCACGTTTTTACTAATTATTACATTTAGATGTCACAAAGAGGTTGATTTACTAAATGCAAATAGGCCGTACACATTGCAAGGGATTTTTGTACTTTGCAAAGGATTTTTCCCTTTCCTTGGTGAATGTGGTGCAAAATCACTTTGCAACGAATACCCAATCACGTGCAAGAGCAAAAAAAAAAAAAAAAATAGCTAAGGCAAAATTCCCTTGCAAAGTGAACAGCCTGTTTGCTTTAAACCGACCCCAATGTTTGCCGAAATAGCGAAAAAGACATTCCTTAAAGCCTGGTGCCTTGATTACAGTGATACTGACCTAAAGACCTAAACTGTAAACAATAGCTTTGTGATTTTTGTTTTTTGATAATATTTGTTGGTTAATAACTCTTAATAATTCTTGTATAATAAATTGGAAGTGTGAATTTCAAATATGTACCATAAAAATGAATTTCCTGCTGATAATGATCTGTCGTGTATTAATTAAATAAAGTATGTATTTATTTAGTATTTTTGAGAAGGTTTTGAAAAGCATTACCTAAAAAGTCCTCAACTTACCATCTGGCAATCTTGACTGCTGGCAGAAGAGATCTGGACTTGATAAATGAGTTTTCATTAAGGCAGCCAAGTCTTATGCCGCGTAGACATGACCGGACTTTTCGACGGACTAGATCCGACGGTGTTTCCGACAGACTTTCGGAGGAGTTCCGACGGACTTTCTGAATGAACGGACTTGGCCACACACAATCACACCAAAGTCTGATGGATTCGAATGTGATGACGTACGACCGGACTAGAATAAGGAAGTTCATAGCCAGTAGCCAATAGCTGCCCTAGCGTCAGTTTTTGTCTGTTGGATTAGCACACACACAAGCGGAATTCTCGATAGGAACTGGGTCCGGCGAAAAAATTTGAAACATGTTCTATTTCTAAAGTCCATCAGATTTTTGGACAGCAAAATTGAGCCCACACACGATCGAATTGTCCGCTGAATTCGTTCCGTCAGACCTTTGCTGACGAAAAGTCCGGTCGTGTGTACGCGGCATTAGTGCTGATTTTCTTATCTTTTTGGGTTTGGGTTAGATCACTAGTTCCCCCTTTACTGTGCTTACAGTGGCAGTTCCCATACCTTATGATACATGCATATTGCTGCCAGACAGAATATTTGAGCTATGAATAATTAATTGATGAAATTATACAGTGTTTTACTTTACTAAATAAAAAAATACATTATATAAAATATTGACCCAGTTTCTATATTTTTTGTTTTGTAGGAATCCCTGTTGCTTTTAGGCATGTATCACTATTTGATATAATATTTTGTGGACAGATTGCAGTCATCTGCTACCTTTGTGTCCTGTACCACCATAGAATATGCCACTAAGGAACAATAAATAGAGTGTGGGATCTCATTACATATGCAAACCGGCACTTCAAGCAGTATTACACATGTAAAAATGTAATATACAGTGCCTTGAAAAAGTATTCATACCCCTTGAAATTTTCCACAATTTGTCATGTTACAACCAAAAACATAAATGTATTTTATTGCGATTTTATGTGATAGACCAACACAAAGTGGCACATAATTGTGAAGTGGAAGGAAAATGATAAAATGGTTTTATACATTTTTTACAAATAAATATGTGAAAAGTGTGGAGTACATTTGTATTCAGCCCCCCCGAGTCAATACTTTGTAGAACCTCCTTTCACTGCAATTACAGCTGCAAGTCTTTTTGGGGATGTCTCCACCAGCTTTGCACATCTAGAGAGTGATATTTTTGCCCATTCTTCTTTGAAAAATATCTCAAGCTCTGTCAGATTGGATGGAGAGTCTGTGAACAGCAATTTTCAAGTCTTGCCACAGATTCTCAATTGGATTTTGGTCTGGAATTTGACTGACCCATTCTAACACATGAATATGGTTTGATCTAAACCATTGCATTGTAGCTCTGGCTGTATGTTTAGGGTCGTTGTCGTGCTGGAAGGTGAACCTCTGCCCCAGTCTCAAGTCTTTTACAGACTAACAGGCTTTCTTCTAAGATTGCCCTTTATTTGGCTCCATCCATCTTCCCATCAACTCTGACCAGCTTTCCTGTCCCTGCTGAAGAAATGCATCCCCACAACATGATGCTGCCACCTCCATGTTTCACAGTGGGCATGGTGTGTTCAGGGTTATGTACAGTGTAAGTTTTCCACCACACATAGTTTTGTGCTTTGAGGCCAAAAAGTTCAATTTTGGTCTCATCTGACCAGAACACCTTCTTCCACATGTTTGCTGTGTCCCCCACATGGCTTCTCGCAAACTGCAAACAGGACTTCTTATGGCTTTCTTTCAACAATGGCTTTCTTCTTGCCACTCTTCAATAAAGGCCAGATTTGTGGAGTACACGTCAGTTTAGGTGGACGACCATGTCTTGGTAGGTGTGCAGTTGTGCCATACTCTTTCCATTTTCAGATGATGGATTGAACAGAGCTCCCTGAGATGTTCAAAGCTTGGGATTTTTTTATGACCTAACCCTGCTTTAAAGTGGTTGTAAATCCTTACAAACCACTTTGACCTACAGGTAAGCCTAGATTAAGGCTTACCTGTAGGTCCAAGAAATATCTCCCAAACCTATACGGTTTAGGAGATATTTGCCCGAAGACGGGCACCACTGTCTACGGCGCATGCGCCGTAGACAGCGGTGCGCAGGCGCACTGAGCGTGGCATCGTCGATGACGAAAATGTCGTGCGCATGCGCAGGAGTGACGTCATCGCGGCTTCGCCGAATGACATCGGCGGAGCTGCGAGACCCCACTGAGAAGATGGATGCGCCGGACTACAGGAGACAGCGGTGACTTCACTGGCTCCTGTGTCAGGCAAGTGACACATAATGGACTACTATGCGATGCATAGTAGTCCATTATGCTTTGCCTTTGCAGGGAATGAAAGAGGAAGTAAACCCATCAGGGTTTACTTCCTCTTTAAACTACTCAACAACTTTATCCATGTCTTGTCTGGTGTGTTCCTGGCCTTCGTGATGCTGTTCACTAAGGTTCTCTAACAAACCTCTGAGGGCTTTACAGAACAGCTGTACCTATACTAGAATTAAATTACACACAGGTGGGCTCTATTTACTAATAAGGTCACTTCAGAAGGCAATTGGTTTCACTAGATTTTAGTTGGGGGTATCAGAGTAAAGGGGGCTGAATACAAATGCACACCACACTTTTCATATATTTATTTGTAAAAAAAATTGTTCCTTCCACTTCACAATTATGTGCCACTTTGTGTTGGTCTATCACATAAAATCCCAATAAAATACATTTACATTTTTGTTGTAACGTGACAAAATGTGGAAAATGTCAAAGGGTATGAATACTTTTTAAGGCACTGTATGGCAGCTTACCAATCCTTAAATCTGGTGGCTGCAATCATTTTCTTTTGTTTAATTTTTTTTCCCCCTCTGTTTTCACCTGGCGATCTGTCCAGTAACACACTTCTTGTATTGGAGGGCCTCCACTCTGGATGGAGGAGCACATTTGGGCACAATTTTAGATGTACTAGCAGATTTTAATGCATTAAACAAATTGAAGCCAAACTCCAGCTAATACTTTATAAGCAGTTATAACAAACATTTTTTTTCCCTTTGGGATAAAAGTTTTATATAAATACATAAAAGCTGATCAATGTAAATACCCCTGATAGTGTTAAATGGTTTATCTAAACTCTATAACTGATACATTCTGCAGAAAAACTTTTTTTTTTTTTAAGTAACAGAGTTACTGGCTAGATCACCAGGTGAAAATAGAAAAGAAAACCAAAAAAATGAAAAAATGAATGCAATAAATAAATACATAAAAGCGGATCATAAGCACCGCTACTGTGTTTCCCCAAAAATAGGACCTTTTATATAAATTTTGGCTACAAAAAACACACTAGGGCTTATTTTCGGGAGATGTCTTATTTATTTACAGTATGCACAATAATCTACATTTATTCAAATACAGTCATGTCATCATGACGATCTTAAAGTGGTTGTTACCTTAAAAAAAAAAAAAATAAATACTGATCTTTAAAGAGGAAGTAAAGGCACTTTAAAAAAAAAATGCAACCTGCAAGGCAAAGGCATAATGAGCTAGTATGCATAGCATACTAGCTCATTATGAATAACTTACCTGAGAACAAAGCCCCCAAAGCGGTCCTCCTCCTTTATCTTCACCGCTGTCATGTCATGACTTCCAGGTCTCGCTGCTCCGGCGCTGTGATTCGCCGGAGCCGTGATGACGTCACTCACGCACGGGAGCCGACACGAGCGGCATATCGCTGTGATCTGCGGTGTGCTCAGTGTGCCTGCGCGCATGCGCCCTAGACAGCGGTGCCTGTCTTTTTGTAAATATCTCCTAAACCGTGCAGGTTTAGGAGATATTTCTTGGACCTACAGGTAAGCCTTAATCTAGGCTTACCTGTAGGTCAAAGTGGTTTGTAAGGGTTTACAACCACTTTAAAGCATGATAGACAGTAGGGATGAACCCGAACACCCTCCCCCCCCCCCCCCCCCTCCCCAGTTTGGTTTGCAGCAGAACATGCGAACAGGCAAAAAATTTGTGCAAACAACGTTAAAGTCTATGGTACACGAACGTGAAAAATCAAAAGTGATAATTTTAAGGGTTAATATGCAAGTTATTGTCATAAAAAAGTGTTTGGGAACCTGGGTCTTGCCCCAGGGGACATGGATCAATGCAAAAAAAAGTTGTAAAAATGGCAGTTTTTTTCGGGAGCAGTGATTTTAATAATGCTTAAAGTGAAACAATAAAAGTTAAATATTCCTTTAACCACTTGCTTACTGGGCACTTAAACCCCCCTCAGTCCCAGACCAATTTTCAGCTTTCAGCGCTGATGCACTTTGAGTGACAATTGCGCGGTCATACAACACTGTACCCAAATGAAATTTTTATCATTTTTTTCCCACAAATAGAGCTTTCTTTTGGTGGTATTTAGTTACAGCTCGGAGTTTTATTTTTTGCTAAACAAACAAAAAAAGATGCAAAAAAAAAAAAAAAAAATCATGTTTTAATAGTTTGTTATAAAATTTTGCAAACGGGTCATTTTTCTCCTTCATTGAAGTGCGCTGATAAGGCGGCACTGATAGGCTGCATTGGTGGGCACTGATGGGCTGCATTGGTGGGCACTGATAGGCTGCATTGGTGGGCACTGATAGGCTGCACTTGTGGGCACTGATAGGCATAGTTAAGGCGGCACTAATAGGCACAGATAAGGCGGCACCGATGGGCACAGATAAGGCGGCACTGATGGGCAAAGATGGGCACAGATAAGATGGCACGGATGGGTGGCACGGATAAGTGGCACGGATGGGTGGCACGGATGGGCACTGATAGGTACCACAGATAGATGGGACTGATGGGCACTGATAGGTGGCACTGATAGGTGGCTCTGATAGGTGGCACTGCTGGGCACTGATGGGCGGCACTGCTGGGCACTGATGGGCGGCACTGCTGGGCGGCACTGGGGTGCAGCACCTTTGAGGCAGATTGGGTGGCACTGTGGGTGGCACTGTGGGTGGCACTGGGTGGCACTGTGGGGTGGCACTGTGGGGTGGCACTGTGGGGTGGCACTGTGGGGTGGCACTGTGGGCATTATGGGCACAGACGGGGGGCACTTACTTTTACTTTGTTATATTTCAGGATGGCACTGCGGGAGGCAGGTGGGCACTGGCAGGTGGCATGTGGTGCCTTTCATTGCTGGCCGTGATCGGGACTGATGTCCCGATCACGGCCGCCGGTGATCGGCTTTTTTTTTTTCTCCTCGCGCTGTCAGCGCGAGGAGGAATAATAGCCGATTACCGGCTCCGTTCTATCACATGATCAGCTGTCATTGGCTGACAGCTGATCACGTGATAAGGGGTCGGGATCGACCCCTTACACGGATCGGTGATCAGGCGAGTCTCACGGACTCGCCGATCACAGAGCGCGCCGCGCGCGCCCCTCAGGGGGCGCGCAGGCCGCTCGTAACCAGGACAACGTCAATAGACGTAGTCCTGGAAATCTAGGTCCGCGCTAATGCCGTCATTCGGCAATAGCGCGGTACCCAAGTGGTTAAATTTCGTAACGGGGGGGGGGGGGGGGGATGTGTGTGTATAGTATGCCTGTAAAGTGGCGCATTCTCCTGTGTTTAGAACAGTCCCTGCACAAAATTACATTTCTAAAGGAAAAAAAGCCATTTAAAAGTACTCGCGGCTACAATGAATTGTCGTGTCCCCAAACACTTTTTATGACAATAACTTGCATATAAGCCTTTAAAATGAATTTTAGATTTTTCATGTTAATGTCCCATAGACTTTAACGGTTTTCCAGCGGCTTTCGAATTTGCCTCAAACACCGCATATTGTTTGGTGTTCGCAGAACATCCGTACAACCAAAGTTCGGCCTGAACTTATGCTCGGGTCAAACCATTCGCCCAACCCTAATAGACAGCACAGTGCAGGAATCAGCATTATGACATTCCATAACCCCAAAAATAATCCTTGGTTAAAGTCATTGTAAAATGATGTACAGTAGAACCTCAGATTGCGAGTAACGCAGTTAACCAGCAATTCGCAATACGAACTTTTTGACTTGCATGTGTAGTCAGATGAAGGAAAGCTTCAAACCATCTCAATAGCTCTGGTGAAGTGGCTCCAACACAGCAAGGCTTCCCTTGATGGGCATCTGGCAGCAGCTCAAACCATGGAAGAAAGGAGCACCAGACAAAAATCGGATAAAAGAACCCAAGACCATTTTAATTGGTGGTAACAAAAAGTAATGTATAACTTTTCATTAGGACTTTTTTTTACTAACATTTAAAAGGATCTTCAACTCTTGTATCTGGTTTTGGTTTGGCACCCTTTTCTGTAAATCTAAGGTTTTTATTGCTGCCTGTGGCCCTTTTGGAGACTGGAAGTGATGGTAAGTCTTCAGGATGGAAGGAAGAGTGATGGCTGCTCACTCTTCCTTCCATCCAGCAGCTCCGTGGGGTTGATTTACTAAAATTGGAGAGTGCAAAATCTGGTGCAGCTCTGCATAGAAACCAATCGGCTTCCTTTTTTTTTTTTTTTTGTTAAAGCTTAACGTAACAAGCTGAAGTTAGAAGCTGATTGGCTACCACGCACTGCTGCACCAGATTGTGTACTCTCCAGCTTTAGTAAATCAACCTTTTTGTGTTCTTCTCAAGCATATAGATGTGTGATCTCACTTCTTGCCTCCGTCCATTTCTTGCCAACCTAACCTCCTGTTTATCTAGCCTTTCCAACTAGCTAAACAAGTTAATTAGCATTTAACTAGAAGAAGCTCATCTGCTGACTGGAACAGAATTTACCCTTTCAATTTCATATACAGTGGAACCTCGGATTGTGAGTAACGCGGTTTACGAGTGTTCCACAATACAAGCTATTTTTTGCTTTTTTTTAACTCCTGACTCCCTTTGCGAGTGTTGTCTCGCAAGACAAGCAAGATTTAAGCTGCTAGGGTGGGCAGTACCACATTTGGCCAGAGGTGCGGGGGCGCCGGTGATGCTCAGACACTCAGAGACGCTCAGAGACACACCGTTCCCTAGTGTCTCCGAGCGTCTCCGGCGCCTCCGCACCTCTGGCCACATGCGGTACTGAATACACCGGCGCCCCTCACCTCTTGCTACATGCAGTACTGCATAGACTGTGGAACGGATTATCTGAGTTTCCATTATTTCCTAAGGGGAAACTAGGTTTGGACTACAAGCATGCTTCTGGAATAAATGATGCTCGTAATCCAAGGTATTACTGTAGTAGATAAAGAAGATAAAAAAAAAAATCAAAGCAACACATATCAAAGACAAAAAAATCTAACTTTATACCAGTTTTTAATGGCTTTCCACTTCATCCAAAACAACAACAAAAAAAATTGGCAAATGGCTCCTGGTAATAAATGAATGCGATTGTGTCTTTGAATTAATATTAAAGCCGGCCACAGACTTGCCCAATTTCAATCCACGTGTGGCCACTCCCCCTCGACAATCAACTTCCCTCAAATGGCTATGTAGGAAAGTTTCTCTCGATCAGCATCTGCAGCCAATGGACTGCAGCTGCTGATCAGTGTATTCTGATAGGGGAGTACCTGCTGCCAGAATACACTGTCTAATCAGGAAAGATCCCATCTTGCTTGGATGAGTGGTGGAATCCGTTGGCTGATGAAAAAAATAAATCAGTAAACTATGGCCAGCTTAACAAAAATATATACTGACATGATGATTTACCTTTTATCTTTACTTTACAGACTATATTTATGGGCATGCCACAAGAGTGATTATGTTTATGGTTACAACTTACCATGACAGGATCACTAACTTACCACTTACCTTTTCTAATAGTCTCCCACTTGCTACCCAGACCAGCAAGAAGATGCTGCCAATCTCCTCTTTTGGGAGTGATTCCATATGGGTAAGTGGAAACCTTTCCAGGGTGATTTTGCTGCTGGTGACCATCAGTCTTACATTTTGTCATCACTTGATTGGAATATCCAGTTCAAAGCATATCAAATATAATAAATATAACCTATAACAGGGCTCGACAAAACCCGGGCGCCAGGTCGCATTGGCGACTAGAAATAGCGACCTCGCGCCTGGGGCAGCACAGCTGGGGGTATCCTGTCTCTGTGGACCCCCCCAGCGTGATCGCGTCGGGACGTTCCGCCGACGGCCGAAAATTTAGGCCGCGGCTTTGAGGCCTTCTGCGGTCCTATGATTCCTTATGGAATCTGGCGCCCTCTTGTGGTCGCCGTTGGTATGACAAACCAGCAATGTTAATGAAGCTTCCTCTGCCTGTTTTATATTACCTGCCTCTTCTTCCCTTTATTTAGAACCCCCTAAACATTATATATATTTTTTATTCTAACACCCTAGAGAATAAAATGGTGGATTTTGCAATACTGTCTGTCACACCGTATTTGTGCAGCGGACTTACAAGCGCACTTTTTCCCACAAATATAGCTTTCTTTTGGTAGTATTTGATCACCTTTGTGAGTTTTATTTTTTGAAAAAAAAAATATATTTTTTTACTTCTCTAAAACATATCCAATAAAAAAATGTAAAAAATCAAATTTCTTCATCAATTAGGCCAATCTGTGTTCTGCTACATATTTTTGTTAAAATAAATCTCAATAAGTGTATATTGACTGGTTTGCGTAAAAGTTCCAGCATCTACAAACTATGGGATATTTTTTTTTTTTTTTTTTATTTATTAGTAATGGTGGCGATCAGCAGCTTATAGCGGGACTGTGATATTACAGCAGACAAATTGGACACTAAGTGACACTTTAGACACTTTTTTGGGGACCAGTGACATTATTACAGTGATCAGTGCCAAAATGTATGTACTGTCCCTGTACTAATGACACTGGCTGGGACGGGGTTGACATCAGGTGTAATCAAAGGGTTAAATGTGCGCCTAAAATGTGCTTACTCACTCTGGGGGAGGTGCTTGTACTATGGGAAGGCAGAGATCCCTGTTCCTGCTTTGCAGAAACACAGGATCACTACCTTCCCTACTGACAGAATGGCGATCTGCCTTGTTTACATAGGTAGACCACCGTTCTGCTTCTGTCCTGAATGATCGGTGGGACATCGAGTCTGCCAGACCTACTGACTGGCTCCCGCTGTGTCCAATCACAACAGAAGTGAGTCGCCGGCGGAGTGCGTAGACACCCAAGTGCAGGATTGCGTACAGGTACGTGATTCTGCGCACTACTATTAGAAAATTATATTAAAGTGGACAGAGTGTCCAGAAGACTGAGACTAAAAAAGACTTGTACTTGGTTATAAGATGACCTCAAAAATACATGGGTAGCCAAAATGAGAGAATTCAACAAACTACTGCTCAAATCTATCATTACTCAAAGAAAAATTAAACTAATTACCGTATATACTCGAGTATAGGTCGACCCGAATATAAGCCGAGGCCCCCAATTTACCACAAAAAAACTGGGAAACTTATTGACTCGTGTATAAGCCGAGGGTGAGACATCCCTGTGTCCATCCCTGTGTCCCGTCCATCCCTGTGTCCATTCCTGTGTCCCGTCCATCCCTGTGTCCCGTCCGTCCCTGTGTCCATCCCTGTGTCCCGTCCGTCCTTGTGTCCCGTCCGTCCCTGTGTCCCGTCCGTCCCTGTGTCCCGTCCGTCGCTGTGTCCCGTCCGTCGCTGTGTCCCGTCCGTCGCTGTGTCCCGTCCGTCGCTGTGTCCCGTCCATCCCTGCCTACCTGTGCCAATCTGCAGCCTCTGTGTGCCATGCTCTCCTCGTCTGACAGACGGCGGCCATTCCTCTGTTCAAAAGCCGCGCCTCCCTGTCTGTGATAGGCGGAACACTCAATTTCCCAGCAGTCAGTGTTCCGCCTATCACGGACATCCTCTCATCCTCGTCCGTAGTATGAGAATGAGCGGATGTCCGTGATAGGCGGAACACTGACTGCTGGGAAATTGAGTGTTCCGCCTATCACAGACAGGTAGGCGCGGCTTTTGAATAGTAGAATGGCCGCCGTCTGTCTGCACGACACGCTGATCGGGCAGGCAGACGGTGATGACTCGAGTATAAGCCGAGGGGGGCACTTTCAGCCTCAAAAAAGAGGCTGAAAATCTCGGCTTATACTCGAGTATATACGGTAAGATTCGTAGCAACCTGAATTAGGTCCAAGATGAGCTAGCTTCCTTTCTAGACCTTACAATTTTTAGTGAATGGGACAAGAATACTAGCGACCAGATGGTCAGCTTTGAAACTAATCTCATTAGTAAAAAATCAAATCATTAGTAAAAAATCTAATTCAAAAGAGACAAATTAGACTGTCTACATGGGTGGGAGTTTGGAAAAGGAAAATTGATAACACTTGCACACATATACTTAGCTCTGAGATACATACACACAACAATACACACCGTAGAACACCCTCATCATACTCAAATCATTCGGGGTAACAACAACAGGCAGAGGCACAATGGAGGGTCTCAGAACAACCAGCATCAGAACAGTAGTAGGAACATTACCAATCATGTACAAGGGAGAAAAGGAGGAGGGTCATTCCATGGAGATAGGCCAGTGGCAACTTCCTCCAATTTTCCTCCTAATAGAACTAAATGGGTAAAAAAATCCAGTAGAGAAATGGGCCAGAGCGTGCCCTCAGGAGCCAAGGAACAACAACCAAAAAGCACACGAAGAATTATGCCAACATAATCAAAGATATCAATGAAAATGAAAAAAAGCACAAATCATGCCCCACCACCAGATAGTACTATCATCCACAGTGTCATCAGCCAGCAGGCAGGTGATATACCAAAAAGGACAAACCCATATTGGAAAATGTGTCTCCCTTCACTTTTTAGAGGAAGGAGCCGTGAAAAATTGGAGTCCCAGGCTCAACAGATGAACCATCTGGACCCATCGCTGAAGATGGGAAGAAAAAGAGAAGATGGAGAAGAGGAGGCTGACGGGGGGAAGAACACCAAAAAGAGGGAGACGGTACTTTCCACATAAACTACAATCAAAATCTACACCTTATCTAGTTCAGTGTTTGACGATACAGAGTTGAATGTCCTACACAAGGGGCTTAATTTTTCCCCCAAACCTTTTTAAGATTTTCATGGATCTTAACAAATATGTGAAGAATCTCACCCTCAAGTGGTATTTTGCCCTTCCCAAATTACCACCCAAAACATCATCACTATCTGTGGGTACCTCATCTGACAGTAACCCGCAAGATGAAGACATCGCTCTCCTAGACTTGGAAAACCTGTATTTGGAGGGGGCCTGTGAGGACCTTATAATAGAAACATAACTCATGGATCTCATGGATAAACAGATCACACACACGGACTTCAAGCTGAAGTATTCTTTCCTTCCCCACGGGCAAAAGGAAAATTCATTCCAATCTTCTATTAAGTAGTGATGGATCAGATAAAAAAATATATATGCCAGACATGCCACCCTAGTGGCTAATCTGAGCACACACATTGCAAGTGAAAAAGTGAACATCTATTTCTGAACAAACTACATCCACTAACACCTCATTTTTACCATGTTCCTAAGATTCACAAAGATCTGATGAATCCACCCGGTAGACCCATTATCGTGGGGATAGACAGCCTAACAAGTAACATGGAGTGTTACATTGACTATTACCTACAAGATTAGGTAACATAAATTCCATCTTATGTCAAAGATTCAGGACATATGCTTGAGATTCTTTCAACTCTTGTTCTGGCAACCCCAATACAAGTGGCTGTCGCTCGATGTGTCATCACTCTACACTTCCTGTGATGGATCTGCCACCTAGGGGTTAAAATGCAATGCAGTGCAGACTAATTTCAGTGATTGGCAATGAGCTGCCTTATTTAAACACCTCAGCAGCCCTGTGTCTTTGCTGTCTGATCTGCAGCTCATACCCGTTCCAGTGACTTCCTGTTCCTGTGATCCGATCCATTTCCTGTGTTTGACCCGGCTTGTTTGACTACGATTGATCTGTGTTATCCTGACCCTGGCCTGCCTTGTAACCACCCTCAGCTCTACACTGCTTGATATCCTGTTGCCGAACTTTGCCTGTATCCTGACCATTCTCTGCCTGTCGTCTATATCTACATCTGATCATCTGTTACCAAACTCGGCTTGTCTGACTACGTATTCAGTGTCTCCCCAGCTTACCAGCCTGCTTCCTGTTTCCTGCTGCACCAGCTGAACTGACAAGACCAAAGATGAACCAGGTACCCATACACCGCCAGGCTCTTGCAGCCAATGTTGCAACACACCGGTGGCACTTGAGCCAGGGTTGTACGAGACAGCCTTCCCACTGCACGTCAGGCTCATCCGGCAGGTACGTAACACTTCCATCCAACACAAATATGGCATCGAGGCAGTTGAACAGTATCCATCCAAGAGCAATCTACACCCCCTACAAACTAGGTTCCTCATTGATTCTATTGAGTTCTGTCTGACTCGTAATTATTTCTCCTATGTGGGAGAGTTCTACAGACAAACCAGGGGGACAGCCATGGGAGCCAGATTTGCTCCAAGCTATGCAATTATTTCATGCGATTTTGGGAGGACTGTTCGATCTGGGCAAACAATCCCTTTAAGGCACAGCTTGCCCTCTAAGCAAGATATATAGATGACATCTTGATCATTTGGAACGGATCAGAGACAGAGTTGAACAACTTCCTCAAATATTGCAACTCCAACCCCTTTGGTATATCATTTACCCATGTTGTTGACCAAGCATCACTTGTGTTTCTTGACCTTGAGCTCCTCCATGACTCTGATTAGTTGGGTTGCTCTTCTCTGCATTTTCTTCAGTCCCCCCCCCCCCCCCGATAATCACTCAGAAGTAGCGATGTCTACGTCAGTGATTTCCACCTTCCAGGGGCATCAGCCAGGTATGATATATATATATATATATATATATGCATAGTTGCATACCTCCTCATTTTTTGAGATGGGAATGAGGGACACCTATCAGCAAAAGTATGCAGGCATAGGACACACCCCTTGCCACAGCCCCTTTAAAGGAGAATTGTACAAAAAAAAACAAGATTGGTTAAACCCACAAGTGCTTTTTTTTACCACTACTGTTCCTTTATATTGGCTTTTGGAATTTACAAATGCAGCAATTTAGAAATCAGATGAAAGGTTTAGCTCTGGGAAACACTTTTTGATAGATATAAAGTGCATTTTATATACATCAGACCAAAATGAGAAATAAAATTAGGAGGAATGAGGGACAGAGGGGCATTTCCCCAAATCAGGGACAGTCCCTCGAAATCAGGGACAGTTGGGATCTATGTCCACTAGACCAATGTAAATGATAGCAATCTTACACAGCTACTCATCCATGCATCTAAAATTTGTAAATGTGACCCAACACAGTGCACTTCTACATTTTTTTAGATTAGGAAACTGTGACTACATGCGGGTTTCCTCCAGGTACTTCGGTTTCCTCCCACACTCCAAAGACCTGCTGGTAGGTCAACTGGCTCCTGTCTAAATTAGCTCTAGTATGTGTGTGTATGTGAGATAGGGACCTTAGATTGTAAGCTCCTTGAAGGCAAGGACTGATCTGCATGTATGATAAATATGTACAGCGCTGCGTAAATTGATGCTGCTTTATAAATACCTATAATAAATAAATAAAAATACAGATAATAAAAAAATAAAATACAGAAACCAAATTTACTGTTATGCATTAAAAGCTGTTCTGGAAAAGGTACCTAGAAGAATGACTTGAAATTCAGTTCACAGATGGGCTCAGCACTGCCATGCTAATACACCTGATCAGCGAAAAATATTCAATAAATAAATGATGCTCTGCTTGTACAAAGAGACGCATGGCTGTTCTGCATAAATGTTCTCCATACACTTGCTGTTCCTCCATAACACAGTTCTGACAACTGACATCTGCAATAAGATGCTTCTACTCAAGTTTCTTTTTGTAATACCCTGAAGAAAGCGATCACTGGGAAGCTGGGACCAAGACACCTGAAATGGAAGAAGGTTCACCTGTCATCCATTCAATGTTCAATGGGAGGAGCCTAATGTTCCTGTAAAATAATCCTCATGTACTATTTAATCCAGGAACGCATGAGCTCTGAGTGTAAAATAGCACCGAGCCATATACAGTAACTACACATTATCTACACTCCAATTCAATTGTCTGCCCGATGCAGCATGCAAATGTCTGTTAAAAAAAAAAAATGAAAGGGACCATGTGGCCACCCTATAGACGTTCAAGTATGTACATATTCTTAAAGCAGAACTTTACCCATAACAACTTGATAAAAAAAGAATGTTCTTTAGCAAGGAACATGCATTCCATATTAATAATTATGCTTCCAAATTAGTGGTTTAACCTTAAATTACATAGAGGGTTCTTTACTGTAAGAGCGACAAGGATGTGGAGTTCCCTTCCACAGGCGGTGGTCTCAGCGGGGAGCACCGATAGTTTCAAGAAACAATTGGATAAGCACCTGAACGACTGCAGCATACAGGCATATACAATGTAATACTAAAGCCCCGTACACACGAGAGGACTTATGTCCGACAGACTTCCGAAGGAGTTCTGCCGGAGTTCCGACAGAGTTCTGAAGGACTTTTCGACTGAGCGGACTTGGCCGCACACAATCACACCAAACTCAGACAGATTCGAACATGATGACGTACGACTGGACTCGAATAAGGAAGTTGGGTCCGGCGGAGTTCCGTCGGAAAAATTTGAAGCATGTTCCATTTTCTAAAGTCCGTCAGACTTTTGCGAATCAAAAGTCCGTTGCAGCCCACACACGATCGAATAGTCTGACGGAATCATTCCGTCCGACTTTGGATGTTGAAAAGTCCGCTCGTGTGTACGCGGCATTACATATAATCACACACATAGGTTGGACTTGATAGACTTGTGTCTTTTTTTGACCTCACCTACTATGTAACTATGTAATGCGTGCTGTAAACTGCCTCCAGCGTTGCTCTCGTTTCTTCTTGCTGGAGGCTGCCATTTTGCTGAAGCCCCTGAACAGCAGTAAATCATAAAGCGGAACTAAACCCATTAATTTGAGCGGTTTCAAAAAACTGTTACATTCCTGGAATGCCAGGATTGCCAACTTTCACATTTGCTTGTGTCCTCAACAAAACTGTCAAATCAATAAATGGCTGGTGTCATAACTGATCACATGTGCAGCACCGTGGCAGTTGCAGATCAAACAGAAGCAGCTTCCTTGGCTGTAAAGGATAGGAGGGTTAATTAATTCTAATGTTTAGGCTGTCAGTAAATCGGCCTCTACAAACTCATCAGTGCCTAAAAATAGAGAGCAACTGAGCATATGCAGAGCTGGGTGGGACAATGAGGTAGATTTACTAAAACTCGTGCACTCAGAATCTGGTGCAGCTGTGCATGTTAGCCAATCAGCTTCTAACCTCACCTTGTTCAAAGAAAGCTTTGCCAATAACACCTGGAAGCCAATTGATTTCTATGCAGAAGCGAGCCTGATTTTGCACTCTCCAGCTTTAGTAAATCAACCCCAGTGTCAGCACAATGGCAGTAGACAAGTGCGGTTCATTTTGTTCCGATATAAAGAGGAACTGCAGGCGGCTCACATAATTTGTAATAAAAACATATTTGCCATTCTGAAGCTTCCCTCCAACCACTTTGCATATTATTTTATATAAACTGTGATTCTGTGAGTCTGGCTGCATCCATTTTAACGTTCAGCAGCTGAAGCTGCTGCCTGTTCACTTCCTGGATTTAAACACCTCTGGCTCTGCAGCTCTCTTTTGCCCTCTAATTACTCACCCCCCCCCCCCCCCTTCCTGGCAAACTCTTACAAGAATGAGAGAGAGAGCTGTGCATGATCATCAGACAAGAAACAGGAAGTGGGCTGTATAAGGTATTTACTGGCAGAAAATAAAATGTTTTCCTATCCAAAGTTGCACAGGCATTTAAGCGTGTCAAGTGTTTGCACATGAATAGATTTCATTGACCAGAATATTCATTTTTGAATGGCCATTGGAATGCATTAACACTTAAGCGATTAGGCGCGTTTAGACGCATTCTGTTTTCCGGCTCTTCTTCTAAACCTGCTTTTGATATATATATATTTTAGCCTGTAAACGCTCCTCTGTTTGTTTTTGTTTTTCTTGCGGTGGCCTTTCTTCTTTTTTATATAATTATTATTTATAAAAACAGATGTAGCCCTGTGCTCACTTCGGGTTACTAACATTCACCAAATTCCCCTGCCACGTGTCCGTCGGACAATTCAATCTTGTGTGGGCTCCATCGGACCTTTGCTTGCCAAAAATCTGGCGGACCTTAGAAACAGAACATGTTTTAAATTTTTCCACCAGAACTCCATCGGACCGAGAAATCCGTTCGTGTGTGTGCTAGTCCGACGGACAAAAACGGACGCTAGGGCAGCTATTGGCTACTGGCTATGAATTTCCTTATTCTAGTCCGGTCGTACGTCATCACGTTCAAATCCGTCGGACTTTGGTGCACACAACACCTCTCCCCGGTGGCTCAAAGAATTTGGAAGCTCCACAGACTTTTGGAAGTTATTACCAACATGCTTACCATACTAGAGATACTCAATACCTCTCCCCATTAGCCTGACATGTGGTAATAGGCAGACTACTGATACCAGCTAGTCCAAAATTGCAAACGCTGCGTTCCCCGGCCAAAGCAGTCTGCACTGCTCTCTCAAATTCTTCTCTATTCTTCTTTAGCACTGACCTCCTCCAAAGTACAAGTCCTTGTATTCCCCGGTCACTAGCGCTCGACTTTATCTCAGCAACTTTTCTCCTGACTCTTTACCGCTACTTCTCCTTCACCAACCTTCAAGTCCTATGTTCCCCGGTCACAGTAGCTTGACACCAGCTCCTTGATGAAGATCTCTATCCTCCAAAGCATCTCAATGGCTCCTCCAGCCCTCCTCCTCCTCAGCGCATCCCCCCACGTGGGGATGCCCGGAACAGCAACTCAGCACTCCATTGTGCCTTTTCCTGCTCTCAGAACTCCTCCCTGGCAGCATGTGATCCCAACTTATATGGGAGGCCTGCCCCCTGCTAATACCGAAGGGTAATTGGTCAGAGCTCCTCACATGAGCTGCCTGCCACTCAAACTATAGGTCCAACCCCCATTCCAGAACCATCTTTCTGAAAGCAGGGGAGGCGTCTCTGAGTCAGAGCACACCCACCACTGCACTGAACACTCCCAGGCCCAAATCAAAACAAACGGGCCTGGCATAGGGCACATGCCTGTCTAAATTTACTTGAACCTATACCCTGAACTCAGAAAAAATCCTATTCTAGCACCTACTTTCAGGTAGAGGTTGCTACACAGAGAACACATCATAGCCAACAATGCCCTAGTAATGAGGGTTTGCAAATAAAGTAACAAAGATAAATGCATCGGTATATAGAGCTACAAAAAACATATAAAAGGGGAGGGAAGGGGTTAAAATTAGAGAAATGGAAAAAGATACAACATCGTAACTGAGGCGACTGCCTCTCATTTAACCCAAGAGGAGTCCTAAGGCGGGCATACTGACTATGAAACACGAGACCCATGCTGAAGGTCAGCTCTAGCCCTCCATGGTGTCTCACCATGGTATGGCCCCAGGGGACCCCGTCGGCCCCACCAGCAGAGGAAGGAAGCTGAGAAGCTTTGATCAAACCTCCATCCAGGGGCAACACCATCAGGAGAGATGGCCTTGCGATTCATCCGGCGGTCGGTTCGTGGCAAATTTTGCTCGTTCGCGATTCGCCAAACCGGCAGACTTCTGGCGCTGTTCGCAGTGGACATATGCGTTTACATTGTGAAGAACTTTGACCCATGACACATCCATCATGGGGTGCAGGACAGCAAATTGAGACATTTCAGCACATGGACATACTCCCTACCTTATAAATAGACCTGATCTGGTGGCCATTTTACATTCTGTCTTTTGTCAGTGTAGGGAAAGGATGCTGTGTGGAGCAGGGACAGTCAGTCTAATCACTAGCTATTACTATTCGGTCCACAAAAGTCCTTTTAAGGACTGGTATAGGTGTACAGTATATAGGGTTGTAATACACTTATCATATACTTTCTTTCAAATATAGAAAGTATATTATAGTGCACTGCTGACTGCTGTGCTGCTGAGTGCTGACCGATTCTGCAGCTGTCTTTTATCAGTGTAGGGAGGAACAGTTTGGTGTTTGGAGCAGGGACAGTCTGCAATTCACTAGCTACTAGGTCCAAAAAGGTCCTTTTAAGGACTGGTATAGGTGTACAGTATATAGGGTTACACACGTATAATATACTTTCTTTCAAATATAGAAGCATATTATACTGCACTGCTGTGCTGCTGACTAGTGATGGCCGAACGGTTCGCCCGGCGGTCGTTTTGCGGCAAATTTTCGGCTGTTCGCGGTCCGCCCGTTCGGCGGACTATTGGCGCCGTTCGCCCGGCGGACTTCCATGTTTACTGTGTAAAAGAACTTTGACCTATGATGACACATCCATCATGGGGTACAGGACAGCCAATTGAGACATTACAGCACATGGACACTTGGACATTCCCCCTAACTTATAAATACACCCGATCCGGCAGCCATTTTACATTCTTTCTTCTGTCACTATAGGAAGAGGTTGCTGTGTGGAGCAGGGAGAGATTACAGTGACCCAAATCGCTAGCTATTTGGTACACAAAAGTTATTTTCAGGACTGGTATAGGTGTTAGGTGTAGTTCAGGATAGGCAGTGCTGTGCTAGTGATTGTTGCAGCAGCCTGAGTGTCTTTTGCCAGTTTAGAGAAAGGGACAGGACGGTGTGTGCTGCAGGGACAGCCAGTTTAGTCATTAGCTGTTACTATCAGGTCCACAAAAGTGCTATTTCAATTATTGTTCCAGTAGCCTCTGTTTTGTCAGTTTATATAGGGACAGGCAGGAAGCAGTGTGTGAGGCAGTGAGGGTCAGTTTAATCAGTAGCTGTTACTATTAGTTCCACAAAGGTTCTTTTCAGGACTGGTATCAGTGGTATGGTAATAGGCTTGTACACGTATAATATTCTTTCTTCCAAATATAGAAAGAATATTATACTTGACTGCTGCCCTTCTGCTGCAGTCTGCTAATCATTCACAACCCACTTGTTCCACAAAGCTCCTTATAAGGACTGGTAACTTGGTCTGTCTAGGGTGCTACAGTACATAGGGTTGAGTGAGGTACAGTCTGCCATTCTATAAGGACTGGTATCGGTCCACAATACATAGGGTTGAGGTGCACTACTGATGACCGCTGCCCTATACTGCAGCAGTCCTTCATCGGTATAGGGACTGACGTACAGTCTGCTAATCACTCACACACAACCTACTTGGTCCACAAAAGTCCTTATAAGGACTGGTAACTTGGTCTGTCTAGGGTGCTACAGTACATAGGGTTGAGTGAGGTACAGTCTGCCATTCTATAAGGACTGGTATCGGTCCACAATACATAGGGTTGAGGTGCACTACTGCTGACCGCTGCCCTATACTGCAGCAGTCCTTCATCGGTATAGGGACTGACGTACAGTCTTCTAATCACTCACACACAACCTACTTGGTCCACAAAAGTCCTTATAAGGACTGGTAACTTGGTCTGTCTAGGGTGCTACAGTACATAGGGTTGAGTGAGGTACAGTCTGCCATTCTATAAGGACTGGTATCGGTCCACAATACATAGGGTTGAGGTGCACTACTGCTGACCGCTGCCCTATACTGCAGCAGTCCTTCATCGGTATAGGGACTGACGTACAGTCTGCTAATCACTCACACAAAACCTACTTGGTCCACAAAGGTCCTTATAAGGACTGGTAAGGTATAGGGTACTACAGTACATAGGGTCGAGTGAGGTACAGTCTGCCATTCTATAAGGACTGGTATCGGTCCACAATACATAGGGTTGAGGTGCACTACTGCTGACCGCTGCCCTATACTGCAGCAGTCCTTCATCGGTATAGGGACTGACGTACAGTCTGCTAATCACTCACACACAACCTACTTGGTCTACAAAAGTCCTTATAAGGACTGGTAACTTGGTCTGTCTAGGGTGCTACAGTACATAGGGTTGAGTGAGGTACAGTCTGCCATTCTATAAGGACTGGTATCGATCCACAATACATAGGGTTGAGGTGCACTACTGCTGACCGCTGCCCTATACTGCAGCAGTCCTTCATCGGTATAGGGACTGACGTACAGTCTGCTAATCACTCACACAAAACCTACTTGGTCCACAAAGGTCCTTATAAGGACTGGTAAGGTATAGGGTACTACAGTACATAGGGTCGAGTGAGGTACAGTCTGCCATTCTATAAGGACTGGTATCGGTCCACAATACATAGGGTTGAGGTGCACTACTGCTGACCGCTGACCTATACTGCAGCAGTCCTTCATCGGTATAGGGACTGACGTACAGTCTGCTAATCACTCACACACAACCTACTTGGTCCACAAAAGTCCTTATAAGGACTGGTAACTTGGTCTGTCTAGGGTGCTACAGTACATAGGGTTGAGTGAGGTGAGGTACAGGAGAGGAGTTCAGAGGGAGATATGGACCAGCAGATAGGGAGGAGAAGCAGGAATAACTTACATTGCACAGGAGGGACAAAGCAGACTGCAAATGTATCAGGAGCGAGTCATCGACCATGTACGGTCACATCTGGCGCTCCCAGGACACCGGCACATGGCTCCGCAGTGTGGGCTTTTTTTAACGTGTCCGCTGCTGATAATAGCGTTGCCATCTGCAATCTTTGCAGTCAACGCATTAGTCGCGGTAAGCCCAACACTCACCAAGGGACAACTGCCTTAAGAAGGCACATGAGCAGCCATCACCGAGCCGAGTGGGAGCAACAGAACACACAAAGCCACACTGCAGGCTCTCACCGTCCAGCCTCGTCTTCTACTTCTCCTTCTCCTCTCTCCTCGCAATTGTCCTCCACTCCACCTTCCATCACGCCAAGCTCACGTTTTTCTGCAAAAAGGCAGGCTTCCGTGAGCCTAATGTTCGAGCGTAAAAAAATTATAACGCCGGATAACCCCCTTGCCCAACGGTTGACGGCTGGCTTGTCAGAACTCATAGCCCACCAACTACTGCCATATAAATTGGTGGACTCGGAGGCCTTTCGCAAATTTGTGGCCATTGGAACACCACAATGGAAGGTCCCAGGAAGGAAGTATTTCTCAGAGAAGGGCATCCCAGAGCTATATGGCCATGTTCAGCGGCAAGTGAATGTATCTCTGGCACACAGTGTCGGTGCCAAGATACATCTGACCACAGACACGTGGTCTAGCAAACATGGGCAGGGAAGGTATAACACTTTTACTGCCCACTGGGTGAACCTTCTGATGGCCGTCAAGCATGTAACCTGTGGCACCCGTGTAAATTTGTTTTTACCACCACGGATTGCATGCAGGGCTGACTCTTCTTCTCCTCCTCCTCCTCCTACTCCATCCTCCTCCCTCTCCTCCTCAGCTGACTCCTCCTTTTCCGCTGCTAGCGTCTCTTCCGCTGCGCCGCCCAAGCTCCCCAGAACCTATACGACATGCCAGGTGAGACGTTGCCATGCCGTGCTGCGTGTGTTGTGCCTGGAAGCCAAGAGCCACACTGGCCCGGCACTCCTTTCAGCTTTGCGTTCACAGGCAGATCAGTGGCTAACACCGCTCAATTTGACAGTTGGTAAAGTGGTGTGTGACAACGGTGCCAATCTGCTTAGCGCATTGAAACAGGGCAAAATCACGCACGTGCCATGCATGGCACACGTCTTAAACTTGGTTGTGCAGCGATTCCTTGTCAAATACCCTGGGGTCCAGGACATCCTGCGGCAGGCAAGGAAAATCTCGGCCCATTTCAGAAGATCTTACATGGCCATGGCTCGCCTTGCTGACATTCAGCGGCGACACAATCTGCCGGTCAGACATCTTATTTGCGATTGCCCGACGCGATGGAACTCAACCTTCTATATGCTTGATAGGCTGCTCCAGCAGAAACGTGCAGTTAACGTCTACCTGTATGAGGCAGGTTTGAAGATGTGTTGGTGACTTCGGATATGAGGTCATTCTTTCAGCCGACCCATCGACAGGTGTCATCCGGATCCAGCATCAGGGAACGCCTAGACCGTCAGGTGTCCGACTACATCGGGTTAACGGCCGATGTGGACGCTCTGAGGAGTGATGAACCCCTGGACTACTGGGTGGGCAGGCTTGACCTCTGGCCAGAGCTTGCCCAATTTGCAATCGAACTGTTGGCTTGCCCCTCATCCAGTGTCCTGCCCGAAAGGACGTTCAGCGCAGCAGGGGGGATCGTGACCGATAAGCGTACTCGCCTAGCTCACGACAGTGTTAACTACCTCACATTTCTAAAAATGAATGAGGCATGGATCTCGGAGGAATTCAACACATGTGACCAGTAGACCATGTATATGTCTATAAACAATTTTTTTAATCGAGCACAGAGACCTTCTTTCTTCATTTGGCTCACTTCCTTGTCCAAAAAAAGCACACCGTACTATATGCCCGTACCCTCCTCTTTGAAGAGGTTAAGCGGTGTCATATTTCTACTGGGGTTGCTTATTATGAGGGGCTCCCACCATTCCTGTGCTGTGCTGACATCCTCCTGGGGCTGTACCTCTGCTGTGCATATTATGAGGGGCTCCCACCATCCCTGTGCTGTGCTGACTTCCTCCTGGGGCTGTACCCCTGCTGTACATATTTTGAGGTGCTCCCACCATCCCTGTGCTATGCTCATTATGAGGGGCTCCCACCATCCCTGTGCTGTGCTGACTTACTCCTGGGGCTGCTTATTATGAGGGGCTCCCACCATCCCTGTGCTATGCGGACATCCTCCTGGGGCTGCTTATTATGAGGGGTTCCCACCATCCCTGTGCTATGCTGACATCCTCCTGGGGCTGCTTATTATGAGGGGCTCCCACCATCCCTGTGCTATGCTGACATCCTCCTGGGGCTGCTTATTATGAGGGGCTCCCACCATCCCTGTGCTATGCTCATTAAGAGGGGCTCACACCATCCCTGTGCTATGCTGACTTCCTCCTGGGGCTGCTTACGGTGCAGGTGTCAGTGCTGTATATCACGGTGCTGATGTCAGTGCTCTCTGTCACGGTGCTGCTGTCAGTGCTGTATATCACGGTGCTGGTGTGAGTGCTTTATGTCACGCTGCTGATGTCAGTGCTCTCTATCATGGTGCTGCTGTCAGTGCTGTATATCACGGTGCTGGTGTGAGTGCTTTATGTCACGCTGCTGATGTCAGTGCTCTCTATCACGGTGCTGCTGTCAGTGCTGTATATCACGGTGCTGGTGTGAGTGCTTTATGTCACGCTGCTGATGTCAGTGCTCTCTATCACGGTGCTGTTGTCAGATCACTCTATCACGGTGCAGGTGTCATTGCTGTATGTCACGCTGCTGATGTCAGTGCTCTCTATCACGGTGCTGCTGTCAGATGACTCTATCACGGTGCAGGTGTCATTGCTGTATGTCACGCTGCTGGTGATCATCTCCTGCACCCTCTTCTTTGCCTACCCTGGTCCCTGACCTTCCCTCTCCTCCATTGTCTTCATGCGCTCCACAGTCCTGAATTGTCACAACAATTTCCCATATAAAAAAAGAATGCTTGTAGTTGTCGATCCCAGATTCACCTCATACATGTGTTATGTCATTGGCCATGTGGTGGGACTATGTTTGCACAGCTATTAATTATTTTGTGGCTGCAAATTTGACCTGTAGGTTTGCGAAGTTCGCCTCCCATTGAAGTCAATGGGGCCCGCCGCGGACGTTCCGGTTCGCGAACTATTGGCCGCGTTCGCGGTCCGCGTTCGCGAAACGTCCCGTCAGAAGTTCGTCCATCACTACTGCTGACTGATTCTGCAGCTGTCGTTTCTCAGTGTAGGGAGGGACAGTTTGGTGTTTGGAGCAGGGATAGTCTGCAATTCACTAGCTACTAGGTCCACAAAGGTCCTTTTAAGGACTGGTATAGGTGTACAGTATATAGGGTTGTAATACACGTATAATATACTTTCTTTCAAATATAGAAGCATATTATACTGCACTGCTGTGCTGCTGATCGATTCTGCAGCTGTCGTTTTTCAGTGTAGGGAGGGACAGTTTGGTGTTTGGAGCAGGGACAGTCTGCAATTCACTAGCTACTAGGTCCACAAAGGTCCTTTTAAGGACTGGTATAGGTGTACAGTATATAGGGTTGTAATATACGTATAAAATACTTTCTTTCAAATATAGAAAGCATATTATAGTGCACTATAATTGTCAAAATGCTTGTCGTTGTCGATCCCAGATTCACGTAAAAAAATAAAAATCAAATGCTTGTAAAAGCGACATTTTTTAAGACCAGTGTGCATCAGTCATTAGTATCACTTTAAAACCAAACTCCAGGAATTAGACAAAATCTACCTTTGCAGTAAGGCCCCCTGTAGGGTTAGATGCTCGTCGTGTCTAGGGGTAGAGGAAAAGGTATTATTACTTACCCTATCCTCTGCTCCTGATGGCTTCAGCGCTCTCCCTCTCTCCCTGAAGCTCTGGCCTGTGGTGGTCCCTCTATTTCATCACGTACAATTCAGGGCTATTACAGGGGGCATGTGTGCAACCATAGCCTTGAGTGGCTTAGAGAGCAGTCATCAGGGAACTGGTAACACTGCTGGAGGGGCCCCGCTGAAACGCTGAATAAGGTATCTCTACTTAACCATTTCAGCCCTGGAAGGATTTGTCCCCTTCCCGACCAGACCATTTTGTTTGCGATACTGCACTGCATCGCTTTAACTGACAATTGCGCGGTCATGGGACGTGGTACCCAAACAAAATGAACAACATTTTTTCCCCACAAATAGAGCTCACCTCTGCGTTTTTTATTTTTTGCGCTATAAACAAAAATGTGACAATTATTTTTTTTTTTAAAACAATATTTTTTCGTTTTTGCTATAATATATTTCCCTTAAACTTTTTTAAAACTAAAAACGAATTTGTTCATCAGTTTAGGCTGATATATATTCTTCTACATATTTTTGGTTAAAAAAAAAAATCGCAATAAGCGTATATTGATCTACAAAATAGGGAATAGATTTATGGAATTTTTCTTTTCTTTTTTTTACTAGTAATGGTGGCAATCAGCGATTTTTATCGGGACTGCGACATTGTGGCGGACAGATTGGACACTTTTGACACTTTTTTGGGATCATTGACATTTATACAGCGATCAGAGCTAAAAAATAGCCACTGATTACTGTATAAATGTCACTGGCAGGGAAGGGGTTAACACTAGGGGGCGACCAAGGCGTTAAATGTGTTCCCTCAGTGTGTGTTCTAACTGTGTGGGGTGGTGGGAGTGACTAGAGGAGGAGACATATCGCTGTTCCTAATCTTTAGGAGCAGATGATCTGTCTCTCCTCTCCTGACAGAACCAGGATTTGTATGTTTACACACACAGATCCCCATTCTGTCTCTCACGACCGCCGGCCACGCGCATGGGGTCCCCCGCCATGGGGCCTGCTAAGGCTCTCAAAGGAGCAGACGTACCTGTACATGGTTTTGCGCAGGGCTGTCAACCTGCCGACCTATATGTACATGCAGGGGCGGACTGACCATTCAGCAACTCGGGTTGCCAGCCTCAGAAAAACCAGGGACAGTATGTAAAAATCTGTGTTTTTTTTACATCTCCCATCTGAAATATCCCTTGCCGACATCCTTTTAGTCTAATAATCCAGAGATTATAGCTGCCCCACCTCTCCAGTACCTTCTCAGCCAATAGAAACACATCTGTGTATACTGTGTGTACATGTATGTGTAACCTGTGTGATTTTATACTGTGTGTGTATGTGTTTGTGTATACTGTGTGGCCCCATAATCTCTGATTGCCTGGGGGCCCCATAATCTCCTAATGCCCGGGAGCCCAATGAGTTGTCAGTTCGCCCCTGTGTACATGTGCCAGTCGGGAAGTGGTTAATCCGCCACCCCTAGATCTAATGAACAATTAACACTAGCAGTGCAGGGGGGCAGGAATTGCAAGGGTATTTTTTTGTTGTGCCCTGAGTAGGACTTTACTTAAATTACAAATACCAAATCTACTATTTGTGAGATATCATTTCCCCCCTTAAAGTATAGCTAAACCCACAACAGTAAAATGAGTCTGTGTATGCATTAAAACATTCTTGTTATTCTCACTGTGGAACCTAAGGGGTTAATCCTCTACATTGTGTAAAAAGGTTTGATCCTGTCTTCTCTGGTCCTCCCCTTCTTCCACAGACCCCAATCCATATGCTGATAGTACAAAGCCCTAGGAGGCACTCTGCACATGCTCAGTTTGGTGTGTATTGCTGCTAGAGAGGTTGTTTTTTTTGGGGGGGGGGGGGGGTGCATGTGATTAGCACAGGGCCAATCAGCACTGTCCAGACAGAGGGTCGGGGGTCATGCATCCTCATAGGACAGTCAAAGGAGAATTAAAACTCCTCCTACAAGCTTTAACCAGACAGTGATAGAAGTCACAAGAGTGCTATATACTGCTGTTGTGAAAACATATTTAGCAGTTTATATTTACCAAAATAATTGTATTTCCATGTTCTGCGTACTGTGGGAGACCAGATATAGTGAATGCAGGGTCCTGGGTTTAGTAACACTTTAATTTGCCAGTACATTGGGAGTAAAGGGGTCCATTTATGAAGCAGTGAATGTGACTTTCACCAAACAGTACTTTGAAGATGAACCTACGATGAATGCATGCTGAATGCCAAATTTACTGTGTTATAAATATTCCTCTTGGTGTGATGAACTTCATAGAGTTTATATCTGGTTTCTGCAGGAGGCCTTACAGCGTGTTTATTCAGGTATGAAGGAAAGAGCTTCATGCTGTTAGCAGAACTACCTTAATGTAACATATAATGCATAAAAGAGATGTTTACCGCAAGTATGGGGCCAAGATTAAATGTGGAATGGGTAAAATAAGTGTTTCATAAAATATATACTGACAGTAAAATTCCTCACTTACTGCAAACATGTTGATAAGATAGAACGAGTCTAGAGACGGGTAACAAAAATGGTGAAAGGTGTGGGGGATAAAACATATCTGGAGCGACTTCAGGAACTTAGTATGTACAGTCTGGAGGAAAGAAGGGGAAGTAGAGACATGGTTGAAACGTTTAACCACTTGCCACGCAAAATGTTGGCGGCAAAGTGGTTTTGATATCCTGACCGGACGTCATATGACGGGGGCGCGTATCGCGGCAATCGTTGTTGCAGTGTGTCAATCTGACACACCGCAACTCTGATCTAGGTAAAGAGTCTCTGTCAGAGACTGTCACATGATCAGCTGTGTCCAATCATGGCTGATCACGATGTAAACAGGAAGAGTCGGTGATCAGCTTTTCCTGTCAGACGCGAGTAGAGGAGAGCCAATCGGCTTCTTCTCTGACGGGGGGGGGGGGTCTGTGCTGATTATCAGCACAGCCCCTCCCCAAGCATGCCCACACTGGACCACCAGGGAACGCACCAGGACCACCAGGGATGTCACCACGAGGTATGCCACCCTAGACCATGAGGGATGCCAATCAGTGCCCACAATGGATGCCAATCAGTGCCCACAATGGGCATCACTGATTGGCAGGCATTATTGTTTGGCATTGATTGGCATCAGTATTGTCTATTAGTGTGCATCAGTGCCACCTATCAGTGCCCATCCATGCCCATCTGTGCCACCTATCAGTGCCCATCTGTGCGACCTATGTGTACCCATTAGTGCCACCTATCAGTGCCCATCAGTGCCGCATATTAGTTCCCATCATCAGTGCCACCTCATTGGTGCCACCTCATCAGGGCCCGTCAGTGCAGCCCCATCAGTGAAGGAGAAAACTTAGTTACAGTTTTGCAACAGAAACAAAAAAACATATTTTTTTCAAAATTTTTGGTCTTTTTTTTATTTGTTTAGCAGAAAATAAAAACCCCAGAGGTTATCAAATACCACCAAAAGAAAGCTCTATTTGTGGGAACAAAATTATCAAAATTTAGTCTGGGTACAGTATTGTATAACCGCGCAATTGTCATTCAAAGTACGACAGCACTGAAAACTGGTCTGGGCAGGAAGGTGTATAAGTGTGAAGTGTGTGTGAAGTGGTTAAATACATCAAGGGGGTGAATTAGTTTCAGAAAGGCAGTTTTTTCAATATATAAGAACATGAGGATGTGACCTCAAACTAACTGGAGGAAAGTTCAAAACTAATCTTAGAAAGTATTATTTTACTGAAAGGGTAGTTGATACTTGGAACAAACTGCCGGCAGAGGTAGTGGGGCAGTCAGCAGTAAATGGCTTCAAGCATGCTTGGGTCAAACATAAATCTATAGTCAGACAATAACGTTAATTAAAAAAAAATGGGCAGACTCGATGGACTACTCACTCTTTTTCTATGTTTCATCCAATCTTAAAGTTATTAAATTTGTCATTAACCTCTTGGCATCCGCGCTATAGCCAAATGACGGCCACAGCACGGACCTGAATTTCCGGGAGGCCGTCAAATGACGACCTCCCCTGTGCATACGCCCTGCAGGGGGCGCGCGGAGAGCGATGTGATCACCGAGTCACTGAGACTAGGGTGATCACCGATCCGAGTAAAGGGCCAGTCCCGGCCCCTCACCATGTGATCAGCTGTCAGCCAGTGACAGCTGATCACATGATGTAAACAAAAGCTCGGTAATCGTTTTTCTCCTCACGCTGACAGTATATATAAAATAATATGCAGAGTGGCTGGAGGAAAGCTTCAGAATGGCAGAGATGTTTTTTTTTTTACAAATTATGTGAGTGCAGTTCCTCTTTAAATATAATTTTTTTTTTTTTAACCAGAGTTTAGTGTAACCGCTTCAGATCAACGTTATAGCCAAATGACGGCTACAGCGCGGACCTACTTTGCCGGGAGGGCGTTAATAGATGTCCTCCCTTGCTCAAGCGGCCTACGCGCCCCCTGTTATCAGCGAGTCTATGAGACTCGCTGGATCACAGATCGTAGTAAGGGATGGATCTCGACCCCTTACCACATGATCAGCTGTCAGCCAATGACAGCTGATCATGTGATGTAAACAGAGCCGGTAATCGGCTATTTTTTATCTTCGCACGGATAGTGTGAAGAGAAAAAAAAGGACGATCACCGGTGGCTGTCAGAGGGACATCGGTCCCAATCAAGGAGAGCAGTCGCCAGCTCATCTGTGCCCACCTGAGCCACCTGCCAGTGCCATCTACCAGTACACAACAGTGCCGACTACCAGTGCCCACACTGCCACCCATCAGTGCCCACAGTGCCACCTATCAGTGCCCACAGTGCCACCTATCAATGTTACCAATCAGTGCCTCATCAACAGTGCTGCCCATCAGTGTCCCCTACCATTGCCACCTATCAGTGCCATCTATCACTGCTACCTATCAGTGCTCTTCAGTGTCCATCAGTGCCATCTTATCAGTGGCCATCAGTGCCACCTTATCTGTGCCCATCAGTACCACCTCATCTGTCCCCATCAGTGCTGCCTTATCTGCGCCTATCAGTGCCCATCAGTGCATATCAATGAAGGAGAAGAATTACCCGTTTGCAAACTATGAGACATGATTTTTTTTTTTCGTCCTTTTTTTGTTTGTTTAGTAAAAAATAAAAACCCCAGTAGTGATTAAATACCACCAAACAAATCTCTATTTATGTGAAAAAAGAATGATAAAAATGTAATTTGGGTACAGTGTTGCATGACCGTGCAATTGTCATTCAAAGCGTGACAGCGCTGAAAGCTGAAAATTGGTCTGGGCAGGAGGGGGGTTTAAGTGCCCAGTAAGCAAGAAGTTAACTGCTATGTCTAGGAAGTATAGGAAAAGGTTGTATTACTTACCTATCACCCCCGCTACCAGCCGGCTCCAGCAATCTCCTCCTCTCCCCGAAGCTCTGGCCTCTGGGCGGTCCATTGGCGTTATCACATACAATGAAGGTCTAATAACGCTGCACTGTACGTGGATGAGTCAGGATTGCGACCGCGGCCGGGAGCACCTTAGAGGGAGGCTGCGAGGGACTGGTCACACTGCTGAAGGAAGCCTGCTGGAGTGCTGCAAAAAGACAAGTATTTGCCCCTGGACATAACAAGCATTTAACCCTTGCAATGCTTGGGGCATGGGGGGAGGGCTAATGCAGGGGTATTTTCTTTGTTGTGCCTGGAGTTGGGCTTTAAGCCTTTTCATGGCAGCATCTGCTTGGCACAAAATGTAATTCACCTCTTGCACTGTTGAGCTTTTTTTGGACTGTCAGAGCAGCAAAATCCATTCTACAATCTTATTGGAGTATTCTTATTGTTAACTGATTTGCTGAAAGATAAATAGCTGACTTTGATTTAAAGGGAAAAAGCAATGAAGAGTGGAATTTATCAGAGATACTGGAAGTAGTGCATTGATCCGCACAGATGGATTCTGCAAAACTGTGAGGCCTTGGAAAGACATCTTTACATATATATAACTTTACTTGTTATTACAAAACACAGTGTGCATGATTAAAATATTGATCCCAGCAGCAGGGTCCTATATATTATTACAGATCAAACATCATTAATGTAAAAGTTTGTTAGAGTTAATTAGACAAGGTCTGAAACACATCATTGCTGTAGTTTCTGTATAGCAATCTATCAGAGGATTTGTAAACCCATTCACAACCATAACCATTGCCAAGCTAACTTATCTACTGCATAGCTGCATTGTTAAAGTGTAACCCCCAAACCAAATTTCCTGGGTCTCCTCATGACAGCATAACTCGGGTCAGCTCTGCCCACTTTGACCCCAAAAGGACCACCTTAGTAGCAACTAAAAAAGAGCCATCATCCCTAAGTCTAGGTTCACATCTATGCAACTGCGCCTGATGTGTTTTTCATTTTTAAACCAGTGTTTTTGATGCATTTTTGCATGCAGTTTTCATGCATTTTGCGTTTCACTTTTTTTTCTCTTTTAACACACTGTATAGCTAGTTGCTAAGGAGCGGGCCAAGAAGCCGGCCGCCGCGTCCTTTACAATCGATTAGTCATCAGCTGTCAATGGAAAGCTGAATGTAAATAAAATAATTAACGGCAAAAGAAAATAAAAAATCCAGAAAAAAACGATGTGGGATTCTCCCCCCCAAAAAATCCATACCAGACCCTTATCTGAACATGCAGCCCAGCAGGTCGGGAAAGGGAGGGGGCGGGCGAGAGCCCCCCCCCCCTTCCTGAACCATGCCAGGCCACATGCCCTCAACATGGGGGGCAAAGCACCTTGTCTCCATGTTGATGCTGAAAAGAACCTCTTCCCCACAACCCTGAGCTGTAGTTGTGGGGGTCTGCAGGTGGGGGGCTTATCAGAATCTGGAAGTTCCCTTTAACAAGGGGGCCCCCAGATCCCACCCCCCTCCCCCAGTGTGAATGGGTATTGGGTAAATAATGCCACCCCAAAGCACCTTGTCCCCATATTGATGGGGACAAGAGTCTCTTCTCCACAACCCTGGGCTGTCTGCGGGGGTGGGGGCTCATTGGAATCCCGCCCACCCCATGTGAATGAGTATGGGGTACATAGTACCCCTACCTATTCACTAAAAAAGTATAAAAGTGAATAAAGACAGTACAAGAGTTTTTGACAAGTCCTTTATTAAAAAATAAAAAAACAATGTCCCCCGATGTGGATCTATCATCAATCACAACGCCCGCCGGACCTGAAAAAGAAGCTCATGACAAACGCTCCCACAGTCTGCCTGCTCAGTGTGACATTTCGTAAGTAGCTAAGAGGGGGGACTACCCAGCGACATCTCCTGGTGCCATGGCCCCCCTGTGCCGTTGTCGGCTCAGTATGCACCAGTTGATGACATCACGTGGCGTGTGCCACCAGGTGACGTCACTGGGTGGCCTCACCCCTTAGCTATTTTAAAAATGTCACGCAGCGGAGCAGGCAGACCGCGGGAACGTTTATTGTTCCCATCAACATGGGGACAAGGTGCTTTGGAGTGGCACCCCAGAGCACTCCACCCCAGGTTTAGGGCATGTGCCCTAGTATGGTTTGGGGGGGGGTCGCTTGTTAGTCCCCTCCCTTTCCTGTCCTGCCAGGCTGCATGCTTGGATAAGGGTCTGGTATGGATTTTGCGGGTTACTCCAACCCATTTTTTTTTATTTTGGTGTGGAGTTCCCATCAAAATCCATACCAGATCTGAAGACTATGAAGGGCCTGGTATGGATCGCAGGGGACCCCTACGCCGCTTTTTTGGCAGATTTTTTTTTTTATTGGCGGAAATTCTTGTTTTTACATAAAGTTATCAGTAGGGAAGCCCGCTGACAGCTGATGACACATCAGTTGTTGAGAACGTGGTGGCCGGCTTTCCTTAGCAACCAGCTATACACTGTTAAAGAGAAAAGAAACGCAACATGCAAAATGCATGTAAAAACGCATCAAAAACACAACACTTGTTCTACAGGTCTATTACTCACAAAACTCAATTTGCTGCAAGAAAAAAAGTCCCTGACTCTTTCCAAAAATGCAGCGGCTGAAAACGCATAGATGTGAACGTGTACCAAACTATGCTAAATGGACTGTAGTGTCTCTGCAAACTGCACTAAAAAATGCATAGGTGTGAACGTAGGGTTACCCGGCGTTCTTTTTTTTCATCTTTGCTCCAGTTGCACCTTCGTTTTTTTGTTCCTTGTCTGTGGCTGCCGGGCTCCTTCCCACCTTGGTTCTCCAAGGTGGCAGACGTTCATATAACCTGGTAAATCCGGTGTATTGGATGTGCCCATGGGTGCCAGGCTTTTAACTGCAATTGTCTGGGGTATGAATTGTCCTTTGGGCAGGAGAGCTCCCGGTAAGTATTATCCCTTTTCCTGGGCAGCGCATGACAGCTCATCATCGCATGCCTATTTCTCTCTCTCCAGGCTCCTTAGGGCTTGCACACGCTTCTCCTCTCTTTTTTATAGTGTCCCTTCTGCTTTTGCAGGACGTTTAATTTGCGCGGGCACATGAGTGGTATGGGTGCTGGCTCCTTTCCCAGGTCGGCTTGTTGCAAATATATTGCAGCTTACCAGTAGATGAATGCGCTGTGCATTCATTTTCCTTTTTTCAGGCTTTTTTCCTGCTCACACACTCCACTGTATATAGAAAGCCATGGTTGTAACCCTAGGCCAGCCTTTCTCTACCAATGTTCAATGGAACCCTAGGGAGGTGTTTTTTAATTGATCATGCTGTTTGGGTTCTCTTGGGGTGCCATGAGCCCAGGACCCATTTTGTCCTTGGTCTGCATCATGAGTTGTCATGGACAGGCCATCCATGGGACTCTGACCTGATGGGGAGGCACTGACATGATGGGAGTGATCTGATGTGAAGAGGGGACTCTGATGTGATAGGGGAGACCTCTAGTGTGACAGGAGGGGCCTCAGATATGAAGGGGGATTTTGATATGAAGTTAATTTCATCAAGGCAGTTGTGTGTATCTTCCCAGGCTCGGGCCTGGTGGAGAAACATTGCCCTAGGGCTCCTCCGGAGGTTTGCTAGGCATTCCTTGACCAATGAGTAGGGATGAGCCTAACACCCCCCGGTTCGGTTCGCACCAGAACCTTCAAACGGACCAAAAATTTGAACGAACTTTAGAACCCTATTAAAGTCTATGGGACTCGAACGTTCTAAATCAAAAGTGCTAATTTTAAAGGCTAATATGCAAGATATGCAACAGAACAACACCAGCAATAAGGGGTATCTTCAGGTGTATACTGTGCAGGAGGCACACAACACCCACTGTAACTGCCGTAAATGCCTGTATTACAGAAACAGAACAACACCAGCAATAAGGGGTATCTTCAGGTGTATACTGTGCAGGAGGCACACAACACCCACTCTAACTGCCGCAGATGCCTGTATTACAGAAACAGAACAACACCAGCAATAAGGGGTAGCTTCAGGTGTATACTGTGCAGGAGGCACACAGCACCCACTGTAACAGCGCTAGGTTCCCAAGCAAAAAGACACTGTCCCTGCTCTTTCCCTGCACGCCAACACACTACACAAGGCCGCCGCGCTAGCGGCCTTATATAGTGTGGGGCGTGTACTAAACTCCCCTGAGCTATAATTGGCCATAGGCATCCTGCCTGTGGCCAATTATGGCTCTACTCGCTGCCGGCGCTGTGATTGGCCAAGCATGCGGGGTCACAGTGCATGCTTGGCCAATCATGGGCCAGCAATGCACTGCGATGGCATAGTGCATTGTGGGCCATTCACGCCACACGAATATGGTGCGAACGGTCCACAAAGTTCTGAATTCGCTGAACAGGCGAATGGCCCGTGTTCGAGTTGAATATGTGCACGAGTCGAAAACCGAGCTCATCCCTACCAATAAGCAATTGTGGATATGTAACCACTGCCAGCATTTATCATTTTAGCATAGCTCCCAACTTTCCCTTATTTGGAGGGACTGTCCTTGATTTGGAGCAATGTCCCTCTGTCCCTCATTCCACCTCATTTTGGTCTGATCCATATAGTTGTATATAAAATGCACTTTTTATCTTTCAAAAAGTGTTTCCCAGTGCTAAACCTTTCACCCAATTTCTAAATTGCTGCATTTGTACATTTTAAAAGCCAATATAAAGGAATAGCAGTGGTAAAAAAAGTCCTTGTGGATTTAATGAACCTTTTTTTTTGGTTAATTCTCCTTTAAGGGGGTGTGGCAGGGGGCATGTCCTATGCCTACATACATTTGTTAGTAGGTGTCCCTCATTCCCATCTCAAAATGTTGGAAGGTATGTTTTCAGCTATCTGTAAAGGGGTCATTAATTACACTGAGCACCAATGTAAAGCTGGCCGTTCACTAAAAAAAGTGAGTTTCCTACATCCATGCTATACAGTGCAGACAAGTTTATTCTCCATTTGAGGGATTGTATTCTAAAAGCCACTGCTGGTGACTGCCAGAATATCCATAGGCTGCATTTGATTGGATGCAACCACTGTTCTTCCCTCAATTTTCCACCTTGGCATCTTTGATATTTGATTAGCAGGATGTCGGGTGGGAGGGGGCTGACAAGACCATCCACAAAGTGAATTCCTGATTAATCAGTTGAATTTTGCACAGTGTATGGCCAGCTTAAAGTAGAACTATAGACAAAACTTGTTTTCTTATTTTATTATCATTGTGGAGACTCCCTTTCCTTCCTGTGCCATAGCCAAACAGGAAGTGAGAGGAGATCCCTGAAAATGAAGGGAATTCCTTGGGGACCCCCAGGTCACCAGAACTGGTGTCCCCATTGGAAGACGTCATCACACCCATTGTTCTGTCTCAAGGACATATAGCTAAACCTTCTTGTTCCAATAACTTCAGATACCATATTTCTTTTATATCAGTTTTATTAGAACAAGCCAGGTGAAACTACAAAATAACAGAAATAGACCTCAATAAGTACAATAATACATACAATACAGCATACATTACAGAAACACCGATATACAATACAAGATGTGATAGTAAAAACTTACTTTTTAAGTTCTCTAAGGGGTGATGGTGATAGATTGAGAAATACGTGTCTTGCTTCTGCAGTATCTTCTAAAAGAATGGTGGCTGCTTCACTTCCTGTGAAGATTCTACCCAGAATTCCCTGCGTACTAACAATGTCCTTAACTACAGATACAGTGAGTCAAATAAACAGAATAACTGCAGCAATACCAAAAAGGAATGCTAGACGGAGCCTGCACACCACACATGATTGCCTTATGTAAATTACACATCTTACATGTAAATTTAACAACACAGGTACAGATAATCAGCATAGACATCTGGTGGACAGGCCACCCATAGACCTGCTCTGGACATGAGGATGTCAAGAACAGTACATGACTGGATTGGGGGGGCATATTGGCCTTTGGTTTTGACCTTGCCAGCAATTGATGTTGCTTTATACATGTAGCAAGGCCCCTGGCCTCTTTTGGTCTGATGAAAACAGGGCCAGTGATAGCTGACATCCTTCTGTATGTGGCGGGTTGTGATGCATAGTGAGTGCAAGTTGGAATTTATTGGGCGCCACACACTTCTTGAATGCAAAAGAGACGTTTATTTCTCTTACAAACTCTTTTTTGGGGGGGAGAGGGTTAGAGCGAAGACACCCTTCAGTAGTTGCAAGTGCAATTAGCAGACTCCAAGACTTTAATGAAACAGCCATGCAAGAAAATTCTTCCAGCAAGAAGTCACATCTGCACGTGCAGGAATGCTGTCTCCTATGGCAACAGGCTTTAACAGTTCCTAACACAAAGTGCAACAATTCTTTCACCTTCGCTACAATTACTCCTTGTAGTTCTTGAGCACACTGAGCTCCCGGTCTCTCACTAGACCCACTGATTCACTGCACTGAATCCCTTGAGCTCCTCTAATCTTGACGATGGTATATTCCTCAAGCGTCACCCCCGCTTCTCTGCTGGGTATCTAGCTTGCCATTCCCGATACTTCTCAAACTTCACCCCTGCTGGTCTGCTCAATCCCTGGTTTGACACAAAAGGCTGCTCTGCAAGCGTCACCTCCAATTCTCCACCATGCCCTTTTGGTGAGACTACTGCTCAGGTACTTACTTCAGTTATTTACTGTGGTCCCTGGTAAAGGTGGTTGGTCCCTTAGTGGTGACAGATTCCCCTCTACCTCCGACCACTGACAGGTTCTCTGGCCAACAGAACCGTCACTTCTGGTTGGATTGCAAGCCGCAATCCCAACCCTGTGCTGCTCTCTTGCTTCTGGATAGGCCCTCAGACAGCCTATCAGCCAGATGCCCCCGGGATAGGCCCAATCTATGGCCTAGTAGCCCAAGGGCAACACGACACACATCCTCCCAGACAACCATACAGGTGGCACAGAACACTGATCACCTGACTCCACTCAAATATATAGGTGCTCCCAGCAGGCCAAGGGATCCAAGAAAAACCCTGCCCATAGGCTGAGATAACCCATATACCCATAACCTGACCTTGAGTTTTCCTTCTCATATCTAGTACCCCCCAAGTACCCAGCCACCTAGTGGTAGAAGAGAAAAGTGAAATAAGGCCAAGCTTAGGAGGAAATCAATAGATCTCTAACAGTTGGCCAGGATAACTACTTCTGGCAAGTAAATTTGTGAGGAGCTCCCTGCCTAAACTCCAAGGTGCTACATGGGCAATGCCCCCAAGGTAAATTCTGGGGCCAGTCTAATGTCTGTCTGGCACTGATGGTAAGGACAGGTCTCTTAGAATATGTGAGTTTATGTTTTTTGCATGCTCATTGTATAACTGTGGCTGGTATTGCTGTTTGGAAAGTTCAATAAAGCTCCCAGCTAATCAGCTTGTGTGTCTTTTTGCGGTGGCCAGGTTTTGTTTATTAGTGGGTTATAAATGAGCCTATGCTTATCAGCAGTCAAGACCGCACCTTAAAAAGTACTCTTGGAAATACTCAGTGGCAGCTTGGCATGACATCAACATATCACATGTCTCCCATCTGTCTTCTCTGGGGATGGGGGGTGAGGGGGGGGGGGGGCACCAGTAGCCAAATCCAATCTGATTCCCAGGGTGCACCGAGCACCAGCCTGCCCAGGTACTGTATCATTACAGAACAGTGCTTAAGATTGCAGGACTCTCCCACAGGCAGGATCCAGCAAACTTAGCAAACATGCCACACCCAATATGCTGTTCTGTACTCTGCATACTCTTGGCCACACTATGTACAGTGCCTTGAAAAAGTATTCATACCCCTTGGAATTTTACACGATTTGTCATGTTACAACAAAAAACATAAATGTATTTTATTGGGTTTTTTGTGATAGACCAACACAAAGTGGAAAGAAAAATTATTTTCACATCTTTTTATAAATAAATATGTGAAAAGTATGGCACGCATTTGTATTCAGCGCCCGAGTCAATACTTTGTAGAACCACCTTTTGCTACAATTACAGCTGCAAGTAATTTTGGGCATGAATCTACCAGCTTTACACATCTACAGAGTGAAGTTTTTTCCCCACTCCTCTTTGCAAAATAGCTCAAGCTCTGTCAGATTGGATGGAGAGCGTCTGTACAGCAATTTTCAAGTCTTACCACAGATTCTCGATTGGATTTAGGTCTGGACTTTGACTGGGCCATTCTAACACATGAATATGCTTTGATTTAAACCATTCCATTGTATCTATGGCTGTATGTTTAGGGTCGCTGTCCTGCTGGAAGGTGAACCTCTGCCCCAGTCTCAGGTCTTTTGCAGACTCAGCTTCGGACACACGCTTTGACTTTCAGACGACAGAGCGTCCGATTTTTGTGGCATGCTAGTCTCATGTCCAAAAAGTGAAGAATACAACGTCAGAAGTGACGTAATGTGTTGAATAGTTTTGTATATATTCTTTCGTTTCTGAGCATGCGTAATCTTGCTCTTATGATTTTTTTTGTACACAAAACGTACTAATGAAGCAAAAATCAGTCGTGTTCACATCCAACAAAAAATTGTATAGTCTGCACATCCAGCTTTTGTCTGACGAAAAAGTGAGACTGTACTAATGATCCAAAAATCTGCAGACAGCTTGTCGTACAAATTTTTCCATCTGATTTTCATATCATGTATAATGGCCTTTACTTTTCTAGGATTGCCCTGTATTTGGCTCCATCCATCTTCCCATCAACTTTGACCAGCCTCCCTGTCCTTGCTGAAGAAAAGCATCCCCACAACATGATGCTGTCACCACAATGTTTCACAGTTGGGATGGTGTGTTCAGGCTGATATGCTGCGTTAGTTTTTTGGCACACATAGCATTTTGCTTTTAGGCCAAAAGGTTAAATTTTGGTCTTGGCTGACCAGATCACTTTCTTCCACGTGTTTTCTGTGTCCCCCGCATGGCTTCTCGCAAACTGCAAATGGGACTTCTTATGGCTTTCTTTCAACAATGGCTTTCTTCTTGCCACTCTTCCATAAAGACCAGATTTGTGGAGTGCACGACTAATAGTTGTCCTGTGGACACAGGGCCAGACTGGCCTACCGGGATACCGGGAAATTTCCCGGTAGGCCGTCTGTACTCAGTGCCCTGGGGCCGCTTTTGTCCCTATGCTGGCTGGCGTCAGCCCAATAAACTGCAGCGGCGGCCGCCGCACTTTGCTATGCACTGGCACTGCCTGTGTGTGCCTGTGCCGCCTCTTCTGATCTGGCTCCGCCTCTTCTGATCTGGCTCCGCCTCCGCCCATTGATATACCTGAGAGTGAGGGGAGGAGCATGAGGACGCTGACTCCTAATTGAATTTCAGCCCGTGCGGCGCCAGCACCGCTGATTTCTTCTGCTTTGACTCGGCCCGCCCACTAGACGTCTGCACGAGGAGAATAGGAGGACGGCCGCCCCTGGATCAGAACAGAAGAAGGTACCCCTGCCCTGAGCTCTCACTTTGTCTCTGTCTGTCTCTGTCACTCTCTCTATCTCTCCCTCTCTCTCTCTCTCTCTCTCTCTCTCTATCTATCTCTCTCTGTCTCTCTCTCCTTCTCCCTGTCTGTCTCTCTCTCTCCTTCTCCCTGTCTGTCTCTCTGTCCCTCTCCCTCTCTCTCTCTGTCTCTCCCTTTCTCCCTCCCTCCCCCTGTCTCTCTTCTTTCTCTAATTTTTTGCAAGTAAAAAAAAGAGTGCCTTTTTTTTATTTGTTTTTGCAGTTTTTTTTTTTTTGGGGGGGGGGGGGTGCAAAGTACTGAAAAAACAAACAAATATCAATTGCCACCACTGTACCCATCAAACTCAGACACTGTGCCAAACGCAGCCACTGTGCCCTCAAACGCAGCCACTGTGCCCATCAAACGCAGCCACCGTCCCCGTCAAACGCAGCCACCGTCCCCGTCAAACGCAGCCACCGTCCCCGTCAAACGCAGCCACCGTGCCCTCAAACGCAGCCACCGTGCCCTCCAAACGCAGCCACCGTGCCCTCCAAACGCAGCCACCGTGCCCTCAAACGCAGCCACCGTGCCCGTCAAACGCAGCCACCGTGCCCGTCAAACGCAGCCACCGTGCCCGTCAAACGCAGCCACCGTGCCCGTCAAACGCAGCCACCGTGTACTCCAAAAGTAGCCACTATGCCAGTCAAACTCAGCCACCGTGCCCGTCAAACGCAGCCACCGTGCCCGTCAAACGCAGCCACCGTGCCCGTCAAACGCAGCCACCGTGCCCGTCAAACGCAGCCACCGTGTCCTCCAAACGCAGCCACCGTGCCCTCCAAACGCAGCCACCGTGCCCGTCAAACGCAGCCACCGTGCCCGTCAAACGCAGCCACCGTGCCCTCAAACGCAGCCACCGTGCCCTCAAACGCAGCCACCGTGCCCGTCAAACGCAGCCACCCTGCCCGTCAAACGCGGCCACCGTGCCCGTCAAACACAGCCACCCTGCCCGTCAAACGCAGCCACCCTGCCCGTCAAACGCAGCCACCCTGCCCGTCAAACGCAGCCACCCTGCCCGTCAAACGCAGCCACCGTGCCTCAAACGCAGCCACCGTGCCCATCAAACGCAGCCACCGTGCCCTCCAAACGCAGCCACCGTGCCCGTCAAACGCAGCCACCGTGCCCGTCAAACGCAGCCACCGTGCCCGTCAAACGCAACCACCGTGCCCGTCAAACGCAGCCACGGTGCCCTCAAACGCAGCCACCGTGCCCGTCAAACGCAACCACCGTGCCCGTCAAACGCAACCACTGTGCCCATCAAACGCAGCCACTCTCTCTCTCTCTCTCTAATTTTTTGCAGCTAAAAAAAGTGCTTTTTTAAATATATTTTTGCAGTTTTTTTTGGGGGGGGGGGGCGCAAAGTACTGAAAAAATAAAATAAAACTCAATTGCAGCCTCACTGTGCCCATAAATTGCCACCACCGTACCCATCAAACGCAGCCACTGTGCCCGTCAAACGCAGCCACTGTGCCCGTCAAATGCAGCCATCCTGCCCGTCAAACGCAGCCACTGTGCCCATCAAACGCAGCCACCGTGCCCATCAAACGCAGCCACCGTGCTCATCAAAGGCAGCCACCGTGCCCATCAAACGCAGCCACTGTGCCCATCAAACGCAGCCACTCTCTCTCCCCGTCTCTCTCTCTCTCTCTCTCTCCCTCTCTCTCTCTCATTTTTTGCAGCTAAAAAAAAAGTGCTTTTTTAAAATATGTTTTTGCAGTTTTTTGGGGGGGGCGCAAAGTACTGAAAAAATAAAACAAAACTCAATTGCAGCCTCACTGTGCCCATAAATTGCCAGCACTGTACCCATCAAACGCAGCCACTGTGCCCTCAAACGCAGCCACCGTGCCCGTCAAACGCAGCCACCGTGCCCGTCAAACGCAGCCACCGTGCCCGTCAAACGCAGCCACTCTCTCTCTCTCTCCCCCCGTCTCTCTCCCCGTCTCGTTTTTTTTGGGGGGGGGGCGCAAAGTACTGAAAAAATAAAATAAAACTCAATTGCAGCCTCACTGTGCCCATAAATTGCCACCACTGTGCCCGTCAAACGCAGCCACTGTGCCCGTCAAACGCAGCCACCGTGCCCGTCAAACGCAGCCACCGTGCCCGCCAAAGGCAGCCACTCTCTCTCTCCCCGTCTCTCTCCCTGTCTCTCCCTCTCATTTTTTGCAGCTAAAAAAAGAGTGCTTTTTTAAATATGTTTTTGCAGGTTTTTGGGGGGGCGCAAAGTACTGAAAAAATAAAATAAAACATCAATTGCAGCCTCACTGTGCCCATAAATTGTCACCACTGTACCCATCAAACTCAGCCACTGTGCCCGTCAAACGCAGCCACCATGCCCATCAAACGCAGCCACCGTGCCCGTCAAACGCAGCCACTGTGCCAAACGCAGCCACCCTACCCATAAATTGCCACCCCTGTGTGCATCAAACGCAGCCACTGTGCCATCAGACGCAGCCACCGTATCCATAAATTGCCATCACTGTGCCATCAAATGCAGCCACTGTGTCATCAAACATATCCGCTGTACCATCAAACACAGCCATTGTACCCATAAATTGCCACCACTGTGCCATCAAGCGCAGCCACTGTGCCACTGCCATCAAACGCAGCCACTGTAACCATCAAATGCCACCAGTTTGCACCATCAGATGCTGCCAGTGTTCCCCCCCCCCCCCCACCTGGCACTTACCTCAGGTCAGCGCTGTCCTCCACGCTCCCCACCCTCCAAGTCCTCAGTGTCTTCTCCCGTCCTCTCTTGCTATGATTGGACGCCTGATAGGCATTCAATCACAGCGCCTGTCGCTTCAGCCAATCAGGTGACCGGTAACCAGACCCGATGCACCTGATTGGCTGAGAGGCGGGTCAGTGTTAGGGAAGCAATTTATTTGATTCCCCAACACAGTGCTGTGTCATCAAACGTAGCCGCTGTATCATCAAACACAGCCACTGTACCCATAAATTGCCACCACTGTGCCATCAAGCGCAGCCACCGTATCCATAAATTGCCATCACTGGGCCATCAAGCTTAGCCACTGTGCCACTGCCATCAAATGCAGCCACTGTGTCATCAAATGTAGCCGCTGTACCATCAAACACAGCCCCCCGTACCCATAAATTGCCACCACTGTGCCCATCAAACGCAGCGACTGTGCCATCAAACACAGCCACCGTACCCATAAATTGCCACCACTGTGCCATCAAACGCAGCCACTGTTCCAAACGCAGCCCTTGCGCCATCAAACGCAGCCACTGTGCCCCGTCAAACGCAGCCACTATGCCCGTCAAACGCAACCACTGTGCCCTATTTATATATATAATGCACTTTTCAAATATGCTTTAAAATGTATGGTTTTCTCTTTTTATGAACAAGAAAATAATTACGTTATGCTGCTGGGCTGGTATAATAATGCTATGGGGCTGGTATGAAATTATTTCCAGGGCTGGTTTTCATTCCCAGTTCGGCCCTGTGTTGACAGATTATATCATCTGAGCTGTGTATTTCTGCAGCTTGCCCAGAGTTACCATGGGCCTCTTGGCTAGTGATGGACGAACTTCCGACGGGACGTTTCGCGAACGCGAAACGCGAACGGACACAAACGTTCGCGAAAACGACCGTTCGCCGCGGGCTCCATTGACTTCAATGGGAGGCGAATTTCGCAAACCTTTAGGTCGAATTTGCGGCCACGGGGTAATTATTAGGGGGTAGCACGTAGTCCCACCACCTGGACAATAGCATAATACATGTATGAGGTGAATTTGGGATCGATAACTACAAGCATTTTTTTTTTATTTGGGAAATTGTTCTGACAATTCAGGACTATGGAGCTAATGAAGGCAATGGAGGAGAGGGAAGGTCAGGGACCAGGGTAGGCAAACAAGAGGGTGCAGGAGATACAGAGCACTGACAGCAGCACCGTAATACAGAGCACTGACATCAGCACCGTGACATACAGCGCTGACAGCAGCTCCGTGACATACAGCGCTGACAGCAGCTCCGTGACATACAGCGCTGACAGCAGCTCCGTGACATACAGCGCTGACAGCAGCTCCGTGACATACAGCGCTGACAGCAGCTCCGTGACATACAGCGCTGACAGCAGCACCGTGACATACAGCGCTGACAGCAGCTCCGTGACATACAGCGCTGACAGCAGCTCCGTGACATACAGCGCTGACAGCAGCTCCGTGACATACAGCACTGACAGCAGCTCCGTGACATACAGCGCTGACAGCAGCTCCGTGACATACAGCGCTGACAGCAGCACCGTGACATACAGCGCTGACAGCAGCTCCGTGACATACAGCGCTGACAGCAGCTCCGTGACATACAGCGCTGACAGCAGCTCCGTGACATACAGCGCTGACAGCAGCTCCGTGACATACAGCGCTGACAGCAGCTCCGTGACATACAGCGCTGACAGCAGCTCCGTGACATACAGCGCTGACAGCAGCTCCGTGACATACAGCGCTGACAGCAGCTCCGTGACATACAGCGCTGACAGCAGCTCCGTGACATACAGCGCTGACAGCAGCACCGTAAGCAGCCCCAGGAGGAAGTCAGCACAGCACAGGGATGGTGTGATCCCCTCATAATAAGAACCCCCAGGAGGAAGTCAGCACAGCACAGGGATGGTGGGAGCCCCTCATAATAAGAACACCCAGGAGGAAGTCAGCACAGCACAGGGATGGTGGGAACCCCTCATAATAAGCAGCCCCAGTAGAAATATGACACCGCTCAACCTCTTCAAAGAGGAGGGTAGGGGCATATAGTACGGTGTGCTTTTTTGGGTCAGGGAAGTGAGCCAAATGAATTAAGAAGGTCTGTGTGCTTGATTCCAAAAATTGTTTATAGACATATACATGGTCTACTGATCACATGTGTTGAATTCCTCCGAGATCCATGCCTCATTCATTTTTAGAAATGTGAGGTAGTTAACACTGTGGTGAGCTAGGCGAGTACGCTTATCGGTCACAATCCCCCCTGCTGCGCTGAACGTCCTTTCGGACAGGACACTGGATGAGGGGCAAGCCAACAGTTCGATTGCAAATTGGGCAAGCTCTGGCCAGAGGTCAAGCCTGCCCACCCAGTAGTCTAGGGGTTCATCACTCCTCAGAGCGTCCACATCGGCCGTTAACCCAATGTAGTCGGACACCTGACGGTCTAGGCGTTCCCTGATGCTGGATCCGGATGACACCTGTCGATGGGTCGGCTGAAAGAATGACCTCATATCCGAAGTCACCAACACATCTTCAAACCGGCCTCTTCTTGCAGGCGCTGTTGGATTGGTACCCGCAAATCCTTCTCTGGGAGTGGGAATTGCTCCTCTGCCAGCGCACGCAAAAGCAGAATGCAGCATTTCTCGAAGCAAGGCCTGGAAGTGCTGCATTCTGACAGCCCTCTGCGACGGCGGTAACATTTCCGCCATTTTGTGTTTGTACCGGGGGTCTAAGTACGTTGCCACCCAGTACTGGTCCTTGACCCTCATGCTTTTTATACGGGGGTCCCTATTAAAACACTGGAGCATGAAGGCCCCCATTTGCACTAAAGTGGAAGCGGTGTGGTGGCCTGGCTCCTGCTCATCATCCAGGATAATGTCGTCCTCTTCATTCTCCTCTCCCCATCCTCGCACAACAGGGATCCCAGAAAGGTTTAAAGCATGCTCTTCTTGCTCCTGCTCATCCGCCCCGGCACCATCCTCCTCTGACTCCTCATCAGACTCCTGTTGTTGACTTGTCTCAGATAGAGTAGCCCCCCCTGGGAATTCATCCAGCATTGCGACTTCCTCATCTTCCCGCTCCTGCTCCTCCACAGCCTGATCAATGACACGACGCAATGCACGCTCCAGAAAGAAGGCATAAGGTACCATGTCACTGATGGCGCCATGGCTGCGACTGACCAGTTTGGTGATCTCCTCAAATGGCCGCAGAAGTCTGCATGTGTCGCGCATGAGCAGCCACTGGCGCGGTGAAAAAAAACCCAGCTCCCCAGAACCGTTTCTTTCGCAGAGTTCATACAGGTAGACGTTAACTGCACGTTTCTGCTGGAGCAGCCTATCAAGCATATAGAAGGTTGAGTTCCATCGCGTCGGGCAATCGCAAATAAGACGTCTGACCGGCAGATGGTGTCGCCGCTGAATGTCAGCAAGGCGAGCCATGGCCGTGTAAGATCTTCTGAAATGGGCCGAGATTTTCCTTGCCTGCCGCAAGATGTCCTGGACCCCAGGGTATTTGACAAGGAATCGCTGCACGACCAAGTTTAAGACGTGTGCCATGCACGGCACGTGCGTGATTTTGCCCTGTTTCAATGCGCTAAGCAGATTGGCACCGTTGTCACACACCACTTTACCAACTGTCAAATTGAGCGGTGTTAGCCACTCATCTGCCTGTGAACGCAAAGCTGAAAGGAGTGCCGGGCCAGTGTGGCTCTTTGCTTCCAGGCACAACAGACGCAGCACGGCATGGCAACGTCTCACCTGGCATGTGGAATAGGTTCTGGGGAGCTTGGGCGGTGCAGTGGAAGAGACGCTAGCAGCGGAAAAGGAGGAGGCAGCTGAGGAGGAGAGGGAGGAGGATGGAGTAGGAGGAGGAGAAGAAGAGTCAGGCCTGCATGCAATCCGTGGCGGTAAAACCAAATCTACACGGGTGCCACGGGTTACATGCTTGACGGCCGTCAGAAGGTTCACCCAGTGGGCAGTAAAACTGATATACCTTCCCTGCCCGTGTTTGCTAGACCACGTGTCTGTGGTCAGATGTATCTTGGCACCGACACTGTGTGCCAGAGATACATTCACTTGCCGCTGAACATGGCCATATAGCTCTGGGATGCCCTTCTCTGAGAAATACTTCCTTCCTGGGACCTTCCATTGTGGTGTTCCAATGGCCACAAATTTGCGAAAGGCCTCCGAGTCCACCAGTTTATATGGCAGTAGTTGGCGGGCTATGAGTTCTGACAAGCCAGCCGCCAACCGTTGGGCAAGAGGGTTATCCGGCGTCATCATTTTTTTACGCTCAAACATTAGGCCCACGGAAGCCTGCCTTTTTGCAGAAAAATGTGAGCTTGGCGTGATGGAAGGTGGAGTGGAGGACAATTGTGAGGAGAGAGGAGAAGGAGAAGTAGAAGACGAGGCTGGACGGTGAGAGCCTGCAGTGTGGCTTTGTGTGTTCCGTTGCTCCCACTGGGCTCGGTGATGGCTGCTCATGTGCCTTCTTAAGGCGGTCGTCCCTAGGTGAGTATTGGGCTTACCGCGACTAACGCGTTGACTGCAAAGATTGCAGATGGCAACGCTATTGTCAGCAGCGGACACGTTAAAAAAAGCCCACACTGCGGAGCCATGTGCCGGTGTCCTGGGAGCGCCAGATGTGACCGTACATGGTCGATGACTCGCTCCTGATACATTTGCAGTCTGCTTTGTCCCTGCTGTGCAATGTAAGTCATTGCTGCTTCTCCTCCCTATCTGCTGGTCCATATCTCCCTCTGAACTCCCCTCCTCTTCCTCTCTTGTGGGCACCCACGTGACATCACTAGACACGTCATCATCAACGTCACCTTCCCCACCGCTATAAGTAGAGTAGGCAGCAACACCGGGGACCAACCTCCTCCTTGGGCTGATCTGGGTACTGGCGTCAGACTGCTGAGTAGCGCTTGTTGCTACCTCCTCTTCCTGATCCAATACCAAGAGTGGCTGCGCATCAGAAATGTCCTCTTGATATGGATCGGAAAATAATTCCAGTGACTCAAGCGGAAGGTATGTGGTGGTGGTGGTGGTGGTCGTGTTGTTGGTGGTAGTGTCTTTGGGGGTGCACATAGCAGAGAGTGAAGAAGAGGGTGCAGATCGAGAGGATGAGGAGGGTGCAGAAGAGTAAGGCTGAGCGAGCCACTCAACCAAGTCTGGTGCATCCTTTAAAGTAATTGAACGCACCTTCTGCAACTTCCCACTTTGGCTCAAGCCTGTTGCTCCTGCCCTACCCCTACCACCCCTGCGGAAGGGCCTGCCTCTTCCTCTGCATGTCATTTTTTAAATGACCCTGTGACAAAACTCTTAGTCCCTATACCGCTGAAGGACTGCTGCAGTATAGGTGAGCGGTCAGCAGTGGTGCACGTCAACCCTATCTATTGTGGACCTATAGCGGTCCTTACAGAACAGCAGACTGTACCGCACTCAAGCCTATGTACCGTAGCACCCTATACCAAGTTACCAGTCCTTATAAGAACTTTTGTGGACCAAGCAGGTTGTGTATTAGTGTTTAGCAGACTGTACGTCAGTCCCTATACCGCTGAAGGACTGCTGCAGTATAGGGCAGCGGTCAGCAGTGGTGCACGTCAACCCTATCTATTGTGGACCGATAGCGGTCCTTACAGAACAGCAGACTGTACCGCACTCAAGCCTATGTACCGTAGCACCCTATACCAAGTTACCAGTCCTTATAAGAACTTTTGTGGACCAAGCAGGTTGTGTATTAGTGTTTAGCAGACTGTACGTCAGTCCCTATACCGCTGAAGGACTGCTGCAGTATAGGGCAGCGGTCAGCAGTGGTGCACGTCAACCCTATCTATTGTGGACCGATAGCGGTCCTTACAGAACAGCAGACTGTACCGCACTCAAGCCTATGTACCGTAGCACCCTATACCAAGTTACCAGTCCTTATAAGAACTTTTGTGGACCAAGCAGGTTGTGTATTAGTGTTTAGCAGACTGTACGTCAGTCCCTATACCGCTGAAGGACTGCTGCAGTATAGGGCAGCGGTCAGCAGTGGTGCACGTCAACCCTATCTATTGTGGACCGATAGCGGTCCTTACAGAACAGCAGACTGTACCGCACTCAAGCCTATGTACCGTAGCACCCTATACCAAGTTACCAGTCCTTATAAGAACTTTTGTGGAACAAGCAGGTTGTGTGTTAGTGATTAGCAGACTGTACGTCAGTCCCTATACCAATGAAGGACTGCTGCAGTATAGGGCAGCGGTCAGCAGTAGTGCACGGCAACCCTATGTATTGTGGACCGATAGCGGTCCTTACAGAACAGCAGACTGTAACGCACTCAGGCCTATGTACCGTAGCACCCTATACCAAGTTACCAGTCCTTATAAGAACTTTTGTGGACCAAGCAGGTTGTGTGTTAGTGATTAGCAGACTGTACGTCAGTCCCTATACCAATGAAGGACTGCTGCAGTATAGGGCAGCGGTCAGCAGTAGTGCACGGCAACCCTATGTATTGTGGACCGATAGCGGTCCTTACAGAACAGCAGACTGTAACGCACTCAGGCCTATGTACCGTAGCACCCTATACCAAGTTACCAGTCCTTATAAGAACTTTTGTGGACCAAGCAGGTTGTGTGTTAGTGATTAGCAGACTGTACGTCAGTCCCTATACCAATGAAGGACTGCTGCAGTATAGGGCAGCGGTCAGCAGTAGTGCACGGCAACCCTATGTATTGTGGACCGATAGCGGTCCTTACAGAACAGCAGACTGTACTGCACTCAGGCCTATGTACCGTAGCACCCTATACCAAGTTACCAGTCCTTATAAAAACTTTTGTGGACCAAGCAGGTTGTGTGTTAGTGTTTAGCAGACTGTGCGTCAGTCCCTATACCGCTGAAGGACTGCTGCAGTATAGGGCAGCGGTCAGCAGTAGTGCACGGCAACCCTATGTATTGTGGACCGATAGCGGTCCTTACAGAACAGCAGACTGTAACGCACTCAGGCCTATGTACCGTAGCACCCTATACCAAGTTACCAGTCCTTATAAGAACTTTTGTGGACCAAGCAGGTTGTGTGTTAGTGATTAGCAGACTGTACGTCAGTCCCTATACCAATGAAGGACTGCTGCAGTATAGGGCAGCGGTCAGCAGTAGTGCACGGCAACCCTATGTATTGTGGACCGATAGCGGTCCTTACAGAACAGCAGACTGTAACGCACTCAGGCCTATGTACCGTAGCACCCTATACCAAGTTACCAGTCCTTATAAAAACTTTTGTGGACCAAGCAGGTTGTGTGTTAGTGTTTAGCAGACTGTGCGTCAGTCCCTATACCGCTGAAGGACTGCTGCAGTATAGGGCAGCGGTCAGCAGTAGTGCACGGCAACCCTATGTATTGTGGACCGATAGCGGTCCTTACAGAACAGCAGACTGTAACGCACTCAGGCCTATGTACCGTAGCACCCTATACCAAGTTACCAGTCCTTATAAGAACTTTTGTGGACCAAGCAGGTTGTGTGTTAGTGATTAGCAGACTGTACGTCAGTCCCTATACCAATGAAGGACTGCTGCAGTATAGGGCAGCGGTCAGCAGTAGTGCACGGCAACCCTATGTATTGTGGACCGATAGCGGTCCTTACAGAACAGCAGACTGTAACGCACTCAGGCCTATGTACCGTAGCACCCTATACCAAGTTACCAGTCCTTATAAGAACTTTTGTGGACCAAGCAGGTTGTGTGTTAGTGATTAGCAGACTGTACGTCAGTCCCTATACCAATGAAGGACTGCTGCAGTATAGGGCAGCGGTCAGCAGTAGTGCACGGCAACCCTATGTATTGTGGACCGATAGCGGTCCTTACAGAACAGCAGACTGTAACGCACTCAGGCCTATGTACCGTAGCACCCTATACCAAGTTACCAGTCCTTATAAGAACTTTTGTGGACCAAGCAGGTTGTGTGTTAGTGATTAGCAGACTGTACGTCAGTCCCTATACCAATGAAGGACTGCTGCAGTATAGGGCAGCGGTCAGCAGTAGTGCACGGCAACCCTATGTATTGTGGACCGATAGCGGTCCTTACAGAACAGCAGACTGTACTGCACTCAGGCCTATGTACCGTAGCACCCTATACCAAGTTACCAGTCCTTATAAAAACTTTTGTGGACCAAGCAGGTTGTGTGTTAGTGTTTAGCAGACTGTGCGTCAGTCCCTATACCGCTGAAGGACTGCTGCAGTATAGGGCAGCGGTCAGCAGTAGTGCACGGCAACCCTATGTATTGTGGACCGATAGCGGTCCTTACAGAACAGCAGACTGTAACGCACTCAGGCCTATGTACCGTAGCACCCTATACCAAGTTACCAGTCCTTATAAGAACTTTTGTGGACCAAGCAGGTTGTGTGTTAGTGATTAGCAGACTGTACGTCAGTCCCTATACCAATGAAGGACTGCTGCAGTATAGGGCAGCGGTCAGCAGTAGTGCACGGCAACCCTATGTATTGTGGACCGATAGCGGTCCTTACAGAACAGCAGACTGTACTGCACTCAGGCCTATGTACCGTAGCACCCTATACCAAGTTACCAGTCCTTATAAGAACTTTTGTGGACCAAGCAGGTTGTGTGTTAGTGATTAGCAGACTGTACGTCAGTCCCTATACCAATGAAGGACTGCTGCAGTATAGGGCAGCGGTCAGCAGTAGTGCACGGCAACCCTATGTATTGTGGACCGATAGCGGTCCTTACAGAACAGCAGACTGTACTGCACTCAGGCCTATGTACCGTAGCACCCTATACCAAGTTACCAGTCCTTATAAGAACTTTTGTGGACCAAGCAGGTTGTGTATTAGTGTTTAGCAGACTGTGCGTCAGTCCCTATACCGCTGAAGGACTGCTGCAGTATAGGGCAGCGGTCAGCAGTAGTGCACGGCAACCCTATGTATTGTGGACCGATAGCGGTCCTTACAGAACAGCAGACTGTACCGCACCCAAGCCTATGTACCGTAGCACCCTAGACAGACCAAGTTACCAGTCCTGATAAAGAGCTTTGTGGAACAAGTGAGTTGTGAATGATTAGCAGACTGCAGCAGAAGGGCAGCAGTCAAGTATAATATTCTTTCTATATTTGGAAGAAAGAATATTATACGTGTACAAGCCTATTACCGTACCACTGATACCAGTCCTGAAAAGAACCTTTGTGGAACTAATAGTAACAGCAAGTCTTTAAAATTATCCTCACTGCCTGACACACTGCTTCCTGCCTGTCCCTATACAAATTGGCAAAAAAGAGTAGGCTGGAACGATTAGCTGGAACAGCTCTTTTGTGGACCTGATAGTAACAGCTAATGATGATGATGATGATGATGATGAAGAAAGACTAATCTGGCTGAGCTGTCCCTAAAATAGCAGCATACAGCGCTCTGTCCCTTTATCTAAACTGACAAAAGAAACTCAGGCTGCTGACCTAACACCTATACCAGTCCTGAAAAGAACTTTTGTGTACCAAATAGCTAGCGTTTTCTCTGTCCCTACTCCACACAGGATCCTTTCCCTACAGTGACAGAAGAAAGAATGTAAAATGGCCACCGGATCGGGTGTATTTATAGGTTAGGGGGAATGTCCAAGTGTCCATGAGCTGTCATGTCTCAATTGGTTGTCCTGTAACACATGATAAACGTGTCACGAAAGGTTAAAGTTCTTGTATACATTAAACACGTAAGTCCGCCGGGGCGAACGACGGAAAAAGGCGTTCGAACCCGCGGACGGCGAAAGTCGGAAATTCGCCGCGAAACGACCGCCGGGCGAACCGTTCGGCCATCACTACTCTTGGCTGCTTCTCTGATTATTGCTCTCCTTGCCCAGCCTATCAGGTTAGGTGGACCACCGTGTCTTGGTAGGTTTGCAGTTGTGCCATACTCTTTCCATTTTCGGATGATGGATTGAACAATCCTCCATGAGATTTTCAAACCATGGCATATTCTTTTAAAACCTAATGCTGTTTTAAACTTCTCCACAACTTTATCCCTGACCTGCCTGGTGTTTCTTGGCCTTCATGATCCTGTTTGTTCACTAAGGTTCTCTAACAAACAGAGCTTCACAAAACAGCTGTTTTTATACTGAGATTAAATTACACACAGGTGGATTCTATTTACTAATTAGGTGACTTCTGAAGGCAATTGGTTCCACTAGATTTTAGTTGGGGGTATGAGAGTAAAGGGGGCTGAATACAAATGCATGCCACACTTTTCACATATGTATTTGTAAAAAAAATTGAAAAACATTTATTGTTTTCCTTCCACTTCACAATTATGTGCCACTTTGTGTTGGTCTATCACATAAAATCCCAATAAAAAACATTTGTTCTTGGTTGTAACATGGCAATATGTGGAAAATGTCAAAGGGGTGTGAATACTTTTTCAAGGGACTGTATGCTGTGCTGCATATTTCATAACCTGGACGACCACACCCTATATGCTGTGCTATATGTTGGATACCCAGGACAGCCACGCTCTATATGCTTTATTGTGCATTGCAATCCCTGGACAGCCACACTCTATATCAGTGATTCTCAACCAGGGTTCCTCCAGAGGTTGCTATGGGTTCCTTCAGCATTGGGCCATTTCTGCCTCTCGGATAAGTTCCCACCGACACCATTGATCTTTTTAGCTATTTGTAAGGAGGTAATTCTTCCCAATGACCACAAGTGTAAGGAGCATTCTTCCCACTGACACTAATGTATCATAAGTTGTAGATTTCTAATGTTTAGCACGGGTTCCCCGAGACTGGAGAACTAGTTCAAGGGTTCCTCTGTGTTGAAAAGGTTGAGAAAGGCTGCTCTATATGCTGTGCTGTGCGTGTCAATCCGTGGAAGCCACACAATATATGTTGCGATGTTCATTGAAATCCCTGGGAAACCACACTCTATATGCTGTGCTATATGTTGCATGGACAGCCACCTTTATACACTGTGCTGTACGTTGAAATCTTTGGGTGACCACAAATAGGCTTGGTGTTTCCCCCACCCTAGGAGCCACAGATGCTGTGTAACAACTTGCCATACAAGTGAATGGTTGTACATGGCCAAACTAATGTAAATACCAATGCTCCTGGGCATTGGCAACTATCCATGCATGACGCAAAACGTCCGTATGCCACAAATACGTTGTACGCGCATGCGCAGATGGACACTGAAGCATCAAGTTTAAAGAGTACAGCCATTCTCTTTTGTGGCAGGCTGTACACTGTACATTGCAGCTCCTTGAGTACTGGTAACTGTCTTTTCACGTCTCCCTGTCCGTGTGTATGAGGTTTTATGGTGCATTTTTATCAACTAGATTTTGGTGAACTTCCTGTTTGGGGGCTCATTCACATGTGTGTATGTTCTGCATGGAACATAGATTCTTGCTGGCAGAGCTAGCAGAAGATCCAGCGTAAAGTACTGGCATTGAGACATGCACAATTCTTCCAAAGGCTGTGCGTGGGCCGTGTTTACCTGCATGGGATGCACAGGTGTTCTGTACATCCCTGTGTCGGCAGTCCTATTCATGTAAATTGTGACACAGTGCAAGCATAACCGCAGTCACTTTTCCTATTTGACAGCTATGCAGAAACATGGTCCTGAGCGCAGACAGTGTGCATTTGGGGCGGTGTACCCAGTTGACATGAATATGACTGCCTGCTGGGGGATGCACGGAACACCTGTGCATCCCATGTGGGTAAACACGGCCCTCGCACAGGTATATGCTGTAGTATACCCATGTTAATGTGGCCTAAGGGCCGCTTCACACCACATACAGTCCAGTGCGTTTTTTCTTTCTGCATCAAAAACGCATGGATAGTAGGTTATATGGTTTCCAGTGGTATAGTTCACACCAGTGATGTTAGTTCCACAGACATCCCAAGTTTGGGTAGCTGGGCTCCCGGACACCTGCGGGTGCCCTGCGATCTCCCGGCTGCAGGGCTGATCCTGAGCCGCAGTGGTGTCATCCTCTGGCCTGCTGTCCTCCTTCTCCGGCCCCCCTCCGTTCTCCTCCAGCCCACTGTCCTCCTCCTCTGCCCTCCCCTCCTCGTCCCCTGCAGCTGGCTTGCCTCCTCTCCTCCCCTGCGGGCTGCAGGCGCGGATGTGTCAGGAAGTAGAGCAGAGGAAGGGGCTGGTGAATATGTAATTTACCAGCCCCTTCATTTTCTGATTGGACACCGTGAGCTATCGCTCCTGAGTCCTGTAATACCTGAGCAGAGTAAACTGTGATTATTCTGCTTCAGTTTATGAATGGACAGGAGACTGTGGGGGTTATTTACGAAAGGCAAATAAATCCACTTTGCACTACAAGTGCACTTAGAAGTGCAGTCACTGTGGATCTGAGGGGAAGATCTGAAATGAGGGGAAGCTCTGCTGATTTTATTATCCAATAATGTTCAAGCTAAAATGGATTCACCTTTAATAAATAACCCCTGTGTTTCCTCTCCATTCATCTTCAGTGCTGAGAAAGGGACTAGGGAATCTGTGCCCTCAGTCCTTTTCTCTGTCTCAAAGGGGAGATGTGAGGGGTCTGTTTACTCCCCTGATTTCTTACCAAAGCCCCCCCCCCCCCACCCCCACAGGGCTGATCATAATAATAATAATAAAAAAAAATATGAAAACATTTAATTGGAAAAAAGTTTCTAAAAAATGTAATTGTAAAAAAATAAATAGATAAATAATTACAAACACCACTGCCCTACCAACACTGTCTACTTCCCCAACCCCCTCCCCCCAAAAAGCATTGTGAAAAAATTAAAAACAAATTAAATTGTCAAAAAATCAATATGGAAAAATAAAAAAACACTGGCACTGTCCACTGCCCTACTGACATGGTCCACTGCCCTACTGACGCTGTCCTCTGCTCTGACACCACCCACTGCCTTACTGATGCCGTCCACTGCCTTACTGACGCTGTCCACTGTCCTACTGACACCACTGCCCTACTGGCACCATCCACTGCCTTGCTGACACTGTCCACTATCTACTGGCCCAACCCCCTCCCCCCCAAAAAGCTTTGGGAAAAAAATGAAAAACAAATTAAATTGTAAAAAAATAAATACGTAAAAATAAAAAACTACTGACACCGTCCACTGCCTTACTGACACTGTCCGCTGCCCTACTGACACCATCCAATGCCCAACTGACACCGTACACTGCCCTACTGACAATGTCCACTGCTTTACTGATACTGTCCACTGTCTACTGCCCCAACCCCCTCCCCCCAAAAAGCATTGTGACATTTTTTTTAAACAAATTAAATTGTAAAAAAATCAATACCTAAAAATAAAAAACTACTGACACATCCACTGCCTTACTGACACCATCCACTGCCTTACTGACACTGTCCACTGCCTTACTGACACATCCACTGCCCTACTGACATGGTCCACTGCCCTAGTGAAGCCGTCCTCTGCTCTACTGACATGGTCCACTGCCCTACTGAAGCCGTCCTCTGCTCTACTGACACCGCCCACTGCCTTTCCGGATGCCGTCCACTGCCTTACTGATGCTGTCTATTGCCCTACTGACGCTGTCCACTGCCTTGCTGACGCCATCCACTGCTTTACTGACACTGTCCACTGGCCCAACACCCCCCCCCCAAAAAAAAAGGCTTTGGAAAAAAAAATTAAAAACAAATTAAATTGTAAAAAAATAAATACGTAAAAATAAGAAACTACTGACACCATCCACTGCCTTACTGACACTGTCCACTGCCCTACTGACACCATCCACTGCCCTACTGACATCACTGCCCTACTGACACCATCCACTGCCCTACTGACACTGTCCACTGCTTTACTGATACTGTCCACTGTCTACTGCCCCAACCTCCTCCTCCCAAAAAGCATTGTGAATTTTTTTTTAAAACAAATTAAATTGTAAAAAAATCAATACGTAAAAATAAAAAACGACTGACACCACCCACTGCCCTACTGTCACCACTGCCCTAGTGACACCATCCACTGCCCTACTGACACTGTTCACTGCTTTACTGATACTGTCAACTGTCTACTGCCCCAACCCCCTCCCCCCAAAAAGCATTGTGAAAAAAATAAGAAAACAAATGAAATTGTAAAAAAAATCAATACGTAAAAATAAAAAACTACTGACACCATCCACTGCCTTACTGACGCCGCCCACTGCCTTAATGGCACTGTTCACTGCCTTACTGACACAGTCCACTGCCCTACTGACACTGTCCTCTCCCTTACTGATAGAGGTGCAACTGATCAAAAAACGATTGGATCGTTCCTCGGATCAGAGTCATGGATCGGATCATTTTTCGGATCAGCAAATAATAATTGAATTTGCAAACACCTGTGAAAATTCCACCACCATATAGTCCCCACTGTAATATCCACGTCATCTCCCCCACTGTAATATTGGCTGAGCATGGCTGGGTACGGCTGGGTATTACAGAGTATGGCTGGGTATTGGCAGGGTATGGCAGAGTATTGGCAGGGTATAGAAGAGTATTGGCAGAGTATGGAGGGATGGCTGTGACTGCAATTGTCACAGAGCAGCGCTGTGGGCACTACAGATCCAGCCCACAGCGCTGCTGCCATCCGATCTCTCCCCTCCACTGTACAGATCTGTACACAGAGGGGAGAGAGGAACCGTCGCTATCATGACGCCGGTTTTTTTACAAGTGACGGAGAGATCACATTGTAAACGGCCGATGGGTGCACCAAGATGACCGCCGCTCCAGAGCTAGGCTGAAGCCGCGGCCTTTCCTAAGGCCGAGGCCGCGGATCGCGGCATGTGTCGATCTGAATGGGGTGACCCGTTCGGATCATGGATCAGTGACGATCCGTTGCACTTCTACTTACTGACACTGTCCACTGCCTTACAGATGCTACCCATTGCCTTACTGACACTGCCTTACTGACGCAGTCCACTGCCTTACAGACACCGTCCACTACTCTACTGATAATGCCCAAGGGGTGGGAGGGGCAGGGGTACGGCACGCCACCTCCCTGAAATGAGTTTGCAGGTTGGGATGTCAGTTCCAGAACAAAATGTAGAACATGCTGCATTTTTCTGCACTGAACTGTACTGGAATGCAGTAAAGCGTGTCAAAAACGTGCATGCAACAATGCATCCAGAACACATGTGCGTTTCTATGGCGTGAAGCGCCCCTTAGTCACCTGTGTGGATGATTCCTAATAGAAATATCGAATGGCTGCCTTGTGTGTGAAATGTGACTGGAATTGTCATTCGGCTCACATCAATCCTATAATAATGTGCTGCAAAGGTGACATAACGCTGTGTGTGTATACCGGAGCTGAGCCCTCTCTGTATTACATACACACTGCCATATTAGGTATAGGCTGAGCTCTTCCGCATCATCAGTGGGCGGAGCCAGCCAAGGAATGCTGCGAGCACAGCCGGCAACACTGCACTGTTAGGCGGAGGCGGCAGCTGGGAAACACCGCGGCTTGGGTTGAGGCCTTCGTAGTGAAAATGGGAGACCCCGGCGCCGAGAAGGTTAGCAGCATTAAAACCGGTGTGGGTTATGAGAGGGGGCGTTGTGGGTGTCAGGAGGGCCGGAGTATTATAAGTTTTATACGGCGCTGTCATGGAATAGCGATGCTTGTGTATCTCAGTGGTGGTGCAGGAAATATTGAAGCCAGGAGGCCTGAATGAATGAAAAGGGGTCACGTGTCCCCATATCTGGGTTAGCACAGAGCTCCTGCTGCGGGATGAAGTGTGAACAGTCTGGAAACTTCTCCTGGATGGGGGGGTAGGGGGGATTAGAACTGCTTTATTGCTGTCTGTGACCCCATTGGGGGGATTTCTCCTCACTTCCTGTCCCAGTTACTGGGGTGGGAGGTCAGGAAGTGAAGGCAGATCTCCCCAATGGACTTGATTTGGAAGTGAATGTAAACTCTAATGCCGTGTAAACACGGTCGGGATTTCAGCCAGCAAAAGACTGATGAGAGCTTTTCTTTAGAAAATGTGGCCGTGTGTATGCTCCATCAGAATTTTGCTGCCCCGAATTTCCGCCAGCAAAAGATTGAGAGCAGGTTCTCAATTTTTACCTATCGTGTGTATGCAGTTTTGAAAAAAAAAAACTCACGCATGCTCAGATTGAACTACGCGACGGAAGATATTGTCTATTGAACTTCCTTTTTCTAGTTCCGTCGTACGTGTTGTACGTCACCGCGTTCTTGACGGTCGTAATTTGTTGTGACCATATGTAGGCAAGACAGCTTGAGTGAAATCCCGTCGGAATTCCGTCGAGAAAACTATCAGAGCTTTTTCCGACCAAAATTCTGATTGTGTGTACGCGGCATTAGGGCTCTTTCACAAGTGTGACAGGCACTCCAAAAAACGATCCATGCTGGAATTGCATTGACAGGAGGGAGATGGAGGTGATGTGTTGCCTTTTCTCCATCTGTTTTAACCCTATAATTGCGGAACTATGACACTACAATTGCATGCAGTGCGGTTCTGGGCCCCTTGAAGCTGCATTCCAGACAGCACCGTCCACCCAAAGTGACATTATAGTGGAGTTACGCCCCTCCGCCAGCACCATTGGTTTTAGCAGTTAGTAGGTCATGGGTGAGTTTTAGTAGAGCAGTTTCAGTAGAATGTTGTGGGCGGAAGCCGGACTGTAGGGGATTGAGAAGGTTGTTGTCCATGAGGTAGCGAGTCATTTGGTCATGGACAAGGCATTCGATGAGCTTGGGGGCAAACGGGAGCAGGGAGATGGGTCTTAAGTTGTTCAAACAGGTGGGGTCTAGTGAGGGTTTTTTGAGTATGGGGGTAACCAGTGCATGTTTTGGCGGGGAAGGAAAGGGAGAGGTTGAAGATGTGGGTTAGGGAGTTGAGGATAGAGTGGGAAAGTGGTAGTACGGTAGTAATTGTGAGGGGACAGGGTCCAGGGAACAGGTAGTGAGGTGGGCCATGGAGAGGAGTTTATTAACTTCATCTGTGGTAACTGGGCAAAAAGAGGAGAGTATTGAGTGTGGTGTTGGACTTGTTGTGTTGGGTAGGGGAGGAAGTTGAATGCTCAATTGAATGCTTGCGAATTGACGTCCCTGGACGTCGTCCTGTTTACTTCCCCTCTGCGTGCCGCCATGGACGTGCATCAGGGAAATTCTGTTTTGGCCGTGTCCCTTGGACACAGCCAATCACAGATCGTGCTAAATGGCCAATCACAGCGGCCATTTAGCACTCGATCTGAGTGTCCTATGAAAGATGATCTTGTATGTAAACATATGAGATCACCTCTCATTGCCGGTGTTCTGGCACATAGCGTCCATCCATCGGATAGTGTTCGCCCCGTACTGCGAAAGCAGAGCAGAAGGAGATTTGGAAAATCTCTGAAGATGAACGGCGCCTGCGCCGTGAGTGGAGGTGCAAGCCCCACCATCCAAGTGGACATAGGGCTGCAAATATTAGAGGGCCCCTCGCAGGCTCGCTTCGCTCACCACGCTTCAGGCATGGCCTCCCTGTGCTCAGCTCTTTTTATTCCAACTCTATGTCCACTTGGATGGTGGGGCTAGAACCTGGACTCACCAGCTCTCCCTCCTCACACAGAGACAGCGTGTGAGGAGGGAGAGCGAACGGCTGCAGCGTGAGTGTCATAAAAAAACGAAAATAAAGTGCCCCCAGTGCCACCTGTCATCAGTGCCACGTATTAGTGCCATCTGTCATCAGTGCCACGTATCAATGTCATCAGTGTCACGTGTCAGTGCCACGTATTAGTGCCATCTGTCATCAGTGTCACGTGTCATTGTCCTGGTGCTCCAGGACCTTCAAAAGTGTAATAGGTAGTCTAGATGTGTAATTTATGCTCCTAGAACACATGATGGCGCTCCCTGTATATTTGGCCTCTCTATGTGGCCAGGCTGTGAAAAAGTCCCACAAATGTGGTATTGTAATACTCAGGAGGAGTAGCAGAATGTATTTTGGGGCATCATTTGTGGTATACACTTGCCATGTGAGAGAAATAACCTATTACAATGACAATATTGTGAAAAAAAAAAAAATGAAAACCTTAATTTTACAAAGAATTGTGGGAAAAAAATGACAACATCAAAAACCTCACCATGCCTCTTACTTGGAATGTCTACTTTCCAAAAACGGGGCATTTGGGGGGTATTTGTACTTTCCTGACTTGTTCGGGTCGCAAGAATTGAGATAGGCCACCAGTACATCAGGTGTGATCAATTTTTTTATGATTCGCACCACAGCTTATGGGCTCTCTAACTTTCACAAAGACCAAATAATATCCACTAATTTGGGTTATTTTTTACCAAAGATATGTAGCAGTATAAATTGTGGCCAAAATGTATGAAGAAAAATCACTAATTTGCAAAATTTAATCTAAGAAAAATGTTTTTTTTTTTTTTTTTTCTAAATTTTCAGTATTTTTTTCATTTATAGTACAAAAAATAAAAAAACCAGAGGTGATCAAATACCACCAAAAGAAAGCTCTCTATTCGTATGGAAATAAAGGACAAAAAAATTAATTTGAGTACAGTGTTACATAACGGAGTAATTGTCATTCAAATTGTGAGAGCACTGAAAGCTGGAAATTGGTCTGGTCACGAGGGGGGTTTAAGTGCCCAGTTGTCAAGTGGTTAAATAAAAAAAAATATATATATTTTAATAAAATGCTTTTGCAGTAAAAATCTATCTAAAGACAATTATCAATGTATCCTTGATAGAAAACGTATTTTATTCAGCATGAAATGGTGCTTAGTTATGTAACATGAGGCTGTATATTCTGCAATAGTTAAATTTTTGGTAAACTCATTCAATGAATCCAAGCTCTGCAATCTGAGATAACATGCACTGCATGAGTGAGTGACTTGTATAGCGCTACCTATGCAAACTGAATCACCTCAGGGCGCTTTCTTGCCACCAGAGTCCATCTGCAGCGTTGCGTGGTCCTTTACCCCGTAAGGTCCTGACACACTTACAAACACATATAACATTGACATACACATATTAAGGCCATTTTTTTTTTTTTTTTTTTTTTTTTTTAGACAAGGCCTAATTAACCTACCAACATGTCTTTGGAGTGTGGGAGGAAACCCATGCAGGCACAGGGAGAACATGCAAACTCCAGGCAGATGGTGTCGTGGTCGGGATTTGAACCAATGACCCTATTGCTGCTAGGTGAAAGTGCTACCCACATCACCACTGTGCTGCCTAATGCATTCACACAATTTCACAGTAACTATGAGATAAACAAAGTTCAGGAATATTCCTTTATCCCATTGTTTTGCAAATCTATGTACACTGCAAACTGTATGATTGAATCGGTTCTGAGATCGCTGTTTTATTAACCTGGCAACTTATTATTCTAAATAGAAAACCTTCATTTTGTTTGCAAATTTAAAGATTCTAACTACCAGCAAGAATAAAGCCCCGTACACACTATTTGATTTTCTGCAGATTTTTTCCTTCAGATTTACCAAAACCATGTAGTAGAAGGGCCTGCCTCGTTGCATACAAATTGAAACTCCTAAGGTTTGACCTCATATTATATGGTTTTGCTAAATCTGAAGACAAAAATCTGTAGAAAATCTAATCGAGTGTATGGGGCTTAAGTCCTTACATTTAACCACTTCAATACAGGGCACTTAAAGAGGAAGTAAACCCCTTCAAACCACTTTGACCTACAGGTAAGCCTAGATTAAGGCTTACCTGTAGGTCCAAGCAATATCTCCTAAACCTATATGGTTTAGGAGATATTTGCCCGAAAATGGGCACCGCTGTCTACGGCGCATGCGCCGTAGACAGCGGCGCGCAGGCGCACTAAATGCGGCAAATCCAAGAATGGATTTGCCTAATTTGTCGACTTCCGTGCGCATGCGCGGGAGTGACGTCATCGCGGCTTCGCCGAATGGCAGCGTCGGAGCTGCGAGACGCGACTCCCGTGCGCATGTGCGGGAGTGACGTCATCGCGGCTTCGCCGCTGTCATTGGTCGGAGCTGCGAGACGCCACCAGCAAGATGGATGCGGCGGACTACAGGGATCAGTGGCGACTTCGCTGGCTCCTGTGTCAGGTAAGTGACACATAATGAGCTACTATGCGATGCATAGTAGTCCATTATGCTTTACCTTTGCAGGGAAAAAAAGAGGAAGTAAACCCATCAGGGTTTACTTCCTCTTTAAAGCGGGAGTCCGTCGTTTTTTTTTTTTTTTAAAAGCCAGCAGCTACAAATACTGCAGCTGCTGACTTTTAAAATAGTGACACTTACCTGTCCAGCGCGCCCGCGATGTCGGCACCCGAAGCCGATCTGTAGATCGTCACTCGGGTGCTGCCGCCGCCATCTTGGGTATGGGAATCAGGAAATAGAGCCTTTCGGCTTCATTTCCCGGTTCCCTACTGCGCATGCGCGAGTTGCGCTGCGCAATAAGGACGGTCCCCGCTGCCTCTGGGATCTGTGTGTTTCCCAGCAGGCAGTGGGGCACTTGTGGAAGGGGGCGGGCACTTGCGGAAAGGGGCGTAATCTACGCCCCTTTCCGCAGAGAGCTATCCCAGAAGTGGGTGCAGTTACCAGGATTATCCAGGTAACTGCACCCCCCTCCCCCCTGAAAGGTGCCAATTGTGGCGCCGGAGGGGGGGAGGGTTCCGATGAGCGGAAGGTCCATTTTAGGGTGGACCTCCGCTTTGAACACCTTCCTGCCCAGACCAATTTTGAGCTTTCAGCACTGTCGCACTTTGAATGACAATTGCGCGGTCATGCTACACTGTACCCAAATGAAAATTTTATCATTTTTTCCCCACAAATAGAGCTTTCTTTTGGTGGTATTTGATCACCTCTACGGTTTTTATTTTTTGCGCTACAAATAAAAAAAATACCGAAAATTTTGAAAAAAATAATGTTTTTTTTGTTTCGGTTTCAAAACTTTGTAAATAAGTACGTTTTCTCCTTCACTGATGGGCACTGATGGGGCTACACTGATGGGCACTGATAAGGCGGCACTGATGGGCACCAATGAAGTGGCACTGATGAGGTGGCATTGATGGACACTGATAGGTGGCACGGATGGGCGGCACGGATGGGCGACACGGATGGACACTGATAGCTGGCACAAATTGGCACTGATAGCTGGCACAGATGGGCATGGATAGGCGGCACAGATGGGCATGGATAGGCGGCACAGATGGGCATGGGTGGGCACTCATAGGCGGCACAGGTGGGCACTCATAGGCGGCACAGGTGGGCACTCATAGGCGGCACAGGTGGGCACTCATAACAGGTGGGCACTCATAGGCGGCACAGGTGGGCACTCATAGGCGGCATTGGTGTTATACTGTACTAATGGATGCCAATCAGTGCCAAACAATAATGCATGCCAACCAGTGATGCCCATTGTGGGCACTGATTTGCATCCATTATGGGCACTGATTGGCATCCATTGTGCTGACCATTGGCATCCCTGGTGGTCTAGGGAGGATTACCTTTTCCCTGGTGGTCTTGTGGCGTCCCTGGTGGTCCAGTGTGGGCATCCTCGGGGGGGGGGGGGGGGGGGGGGGGGTGTGCTGATAATCTATCAGCACAGCCCCCCCTGTCAGAGGAGCAGCCGATCGGCTCTCCTCTACTCGCGTCTGACAGACGCGAGTGAGGAAAAGCCGATCACTGGCTCTTCCCATTTACACTGTGATCAGCTGTGATTGGACACGGCTGATCACGTGGCAAAGAGTCTCCGTCGGAGACTCTTTACCGAGATCGTAGTTGCCGGGTGTCAGACTGACACCCCGCAACAACGATCGCCGCGATGCGCGCCCCCGGGGGCGCGCAGCGGCTCATAATCCTGAGGACGTCATATGACGTCCGGTCAGGATTATGAAACCACTTTGCCGCCGTCAATTTGTAATAGGGCGGGCGGCAAGTGGTTAAAGAGCACCTGTCATTTCAGATCCATAACGACAGCGCCTGTTTGTGGGCATCCACTCACCTGCTGCCCCCATGTCCACCTTGTGACACTGCTGCATCACCAGCCGTAAAGTGAATGGGACTGTTGGCGAGTCAACAGTGGATCAGAGGAGGAACTGCTGCGGGACAGAGATGATAGTTGCTCTTTAACCACTTGACATCCGCACTACAGTCGAATGACGGCCACAGCGCGGATCTGAATTCCCGAGAGGCTGTCATATGACGGCCTCCCCTGTGCACGCTGTGATCACCGAGTCAATGAGACTCGGGTGATCACCAATCCGAGTAAGGGGCCCGTCCCAGCCCCTTACCATGTGATCAGCTGTCAGCCAATAACAGCTGATCACATGATCAAAACAAAAGCTCGGCGATCTTTTTTTTTTTTTTTTTCTCCTCACGCTGACAACGGAGGAGAAAAAAAAATGATCTTAAAGGGACATTGGTCCCGAAAAAGAAAGAGGCAGTTATGCCTCATTTATGCCACCTATCAATGCCCACCAGTGGTGCCTAGAAGTGCTGCCGATCAGTGCCCATCACTGCCACCTATGTCAGACAAAAATTACCCGTTTTAAAATTTTATAATAAAATGTAAAAAAAAAGAAAAGAAAATTCGGTCTTTTTACATTTTTTTTTTTTTTGCAAAAAATAAAAATCGAGCAGGTGATCAAATACCACCAAAAGAAAGCTCTATTTGGGGGGAAAAAATTATAAAAACTTTGTTTAGGTACAGTGTTGTATGACCGCGCAATTGTCATTCAAAATGCATCAGTGCTGAAAGCTGAAAATTGGTCTGCATAGGAGAGGGGTTTAAGTGCCCAGTAAGCAAGTGGTTAAAAACTATTGTAGCACCGGCTCCTGTTTTTCAAATTTAAGGTTACACCTGAACTGCAGTTTGGTTTGGGTACAATTGTCTAAATAGAGACCTCCGCATCAGTCTGACTGGACTATGGGATGTTCAGCCTGGCCACAGGGCGCACTGTCTCTTCTGGCAGGCATGGAACTATGGTCTGGTTGGGTGCTTAAAGTGGGAGTCCGCCGAGACTCTGCGTTTTTTTTTTTTTTAAAAGCCAGCAGCTACAAATACTGCAGCTGCTGACTTTTAAAATAGTGACACATACCTGTCCAGCGCGCCCGCGATGTCGGCACCCGAAGCCGATCGCTAGATCGTATCTCGGGTGCTGCCGCCGCCATCTTGGGTATAGGAATCAGGAAATGGAGCCTTTCGGCTTCATTTCCCGGTTCCCTACTGCGCATGCGCGAGTTGCGCTGCGCAATAAGGACGGTCCCCGCTGCCTCTAGGATCTGTGTGTTTCCCAGCAGGCAGCGGGGCGCTTGCGGAAGGGGGCGGGCACTTGCGGAAAGGGGCGTAATCTACGCCCCTTTCCGCAGAGAGCTATCCCGGAAGTGGGTGCAGTTACCTGGATTATCCAGGTAACTGCACCCCCCTCCCCCCTGAAAGGTGCCAATTGTGGCGCCGGAGGGGGGGAGGATTCCGATGAGCGGAAGGTCCATTTTAGGGTGGACCTCCGCTTTAAGTTACTCTCTTCAAGCTGGCTGAAAGATCCAGGTATCACACGAGTATTCTACAAGTTTAGTTTTCCTACGTGTTCTAAAACAATGTCTGTGGCAGAGACATATCCTTATATGTTCTACAACAACGTCTGTGGCAGAGACTTGTTCCTGAGTAAGAACCTTGTTGGCTGCTAGGCCTTGTGAGAGAGGGACTGTCCAACCTGAGTGAACATCCAGTTGTGAATGACTATTCTCTGGATGCCGTCAAAGTAAGCAAGTTCTTCAATATTGACTTTGACACTAATGCCGCATACACACGATCGGACTATCCGGCGGATCCCCCCTTCCTCAAAGCACCCCCCCATGTTGAGGGCACATGGCCTGGTACGGTTTTGGGGGGGGGGAGGGCGGCGCTCGCTCGTCCCCACCGACTTTCCTGACCGGCCGGGCTGCGTGCTCAGATAAGGGTCTGATATGGACTTTGGGGGGACCCCATGCCGTTTTTTTGGCGTAGGGCTTCCCCTTTAAGTCCATACCAGGTGACGTGGCGAGCGACGTGTCAATCTCGCCGATGGAGGCAGCGACATTGACTTCCTTCTCTAGTCCCGTCTACCTGGAGCCACGTTCAAAATGAACTGACTTTTTTCTCCTTGTGTAGGCAAGTCCGTTCATTTCAAAAGTATGGCGGACTAGCACACAGATGGCCGAATTGTCTTTTGGAAAGAAAAAGTCAGCCGGAGCCCACACACGGACGGATTGTCCGCCGGAATCTGGTCATTAGAGTACCTGAATTTCCTTTCCAAACCTCTGATCCCATTTTAAGAGACTGTCCATTGTCTATGTTTTTTGCAAATAAAATCCATTTAAGTGGATCTGTCGTCAGTCTCTCAAGTTGCCGGGCCATATACCACGGGACACCCCTAGATGTGAAGTGATAAAAAAGAAGGTAACGGTAAGCCCAATCTAACCAGCAGCTCCTTTGGGGGTTCGTGCTACACTATGATTTAAATCAAGTTGATTTAAATCAAGCCTTTTTACTAGTGATTTAAATCAACTTGATTTAAATCAAATCCACCCTGACTAAAACATTTGTGTATGTTGCTGAATCCTTCTCACTGGAATAGGAAGTAAGAGGAAACCTTCCAGATGGCAATAAAAAACCGTCGCAGGTTCCAACCGAAATTTGGCTTCAATCCTCCTCTCTTCCCTCTCTGTGTACCCAACATAGCCAAGTACCAACCTTCACAAAAATAAAACTTTAGCTGGGTCCCACATCTCCTGGGCTAAAGAGCCACAACCTCATTCATGACATTCATTCTTGTGGCTGCTCCATGTTCATGGCAGTCCTAGAAATCCAATGTAGTACCGTCCTAGCCGTATGAATGTATGGGACCGCGATATGTATGTGCAGTGGGCCCAGAACCCGCCTAGTTAAAAAATAAAAATAAAATAAATGCACATCGCTGGTGCCATGCAGGTCTACTGCAGACCTGTCAGTTTATCGATGTGCCGTACAGCTTGTATGGGCCAGCTGATACGCTGACAGGAAGAACCAATAAACTACCACGGCGCTCCACAGTGCAGTGGTAGTTCATTGAAAACTACAAGCTGACATTTGCAAAGGATGTCGGTTCATTTATTCATAATGAATGTTAAATGAATGATGCAGCCATGAGGGCGGAGCCTCGTTTGGCTGCGCTGATGTAAAAAAACTGACAGCTAGTACGGGAAACTTTTCTCCGTACTGGTGTCACAGGGTGGGGGATTGGGCAGCGTCTAAAAACGGGAAGAACATGTTCCCAAAGGTGAACTTATCCTTTAGGCACCTTTCACACTTGTGCAACCTAAAAGTCGCGTGACTTGAGGCAATGACTGTGTAATCTTGAGCTCTATGGACCTCAAGTCGTATCAAAGTTGGACTAAAGTAGTGCAGGTACTATTTTGCTGCCACTTGAAGTTGCACAGATATGAACGGTACCCATTGTAAATCATTGGGTATGACTTGTCATGCAACTTTGCAGTACCAATTCACAGGACAAGTCGCACAAGTGTGAAACGGGCCTTAAAGTGGTTCTAAAGTCACCTAATTTATTTTTTTTATCTCATCACATTCCTTGCATAGGGTAAAAAAATAAAATGCCCCTCTACTTGTCCCCCCCCCCCCAACACTTACCTGAGTCCTCAATCAATTCAGCACTGTGCCCATCTGCATCTCTTCTCTCTTCACTCCCTGCTCTCACAGGAGGTGCTGAGAGCAGCGGAACCCATTGGCTCCTGCTGCTGTCAGTTAACTCCTATGAAGAGGAGGCAAGGAAGTATGGAAAAGCTGTGCTGTGTGTCTATGGATTTGCACAGCCCGGCTTGAGAGTGTGTCTGCACACATGCTCCCTCAGCAGGTGGCTTGCTGAGAGGGCAGTCAGAAAAGAGGAGAAGCAGAGAACACGGGCAGGGGACTTCGGAAAAGGAGGATTGCACAGATCAGGTAAGTATAACATCTTTTAGAAAGAAAACTTTGGAACCACTTTAAAGTGCAGTTCCATCCAAAAAAATAATAATAATAATTTATTAATGTGCATAAAAAAAATAAAAAATAAAATTGTTTTTTACTCGCCTATAAATGCCTGTTGCTAGGGGGTCCCTTGTCGTCTGCCTCCTTCGGGGCCTGGGCTCCTGACGTCACTTCCCTTGGCGCAGGAAGGGAGATCGCCTCTCCCCCCTTCCTCTTGTCAATCATCTGGGACACGTGACAGATCCCAGATGATTGCGCATCCAGTCACGGCACGGCACGGCACAGTGGGTGCCCGGCTGTGAAGCCACACATACCACATACACTGTCTGAAAATTCCTTTGACTAAGAAGTTTTCTATTTCCAAATTTTCCTGTCTTCAGTGTTGTCACATGAAAAGATATAATAAAATATGTAGAAAATGTGAGGCGTGTACTCACTTTTGTGAGATACTGTGTGTGTATATATAATAAAAATTGTCAGGAACCATGAAACAGACTGAGACAGAAGTAAAATCAAATAACACTTGTTTATTAATAAAAATAAAAAGGTAAATAGAAAAAAGCGTAGTCAAGCATAGCCAGATCGGGTAGTCAGCCAGTCCAAAGTTCATTAACCAGATTGGGTAATCAGCCAGGCCGGAAGTCAGGGATCCAAGGAGAGCAACCACAAGCAGAATAAGAAGCCAGGTGGGATGTCAGCAAGCCAGTCTTGAAACAAACAGCAGGAGATGATTCCCTGTGATGTGACCAACGCGAATGCAAATGAAAAAGTGAGTAGGAAGGCTTTAAATAGGCAGGTCAAACGAGCATCATTGGGAACAGCTGGTAACTGTGGAAAGAGAAGAAAGCTGGCACTTAGCCGACAGCTGAGCGGCCAGCCCAGAGGAGGAAGGGCTAAGCCAACCCTGACAGGCATGCACTCTTGCAAACAGCTAGAGTCTAGAACTTCCTGCAAAGCAGCTAACATCAGTGGAAATCAACCAGAGATACAGCAGTATTTCCCAGCTACACAGGGCCGAGGGCAAGGGAGTAGGATGCCAGGATCTTACCTGTGCAGGCCCCAGTGGCCGCTGTGTTGAACGTAGATGTTTCCCAGGATACCCCATGGATGCCAGTGTTGGAGAGACGGGCGCTTTGGTGTGGTGGTGGGACATCATCCCACTCAAGCGAGGAAGATTTGAGATCATTAATACAAGTGCTTCCAACAAGGGCTGACATAGAAGCACTGATCAATAGAGTAGAAGACGCTCACCATAAGAAACTTGTGCAGACATTGACGGAGCGTCTTACAGTTGATGAGACTGCAACGAATAGGCTGGAGCAAGGGGTATCGGAATTGGAGAGAGCTGGGGTCTCACAGACAGACACTGCAGCGGCATTACAAGTGCAGATGGAGGACCTGGAAGATCTGAGCTGCCGGAACAACTTGCGGCTCTGGGGTCTCCCAGAAGCTACAAAACAGGAGAGCCTCCGGCGTAATATAGATTTTTCAGAAAATGTTAATTGGAAATATACCCACTAATATGGAGCTTGATGGGACACATAGAGCATTAGGCTAGGCCCCTGGACTGGAGCTGCCCCCGTGATGTGATTTGTCACCTGCATTACTAGTGGCATAGAGGAGCTATACTCTGGAAGGTTTGGGAAGCAGGCAAAATATATTTTGAAGGGGCACAACTAAAAATATTACCCGATCTGTCAAGAGCCGCATTGCAATGCAGAGCAATGCTCTGTCCAGTTTTGGACCAGGTGCGATGGCTGGGCTATACCTTTTGCTGGAGGTTATCGGTCTCAATCCTAGTACAGAAGGGCTCTTTTATATTTTTTTGCGCAGGCTGACCTACCAGACTTATTTTATTTTCTTGATATCGAGCCTCTTAAGGTCCAGAATAGGCTTCAGCTACTTTAACAGCCACCAAGTCGTATACATGCAACACATCAACAGACAGTCCTAACTACACAGCAATCCGAGGCCCGCTAAAAGACTGGAGCATTTACAGAAGATGGACTATAAGAGTTATAGCAGGTCTATGAGTATTAATTGGATGAAGTCTTTTGATTCTATATAGAAGAGATGTAAATGGATAAGAGAATTAAAATTCATAAAATAAAATATAAAAATAAAATAAACAACTGACCAGATTGGGAACTTGGAAAAATGAAAAGGTAGGTTTGTATTCCCCTGGTCTGTATAAATATTGTTTGGGTCCTATGGGGGGGGGGGGGGGTTCCTTAATTTGGGTGGAGATGAATTGTTTACTCCCCGTACTTTGAGGAATTTAGAATTATTGATGGGTTATTTATTTATTTTAATTTTTTTCTTTATTTAGCCAAAGCTCAAGTTGGTTTGTATCCTGAAAGAAGGAGAGACAATTTGGGTTGGGGCCATTGTCTCCTAAGAAGAAGTGCGAGATATTTATGGGAGAAAATGTATGAGAGTGGTGGGAGATTGTTTTGCTGCAGATGGTGGTAGGGGAGGGGGGATTATACCGCCCTGTGAGAACAGGTCGGCCTCTTGGGAAGCTTGGTCCCCCCTCATAAAAAGCTCTTCTTTCTTCTTCAAATATACTGTGTGTGTGTGTGTGTGTGTGTGTGTGTGTATATATATATATATATATATATATATATATATATATATATATATATATATATATATATATATATATATATATATATATATATATATATTTTAGTTTTTTCACACTATTTTGAATATATATTGATTTTCACATGGAAAAATGGGAAGACAGACCCTCCTCAAAGGGTCTATTGGGTGGGGTGAATGGAATTGAAATGAGAGGAAAATGAAGTGAGAGAGGATGAGACTGATATCATTTAGATGAGTGTTGAATGAGCAAGTTTGGGGGGAAGAGGTGAGAAATGGGGAGCTGAGTTATTGGATATCACTCTTAAAGTGGTTGTAAACCTGTTACAACCACTTTTACCTACAGGCAAGCCTAAATGAAGGCTTACCTGTAGCTGCTCGAAATATCTCCCAAACCTCCACGGTTTAGGAGATACTTACAAAAAAGGCGATCACTAATGTCTACGGCGCAGGCGCACTTTAGACTCCTTTTAGAAACGGCGAGCGTGCCGTTTCTAAAGAAGATCGTGCCGTGAGTGGCGGCTCCCGTGCGCATGCGCAGGAGTGACATCATTGCGGCTCCGGCCAATCGCAGCGCTGGAGCTGCAATACCCAGAAGGAAGATGGACGCTTTGTGGAAGAGGGGACAGCGGTGACATTGCAGGCTTCGGTTTCAGGTAAGTGAAACATAATGGGCTACTATGCGGTGTATAGTAGTAGCCCCTTATGCTTTACCTTTGCAGGGAAACACAGAGGAAGTAAAACCCATCAGTGTTTACTTCCACTTTAACCACTTGGGATCCGCGCTATTGCCAAATGACGGCATTAGCGCGGACCTACTTTTCCGGGACTACGTCTATTGACGTCGTCCCGTGCACGAGCGGCCTGCGCGCCCCCTGTGATCGGCGAGTCCATGAGACTCGCCTGATCACCGATCCGTACAAGGGGTCGATTCCCGACCCCTTATCACGTGATCAGCTGTCAGCCAATGACAGCTGATCAGGTGATATAACGAAGCCGGTAATCGGCTAGTATTCCTCCTCGCGCTGACAGCGCGAGGAGAAAAAAAAAAGCCGATCACGGCCAGCAATGCAAGCGCCCACCTGCCCCCTGCCAGTGCCCACCTGCCCCCTGCAGTGCCACCCTAATAAAAAGTAAGTGCCCCCCGTCAGTGCCACCGAGCAGTGCCCATAGTGCCACTCAGCAGTGCCACCCAGCAGTGCCACCCACAGTGCCCACAATCTGCCTCAAAGGTGCTGCACCCCAGTGCCGCCCATCAGTGCCCAGCACTGCCGCCCATCAGTGCCAAGCAGTGCCACCTATCAGAGCCACCTATCAGTGCCCATCAGTCCCATCTATCAGTGGTACCTATCAGTGCCCATCCGTGACACCCATCCGTGCCATCTTATCTGTGCCCATCTTTGCCCATCAGTGCCGTCTTATCTGTGACCATCGGTGCCGCCTTATCTGTGCCTATTAGTGCCGCCTTAACTATGCCTATCAGTGCCCACCAGTGCAGCCTATCAGTGCCCACCAGTGCAGCCTATCAGTGCCCACCAGTGCAGCCTATCAGTGCCCACCAATACAGCCCATCAGTGCCGCCTAATCAGCGCACTTCAATGAAGGAGAAAAATGACCCGTTTGCAAAATTTTAGAACAAACTATTAAAACATGATTTTTTTTTTTGCATCTTTTTTTGTTTGTTTAGCAAAAAATAAAACTCCCAGCTGTAACTAAATACCACCAAAAGAAAGCTCTATTTGTGGGAAAAAAATGATAAAAATTTCATTTGGGTACAGTGTTGTATGACCGCGCAATTGTCATTCAAAGTGCATCAGCGCTGAAAGCTGAAAATTGGTCTGGGACTGAGGGGGGTTTAAGTGCCCAGTAAGCAAGTGGTTAAAGATCAAATAGGATACAAAATATAATGGAAAGGCTAATCAAACAAGATCAGTAAATACTCCCATGGGATAGGTAGTAAGAATTATTCTGAATTAGTGAGAAGTGAAGTAATGGGGGATACGAGGGGAGGGGGGATGGAGGGGGGCCCCCCCCCCCCCATTTGTTTTGTTTTTTGGGTGCATTTTCGGTCACTAATTTTTGTTTGCACTAAATATTTGGGGTAGCAGAAGGTCAATTGATTATATGATATGGGAGGAAATTGGGGATGAACGGGTAGGAGGGAGGGTTTAGGAGATTGATATAATTTGGTTTGGAAAGGATTGGGGGTATATTACTATGGGTGGGGTTTTCTTTTTTTTTTTTCTTCTTCTTTTTTTTTTTTTATCACTGTGGCTTATTACAATTGAGATCACGGGAACAACAGGGGGTTATATTAAATACACAATAGGCAGGTAGAAGACTCCGAGGGTAAGGATGTGTAGGGGTTATTTATTTATTTTTCCTCTCCCTATTTTTTAGAAATATCCTAGATAAACTTGAGGCGTTCAGGGAGGGCCAGTTGATCTTGGGAGGGGATCTTAATATGCCCTTTATACCTAGGGAGGATACTTCCATATGTACCTCGTCAGTTCTGCCAGATTCACAGAAACGGATCACTCGTGCACTTCAAGGAGCAAGATTGTTAGATGTGTGGCGCCTTTAAAGTGGTTGTAAACCCTTACAACACACTTTGACCTACAGGTAAGCCTAGATTAAGGCTTACCTGTAGGTCCAAGAAATATCTCCTAAACCTACACGGTTTAGGAGATATTTGCCGAAAGACAGGCACCGCTGTCTACGGCGCATGCTCCGTAGACAGCGGCGCGCAGGTGCACTGAGCGCACTGCCGTCAACGGCAATATGCCACGCGTGGCGGCTCCCATGCGCATGCGCAGGAGTGACGTCATCGCGGCTTCGCCGAATGACAGCGGCGGAGCAGCGAGACCCACCGAGAAGATGGATGCGCCGGACTACAGGGGACAGCGGTGTCAGGTAAGTGACTCATAATGGACTACTATGCGATGCATAGTAGTCCATTATGCTTTGCCTTTGCAGGGAATGAAAGAGGAAGTAAACTCATCAGGGTTTACTTCCTCTTTAATACTCTGGGGAAAGAGATTATTCTTATTTGCCATCGCATAAGTCATACTCTTGTATTGACTTTTTTTTTTTTTGATCGGACCCTGCACCAATTCTCTTGAAGTATAATATGTCAGGGAGCCGAGACCCTGGCTCTGCGATATGGAGACTTAATGAAAGTCTGTTACAAGACTCCGCTGTGACGGAAGATGTTCTTAGGGAGGTGACATGCTATTTTCAGGCCGATGCTCCCGAATGTGCCCCTGGAGTGATCTGGGAAGCCCATAAAGCAGTGATTCAGGCAGTATTGATAAAACACGGGGCTAGGATTAAATGAGAGAGGGAGGCAAAGCTAACATCTTTGCTAAGAGATATAAATCGACTAGAATCAATTCATAAACATGCCCCCTCCTCAGATGTGGAATGGGACCTCCTGACCACTTGTAGACAGGTTACTGATTGTGTATAAAGCTAAAAGGGCAATACAGATTGGGCATAAACATGTTTACGAGTCTGGCAATAAATGTGGCAAAATACTTGCTAGAACCTTGAAGGAATAGCAATCGTTGACTTATGTACCAGTGATTACAGGGTTGGAAGGGTAAACGATCACATTACCTAGACAAATTGCTCAAAGATTTGGAGATGACTATTCTTCCCTTTTTATAATTTACAGTCAGACCGCCTGGTACAGTCAGGAATAGACGACTATTTAGCTTCATCTGGAATGCCCGGTCTAACGTTTACAGCACAATGGGAATTGGAAGTACTAATTACATTAGAGGAGATGCAGGAGGCAGTGAATGGGTTGAAAGTGGGTAAAGCACCTGTTCCAGATGTTTTACTAACCTGGACGGCTCAAACTAATCGTTTTTAATGCAATTAACCCCGGTATGAAGATAATTAATTTAGAGCATCCTCTTCCACATTTCCGTATTCTGTCTGTACACTACCTCGGTCTGAAATGGCACTTTATTTCTAGGAAAATGTATATTACTGCAAATCACAACTTTCTTTTAATGCCATACGATTTATTAAACTACATATGTTTAATCATTAATTTTTTTTTCTTTTGCAGATGAATTCAGAAAATCTAAGAGAGGATGGCAACAAGTACTTTAAATCTGGGGACTATGAAGCAGCAATTTTGTGTTATACAAAAGCAATCAAAATATCTACCGACAAGCAGGATAAAGCAGTACTACACCGAAACCGAGCCGCCTGCTACCTGAAATTGGTGAGTTCAGAAAACTGGGGATTTTTGAATGCATCTTTTTGTTCATATACTTTTTCTCTAATACATTTTTTTTTTTCTTTTACTTGTTTACACCAAGTTCGCACATACATGATATTGTCAAAAGTATTGGGACACCAGCCTTTACACGTGCATGAACATTAATGGCATCCCAGTCTTAGTCCATAGGGTTCAATATTGAGTTGGCCCACCCTTTGCAGCTATACCAGCTTCAACTCTTCTGGAAAGGCTGTCCACAAGGTATAGGAGGAGGAAAGTTTGACCATTCTTCCAGAAGCGCATTTGTGAGGTTGGACGAGAAGCCCTTGTGGCCAGCCTTCCCAGAAAAGTTGAATCTGTTATAGCTTCAAAGGGTGAGCCAACTAAATATTTAACCCTACGGACTAAGATTGGAATGCCATTAATGTTCATGTCTGTGTAAAGGCAGTGACACAAGGTCTTCTTCTGAGGCTCTGCATATATGCAATCAGAGTTTTTGCTGGAAGCATACTCCAAAGTGTTTTATTAGTTTTACTTGGCCAGTGTATTCACCTCCATCAATCCTATCTGTCAATCAACAGAGAAGAGGGCAGGGTTGGCGTGCTGCAATAGGTGTGACACTCCACCTCCATCCTCAATTGCAATGCCTGTCAATCAGCAGAGGAGATACAGGGCTGGTGTGACACTGCTGTACTAGGTGTAGCCCTTCACCTCCATTCACAAAGACAAGGCTGAGCAAGAGAAGGGCCCTGTGGCCCAAAATTGACTACAAGAAAAACAAGTACGCCCTGTGATCCTAGGGGAGCAAATTGACCATTCTAGCATGTATCGATCGGGCACCCAGTTGTGCCCAGGAAGAGATCCCTGAACCCTGTGTAAGCTCAAAGTCATAATTTTGAGCTTACTCGCTTGTCTGTGAACAGCAATTTCTCTGGTTTCTCTGGTCATCTTCCAGGATGAGAGATCTCCTCACACCTGAGAGATGAGAGGCTCCTTCCTACAGGAAACACAATAAATTGACAGCTGTTTTAAGTCCCGACCCTTCCCCTTGATCCTCAGTTTTTTTATTGTGTTTCTCCCTACACAGCGAAACAATTGTTTTTTTCTTTTAACCAGATGACCGAGTGTCGGATGGTAATCCTGTGAGGCAAGTATAGGCAGGCTTGGGGCTGAAACATATCCTGCAGGCTCCAGCCTTCTCACAGGTGGCCCAGAAACTGTATCAGCGATCCGGTCACTGAGGTGTGAATCTGCCGGTGTTATACACCGCTCAACATCTCTGCCTCTCAGGTTCTTTCTGTCTTCCTCCCTAAACGGAGGACGACAGTGCGACCCCGGGAAGGGGAAGCGCTGGAGGAGATGCTAGCCAGGGTAGCGGCTGAAGAGGGAGCCCAAAGAGGCACCAGTTTCACTACGGTGGACAAGTGGTGCAGAGGAGCGAGTGTCTGTCTAAACCACCTCAGATAGGAAAGAGGAAGGTAAAGCATTGCCCCCCCCCATGAATATACTGACTGGTGCAGCGCAGGACACAGCCTACCCTTGCAGCTCCCTATGAGGGACAGCAGTTGGGGGGGAAATTTGGCGGCTATCCTCCTTTTGTGTGGACCATAAGGATGGAAAAGCGAGCCCGGTGGCTGTGGCAAAGAGGAAAGACGACAACGGTGAATACTTCCCTTTGCCTTGGGAATTTATCTGCAAAATCCCTAATACCAGCCAGATGGTTTCTGGGCATTTGAGATAATCTCCCCTAGGGTCTGGATACAAATAGCCCAGAAGCTTCTGCTAAAACCACCAGCCACAGCTCCCTCTTACATCAGAGACGCTGTGGTTATCGCAACAGTAGGTTGCCAGCCTCATTAACAGTTAGTTAATGATTGCTTGTTTAAGGCCTGCAGTTAGCCATTTACCTCCAGGCTAATTTAGTGACCACCTCTTTTAGAGGCTGTCTTAATTGGTCTCTGGGGCTGGGCTCATTAAGACTTTAGATGCTGGAAGGGTTTGATTAGCCCCACCTGTGTATGAGCTGGCTACATTTGCTCAGATTCAGGGAACGGAGGTAAGGTAGGACAACAGCTACTATAGTAGATGGGTGTTCAACCAGTTTAGACTTTGATTTTAGAATTTGTTCCTTCACTGGTGGTAAAGGCTTAGTATCTACAGTCCAGGCTATGCCTATGAAATAATTTGCCCTGTTAAGGTTAATTCTGCTTAGACCTGGACAATACAGTGAGAATCTCGGAGCCCCGGGAGACACTCAAATCAATACACACACACACACAGTAGAGTTAAATGAATGCTCAAAATTAATGGCAGGGTGCAGAGCAGAGTTTTATACAGGTTATGGACAAAAAATATTGCACAAAGAAAAGGAGGGAGGACAGAGTTCATCACATGAAGCATAATTCCTATATAAACATGTAGCATCTCAGACATAGTTTTGAAACCAGAATTATAGCTGACGTTTTGACTTTGTCTGAAGGCATCATTTCAAAACCAGTTCTTACCAGACCTTGTCTATCTTGTGGCCATTGTGACAAACAGGACTCTAAAATAAAGATATTGCTCTGTTAGCTATTTTAAAATGTTAACCATGTTAACTCTTTCTCACCCTTCATACCCCTCTTAGATCACAAAGTGATTTCACCAAAATCGCTTAATGTTCTCTGTATGGGATCATTTCATTGCGTTGTATAAATACAGATACATTGAATAAGCTTGAACAAAATATATATTCCTATTCCCTTAAAGGGATTCTACCCATCTTTGGCAATATCTCTGGCTTCATCTTGGAGGTTTGACACCTCCTTTTGGTGTTTATCAATTATATCATAATAATCCGTAACTTCAATACTTGTATTATGAATCCATGTGCAGCACTCATAGTCCTCTGTTACTTCAGAGACCAGCCAGAGCAGCACTTATGGATTCGATAGCTACTTTGTGCATATCTAGTTGTTTACGAATAGCCCTTTGTTCGATACTTAACAGTTTGATGTCTATAGAATTATTTTCCATAATTTCATCCATAATTTTGGAGTAGTTATTTAATCGTTTCATTATTTCTATTCCCTAATACAGTCTAGGGAAACCATGCCCAGGCTTTTTCTTTATCAGAAACTCTGTTTTCTCTGTGTGTTTAAGGGGATACCTGAGGTATGTGCTAGCTTTCAAAAGATGTTGGAGCTTTCCCTTTTCATCCCCTACGATTCCCATCACTGGAATTAATGAGGCCAAATAACACCACCCACGGGTACCAACTGTATCCATGGATAGCATTCCTTGCTGCAACATACATATACACTAGGGAAAATGACCATTGGCTTATAGTATCCCGAAAACTTTCAGAAATGGAGGCCATGGTCAAATGGTTCAAAACGAAACTCACAGGGTTGTTGGTACCAGCTCTTCAATTCAAGACAGTATTTAAATTTGTGTTAAGTTCTGGGTTATTGGTGTGAAACATGGAGGACAAATCTGTCTAAAAAGATATTAAACTGTGAGCTTCTGCATATTTTTTGACCTTTTTTATTTACGGGATTTCCTAAGTTGAAACGCCAATCTGGAGAGTGGCTTCTACCAATTGTCTGGAAGGAAACTTTGTTATTTGGATATATGGCCAATATATTGGTTATAGTTACAGGAGGAGTACCACTCAGAAACTGAGTTATGTTCACAGGGACGGCTTGTACACACGGTCGGACATTTCGACAACCAAATCCGTCTGATTTTGTCCATCGGATTCTGTCCGTCGGATCTTGTCCGAAACTGTTGCATACACACGGTCGGACAAAGTTGTCGAAAAATCCGATCTTTCAGAACGTGATGACGTAATTTCGTTACGATGGGACTACGTTCAGGCTAGTAGCCAATAGCTTTGATGTAGGAATTTGATCTGAGCATGCGTGGCACTTTGTCCGAGCGAAATTCTCTACACATGATCGGAGTATGTCCTATCGGACCAGTTGGTCGGAAAATATTTCCAACATGTTGGAAAATTTGGTCCGACGGAAACAGTCTGATGCATACCACACACAGTCGGATTATCCGACAACACGGTCCGATAGGACACATTCCGACGGATTCTCCGACCGTGTGTACAAGGGCTAAGAGAGGAATTCGAAGTGTGCTTGGGTGCAATTTACTACATACCCAACATTTGTCATTACCTGCCTTCTGAGCATAAGAATACTTATACTGAAGTAACAACATTTTATCAGTAGGAGGGTATGAGTCCTTCGGCCCTCCACGTTGGATTCCCTCCTTTGTCTAGTTTCTGTTCCATTAGAAGGGGGATGCATATGGCCTTTAGGGCGTCAAAGTCCTCAGGATGATAGATACAATTAGTGATGATCCATGTGGGCAGAAACACCATCAGTGCCTGCATACAGAGTAGACTTTTCCCAGAAGTCTGTGGTGATGGTGAGAGAGGTGAGGTCATCTTTTTCAGAGTCTTTATCACCTGTTTCACGAATTTTTTGAGGATTTGCATCACCTGCTTGACCTCCTTTATCTGTGTCCGGGTCTTTTGTGGTACTTTTCTTTATCATCTCGGCGTGGATCCAGACTCCAGGTTGTTCCGCGAGGACAGCAATTCTGGTCACTGCGACTACGCTAGTGGGCAGGCCAAAAAGGGTAAGGGGTAATCTTGCTTCTTGGTCTGGTTCAGCTGGCGAATTATGACCACATCTCCAGGTTGGAACTCGTGTGTTGGTTCCTGTGAGGGTAATGGAAAAGAAGGGAATACTTTACCGTAAATGCCATTCGGTTTAATAATCATGTTTCTACAATAATCTTACTGTTTCAAACTTAGATCTCCCTGCTCTATTACCAAGGGTTTCTTAATCCAGGGCCTGGGAAAAGGTCGACCCATCAGGGTCTCAAAAGCAGACAAGTGATTGGTCTTGGAAGGGGTCATTCTTATTTCTGCTAAAACCGCAGGCAGCACAGTTTTCCATTTGGCAAATGTGCCACCCGTAGACTTCCTTATTTTATCTTTAATTGTTCAGTTCATTCTTTCCACTATACCTGAACTCTGTGGGTGATATGGAATGTGGAATTTCCACTCTATTTGCAAAGTCTTATGTTAACATTTCAGCTGTAGCTTTTCATCCTCTATGTCCTATGCCATGGTATTGTGAGATGAATAAAGGTGCACTTGCTTTTGGTATACCTGGTTTCCCCTCTTTGGCAATGAGTCCAGTCTCAGGACTCATTGTCAGACTCTGTGTATGCCAATAGGCCACATCCTATGGTGAAACCATAGCCTGTAGGTCCTGCAAAACCTGTTCCCAAGGCAAAGTGGGATGTGGGGGTGTAAGGTGGGCATTTGGATAAAAGCTGGGACCGTCAAAGCAGCTTGTTTAGCAGTGGCATCGGCCAGTGCATTTCCCTTTGAAATGTCATCAGTACTGTGTGTGTGTGCGCTTCCGTAGGGTGCCCTAGTGTAAATGATGTAGCCATTTCTACAGCCATGGCACAAGAGGCCAAAGCCCTCAGACACGCCGGCATGGCTTGTACCGGAACTGGGACTACTCTAGAAAAAAAGGCTACAGGTCTCAGCTTTCCACTATGCTCTTGTGCAAGGACCCCTGGTTTTACAGTTGTCCCATGCAAACAAATAAAACAAATAAAACAAATAAAACACTTAACAATATTCAGGTAATCCCAAACCAGGAACCGTTACCATAGGGGTTTTAAGATGCACAAAAGCATTAACCATTTCATTGTTCCATTTCGCAAGGTCAGGACTGTCAGGTAGACCAGCTTGTTTCAGCAAGTTATCATAGTATGAGAAATCAGGTATTCATTGGCGGCATTAACCAATCATACCTAAGAAGGTTAACCCTTCCTTCTTGGTATGTGGGTGGGACAGATCCATGCTAGCTGCAGCATAATTCTCCTTTCACCATGGGACAGAGTGAAACCAAAAAACTCAACAGTTTCCTGATACATTGCAGCTTTTTTTCATTTTATTTTTTTAGACACTTTGTGACCTGTCTATGCCAAATATTCTAACAGTAAAACAGAGTCTTTCTGACGTGTTTCCTGGGAGGGACTACACAACAGTAGGTCATTTCTTTACTGAAGGAGGACGGAACCATGGCTAGGCGGCCAAGACTGTAAGGTGTAAGGAGAGCTATTGAGTAGACTGCAGGTGAGTCTATATAGCCATGGCAAGGAAGTGCTCAATAATGGGTCTGATGCCTTCCTCCTTCTCTTTGGAGAGATGGTACTGCTTGTGGTAAACTGGGGATACTCCTTGTTTTAGTCTGGCCTTCTAAGGGGTGCATAAAATGTATCCTACATCAAGACTGTCTTTAGCCCAGAGGGGGTGGTCCTGTGGAAATGGGGGGGGGGGGGGGCTTCAGTTTGAAAGAACAGTGGTGATGCTATGGCTACTCTCCCCTCTCCAAGTCAAGAAAATTCCTAAAAGATTTACCAGGCATGAAGGTATTATCCTGACTGAATGATGTAAGAGTACAATTCCAGTGACAAGGTCAGTTTTCTCCTGCCTCCTTCATATACTTTGTTTCACTCGGGGTCTCCTGTGAATCATGGGAAAGCTTTCTTATCCCTCGAGTCCCCTCGACCATATCCATATGGAGTTGGTCATTTGCGCCTGTGAGCAGGAAGGGTGAGCTACTGTACATAGTTTCAGTCTATCCAGCTAGATCGTCTATGAAAGGCTTTATCAAAAAAAAAAATCTGTTCCACATACTCTGACCACATAGTCTTTACATGTTTCTCTGGGATTAGGTGGGGGTATTCTTTACTTCCTCCCTTACCCATTCTTTGGTTACAAACAACTTGTACAAACTCTTATACTCTATACAGCGATAGAACGGAAAATATAGAATATAAAAAAGAAAGGAAAAGCAAAAAGGTTTGGTAGAATCCCACTGATTGTCCGTCTGGCTCTTTAATTAAGAGCCTTTATTTTACCATTTTCAAATCAGTCTCCCAAAGACTATTACTTTAATGTGCTTCCCAAAAGCATGGCAGTTTACAGTTAACCTCTCTACAATTTTTCACTATCAGTCTCCCAAAGACTATTGCTTTAATGTACTTCCCAAAAGCACAGCAGTTTGCAATTTTGCACTATACAAGGATGCGGTATTGTCAGAGCCAAGGCAAGAATAACAGTATCGTCAAAGCAGACACATTCCACATACCTCAGATGATCATTGCATTCCACACGCGGCCTCCAGTGACAGTTCGGGTTAATTCTGCTTAGACCTGGACAATCGGTGAGAATTTCGGAGCCCCGGGAGACACTCAAATCAACAAACGCACAGTAGAGTTGTTTCAATGAATACTCAAATTTAATGGCAGGTGAGCGGAGTTTTATACAGGATATGGACAAAGAATATTGCACAAAGAAAGGGAGGGAGGACAGAATTCATCACATGAGGCATAATTCCTATATAAACATGTAGCATCTCAGACATAGTTTTGAAACCAGAATTATAGCTGACGTTTTGACTTTGTTTGAAGGCATAATTTCAAAACCAGTTCTTACCAGACCTTATCTATCCTGTGGTCTGAAGGGGGCTGAATAAAAATGCACGCCACACTTTTCAGATATTTATTTGCAAAACAATTTTAAAACCATTTGTTGTTTTCCATCCACTTCAGAATTATGTGCCACTTTGTGTTGGTCTATCACAGGGATATGCAATTAGCGGACTTCCAGCTGTTGCAAAACTACAAGTCCCATGAGACATAGCGAGACTGACAGCCACAAGCATGACACCCAGAGGTAGAGGCATGATGGCACTTGTAGTTTTGCAACAGCTGGAGGTCCGATAATTGCAGATCCCTGGTCTATCACATAAAATATCAATAAAATACATTTACATTTTTGGTTGTTCCATGACAAAATGTGGAAAATTTCAAAGGGTAGTAATACTTTTTCAAGGCACTGTAGGTCATCATTTAATTAAAATTTTATCTTTTTCAGGAAAACTACACTAAAGCAGAAGAAGATTCATCAAAAGGTAAATGGGTTTCTACTCACTTAATTTGAACTATCAGTACTTTAGAGAAAGATGAACCTTTGTTCTCAAGGGCAATACTTCCTATAGATGTGAAAGCTTGTGATCAATGTATCTGAGGTGTGAGTTGGGGCATACCTTTAAACCATTGGTATGGGATGGTCAGGGCCAGATTACCACTACAGAATCCTGTAGGCAACCAAACTTTTTGGCCAGCTGAGAAGACCTCTTTTACGCAGAACATTTTACGCAAAAAACAGTGCCTCCTTGTTTCTATTGTCTACAGCCCTGGTGCCAACCTGTGGCCAAGGCCCTGCACTTTTTGTGCAGACCTCCGGGTCCCTGCAGACACTAATCTGTGTTTCCCTATCACCCTGTTATTGTATTGTTTTGTAGCAGCCTTATGTAATGTGTCTCCAGTCCACTTTATCCTGAAGCCTGTCACCAGTCTCAAATTCCTATAGCATGCTCACAGTCTTCTTGTTTCTTGCAGCATGTCCACAGTCTCTGATCATCTCTTGTATTATGTCCGCAGTCTTTGACCATCTCCTGTACCATGCCTATAGACTTTCACTATATCCTGTTGTGTCTCTGATATTGAATTTTATGTGCGGCCCTTTACTGATGTCAGTGGGACACACTTGAGCCCCCTCATATCAAGAAAGTTGACCCCCCACTTGTCTATGGGCACAAGCCAGTTGCCAGTCCTAAATCTGGCACTCGGCATGACTGCTAAATATACTGTAGACTCTATTTTTATTTTCCTATATACTTCTATTGTGATAAATATAATTACTAATAGGATAGCTATCCATGGTGTCCAGATTTTGTATTAGTTGTTAGGGCTGCTCTTGTGCTGTAGAAACGGATCACACAGAGAAATAACTCATCTTTCTATAGCTATAGAGGTGGATGGCGGTGATGTGAAAGCCCTATTCAGGCGCAGTCAGGCTTTGGAGAAACTGGGACGAATAGACCAAGCGATACTTGATCTTCGCAGATGTTTGACGCTGGAACCTAAAAATAAAGTATTTCTGGAGGCTGTGAGAAATCTGGGAGTCCAGGCACAAGAAAAGGTATGTCTGGGAAACATTAATTCAGTGTATCTGAAATCTATGTAAACAAGAACTTAAAGTACACGTACCCAGCAAAGCATTAATTAAGATTAGATTATTACGGGATTAAAGCCAACCATAGACAACTACAATCTCAGCTGGTTCAACAGGAGTTTCCATGTATGTTTGGTACAACCAGCCTGCCGGATTTTACATGTGATTATTGCAAGTGGCTGTTATAGCCACTAACACAATAACATTAAAGGGGTTGTAAAGGTAATTTTTTTATTTTCTACATACGTTCCTTTAAGCTAGCGCATTGTTGGTTCACTTACCTTTTCCTTTGATTTCCCTTCTAAATGTTTTTTTTCTTTGTCTGAATATCTCACTTCCTGTTTCTCCTCAGTAAACTTTTCACCATCATCCGAGCTGGTGGTTAGTCAGCCAGAACAGCTTACTGAACAGCTTACTGGGGTGAAACAGGAAGTGAGAAATTTAGACAAAGAAAACAAAGAAAAAAAACATTTAGAAGGGAAATCGAAGGAAAAGATAAGTGAACCAACAATGCACTAGCTTAAAGGAACCTATGTAGAAAATAAAAAAATTACCTTTACAACCCCTTTAATCACTGTCTTCAACATCCCCCCCAGCTGGGAGAACACAATGGCTCAGCAGGAGGGATTCGCCTGTCAACACTGTGTTAATGGGGGAATTGAGCAAATTTCTTTTTTGCAACCTGTGGTTGCAGGAAACAAATTCACTCCATCTATGGCCGGTTAATGCACATTTTTGTAGATGATTCTGACATCAATAATAAAGCCAAACGTGGGTAGGGTTTATTGTATAATGTGGTTTTATATTTTCCATGCACATGTCCTTACATACATAATATGATAATACATCCTTATGAAATAAATTATATCCTAGCCGGATTATTTTCTAAAGAAAATGTGGGCAGATACTTCATACACAGGCACTTGTTTCATTGTTCTGCCTCAACTGCAGAAAACAGCGTAGTGATTAAAAAAATAACCAGCTGATCACAGCAGTTCAGACTACGAGACAACCGCTGACTAGTTGCTGTGGGTTACAGCATTATAAGGTATGCTCTTAAAGCGGAACCTAAACTCAAAATAGTGATGATTTGCTGTTTTTTAATAGTCCATAATCCCATCGCACACATTCCTGTGGGCTCTCAAATAACGGGTGCTGCAGCAACCACCAGCTGGATACTGGAACATGCACGACATAATATTTGTCAGCATACCATAGATCTTCTGGATAAGTTTGATGTTTTTTTTTATTGAAGAGAGATCACATCACAAACACAAAGGCGCAATGTTCAAAGTCGCGCTGGACTCCTCCATCAGGCATGCACTTTTTTGTTTGTGACCCTTCTTCAATAAATAAACGTTAGAACTTATCCTAAAGATCCATGGTGTGCTGGCAAATATTTACACTGTGTCTTGCTGTCTTATAAGGAACCTCTAGAATTGTAAATTGTGCCTAAGGCTGGCCAACAGGAACCGGCTGAGATTCGAACCGTGTATGTGCAAGCTGAATGTACCAAGTTGATCGATCAACTTGGGTACAACCAGCCTGCCAGATATACTTGCAATTTATCGCTAGCGGCTATTGTAGCTGTTAGCAATAATCACTGTCTTCTCCTGGCAGGGAGAGATGGTGTAGAACAAGCTATGTAGTAGGGAGATCTGCAGGTATACCTACAAGTATGGATGAGCTCCGGCGTGTTCGCACACCCCACGTGCAGAGCCCGCCAGGAAGTTGGCACTGCGCTGCACTAATCACAGACAGTGAGACATTGTCCCGATGCGCAGCTACAGATATTGGGAAATGTCTCGCTGCCTGTGATTAGTGCAGCACCGTGCCGACTTCCTGGCGGGCTCTGCGTGTGGGCTGTCCGAACACGCCGGAGCTCATCCTTACCTACAAGCAAAACTTTTGACTAGTGCTTCACCCTCTGCTTGCCTTTTTTGGGCACACATTCTACAGTACAGGTCCACTTTTAAGTTTTAATATTGTAGAAGATACACAATACAAAATGTTAAAAATAAAAAAAGAATATAAAAAATAATTATAAGTTGATTTTGATTTTATTTTGAGAAGTTATTTAACTCTTCTTTATAGGAAGAAGCAATACATGACTTGGGTATTTTTACTCCTGCACTCCCATATAACCGTATTTTTCTTCTGACAGGTGCAGCTCATGTCCTCCACAGATTCCCGAGTGGACCAAATGTTCCGCATTTTGCTTGACCCTGATGAGAAAGATGTTGAAAAGCAGCAGAAGGTACTTGCTAATTGGCACAGACATGCTGCTGGGTTAAAGTTGCTAAATATCAGATTCTTCACCGAGCTGCTGGTTTTTACATCATCAGTGTATCATGCTCTGATCCTGTCAGACACACAAAACAATTTTTGAGACAAAATCCTTGAATCGGACAGGATCGTCGGCAAGGATAGCTTTCATGTGACCTTAGCCTATAGTAGCTTTGGAACTTTAGACCTCTTTGTGTCCTTATATAGAAGCCTACTGCTGTTGCTCAGTACACAAATAACTGCCTTAGAATAATGGCCTGGTGTGTTTTTTTTTTTTTGGTTTTTTTTTTGCGGTCACTTTCCTTTCTCTGTTATGTCTGCCCTATTGCTCATCACTGTTTTTATAGGACACATTCTACAGTGTATGTACCAGTCAGGATGTCTGTGATGACACAACCAATGTAACAGCAGTATAAATGGAAGAGGGATGCCTTTTGGAAGAACAGAGCAAGGGAAATCCAGCATGGCTTCAAACTCAGTGACATATTATCTTTTCTCAATTTTTTTTTTTTTCTAGTAATGCCAGTAAAGCAGGTTTAAACCAACCTGTGCTGCAAAAAATAGGGTGAGGAAAGTGGAAAAAGAGCCCTGGACCCAAAGGGTTATTTTACTGGTATTATCTAAACCTTAACCTCTTCCTGCCAACAGTACGCAAATAAATATGTGGCCTTAACGTTGAGCAGCCGCATATTTGCGTACCAGAATGTAAATACAGCTGTGCCGAGAGCGTGCTCCCACCACAGTTACTGACAGCAAATGGAAAATTCAGATCATGTGACAGCCAATCACGGCAGCCACATGACCATAAACCCTGCCGGCAACTGAAACCTCTTAAAGAGCCAGGAGGCGCTGACATCAAGGGGTTAAGGTAATGATGTTTTTTTGTAAATGATCTCTGCAGGAATGTGCCAAATTTTGGGCATTTTAGCTTTAGTAAATAAACCCCTTAGTGTCCGATTTTGTCCTTCGCAATAAGTCCCTGATGTCCCACTATAAATCACTGATTTCTACCATTACTAGTAAAAAAATGCATGAATAAAAATGCCATAAATATATCCCATAGTTTGTAGACGCTATAACTTTTTTGCGCAAACCAATCAATATATGCTTATTGGGCTTTTTTATCAAAAATTATATGTAGCAGAATACATATTGGCCTAAATTGATGAAGAAATCTAGACTTTTGTATTTTTTTTTTTTTTATGGAAATGTTTTGTAGCAGAAAGTAAAAAATGTTTTCTCATTTCAAAATTGTCGATTTTTTTATTTTTTTATTTTTATTTATTTATAGCACAAAAAAAAAGGTAATCAAATTTTAATTGCATACAGTGTCGCATAACCACGCAATTGTCAGTTAAAGTAATGCAGTGCTGTATCACAAAAAAATGGCCTGAAAGGGTGTAAATCCTGAGCAATCTTCCAGAACAGAAGTCGTTAAGCACTTGGCGTCCGCGCTATAGCTGAATGACGGCCACATTGTCGACCTGAATTTCGGCCTCCCCTTTGCACGCTCCCCCGGTGCGCGCTGTGGTCACCGAGTCACTGAGACTCAGGTGATCACAGATCCGAGTAAGGGGCCGATCTCGGCCCCATACCAAGTGATCAGCTGTCAGCCAATGACAGCTGATCACATGATGTAAACAAAAGCTCGGTAATCGTTTTTCTTTCTCCTCATGGTGACGGCTCACCGGCTTATGTGCAAGGGACATCGGTCCCGAGGAGGAAGAGGCAATTCTGCCTCATCTGTGCCCACCAGTACCCCCTGCCAGTGCTACCTATCAATGCCCACAAGTGCTGCCAATCGGTGCCCATCACTGCCACCCATCACTGCCGCCTCATCAGTGTACATCAATGAAGGAGATAAATTACCTGTTTGCAAAATTTTATAACAAAATATAAAAAAATATAAACTTTTTTTTTTTAATTTGGTCTTTTTAAATTATTTTAACAAAAAATAAAAACCGCAGAGGTGATCAAATACCACCAAAAGAAAGCTCTATTTGTGGGAAAAAATTATAAAAATGTCCTTTTGGGTATAATGTCTGACTGCGCGATTGTCATTCAAACTGCATCAGTGCTGAAAATTGGTCTGGACAGGAAGGGGGTTTAAGTGCCCAGTAAGCAAGTGGTTAAATTAATTTCAGTTTGCACTTCATTGGCTAACAATAGCAACATAAATGATCTGACAGTTTATGTGGACTGGAATATTATAGGAGCAATAAAGGTTACCAAATAATTATGATTGGGAGAAAGAGGTGGAAACACCAAGTTAAGTTTTGAATACTTCATCTACCTCTATTTGCAGGCGGCACAGAATTTGGTGGTCTTGGCTCGAGAAGATGCTGGAGCAGAGAAGATATTCCAGAGTGATGGGGTCCGTCTCCTGGTACGACTATTGGACACTAAGAAAGTAGACATGATGTTGGCTGCTCTGAGGACCTTAGTTGGTCTCTGCACTGGTCATCAGCCTCGAGTAAGTTTACACTCCCATTAGGGTTATTTTTTTTTTTTTTTTTGAGTCTTTATTACTAGTGTACGTTAAACAGCATTGTAAGTTTAAAAATTGCCATAGATTGATGGAGATGGAGCTCTCTAGAGCAGCTTTTCTCAACTTTCTCAACACAGAGGAACCCTTGAATTAACTTTTCAATCTCAGTAAACCCCTGCTAATAATTACTATATATACAACTAATGGTACATTAGTGCGATGGTCAATGGGAAGAATACTCCTTTCACTTGTGGACATTGGGAAGACCCGCCCCTTTACAGATAGCTAAAGATCAATGGTGTCAGTGGAAACTGAGACAGAAATTGCTCATCCCTCAAGGAATCTCTAGCAAATGAACCCTAGTTGAAAAACCCTGCTCTAGAGATATATAAAACTGAAAATCCATCTGTTATAGACCTGTTTGTGTCTTTCTGTAGACACTGGCTATCCTTAATGCAGTGGGCATGGAGAAGTTTTCTGCAGTGATGGCAATGGATGATGAATCAATCTCTCTTGCCGCTTGCACTGTCCTGAATACCATGTTTGATACCCTGAAAGAAGATATGAAGAAAGATATCAGAGCAAAGGAAGGAGCAATCGTTCTAGGTAAACTACTTTGCGTAATGCAGTAATATAAATAAAGAGGTCATCTTAGGAAAATTTTACATCTGTGGTTTCTGTCTTTGAAGATCCTTCTAAGGAGCTGAAGTCAATGATTCATCACCTGCTTGAGATGCTAACTCAGTCTAGTGTGTCCTCACATGGCAGAGAGAATTCTCTCAATCTTCTCATCAAAGTTGTACCACGGAAGTCATTGCGTGATGCCAACAATGGGATGACCTTGTGGGTTATTGATCAAGGTAAGCAAATGACTGGCCTATATCCAACATTTGGGTGGAGCTACACTTTAAAGAGGAAGTAAACCCTGATGAGTTTACTTCCTCTTACATTCCTTGCAAAGGTGTAAAGCATAATGGACTACTATGCATCGCATAGTAGTCCATTATGTGTCACTTACCTGACACAGGAGCCAGCGAAATCACCGCTGTCCCCTGTAGTCCGCCGTATCCATCTTCTCGGTGGGTCTCGCTGCTCCGCCGCTGTCATTCGGCGAAGCCGCAAAGACGTCACTCCCGCGCATGCGCACGGGAGCCACCACTCGTGGCATATCGCCGTTGACTGCATGCGCCGTAGACAGCGGTGCCTGTCTTTCGGCAAATATCTCCTAAACTGTGTAGGTTTAGGAGATATTTCTTGGACCTACAGGTAAGCCTTAATCTAGGCTTACCTGTAGGTCAAAGTTGGTTGTAAGGGTTTACAACCACTTTAAGGTGCTACTAAAGGCAAAGCTTTTTTTTTTTTTTTTTTTCCCCCAATTGGGATAGCGTAAGGTTAGGGTTCCAACACCTGACAACTTTTTTATTTTATTTTTTGCCATTTGTGTCCCATCAGGAATATTTTCCTTCACTTCCTTTCCCATAGCCAAAGTTAAAGTGAATACATCCTGGTGTGTCTCCAGATCTAATGTCCCCAGTGGAAGATTTCCCTTATGTTGGTGTTCTGATGCCAACCCAAATTTTGGGATTTTCTTTTACTTTCACTTTTGATGATAATCGGAAACAGGACAAATAGAGAGGGGGAATTGGGGGCACAGATAGCAATAAAACCTGACAGTTTCCCTATCCACTTTATTCAAAATTAAAAGAAAAAAGGGATTTTCTCTTCTTTTTTTTTTCTTTTTTTTTTGTACACTTTCATTTACATGCAAATATCAGTATTTTTGCAATAAAACTAGTCAGAGCCCCCAAAGTATTTATATATTATAATTAAGGCAGAGGTCGTAGAGAATTAATTGGTGGGTTTTGCAATTTTTCACATGGTATTTGCACAGTGGTATTTTAAACACATTTTTTTTTTTCCTTTTACTAAAATGTATTGAAGTTTTGACAAAAAAAAAAAAATAGAGGAAGTACGCCATCAATGTATAGGAATACGATTTCAATACACAGTGTACATATTTTCCTACCTGATGGTAGGGCATGAAAGACAAAAGCTATATAATATAGTATAACAGAAGTAATGCAAACTTTACGAAGTACCTAGTTGCAAGAGCAAACAAAATATCTGTAGGATAGAGATCATACGTTCACATTTAATGCAAAAGGGAACAACTGCAAGGCAATTGTCAATATCATACTTTTCATTCCACTGCCACCCTAATGGCTCTGGAGCCCAAATAAAAAGTTTAAATAAGAGTCGTGGCAAAAAAAAAAAAAAGACAACGTGCTCCTTCGCTTTTGGGCACTGGGATGGGGGCACTTTACATTTTATTCTTATATATTTTTTTTTTTTTGCATGCTACTCTCATATCAAAAACCTTATGGAAATTCTTGTTAGACAGAATACAACTTTGGAAGTGATATAATGTATTCTTTTGTTTCCGAGCATGCATGGGGATGTGTAAGAGGGATGGTGCTGGCATTCAAGAAGCAGCTTTAGCAGGTGTAGCTATAACTTATAGCTGCCACAGTATAGGTATGTGATTTTTCATTTAGCCCACAAAGCCTGCTGAATTATGAACAACTTGATTACAGGCAATGCACAGACATCATAAAGGTCTGTGTGATGCTACACAACATACTAATGATTTGGAAATTTTTCCTAAGGGGTATGTAAAAAAAAAAAAGAAGAAAAAAACGTGATCTGTAAGTGAAGTAACATGGCATCATACATTATGGCTGGCACAAGTGACGAGAATTAGAATATCTATGTTGCATGTGATTGCCATGGATTGGCTGGAACCTGGGAGGTCCAGTGCTGCTATTCCTAATTTAGATTTGGAAGATTTACTGAGTTATTATCCCTCTGTTGCAGCGCTGTTTGAAATATTCTATTTTTGTTAGGTTTGAAGAAAATCCTTGAAATAGGAGGCTCCCTAGTGGAGATCCCGGGCAGCCTGTCGGTTACAGAGACCACCAGGATGAGCGCCTCTGTGCTTCTAAATAAGCTCTTTGATGATCTCAAGTGTGACGCAGAGCGAGAAAATTTCCACAAGCTTTGTGAAGATTATGTTCGGTAAGAAGACTTTTTAAAGGGAATCTTTCAACAATGAAGATCTGTTTAGAGGCAAATCTAAAACTGAGTATATGTTTTTTTCTCTATTATTTATCTGTTGAAATATCCCTAAAGCAAGCAGTAACCCAGTTTTGTGACATACTATCTTTAGTTCACTGTTTGCATGTGTTTTACTAACTCAGTGGATGTGTATGATGCTTCCTTTTCCTGTACGTTACAGCAGTAATCTATTTAATATGTTGCAGAATACCAATTATTAAAGTGATTGTAAAGTCTTGTTTAAAAAACAAAAAAAAAACCTATTATTACTTACCTGCTCTGTACAGTTGGTTTTACACAGGGCAGCCTGGATCCTCCTCTTCTCAGGTCCCTCTTCGCTGCTCCTGGCCCCTCCCTCCTGACGAGTGCCCTCACAGCAAGCTTGCTATTGGGGTACCCGAGTTGAGTCACAGCTCCCTGTGTCCATTCAGACATGGAGCTGCCATTTGGCCCTGCCCCCTCTCTCCCCCGATTGACAATCTGACTTTGACAGCCGCAGGAGCCAATGGCGCTGCTGCTGTGTCTCGGCTATTCGGGGGGAGAGTCGTGGACGGCCGAGGGACTTGTGGATATCGCTGGAGAGAGATGGGGCTCAGGTAAGTATAAGGCTGCATTCACACTTCAGCGTTTTGAATCGCGGGCAGATTCACAGCAAATCTGCCTACGATTTGAGAGCGCTGATGTGTGAATAGCAAACCGTGAAACCTGCATTTGAGATGCCATTCATTTGAATGACACCTCAAATCATGGAGCAGGTCTGTTGCGATTTGTCGTGGGATAAATCGTGCTGCAATCGTGGCAACATGCACCGCGGGAAGCATGTCGTCCAAAAGTAGCTCCTGAATTTTTTTTGGGCAACATGCTTCCTACGATGTGAGATGCCACAATTGCAAATGAATGGCATCTCAAATGGGAGTAATGCGATTTGCCATTCACACATCGGTGCTTTCAAAGCGCTGGCAGGGGACCCCAGAAAAAAAGGAAAAGGGTTGCTCTGTGCAGTACGATTTAAAGTGGCTGTAAAGGCAAAAGATTTTTTATCTTAATGCAGATAAAAAGCCTTCTGTGTGCAGCAGCCCACCTAATACATACCTGAGCCCCATCTCTTTCCAGGGATGTTGAACGAGAGACTCGGCTGTCCTGGACTCTCACTCCTCATTGGCTAAGACAATAGCATAGTGCCATTGGCTCCCGCAACTGTCAATCTAGGTCAGTGAGCCAATGAGGAGAGAGAGGGGGCGGGGCAAGGTCATGGCTCTTGTGTGAATGGACACATGGAGCTGTGGCTCGACCCAACAAGCTACTGGCTGTGGGGTCACTCAACAGGTGAGAGGGGCCAGGAGCATCGAAATGGGACCCGAGAAGAGGGGGATCGGGGCTGCTCTGTGCAAAACCAACTGCACAGAGGAGGTAAGTATAACATGTTTTGTTATTTTGAAACAAAAAAAAACAAGACTTTAGTATCACTTTAAGTGTGATGGCTGCATCATTTCTCTTTTTAGGCTTTTTCTTCCTTTATTTTCATGGGTGATTGGGCAAATAACAGACTTCTGTCTTAGTGCTGTTTTATTCCATAGTGGCTTTTGATGCGAATTGAGTCACATGACAAGGGAAAACGCATTGAGGAAACTGGGCACTATTGACTATATTGTGACTTATCAGAGTGCCAATTTTGGAAAAGGTTCCTGTGCTACTTTGGTGAGATTTACGGCATGATTTGGCCCCATGAATTATGCAAAGTTGCACCACATAACCGCACTGAAAATCGCATCACAGCAGTGTGAACAGAGCTTTAGGGTGTCTCCACTCCACTGGAGGAGCAACAGAGAGAAATTTGGACAGCAGCAATGGCAATCTGGGGGAGAAGGCAGTGTTGGATGCACTAGCAATTTTGAATGGACTTGAAATGAAAGCTGAACTCCAGCTAAGACTTTTTTAAGAATAAATTCACTGTTCAAAAAGATTATTTTAAAAATGTACATGTGTTTGCAGGTAAAAAATTGTGCATTTTTAATTTTTTTCCACTGCAGCCTGTAAGGCCGCGTACACACGGGCGGACTGTTCGCCCAACCTTGTCCGCTGAACAGTGTTTGGGCGGACAGTCCGCTCGTGTGTGGGCTTTCAGCGGACAGTTTCAGCGGACAGTTGGACGGACAAAGTCTTTCGGAAATTCCGAAAAACTGTCCGCTGAAACTGTGTTTGAGCGAACAGTCCGCCCGTGTGTGGGCCTGTCCGCTGTACTTTCGAAATGAGCGGACTGTTCCCGCTCGGAAAGTCCGCCCATTTCGAGCGCGTGTACAGGTAGGCGGGGCCCGCGAAGGAGACGTCGCGGGCTCCGCCGCCTGGAATGGGCTTAAAGGGGAACCCCAACGCCGAAAAAAAATCGGCGTGGGGGTTCCCCCCAAGTCCACACCAGACCCTTGTCCGAGCACGCTACCCGGCCGGCCAGGAAAGGGGGGCGAGCGAGCGCGCCCCCCCCCTCCTGAGCCGTACCAGGCCGCGTGCCCTCAACATGGGGGGTGCCTTGGGGAAGGGGGGGCCGCGCGGCCCCCCCCACCCCAAAGCACCTTGTCCCCATGTTGATGAGGACAAGGGCCTCTTCCCGACAACCCTGGCCGTTGGTTGTCGGGGTCTGCGGGCGGGGGGCTTATCGGAATCCGGGAGCCCCCTTTAAGAAGGGGGCCCCCGGATACCGGCCCCCCACCCTATGTGAATGAGTATGGGGTACAATGTACCCCTACCCATTCACCTGTGAAATAAAGTACAAAAAAAAACACAACACATGGAAAAAGTATTTTATTGCACAGCTCCGGGGGTCTTCCGTCTTCGGGGGTCTTCTCGCCGGACTCCTCCGCTATGTGTGTGTAGCTCTTTTACTAGCGGAGGAGTCCGGCTTTCTTCCTCCCCGCCGCCGGCCTCTTCTCCCGACTTCGGGGGTCTTGTCCCCCTCTTCGGTTCTTCTGCCGGGCCACCGCGCCTGGTCCGGTGGCCCGGTCTTCTGTCGCCGTCTTCCGTTCTTCTGTCGCCGCCTTCGGTTCTTCTGCCGGGCCACCGCGCCTTCTTGTAGCTCTTTTACAGGCGGTGGCCCGGTCTTCTGTCGCCGCTGTCGTCGTCGCCGCCGCCGCCGCCTTCCGTTCTTGTTCTTCTTCTTGTTCTTCTTCTTCTTCTCCTGGAGATGTTGACTCGACGAGCTCTCCGGCCGGAATGCCAGGGACACGCTCCGCTGCCACTTATATAGTGACAATGGGGCGGTGTCACATGGTATATGTCACATGGGTTGGTCACATGGGTTGATGTCACATGGGGACTATGACATCGTAAGGGGGCGGGGTCACCATGTGACCAACCCATGTGACATATACCATGTGACACCGCCCCATTGTCACTATATAAGTGACCGCACAGCGCGGCTCTGGCATTCCGGCCGGAGAGCTCGTCGAGTCAACATCTCCAGGAGAAGAAGAAGAAGAACAAGAAGAAGAACAAGAACGGAAGGCGGCGGCGGCGGCGGCGACGACGACAGCGGCGACAGAAGACCGGGCCACCGCCTGTAAAAGAGCTACAAGAAGGCGCGGTGGCCCGGCAGAAGAACCGAAGGCGGCGACAGAAGAACGGAAGACGGCGACAGAAGACCGGGCCACCGGACCAGGCGCGGTGGCCCGGCAGAAGAACCGAAGAGGGGGACAAGACCCCCGAAGTCGGGAGAAGAGGCCGGCGGCGGGGAGGAAGAAAGCCGGACTCCTCCGCTAGTAAAAGAGCTACACACACATAGCGGAGGAGTCCGGCGAGAAGACCCCCGAAGACGGAAGACCCCCGGAGCTGTGCAATAAAATACTTTTTCCATGTGTTGTGTTTTTTTTTGTACTTTATTTCACAGGTGAATGGGTAGGGGTACATTGTACCCCATACTCATTCACATAGGGTGGGGGGCCGGTATCCGGGGGCCCCCTTCTTAAAGGGGGCTCCCGGATTCCGATAAGCCCCCCGCCCGCAGACCCCGACAACCAACGGCCAGGGTTGTCGGGAAGAGGCCCTTGTCCTCATCAACATGGGGACAAGGTGCTTTGGGGTGGGGGGGGCCGCGCGGCCCCCCCTTCCCCAAGGCACCCCCCATGTTGAGGGCACGCGGCCTGGTACGGCTCAGGAGGGGGGGCGCGCTCGCTCGCCCCCCTTTCCTGGCCGGCCGGGTAGCGTGCTCGGACAAGGGTCTGGTGTGGACTTGGGGGGAACCCCCACGCCGATTTTTTTCGGCGTTGGGGTTCCCCTTTAAGCCCATTCCAGGCGGCGGAGCCCGCGACGTCTCCTTCGCGGGCCCCGCCTACCTGTACACGCGCTCGAAATGGGCGGATTTGCCTCCTCCTTACGTGGGCGAGTCCGTTCATTTCAAAAGTTGAGCGAACTGTTTGCCCAACCTTGTTCGTCAAACAGTCCGCTCGTGTGTGGGCAAGTCCGCTCATGCAAATTTTGAGCGGACTGTTTGCCGAAACTGTTTGACGAACAAGGTTGGGCAAACAGTCCGCGCGTGTGTACGCGGCCTAAAGCACTGTACCTTTATCAGCAGATCATGGGTGCAATGCCAGGATCCAGTAGACACCTAGTCAGCTGTTTTGTCTGTACCTCCTGTATAGGTAGACAGTTACTATACTGCAGGAAGAATCAATGAATTGAAAACAGCACTCATTAGTTCACTGAGAACTACAAGCTGACAGGAAACTATGAATGAGTGAAGTGGCTGTGTGGGCAGTGCCCCGTACAGCAGCGCCGTTTTCAAATTGTGACAGTGGGTGTAGGGTGAGGACCCCCCGCTCGACGGTAACATAGTACACCCTTTTTGCTGATGGCACAAAGATGTACAATAATAGTAAAGTAGAAAAAAATCAGCATATAGAAGATTCAAGGAAACAGGGAGTGTAGCTGATAGAAAAGTGTAAAAAAAAAATAAAACGACAAAAGGAGGCCAAACACATTATCAGTGCTGCCAAAGCACAGAAAGAGGAGGAAATTTCTAAATCTACTAAGAAAAGAGACAAAACCTTTCTGGTGGGGGTGGGAGGGCTGATGTGGGCAAAGCATATCTTGATTTCAGCAAGGCATTTGATACAGTTCCACATAATCATCTATTACAAAAGTTGTACAAGCTAGGCCTTAAAGCGGGAGTCCGCCGGGACTCCGCGTTTTTTTTTTTTTTTTTTAAAGTCAGCAGCTACAAATACTGCAGCTGCTGACTTTTAAAATGGTGACACTTACCTGTCCAGCGCGCCCGCGATGTCGGCACCCGAAGCCGATCTCTAGATCGACACTCGGGTGCTGCCGCCGCCATCTTGGGTATGGGAATCAGGAAATGGAGCCTTTCGGCTTAATTTCCCGGTTCCCTACTGCGCATGCGCGAGCCGCGCGGCGCAATCCGGGCGGTCCCCGCTGCCTCTGGGAGCTGTGTGTTTCCCAGCAGGCAGCGGGGCACTTGCGGGAAGCGGCGGGCACTTGCGGAAAGGGGCGTAAGTTACGCCCCTTTCCGCAGAGAGCTGTCCCGGAAGTGGGTGCAGTTACCTGGATTATCCAGGTAACTGCACCCCCCTCCCCCCGAAAGGTGCCGATTGTGGCACCGGAGGGGGGGAGGGTTCCGATGAGCGGAAGGTCCACTTTAGGGTGGACCTCCGCTTTAACCCTTGGGTGGTTCAGTGGATATGCAGTTGGTTGAAGGGTAGATACCAGAGTGTGGTTGTAAATGGGGTTCACCCGGGACAGAGAGCAGTCACTGCTGGTGTACCACAAGGCTCTGTGCTAGGTCCTGTACTATATTTTTTTTTATAAGTGATATAACTAAAGGTTTGGTGGGTAAGGTATGTCTTTTTGCTGATGACATGCATTGCTTCAAGATTGGTGAACCGCTTGCTGACCACCCTGTAGCAGTTTTACCCCTACAGGGCGGCCGCTGTGTGTATGATTGCTTGCCTATATATAAGCGAATCTTCCAGAGCTGACGTGGTTAAATGTAAAATAATGCACTTACGGAAAAATAATTCCTTGATGTACAGTGTTTGAGGTGCAGTGTGGGCCAGACGTACAGAGGAAAAAGATTTGGGGGTACCGTACTTATTTCAGATGATTGTAAAATGAACAGTGGGAGGCAAACAGGCAGAGGGAAAGCAAATACAATTCTAGGATGCATCACTAGAGGGGATCACCAGCAGGAGGAAGGGGGTCCCGATTCCCCTAATATAGATCTTTTGTTATCACTAGAGAAATCACCAGCAAGAGGAAGGAGGTCCCGATTTCCGTAATATAGATCTTTAGTTATCACTAGAGGGACCACCAGTAGGAGGAAGGAGGTCCTGATTCCGTTATATAGCTCTTTAGTGAGACCTTAGAATATGGTGTCCAGTTCTGAAGACCTTCGCTTACAATAAGATAGAACTTCTTGGACCTACAGGTAAGTCTTAATCTAGGCAAATCTAGCTAGTAAAAGTGGTTTGTAAGGGTTTACAACCACTTTAATATGTACAGTCTGGAGGAAAGAAGGGAAAGGGGAGAAATGATTGAAATGTTTACATACATTAAGGGGGTGAATAAGATTCGGGATGGCAGTATTATCAATATTAAGCTAAGATAAAAAACATAGGGACATGACCTCAAACTAACAGGAAAAAAGCTCCAAAACTAATCTTAGAAAGTCATATCTTACTAAAAGACTAGTTAATGCTTGGAGTAGAGAGCGGTAATCCAGCTAACAGTAAGTGGAGTTAAACATGCTTGGGACAAACCCAGATATATAGTATTTTTTTTTCCTTGTTTATTCTCTTAACTTCTCATTTGCAGGAGTTGGTTTGAAGGCCATGGTATGGATGGGAAGCTGCGTGCTATACAAACAGTCTCCTGCTTATTGCAGGGCCCTTCAGAGGCTGGGAATCGCACTCTTGAACTTACAGGCATAATGGAGAGTATTCTAGCTCTGTGCGCTTCAGAGCGGGAGATTGATCAGCAAGTGGCAGTGGAGGCGTTGATCCATGCAGCTGGCAAAGCCAAGCGAGCCACCTTCATCACTGCCAATGGAGTGACCTTACTCAAAGACATATACAAGAAAAATGAAAATGATGCCATCCGCATAAGAGCCTTGGTGGTATGCCACTGTCCTATGTGTGATTGTGTTACAAATACATTTAATAATCTTTTCTTTTTATATCTTAGATGTCTAGTCATCAAATCTCTATCTATAATATTTTACAGGGTTTGTGTAAGCTGGGATCCGCAGGTGGCACAGATTTCAGCATGAAACAGTTTGCAGAAGGATCTACTCTCAAGCTAGCTAAACAGTGTCGCAAGTAAGTTACTTAATGTGTTTATAGTGGAATATTAGTACTCTGACCTTGAGGTATGTGTCATAAAGGTAAATGTTACGTCATGTTACTTGAGACAATTTTGCTTTTTGCTTTGTAGGTGGTTGTGCAATGAGAGTATTCAGGCAAGCACCCGCCGCTGGGCTGTGGAAGGCTTGGCCTATCTAACATTTGATGCTGATGTTAAGGAGGAATTTGTAGAAGATAAAGCAGCATTACAGGCAATGTTCAAATTAGCAAAGGTACAATTTTTACTTAACATTTAGTAATTACTTTTTAATTCTGCCATTTGTACTTCTACAGCAAATACAAGAACATAATGTGCATATAGGGGAACTGAAGGCCAATGTACATACAATCAGTGGGAGTGCCAACACTTGCGACATGTACAAATAACAAAGTTCCAAGTAGGGCCATGTCACTTTAGTGATCCTGTGGCTGCTGGCAACTAACCAGTGGCACAATCTCTAGAGACAGAACACTTACCTGCTCCTATGGCATTGCTAACTCATTAGCTCAACCAGCAGGGTGTTGCATGTCAGCGAGGAGAATCAATAGAGCAACATTCAGCAGTATTTTGGCTAGTGAGGAAGTGATGTTTCTGGGGCAGATGATCATATTGCTGGTGAGTGGCAGCCAGTGTGTATGATTGTCTATGTACTGTGCAGTTCTGGCCTTATCTCTAGAGAACAATAGGATTGTCTAGGAAAACAAAACCCAAATGATCCGTTTATTACATGGTATGAGGCTGGGTACACATGGGCCGGAAACTGACAGTTTGGCAGGAACTGGCCAACTCTCAACTCGTGTGTACAGCTCCCTGTGTGACAGAAGCCAGTCTTCTGCCGAACAGGTATGCTGGAAAGCCGGCATCCAAGCAGCACTCGCAGCCAATTATTGCGAGCACTGATCTGTGTGTTCCGGCCAGGAGAGGAGGGGGGGGCAGTCCCCCTGTCAGTACACAATACCACAGTGGGGGAGATCGACGCACTGCTGGGTTGAAGGAAAAAATATGTATAGTGTGTACTCCGCTTAAGGCTGGCCATGGATGATGTATTTCTATTGTATTCTGCTGTCAGAAAGTTTTCCAACAGTCCCATTCAACATTTTTGGATAAAAATGTGGCTGGTTCAGCAAGCACTGAGACAAAGACTGAAACCTCGTAAGACTGGATGTTTAAAGAGTGCCCATAGACATTCAGCTGTCTTGCCATATGACTGTACTTGGTCCATCTGAACAAAAAGGTCCTCTCATGCCCTAAAAGTGTTTTTGCACAATATTTTAAAATTCAAGCTACCAGAGTGAAAGTTAGGTCAGGTTATTTACTTGTATGGCCATCATTAAACTAGCCATGGGCATGAAATGGCAGCTGAAATACAGTAGCTGACTGCTGAAAGATCTTTGAGTAAACACGCACAGTTGTTTTAGAGCAGGGGTCTCCAAACTTTCTTAACAAAGAGCCAGTTTACTGCTGCTCAGACTTTAGGAGGGCTTGTGTGCTCAAGTATTAACTGATACCGAGTACCAATACCTTTGTGATGCGATTTGAGCCCATGCAAAAGAATCGCATGCAATTTGAACCGGAATGTGGTGTGATTCCTGTCTGAATCGTATGAGTTTTCCCACACTGCTGCTGTGTGAACCCAGGCTGAAGTCACTATGAGGAGCCTGAATTAAGACAGGAGCAGTGGGGGAAATGGCATGAGATTCAGACAGGAATTGCATCACCTTCCTGTTCAAATCGCATGCAGTTCTCTGCAGTGAGAATTGAGCCAATTCATTTTGTATGGGCTCAAATCGCATCGCAAAGGCATCAAAGCATTTGCATGAGTACAAGTACTGGTGTAAATGCTCACTATCGGTATCAATGTAACCCTAGTATTCATTAGTGAAAACCCATTGCCTCCTCCCAGCAAGGCCAAGCATTAACATCTAGATTGCTGCACACATATTAAAATGAAAGGTAGAACTAGAGGTCGACCGATATATCGGCCGATATTTGCCGTTTTTTAAATAATCGGCATCGGCCGATTTGTGCTGATAAAAAGCCGATTTAGAACTACAGCGGGACTTTGAAATGACTTCTGTATAGAAGTCAGTCTAAGTTGACTGAGTTGTCATAGCAACACTTTCCTCCTCTCTGGGCAGGCTGCCAAGAAAAGAACAGAAAGATACAATGTTTACACTTGAATGAATGAAGTCATCTCTGTGTGTAGAAGTTCTCAGTTTAACCATTTAAAGACTAAATCTTTTCTGACACTTGTTGCTTACAAGTAAAAATCCTGTATTTTCTGCCAGAAAATCACTTAGACCCCCCAAAAATTATATATATTTTTTTAGCAGAGATCCTAGGGAATAAAATAGCGGTTGTTGCAATATTTTATGTCACACGGCATTTGCACAGAGGTCTTTCAAATGCATTTTTTGGGGAAAAAAATACACCATTTAAAAAATAAAAATAAAATAAAAACAGTAAAGTTAGCCCATTTTTTTTTTTTTTTTGTCCAAAAGTTTTGACTACCTGTTTTTATTTAATATATCGTTTTTTTTTTTTATCTAAATCATACATACAAGTAAACTGATTGGAGGTTTGTTTTGTTTAATAAATGTTTAAGTGTAAGAACTTTTCTGTATCACGTATGAAGGCCGCTTTCACACTGGAGCGGGCAGGCGTTGATGGTAAAACGCAAGTTTTAGCGGCTCTTTACCATCATTTTAGCGGTGCTATTTGGCTGCTCGTGGGGCACATATAACCCAGCTAGCGGCCAAGGAAGAGGTTAAATGCGCCCATGAAGCACCACTGCCAAATCGCATTGCATGCGCTTCGGCAGTGGTGCCCATTCATATCAATGGGCAGGAGTGGTGGAGGAGCGGTATACACCACTCCAAACGTGCTGCTTGCAGGACTTTTTTTTAAGATCCTGCCAGCGCATCGCCTCCGTGTGAAAGCACTCTGTCTTTCACACAGACTGCAGGGGAGCCATTTTACAGGCACTTTACAGGCGCTATTTTTAGCCCAAAAGCGCCTTAAAACGCCCCAGTGGGAAAGGTGTGTTAGATCAAGGGGGATTAAAAATAAATAAATAAATAAAATAAAATCGGCCTAACATATCGGCCCAAAAAAATCGGCATCATATATCGGCTATCGGCCGCCATGATTTCTAAATATCGGCATCGGCCAGAGAAAAACCCATATCGGTCGACCTCTAGGTAGAACACATTAATAGGAAGCTAGACAACAATGTAGAGAATACAGACAAAGAAGAAGGTTGTTTGGACTGTTTCCTGCTAATGTTTATTGCATTTATAATTATGTTTTTTAAATGAAAATATTCAGTCGTATACTTTTTTATATGACCTACAACGTTTAAGAATGCTAGTTGCTGTTTGAATAGTAATGATTGTGCCTGGCTATTAATCAAGTTGTTGCTTTTATCTGTTCTAGTCACAAGACAAGACTGTCCTTTTTGCAGTTGCATCCACCTTGGTAAATTGTACAAACAGCTATGACCGGGAAGAAATAGACCCACAGATGTTAGAACTAGCAAAGTATGCCAAGCAGCACGTTCCTGAGGAGCACCCAAAGGTGAGAGGTCATCTGGTCTCCATTGAAGATGCTGGAATTGTATATTTTGACTATGGGGCGGATTTACTAAAACTAGAGTGCAAAATCTGGTGCAGATCTGCATAGAAACCAATCAGCTTGCAGGTTTTATTGTAAAAGCTTAACTGAACAAGCTGAAGTTAGAAGCTGATTGGCTACCATGCACAGCTGTACCAGATTTAGCATTTTCCAGTTTTAATAAATCAATCCCTTTGTGTTTTTCACTGTACACTCAGCCATATTTATGGTTCTGTGGTGTCATTAACTGTAGGATAAGAAAGAATTTGTTGAGGCGCGAGTGCAGAAGCTACTGGCGGCAGGAGTGGTGTCTGCTTTGGCATGCATGATGAAAAATGAGAGTCCGGCACTAACCGATTCCTCAAGAGAACTGACATCCAGGTAATTCTGTCCTTTTCTTTTACAAAGATTTTATTAAAGATTTTTTTTTTAGCAAGTACAATACAAAAAAAAAGTTGACCTTGTCTGTAATTCAGAGCTGACCTGTGCAAACATCCTGTGCTATCCTATAGAGGCTATTTAGCCTTGCCAGTTCTTATCTTGAAAAACAGGATGATTGATATTTTATATTGTGGAGAGCAGAGAGTGCGCATAGTTGCATATTTTAGAAAAAACACTGGGCAGGGCTGACAACACACAGTCCACGAAAAATCTGTGTTGTCAGCCTAAAACAGGTATGAGCTCTACTGACACCAATCGTGTACTATAAACACAGCCCACTGTACATATTGGATTTGCAAAAAGTTTATTGTATCAAAAGCATAGACTAGCCAACATTAAAATCCCAAAACATTCAATGGTGACATTCATGCAGATACAACTCTGTGTCCACCATGCATGCCCACATCCAATGACCATTCATATATAACAATGGGAACTCTAGTGTGTAAAACACAGTGGCAAAGCTGACACCCTCAATTATGCCAGCACGTGTGTATATACATATACAAAGGTCAGTGCTTGGCTAAATTCCTGCAAGGGTTGTATACAATATGTCCTGGACTGGTGAAAACCTTAAATCATGGAAAAAGCACTCAATTGGATCAATTCAGCACTAGTCTTTAGTGTTTATCCGAAGAAGTGTTAAGGATGTAGCTGAAAAAGCACAACATGATAAACAGTGGTAAACGGTGGAGGTATGTTGATCAGGATTACATTTACAATCTGTATACCCTAGATCGCCATGTAAATGTAAAAGCTGTAACCGCCAATCGTCAGGCAGAGAGACAGAACTGTGATCTGCCTACGTAAACAAGGCAGATTGCCATTCTGACAGGAGGGAAGGGATGGAGTTTGTCCCTGCAAAGCAAAAAAAAAATCATCTCTTCCCATAGTAAAAGCACCTACCACAGTATAGTAAAACTCTGGCTAGACACACAGTTAACCCTTTGATTGCCCCTGATGTTAACCCCTTCCCAGCCAGCGTCATTAGTACAGTGACTGTGCATATTTTTAGCACTTAGTGTCACTGGTCCCCTAAGTGTAAGAATGTCTGCTGCAATATTGCAGTCCTGCTATAAGTCACTGATCGCTGCCATTACTAGTAAAAAAAATATATATATATCCCATAGTTTGTAGACGCTATACCGTTTGCGCAAACCAATCAATATACACTTTTATTGTGAATTTTTTACCAAAAATATGTAGCAGAATATATATTGGCCTAAATTTATGAAGAAATTGTATTGTTTTTTATTTTATTGGATATGTTTTATAGCAGAAAGTGAAAAACTTTTTATTTTTTTTCGAAATTGTCAGCCTTTTTTTTTGTTCATAGTGTAAAAAAATAAAATCCACAGAGGTGATCAAATGGCATCCAAAGAAAGCTCTATTTGTGGGAAATAAGGACATCAATTTTATTTGGGTACAGCATTGAATGACCACACAATTGTCAGTTAAAGTAACGCAGTGCAGTATGGCCTGGTAATGAGGGGGGTAAACCTTCCACGGGTCAAGTAGTTTAGGTGTTTTTTTGTTTTGTTTTTTGCACCTTTTTTCACTGATCTTTCTCAACACTTGCCAATTTTGTTCTTTTCTCTAGAGTCTTTTTGGCCTTGGTAGAAAAACCTGAAGAACGAGGAAATGTTGTAGCTCAAGGAGGAGGAAAGGTAATGAGGTTTTCTGCTTTTTAGATTGTAATAAACCTTCAGTTTATTATGTGTGATAACTAACGGTAACTTTTCTGAAGTAGAAGCCTAGAATATTTACATCTTCTATTTCAATCTTTAAAGTGGTAGTAAACTCTGTACTACCACTTGTACCTACAGGCAAGCCTATAATAAGGCTTACCTGTAGGTACTGTGTATATCTCCTAAACTTGCACAGTTTAGGAGATATTCAGAGTACATGCAGCCGATGGCATCAACAGCTTACAGTGCTTAATCTTCAGAGCCCATGCCGGAAACTGCGGCTCCAGCGTGCATGCATGGGGGGGGGCGGCATCTTCGTCCCCCAGGCACTCCTAGCCGGTGGCTGCCAACCGAGAAGGAAGACCGGGGGAAGATGTCAGCTGTCTCATTTTGGACATTGCCTTGCAGGAATTTTTTTTTTAATTACCTGTGGTTTACAACTGCTTTAAGGACCATAATACAATTTAGTATTAAACTAATGGTTGCAGATGGCAGCATAGACTGGTACTACCAGGATGTAAGATGAGGGTAGAAGGGTGACTTGGCTATATACACTTGGGAAAGGTGCAGATCACTGCCATATATTGACTGATAAATGGCATTGTGTCCCTCGTATATGACCTGTTCTAGGCAGGCTGGGAAGAGTGCTGTGGGGACATCACTTGGGTGTAATACAACTCCTGCATTTAGTACAAGGGATTTATAAGGTTGCACTGCAGCACACAGCCTGGTTTAATGTCTTTTTAAAGTGGTATTAAACTCTTGTTTACTTTTACCTACAGGTAATCCTATAATAAAGCTTACCTGTAGGTAAAATGAATATCCCCTAAACATGCACTATTTAGGAGATATTCTAGGGAGCAGCAGCTAGTGACGTCACCGGCGCATGCGTTCTGAAGGAAAAGCATACCCGTGCGGTTCCTTCAGAGCTGTGTGCCGCGGCCAAGACTCCCGTGCCCATGTGTGGGAGTGACGTCACCACGGCTCGGCCAGTCAGACAGCCAGGGTCTGCCAACCCGGAAGGAGGACCGGGTGAAGCCTCTGCAGTCCTGAGGGCACACCTCTGGAGGGCTTAATTTTAAGATAAGTCTTTCATAATGTGCTAGTATCTATGTTTTGACATTCTTTGTTACTGAACTTCATAACTTGTAAATGTTTATCCAGACACCTAGGGTGTATATTGAGCAGTATTTTAGAAGGCTAACGAGAAGTTATAGTAATCACTATTTTCAGCAAGGAGGACCAAATAGAGCTAAACAATAAGGTAGTGAAAAGATAGTACTCCTGAAAGAGCAGCTGATAATCTGTTTTAGATTTCAGGACTACGTTCCAGTAGGATGTATTGTATATGGTGTATTTTGCATGTTATCTCTGGCTTCTTCCGGGTGCCGTTATTCTGCCGCCTTGAATGGCTAATGTGGGGTGACATCACTTCCATACATGCACGGAAGTCATTCATCCTGGTGTACTGACACCATGTCAGAAATGTAAATTGAGCTGTACATGCACAGCTCAGTGAACAATTCTGCAGAGGATTGCGAACAGGCAGGTAAGTTTAGCTCCTACTTGTTCATATATTTTGTTTATTATTTTTCAGACACTTTAATAACTAGATGACATTAGAAGTTGATGTGCATGTATGTTTTGCTGTAGGCTTTAATACCACTGGCATTAGAAGGAACTGAGTTGGGCAAAACCAAAGCAGCACAAGCACTGGCCAAGATAACCATCACATCAAACCCTGAAATTGCATTTCCAGGTGAAAGGGTAAGATGCTAACTGACTACTGTATGAATTCATTATAATAAAATGAGTGTGGCATTCTTGCATAGCTTTTTAGCACTATTTATTTGGTTCTATGTATACACAGAGCAACTTTTCACACCACAGATTTGTGAACATTACATTTTCGAGCATGATGGTATTATTGCTTTGACTGTTTTTTTTTTTTTTTTACTGTGATGAATATAGTATTTATCTATGTAGTGTTATTAAAATAAAAGGTGTGTACATTTTTTCTTTACAAAGTAGCTACAGCCCGAGTAGAAAGCCTCTGTCTAGGAACAGTGGTCTCTAAACAGAGGTTTCAGCCATCCAGTCATTGGGGAGTATGCACTTTGCTGATTGGAGATCTCTAGCTGTGACTTGGCAGGGAAGGCATGTCAGATCTCTGTAGAGAATCCACTGCTTCCCAGTGGCGGCCACTCCATTAGAGGCACAGCCCCCCTAATCCATGCTCCCGGCCCCTAATCTACATGCAGGGTGCCGAACGCATTTGTTTCAATGGGGTTTTTTCCTTTTTTGAAGCACATGATTAGAGCCTGAGGCTCTAATTGGCTTCAAAAACGTGTGGGCTTGGGGCACAGAGCACACCCAGTTGTGTGACAATAACAAATTAATATTCGCTAATGTCTTCCTGCTTCTCCTTCCAGCCAATCAGGAAGCAACCCGATTGCTAGTGAGGGGGCTAGGGGCAGCTTCCAGGAGCCTGCACCACCTCTGATCATGGCCCAATGTCTGATTGCCACCTTCCCATCCGTCTACCCCGCGCTTCCATACACAGAACAAGGATCCTTCTCTACAGGCTGTTCTGCTTAGGCTTTGGTTGTTTTCTTTGCGCATCTTTTGTTTAGTTGCACTTAAAATGTATTTATCCGATTTAGAATGTTCCTTTTTAAAAGTGTAGGTCTGGACAAAAAGGAAAAAAAAAAAACATGCAGTGCATTTCTGCAATATTTGAACATTACCACATCTATTATCCCTTTTAAAATGCTGCAAGTACAGAAAATTGCCTTTTGATTCTGCCAGAATCTAGTGAGCGGACTACTTTACTTCTGCTGCGTGAAAGTCCTCAGTAGTGCAGTTAGTCCTACAGAACAATGCTGTGTTCTTAAAAGATCTCCCAGTTTCACAATGACCCATTTTTATCGATGGACAAAACGTAGCTAACCTCCAGTGCTGGGGTAGGTGACACAATACTGTCATTTCTGTAGAGCATCCCCTTTCATCATAACAATAGGAATATATAAATATTTAGGAGAAAGTACCTCTTTTAAAGGTATGTCCACTGAAAAATTTTATTTTCGTTTTGGTTGCTACTGTTCAGTTAAAGTAGAACTTTAGGCAAAACCATTTTTTTTTTTTTCATTTTGGATAGAGTAAGGGAGAATTATAACCCCTGTCAGATTTTTTTTTTTCCTGCCATCTGTATCCCATTGGGGAGATTTCCCTTCACTTCCTGTCCCATAGTCAAACGGCAAGTGAGAGGCAATCCCTGCAAATTAAGAAAAAAAATTTGGGGACCCAGAACTACTTACTTTTCTGGGGACAACACAAAATTTGTGATTTTCTTTTACTTTCAATAATAATGGTAAACAGGACAAATACAGAAGGTTAATCTCTTTTTAAAGGGGGGCGCAGACACCAATAAAAAACAGAGAGACCTTCCAATCCCTCTCCAAAACTGAAAAAAAATAAAAGCGTTTTGCCTGTAGTTCTACTTTAAACCAGTTACATTTTGTGTACTATTTTGCAGCCTTCAGTGGTAAAATCTCTGCATTCAGAGGAAACCTCTACTGAGAAATATGGAAGATGCCATTTCTGGCTTCCTTCTGAAAATGCTGTTTGGCTTTATGCATGGCTGTGTCTTGAATTTCTACATCCTGAGATGTTGAATAAGAACAAGCATGTACAGTGGTGTGAAAAAGTGTTTGCCCCCTTCCTCATTTTCCTGTTCCTTTGCATGTTTGTCACACTTAAGTGTTTCGGAACATCAAACCAATTTAACCACCTCAATACAGTGCACTTACACCCCCTTCCTGACCAGACCAATTTTCAGCTTTCAGCGCTCTCACAGTTTGAATGACAATTACTCAGTCATCCTACACTGTATCCATATGAAACTTGTGTCCTTTTTTCCACACAAATAGAGCTTTCTTTTAGTGGTATTTAATCACTAGTGGGTTTTTTATTTTTTGTGCTATAAATAAAATAAAACGTACATTTTGTGAAAAAAATGCCTTTTTCTTCGTTTCTGTCATAAATTTTTGCTAATTAGTAATTTTTCTTCATAAATTTTGGCCAAAATTTATACTGCTACATATCTTTGGTAAAAATAACCCACATTAGTGTATATTATTTGGTCTTTGTGAAAGTTATAGAGTCTACAAACTATGGTGCCAATCACTGAAAATTGATCACTTCTGATCAGGCCTTCAGTACATCACGTGTACCTCATTTCTTGAGACACTAACAAGTCAGGAAAGTACAAATACCCCCCAAATGACCCCTTTTTACAAAGTAGACATCCCAAGGTATTAAGTAAGTAGCATGGTGAGTTTTTTTAAGTTGTCATTTTTTCCCACAATTCTTTGCAAAATGAAGATGCATACAACAAATTACACCCCAAAATACATTTTGCTACTCTTCCCGAGTACGGCGATACCACATGTGTAGGACTTTTACACAGCCTGGCCACATACAGAGCACCAACATTGATGTAGTACCTTCAGACGTTCTACGAGCAAAAATGACTCATCTCATTTCTCAACCACCTATTACACTTTTGAAGGCCCTGGAGTACCAGGACAATGGAATTTCCCATAAAATTACCCCATTTTGGAAAGCAAACACCCCAACGTATAATCTGTGAGGCATAATGAGTCTTTTGAACGGTTCATTTTTTTCCAGAAGTTTTTGGAATATGTGGAAAAAAATTTAAACGCATTTTTTTTTTTACACAAAATTGTCAATTTATAAGATATTTCTAACACATAGCATGTATATAGCAAAAATTACACCCCAAAATACATTCTGCTACTCCTCCCGAGTATGGCGATACCACATGTGTAGGACTTTTACACAGCCTGGCCACATAGAGAGGCCGAACATTGAAGTAGTACGTTCAGGCGTTCTAGGAGCATAAATGACACATCTCATTTCATTCCTACCCATCACACTTTTGAAGGTCCTGGACCACCAGGACAGTGAAATTACCCACAAAATGACCCCATTTTGGAAAGCAAACACCCCAACGTATATTCTATGAGACATGGGCTGCAAATAGGTACTCGGGTACTCTGATGGTCTGGTGACAGGTACTCGGGTACTCTGATGGTCTGGTGACAGGTACTCGGGTACTCTGATGGTCTGGTGACAGGTACTCGGTACTCTGATGGTCTGGTGGCAGGTACTCGGGTACTCTGATGGCCTGGTGGCAGGTACTCGGGTACTCTGATGGCCTGGTGGCAGGTACTCGGGTACTCTGATGGCCTGGTGACAGATACTCGGGTACTCTGATGGCCTGGTGACAGGTACTCGGGTACTCTGATGGCCTGGTGACAGGTACTCGGGTACTCTGATGGCACATCTTTGCATAATTGTCCTAATTCAGTTACATTAAAGGGTTTTCGAGCATGAACTGCCTTTTTAAGGTCATACCACAACATCTCAATAGGATTCAGGTCAGGACTTTGGCTAGGCCACTCCAAAGTCTTCATTTTGTTTTTCTTCAGCCATTCGGTGGTGGACTTGCTGGTGTGTTTAGGATCATTGTCCTGCTGCAGAAACCAAGTTCGTTTCAGCTTGAGTACACAAACAGATGGTCGGACATTCTCCTTCAGGATCTCTTGGTAGACAGCAGAATTCATAGTTCCTTTTATCACGGCAAGTCTTCCAGGTCCTGAAGCAGCAAAACAGCCCCAGACCATCACACTACCACCACCATATTTTACTGTTGGTATAATGTTCTTTTTATGAAATGCAGTGTTCCTTCTACGCCAGATATACTTGGACACACACCTTCCAAAGAGTTCCACTTTTGTCTCATCGATCCACAGAATGTTGTCCCAAAAGTCTTGGGGATCATCAAGATGTGTTGTGGAGAAATTGAGACGAGCTTTGATGTTCTTTTTGCTCAGCAGTGGTTTTCTCCTTGGAACTCTGCCATGCAGGCCATTTTTGCCCAGTCTTTTCCTGATGGTGGAGGCATGAACGCTGACCTTAACTGAGGCAAGTGAGGCCTGCAGTTCCTTGGACGTTGTTGTGGGGTCTTTTGTGACCTCTTGGATGAGTCGTCGCTGCGCTCTTGGGGTAATTTTGGGCGGCCGGCCACTCCTGGGAAGGTTCACCACTGTTCCATGTCTTCGCCATTTGTGGATAATGGCTCTCACTGTGGTTCACTGGATTCCCAAAGCTTTGGAAATGGCTTTATAACCCTTTCCAGACTGATAGATCTCAATTACTTTCTTTCTCAATTGTTCCTGAATTTCTTTGGGTCTCGGCATGATGTGTAGCTTTTAAGGATCTTCTGGTGGACCTTACTGTGTCAAGCAGCTCCTATTTAACCACTTAACGACCGCCCATTGCCGATTAACGGCTTCAGGGCGGTTGTTTAACTCTGAGAGGCCGTTAATTAACGGCCTCCCAGAATTCTGCTCTCGCGCGCCCCCTGGGTCAGCGCGGCCGTTTACCACGTGATCGCTCCGTCAAATGACGGAGTGATCACTTGTAAACAAACCGGCGTCATGTTATGACGCCGGTTCCTCCCTCCCCCTCTCTGTACCGATCGGTACAGCGGAGGGGGAAGAGATCGGTGTCAGCAGCGATGTGGGCTGCATCTGCAGTGCCCACATAGCTGCGCACCGAAAATTAACCCCTCAATTCCCTGCCAACACTCTGCAATACCCTGCCATTACTCTGCATTACTCTGCAATACCCCCATTACTCTGCATTACCCTGCAACACTCTGCATTACCCTGCAACACTCTGCATTACCCTGCAGCACTCTGCATTACCCTGCAACACTCTGCATTGCCCTGCAACACTCTGCATTGCCCTGCAACACTCTGCATTGCCCTGCAACACTCTGCATTGCCCTGCAACACTCTGCAATACCCTGCAACACTCTGCAACACCTTGCAACACCCTACCCTGCAACACCTTGCAATACCCTGCAACACCTTGCAATACCCTGCAACACCTTGCAATACCCTGCAACACTCCGCAACGCCCTGCAACACTCCGCAACGCCCTGCAACACTCCGCAACACTCCGCAACGCCCTGCAACACTCCGCAACGCCCTGCAACACTCCGCAACGCCCTGCAACACTCCGCAACGCCCTGCAACACTCCGCAACGCCCTGCAACACTCCGCAACGCCCTGCAACACTCCGCAACGCCCTGCAACACTCCGCAACGCCCTGCAACACTCCGCAACGCCCTGCAACACTCCGCAACGCCCTGCAACACTCCGCAATACTCTGCAACACTCTGCAACGCTTTGCAATACCCTGCAACACTCTGCAATACCCTGCAACACTCTGCAATACCCTGCAACACCTGCCAATACCCTGCAACACTCTGCAATGCTCTGCAACACCCGCCAATACCCTGCAACACTCCGCAATACCCTGCAACACTCTGCAATACTCTGCAACACTCTGCAACGCTTTGCAATACCCTGCAACACTCTGCAATACCCTGCAACACCTGCCAATACCCTGCAACACTCTGCAATGCTCTGCAACACCCGCCAATACCCTGCAACACTCTGCAATGCTCTGCAACACCCGCCAATACCCTGCAACACTCTGCAATGCTCTGCAACACCCGCCAATACCCTGCAATGCAATACTCTGCAACGCCATACTCTGAGATACCCAGCCATAGTCGGTGATACCCTGCAATACCCAGCCATAGACATCCCCCCCCCCCCCTCCCGCCGCCCTCCGGTGCTTCTATCGAATCGCTAATACGATCAAAGACAAAATCTTTTTTTATTTTTTTTTTTTTTTTTTTCAGGCTTCCCAGCTTAGAGGTGAGATGTGGGGTCTTATTGACCCCACATCTCACTGTAAAGAGGACCTGTCATGCCATATTCCTATTACAAGGGATGTTTACATTCCTTGTAATAGGAATAAAAGTGATCAAAAAAATTATTTTTGGGGAAAAAATGTCAAACTAAAATAAATAAAGTAAAATGAACAATAAAAAAAATGTTTTTTTTTTAAAGCGCCCCTGTCCCCATGTGCTCGCATGCAGAAGCGAACGCATACGCAAGTCCCGCCCACATATGAAAACGGTGTTCAAACCACACATGTGAGGTATCGCTGCGAACGTTAGAGCGAGAGCAATAATTCTAGCCCTAGACCTCCTCTGTAACTCAAAACATATAACCAGTAAAAAAAAAAATTTAATTGTCGCCTATGGGGATTTTTAAGTAGCGACGTTTGGCGCCATTCCACGAGCGTGTGCAATTTTGAAGAGTGACATATTAGGTATCTATTTACTCAGCGTAACTTCATCTTTCACATTATGGAAAAATTGGGCTAACTTTACTGTTTTTTATTTTTTTAAAGCCCAAAACAGTTTTTTTTTCCAAAAAAAAGCATTCGAAAAATTACTGCGCAAATACCGTGCGAGATAAAAAGTTGCAAAGACCACCATTGTATTCTCCAGGGTGTTTGCTAAAAAAACATATATAATGTTTTGGAGTTCTATGTAATTTTCTAGCAAATAAATGATGATTTTTACATGTAGGAGAGAAATGTCAGAATTGTCCTGGGTGCTCCAGAACACCTGATGGCGCTCCCTGCATGTTGGGCCTCTGTATGTGGCCACACTGTGTAAAAGTCTCACACATGTGGTATCGCCATACTCGGGAGTAATAGCAGAATGTGTTTTGGGGTGTAATTTGTGGTATGCATATGCTGTGTGTGAGAAATAACCTGATAATATGACAATTTTGTGAAAAAAAAAAAAAAGTAAAAAAAATCTTGATTTTGCAAAGAATTGTGGGAAAAAATGACAACTTCAAAAAACTCATCATGCCTCTTACTAAATACCTTGGAATGTCTTCTTTCCAAAAAGGGGTAATTTGGGGGGTATTTGTACTTTTCTGGCATGTTGGGGTCTCAAGAATTGAAATAGGCCGTCGGTATTTCAGGTGTGATCAATTTTCAGATATTGGCACCATAGCTTGTGGACTCTATAACTTTCACAAAGACCAAATAATATCCACCAATTTGTACTTATTTTTACCAAAGATATGTAGTGGTATAAATTTTGGCCAAAATTTATGAAGAAAAAATTACTAATCTGCTAAATTTTCTAACCGAAACAAAGAAAAATTCATTTTTTTACAGAATTTTCTGTATTTTTTCCTTTATAGCACAAAAAATTAAAAACCCAGCGGTGATTAAATACCACCAAAAGAAAGCTCTATTTGTGTGAAAAAAAGGACAAAAATTTCATATAGGTCCAGTGTTGCATGACTGAGTAATTGTCATTCAAAATGCGAGAGCACCGAAAGCTGAAAATTGGTCTGGTTATTAAGGGTGTTTAAGTGCCCAGTGGTCAAGTGGTTAAGTGATGCCTTGATTGTGAACAGGTGTGGCAATAATCAGGCCTGGGTGTGGCTATAGAAATTGAACTCAGGTGTGGACAACCACAGTTATAGTATGTTTTAACAAGGGGGGGCAATCACTTTATCACACAGGGCCATGATGGTTTGGATTTTTTTTCACCTTTTAATAATAAACACCTTCATTTACAAATTGCATTTTGTGTTTACTTGTGTTGTCCTTGACTATTGTTTAAATTGGTTTGATGTTCCGAAACACTTAAGTGTGACAAACATGCAAAGGAACAGAAAATGAGGAAGGGGGCAAACACTTTTTCACACCACTGTACATCTGCAAAGTCAGACATTTAAACTGCAAGGATTTGGCATCAGCAACCGTCCTAGTAGATAGGCTCAGCAATGGCATGCAATCTGCTGCTAACAAAGCAAACAGAATATTGGCATGCATTAAAATAGGGGATTAACTCCAAAATGGATAATTTTCCCGCTCTACAAGACTCTGGTCTGGCTGCACCTTGAGTATGCTGTCCAGTTCTGGGCACCAGTCCTCAGGAAGGATGTACTGGAAATGGAGCGAGTACAAAGAAGGGCAACTAAGCTGATAAAGGGTCTGGAGGATATTAGTTATGAGGAAAGGTTGCGAGCACTGACCTTATTCTCTCCGGAGAAGAGACGCTTGAGAGGGGATATGATTTCAATATACAAATACCGTACTGATGACCCCACAATAGGGATAAAACTTTTTCGCAGAAGGGAGTTTAACAAGACTCGCGGCCACTCATTAAAATGAGAAGAAAAGAGGTTTAACCTTAAACTACATAAATGGTTCTTTACTGCAAGAGCAGAAAGGATGTGGAATTCCCTTCCACAGGCGGTGGTCTCAGCAGGGGGCATCGATAGTTTCAAGAAACTATTAGATAAACAGCTGAACGACTACAACATACAGGAATATACAATGTAATACTGACATATAATCACACACATAGGTTGGACTTGATCAACCTCGCCTACTATGTAATCTCAGTACTTCGTCAGTACAAGTTTTATTTACAGCCCTAAGCATGTGCACCTATCACAACTATTGGGATTTCATACCTCACGTGTGGTACCATCGCTGTTAAAATATGTGTGGCAGACCTACGTGCACATCTGTACATATGGGTGGGGGGACAGGGGTGCATTTAAAAAAAAAAAAAGTATTATTTTTATTCTTTTTTATTTCTATTTTTTTTGCACATTTTTTATTTTATTTAACATTATGGCTATCACAAGGAGGCTCTTCACAGCGCTGTGTAAGTGTTACAGCCACCTTAATCACTTCTACAAAACAGCTGATACCCGGCTGAAGAGAACAATACCAAGATCATGGCTGCAGCTATGATCTTATAATAATCACTTGCTTACCAAATGGGGGTTATTTACTAAAGGCAAATCCACTTTGCACTACAAGTACACTTGGAAGTGCAGTTGCTGTAGATCCGAGGGCGGGCATGCAAGGAAAATAGAAAACAGCATTTTTGCATGCACATGATTGGATGATAAAATCAGCAGAGCTTCCCCTCATTTCAGATCTTCCCCTCAGATCTACAGTGACTGCACTTCCAAGTGTACTTGTAGTGCAGAGTGGATTTGCCTTTAGTAAATCAACTCCTAATGTTTTAGATACGTATGTTGGTCAGCAGGTGCTTAATTGATGTTCTGGTAAATGCACCTGGAGGGGTGAGACCGACTCCAATGAAAGCTGCCATGTGATCCAAACCACCAGACTCCATCTATAATTTAAAATATCGCTTACACCCTTGTTAAAGGATGTCCATTTAGTGCACTATTTTATTAGTTCCTCACCTTGTATCCGCAATCAATGTTATAATTCTTTTACTGATGCAGTGTCAGCTTATTTTCTTTTTGCTGTATGTAGCAGGCAGAAGCAGTGCAGTCATATTGCCAGTTAATCACGGGGCAGAATTAGGGCTCATTCACACAGGAGCTCCGCCCTGTACAGCCTGAAGAGCCATTTATTTACTACTTATTTTTTTACTACTGCTGAGCTGTGTGCAGGCAGCCCATAGACAATGAATGGGTATGCATTGGCTGCACAGACTCTCCTACACAGCTGAGTTCCTCAGTGCCACTGTGTCTTGGTCTGTGCACCTGTCCCTGCATACCTGTCAAACTTGGCTGTGCGGGCAAGTCTGTACAGCCAATGCATACCCATTCACTGTCTATGGGCTGCCTGCCCATAGCAGTAGTAAAAAAAAAAAAAGTAAACAAATGGCTTTGCAGTTGCATGAGGTTGAGTGCCTGCGTGAATGATATATTCATAAGGGAGTTGTGTTTAGTCAATGCAAAAGGGTCGTTTTACTAAAACGAGAGTGCAAAATCTGGTGCAGCTCTGCATAGAAACCAATCGGCTTCCAGGTTTTTTTTTTTTTTTGTTTTTTTTTTTTTTTTTGGGGGTTTCTATGAAGCGCTGCACCAGATTTTGCACTCCCCAGTTTTAGTAAATCATCCCCAAGGTCGTCACTGTATAGAAGCATAGTTACAATTTCCATGAGCCATAACAAACAAAATGAATCTAAAAAGCAACAGACAAGGTCTAAAATGTTGCCTGCTGTTAAAGTGTGAGCCAACGCAAAAACTAACTTTAAACCTGCTCTCTGCCACATTCTAAACCTAATCTATCTAACCCTGTAAAGCAAAAATCACTGTACTTACCTATTCAGCAGCTGATTCAAACTGGTTTCCAGCAGCGGAGGCTGTATGCAGGAGAGGACCAACAACGGCTGGGAAATGCCTGGAAAGTGATGTCACCCATAGACTTACTATGGGGCTTCTGTTGTCGGCTGCCTCTCCTACACCCACTTCCACACTGAAGCTGCCACTGACAGCTGATGCTGGGACCGGACTGGATCGGCTGCAGAACAGGTAAGTATAGAGATTTTCGCTTAACAGGGTTAGATAGATTAGGTTAAGAATGTGGCAGAGAGCAGGTTTAGCCTGAACTTCTACTTTAAACTAAAAGTTTTTGGTTCATATTGAATAGAAAGGGTTCTACAGTGACACAATAAGCATATAACCTCTGATGAATTTAAAACTTCTGTTTCGCTGCTTTCACAGATATATGAGGTTGTTCGGCCGTTGGTCAGCCTTCTTCATCTTGACAGGACTGGCCTGCAGAACTTTGAGGCACTAATGGCATTAACAAACCTAGCAGGAATCAGTGAGCAGTTGAGGTGAGACACTTTTTCAAACCTCAATTTGGCTTTAACATTAGATTGTAAAATGTCAGATGACGCAATACATTTATAGATGCCGCAGAATTTCTTTAAAGGACCCTATATTGTGCCCTGTAGGAGTAAAATCATCAAGGAGAAGGCAGTGCCCATGATTGAGGGCTATATGTTTGAAGAGCATGAACTGATACGAGCCGCTGCCACTGAATGTATGTGCAACATGGCCATGAGTGAAGAGGTGAGGTGTAAACAACAAAATTGTACTCCGCACTTTTAACCTGGAAATATACTGTTAACCATGAAATATAATATTATCCTGGAAATGAATGTATTCATTTTTTTGTCTCACTGCCCACTGTAAATTTTTAACCAAATTGTTATGGAAGGCATACTTTACAGTTACACACTTTGCATTTATTCACAAGTTTCCTAGCCCAGTATCCATTCAGTATGAACAATGGGGTTGGTTTATTTCCAAATTTTAAAAAAAGTCTGTGCTCAAATTCAGCCAGTATGTATGTATGCTATCTGTATCTCATAGGAGATGCTACAGGGATGTGTGTACATTTACACCCAATGAGGTTGATTTACTAAAGCTGGAGAGTGCAAAATCTGCTGCAGTTCTGCACAGAAACCAGTCAGCTTCCAGGTTTTTATGTCAAAGCTTAACTGCGCAAGTAACCCTGGCGTAAGGAAGCGCACTTATGGCACAGAAAACAGAGTACATAGAGGTGCGAACGTTAGAGAGATGTACCAGAGCACGGTAAGGTAAAACTTATACAGGAGCTTGGTAACACAAACCGTAAAACGAGAGCTCCATGGTTTGAGTGAAAGGTGGAGGTATAATGGTTCCAGTAAGGGGTGCTCCTTTTTACCAGTTGTGGGTGCCTCTACAAAGACTGGGAAAAGGGAGGGTGCCAAATAATTCATAGGAGTAGCAATAAGGACAGAAAAAAGAAAAGGGGGTAAGGGTGGGGGGGGGACTGATTGCAAAGAGGGGGGGATGTTTTCCTGGGATGGGCAAAGAGAGGAAGAAGAAAGGAAGTGGGGGGGGTGGTTAAGGCATAGTCCGACGTGGGCCAGTGGCCAGGAGGCGGAAGGGCTTCGGTGAGTGGCATCAACTAATAGTCAATTATATTCCGTCAATATTCAGGTGGGTGTTACAGGACAAATTCTGTTTGTATACAAAGTCTACTAAAGTTGTGTATGGGGGGTATAGCTGAGGATTACCTGAGAATATTGGCAAAAAAAAAGAAGCTCTGGCATTGCACATGGCTGTGAACTGGATACCATGTTTTGTCTAATACTTGGAAGGAATGGGTCTGACTTGATTGCTAAGGATTGTTTGTGAACTTTAATTTTACACCCATAGGGCCTCTCTGTGTAGGGGGCAGCTAGCTGTCAAATTTTGAATTAGAGAAGGCGGACATACTGGGGTTGATTTACTAAAACTGGAGAATGCAACATCTGATGCAGGCTGCATGGTAGCCAATCAGCTTCTAACTCCTGCCTGTTCAATTAAGCTTTGACCAAAAAGAAAACTGGAATCTGATCGGTTTCTGTGGAGAGCTGCACCAGATTTTGCATGCGCCAGTTTTAATAAATCAACCCCACCATGTGCTGATGAGGTTGTGGCCAGACCAGGGCTGGAGTAAGATTTCTTCTTTCTGCAGGTGCAAGAACTGTTCATAGCAGAGGGAACAGATCGCCTAAAGCTAGTTGTTTTATACAGTGGAGAGGATGACCCCCGTCTACGTCGTGCAGCTGCTGGGACTGTTGCTATGCTGACCTCACTGCATCCCAAGATATGTCAAAAGATTCCTCAAGCGGTAAGAGATCCTGTTTTTCCACTTCTATTTTGGAAAAACTAACAGCTTTGTTTGCATTGTAACAAATTGTACAGGTTTTAAGGACCCTTTAACAAGGGCATTCCGATCAGGTCTGCCTAACTGTTTTTCAAGCAGATCACATCAGAAAGCTCCATGTGGCTCTATGGGTAAGCTGATGTAAATGGACTTGTGTCCATTGACTCTCGCTTACCTCACAATCTGTCCAGGTCTGGGGAAAAAGAACAGAAAAGGACTGCATCCTTTTCCATTTTTCTGGACCTAAATGTGATGGATCAGAGATGGCATGATGGAAATGTACACAAGTCAGGGGCGTGTACAAGATGGTGCTGGGAGACGTATTGTACTGGAGCTCCCATTCCGGACTATAATCCTTAATTAATCCTTGTGTAGAATCGCCATATTTTGGCTTGCTATCCTGCTGCAGACTACCTCCTCGAGTACAGAGGAATGAAGAAAGGCAAACGGGGAACCAGGGGAAATGACTATCCGATGCAGTGAGTACACCGCCTAAGCCTAGGCCTACCCCCTCCATGGCCCGCCACATGGAGACTGATTACCTGTCTGATGGCACTATCCAGGCCATCTCCATAGCCTTTGATGCCCTGATGTTGGCCATTTTTACCTGCCAATCTACCCTTGTGGTGAAGATTGACCATGTCCAGACGGAGACAGCCCTCATCCGCCGAGACATGGGCAAGTTCAGAGAGCGGTTGATCGAAGTGGAGAGATGGGTGTCCAGGATAGAGGATGTACAGAGAGACCACCATGTGGACCTGCAGATCCTTAAAACCAAGGTTAAACTCCTCAACGCCAGGGCAAAAGACGCTGAAAATCGGAACCGCTGCAACAATCTGCGGGTTCTGGGGCTGTCGGAGGGTGCTCAGGGCTCGGACCCCATGGCCTTCATGGAACACTTACTTCCCTCCTTGCTCCCAAAGGTGAAATTCTCCCCACATTTCTCAATTGAACATGCCCATCACATGCCGGCAACCATAGGGCCACAGGGGGCTCTGCCTCGCATGTTCATCTTTAAACTCCTTCACTACAGGGACAGAGAATGGTGCTTCGTGCAGTCCGCCTGCAGGGAGAACTGAAATTCGACAATGTCAGACTATTAATTTTTCCAGACTTTTCTGTGGAAACACAGAGACAACGTAAGTCCTTTGACCATGTCCATGCCATGCTGTGAGAGAAGGGGGTTAAATACAGTAGGCTCTTCCCCGCCAAGCTGCATGTTGAAGATGGCGACCGAGTACAGTTCTTCACCTCCCCCAGAGACGCTGCTGCGTGGGCTGACACCATACAACATTGATGGTCTCACCATTTTTCTTCCTGCTTGTGCCTTTATATCTATTACTATACAACCTATCTGCAGTCATGGACCGCAATGACTGAGACTTGTGTGCTGTAGTGCTCCGTTTTGCCCTGGATCCCTGGGAGCCTGAACCTGCCATCTGTTGGTGATTAATTTGGCTGCCGGAAACGCCGCTTGGACCCTTATGTTAAGAGACCAGGAAAAACCTCAAGGCTGAGCGCCTGTTATTTCTATCGGACATCTGGTAACAACTGTCACCCCCTCTTCCATCTGGATGGTACGGTTCCTTGTAGCCCACCTGTGTCTTCTCTTTTCTCCTTCCTTGCCTGGTGACTTGGAGATGGGCCACTGCGATCTGAGGCTCCCATGTAGCTTGTTGTGGGCTACACTTCCGGGGATCTGAGCCTTCCTAAGTGCACATTCTCCTACACAGCTGCTACCCCTATCCAGGTATGTGGTTACAGTGTGGGGGCCAACTCCCAGGCTGTGGCCCTGAAGATGTTGGTCCTACATCCTTCAAATTGCCTGTTGTTCCTCCCCTTGTGCCTGTTTCCCCCCCCCCCCCCTTTTTTTTCTCCCTTTTTTTGTTTTTTTGACTGTCCATCTAAGTTTTGTGCCCCCGGGGGTCCGGGTGATTTACACCAACACTCCTTTTCAGGAATATTTTAGGTGCTTCTGACTGTTTCTATTGAAAAGGGCTAGGCGCCTCTTGCACATTGCCTTCATGTCCAGCCATAGGGCTGGTGTTCGTTTGGGGATGCAGACCCTCCTCCATTGTTGGGGGGGGGGGGTGGAGTGGGGGAATTGGGTGGTTGGTTAAGTTGGGCCACCTTTGCTGGCTCTCAGATCTATATGTTCTATTGCATGACAGTAATATTTTTTGTCACTTTGCCTGTACTGCTATGGATGTCTGGTTTCCTCCTCTGCCCTCTCCGATGGAACGATCTATTGCTCCTCCATTCCAATACCCCTCACCCCATATTGCCAGTTCATCTGCATTTTCTACCCTTAATGTCCTCTCGTGGATTGAACTCCTCAGTTAAATGATCCTTAGTATTCCAGTTTATCAAAATGCATAATCCACATGTTTGTGTGCTCCAGGAGATGCATCTGGTTGGGGGCAAAACCCTTAGCCTTAAGAAACCGTGGGTGGGTCATCACTATCATTCCACCTACTTCACCTTTGCTAGGGGGGGGGGGTGAGTGTTCTTGTTCTCAAGATGCTCCCCTTTAAACCCCTTGATCTGGCATTGGACCCAGAGGGTAGGTTTGTGATGATCTATGTACTAATCCAAAATCTACCATGGGTCATCGTAGGCCTCTATCTGCCACCCCCTGTGTCACTTAAATTTCGAAATCTGATTACTGCCAAGTTAGCACAGTTTCCCTTAGATAATGTGGTGTTAATGGGGGATTTTAACCTCGTCCAGGACTCTGAAATGGACACCTGTGGTCTCACTGATGCATGGAGGTGGAAGTACCCCCGGTCTCGAGCCTTCACCTGTCATTCTGCGTCCCATAAATCATTTTCCCGCATAGACATGGCCAATGTGGGGGGCACCTGTCCTGTCCAGAGTCCGGGACATTACCATTCTTCCTAGAGGTATTTCAGACCATGCCCCAGTGCTCTTGACCCTGGACCTGTCGGCGGACCCATCTAACAGCCTCTGGAAGCTTTCCAGGTTCTGGGTCTCGAACATGGAGGTAGAATCCCAAGTTCGGAGCAAAATGGAAATGTACTGGAGGGTTAACCTGGGTTAAGCCACTGTGACCTCTGTGTGGCACGCCTTTTAAGACCTACTCTAGGGGGCAGTATCAGTCCATTATCGCTAAGGTTCGGAGGGAGCATAGAGCGGACCTTACTAGAGTGGAGGCTGAGCTGATCAGACAGGAGACCATATACAGTATATCAGGACACATTATCCCCAACATTATGCCCGCCTACAATCTCTGACTAAGGAGGCCCTTCTCTTGCAGACGACTCTGACGCAGAAGAAACTACTTCATCAATCACAACACATTTTCGAGCAGGGAGAAAAAACTGGGTGCCTCCTGGTCTGGCTGTCCAGGGAACAGACGGGAGTAATGACCATTGCACAGATCCTTGGTCCTGAAGGGGTCTTCCTCTCTGCTCCTTTGGAAAATAACTGGTGCTTCGCTACCTATTACCAACAGTTGTATAGCTCCCGAGTGACTCACGACCAAAAAGATCTAACTGGCTATTTAGAGAATATTGACATCCCAGTCCTCACCTCTACATATGCAAACAAACTAGATGCCCCCATTAAGGCAGAAGAATTTCAAATGGCTTTGAAGATGATGCAGGTGGGTAAGACACCAGGACCGTACGGTCGAATTTTATAAAATGTATGCAGAGGAGCTGGCTCCCAAGTTTCAAGCATTACTGACTCAGGTGTCAGAGTCAGGGGTGCTTCCGGACACAATGAGCGATGCCAGGGTGATTCCATTGGAGAAAAAGCTATCTTTATATGCAGATGACTCCCTGCTATACCTAGCAGATACTTCTACCTTCTTATGCTCCGCACTGGCCCAATTTGATCAATTCAGACGATATTCGGGGATCCGAATCAACTGGGACAAATCGGTACTGTTTCCATTACACCCGTCGTTGCCCCATACGGACACCCACACACCACTACTCTGGGTGGATGAATTTACATATTTAGGAGTGAGGGTGTACAGCGGTACATTACCTGACTAAGAATGTGTTCCTGGTGCTGGATCAACTTACCAGGCGGTGTGTGATGTGGTGCAACCTTCCGCTCACACTGGTTGGTAGGGGGAATGTAATTCAAATGATTTATCTACCTAAACTGCTGTATTTCTTCAGGCAGACCCCCACCCCTATCCTTCTTTCGAAGATTGGACAGCATCGAGACCTACTCCGAGGGTAGCCCAAGTTTGTTGCGCTACCCCAAGGGTAACGCAACAAACTCTATTTCACATTATCTGGCGGCGGGTTAGCATTTATACTATACTACTGGGTGGCAGTTCTAGTCACTGTGTGATGGTGGTTCTCCAAGCCTAAGCAGAACCCGGCAGTAACTTTGGAGAGCAGCCCTTCTGGGATCATATGCGGCACTGTCTAACTTGGTATTCAGGGGTTGTAAGGCTCACCTCTCTGTGACGGGCCCTATGAGGACTATGATACGGGTGTGGCAGTGTTCTAGGTTAGCAGGCCTAAAACCATCTTGTGTCTCTCCTCACATGCCGCTCTGGGGAAACCCCCTGCTCCCTCACTTATATACAATACCGGACCCTGCGATTTGGGCTAAACTGGGAATTCTTACACTGAAGCATGTGAAGACGAGCGGTAGTCATGTCATTCCAGGAACTGCGACAGGCATACCGTCTCCCTAGAGCTTGTCAGTTCAGATACTGGCAGCTCCGACATGCCCTTAACTCACAATTCCCGAATCCAGTGACTCTTGAATCGGACCCAATTGAGCAATTAATGACCTTGGGGGTTGATAGGGAAACCTCTTTCATGCATATACCTATATTTGACCATAGCCCATGACGTTAATACTATTGCCTCTTTGGGTAAATGGAGAATGGACATCCCTGACTTGGGGGAGAAAGACTGGGAGGACCGTGTCTCTTGCTTCATTCCCACTATGATTTCAGCCAGAGACCGCTATATTCAGTTGAAGTTTTTACACAGGGCGTATTACACCCCGCAGAGGCTAGCTGGTATCTACCCCACTCTTAGCCCTGCACAAGATGTACTCTTGAAACAGGAATATTCTGTCATATAGTCTGGTCCTGTCCCATACTTTGCCCCTACTGGCAGACAGTGGGAGACACTTTAATGGGGATATGTGGAGTTGCTATACCAATGCATCCCTTGAGCCTGCTATTGAGTTATCTAGAAGACCTAAAGGGAGATAAATACCAAACTGTGCATAACCTTCGCCCTATTCTATGCCAGGAGGGAAATTTTGCTGAGATGGAAGGGGAAGGAGCTTCCTACAAGAACCTCTTGGCAAAATATGATTAACAGTGTGCTACCATTGTATAAAATCACATACAAGAGCAGAAATTGCCTGGCAAAATTTGACAAAATCTGGTCAAACTGGATTGATGTCTGTGGCTGAGATCTGTCAGTCCACAAGGATACCAACTACAATGCGTGCATTTGTGGTGGGTGGCCCTGGGCCTTCTCTACCCCCCCCCCCTTTTTCTCTCCCTCCCTTCCCTGCCCCCCCTCCCCCTTATTTGCTCTGTATGACTGTGAACCATAGCGCATATGTATAAGCTCCAAAAAAATTTATGAAAATGATCAGTTATTACATTTTTAATGTAACGTTTGCTGCTGTTCTCTTTGCATCGTGATGATATAATATTTACATGCTACACTGCAGTATTTCCTATGTTTATTTTATTGTATATTTTATTAAATCTTTGCAGACTGTTCACTGGCTGGAAATTTTGCAGTCTCTGCTTCTCAGTGAGAACTTAGAACTGCAGCACCGAGGTGCCGTCATTGTCCTGAACATGATGACTGCAGACAAGGAGCTGGCACAAAAGCTGATGGAAAGTGAAACATTTGAGATCCTGACTGTCATTGCAAAGAATGAAGAAGATGAAAAGAAAAGAGCAGTAGCACAAATTGCACAAAAGAGTCTGACCAAAGCTGTAGAGTATGAATTAATTAAGCCCAATGTGTCTGCACAGTCTGAATAAGGATTGAGGATTGTTTGTTACATTCTGTGTATGATACTCCAATTGGCAGATTTACAAGACTATAACAAAACTGCCTATAAAGAGCCTTTTGGACCAAAACAACCCCCAGCTTCCGACATGAATCTAAATTAAATGCTGTTTGATACATTATAAAGACTGACAAAATATTAAATTATCAATTGTTTACACTGTAGAAACCACAGCTGTGTAAGCTGAGTATCTAGCAACCAGAGGTAACCTACCCATTAGCCTGTGGTTGTCTAATTAATTAGACCATACACACGGGCCGAATATCGGGTGGCATCAGCCGTTTCAAAAGAAACCGGCCGACATTCAGCCTGTGTGTACGCCAGTCAGTCCAACAGGACTGTTGAAGGGGCGTAACCGAAAAAAGTCTGCCAATCGACATGATCAGCACTCTCAGCCAATAGCCAGAGCGCTGACCGGTGTGTTCTGGCGGGGGGGGGGGTGGTTTGTTGTGCCTCTGTCAGAACACAATAGCGGAGATCACTTTACTAACATCAGATAGTTAGTACAGCGACTCCTCTGAGCTCTTCACTTTTTTTTTTTTTTTTTTTATCAGCCCACTGGGTTGAACAAAAAAAAAAATGACTGACTAGTGTCTACCAGGCTTTAAAGTAGAACTATAGGCAAAACATTTTTTTCATTTTGGATAGAGTAAGGGAGAGTTCTAACCCCTGTCAGATTTTTTTTTTTTTTCGCCATCTGTGTCCCACAGCGGAGATTTCCATTTACTTCCTGTTCACATAGTCAAAATCCGTGCAAATGAAGGGAATCACTTGGGGACCCCCAAGGTCACCAGGACTAGTGTCCCCAATGGAAGGTTTCCCCTCTATTCCTTTTCTGGGGACAACCCAAAAGTTGAGATTTTCTTTCAATGATAAACAGGACTCATATAGAGGGCGAATATCTTTAACGGGGGATAAACACTGTCAGGGGTTCTATTCCATCTCCACTCTATCCAAAACGAAAAAAAAGTTTTGCCTTTAATTATAATTTAATAGCAGCAAGTCATAAGCTTTTATGTGTGCATTGGTATCTTCCAAGCCAGTCGTTCTGATTTACAGTCTGAGGTTTTCGGTAAGAACAGTAAATCATTCCAAAGTCCTATTCACTGCTTATATGTAAGATTGATAATGTACAAATATTAATTGCTGATGTTTTGTTGTAAAAAGATAGTTTTATCACTATTTAATTACTCTTTAAAAGCATTTTAACAATATACCGATGGATGGATGGCTGAAATACCGTAACCTGACCTTCTAAAGTCTTATTTTAATATTTGTATCGTTTGACATTCCCCTGGATTCCTCCTTTGAACTGGTGCCGAGATGTACATCCATATAATTCTAAAAGCAGCAATTTCTGGCACATAAGGGCTGTTAATGCTGCTGAAGGCAAAGAGTGATTCAAAGAGTCTGTAATAACAGGCTTTTTATGAATCGAATATATAAATATATTGTATGTGCTTTTGGTTTGCAAGAAAGGGCCCAGACTGTGCAAATGTCATTTTAGATATTAAGCCTTTGCAGGGAATAGGAGGGGGAGATTCAGTTTAACTACACATTGTAGTTTAGAACAATTATTCTTTAAGCAACTATGTGTTCCATGTGGGCTTCACACCATGGACTTACCAGGATTGGGGACTGGTGAGTATAATACTTTGGTGGGGGGAGTGAGATCATTTAAAGAAGAATTGATTTTCTTTTGCATTCATTGAGGGAGACAAGAAGTCTTAATCTTTGGGTTACACTGCTGTCTACGGGAGGATTGGCAGCAGGCCTCCATATTTTTTTTTTTCTACTGTACTAGAAGAATTGATGACTCCATGAGTAGGCACATCGAGCGAAGCTCTGGAATCGACCTCATTTACATAAGTGGCTGGGGGCCTTTGATTTCTCTGCTGCTTTCCACTTCAGAAAGGGTTAATGCTGTGGGTCTGGGTGCTGATGTCATTCATTGGGTGGGAGTGTCACACACCAAATGACAGGGAGGAAACATCTCCTACTGCTGCTTGCAAAGAGTCACATGGAACTCCAATCTTTGGCCCACTCCTGCTGCCTGCCTACAGAGACTTTGATCACCTAAGGCCATTCGACCCTAATCTGGTACCAGTTGTTTGAATTTCACAAATAATTGAATCCTTGCCTTGTACTCAGACCTTAAGTTGCCTTACTGCCATGCAGTTGAAACATGTCTGGGTCAGACAGAAGGGGTAGTGTACTGCTGCAATGGGTGCCACCCTCTCAAACTCTATTAAACGGTTCTAGGGCCTGCTTGCAGCATGCCTACTGAGGGTATCGATGGCCGTAGCCTGGAATAATGTTGTTCTCTGCTCCTTCTACTCTTTACCTTCTTTGTCTGAGGTTTACACTATATAAGACTGTGTATGCAAGATTTTTTTATTAACTGCAGAGACCTTCCCATTGCATCTGCTGTTCAAACTCTTTCTCTACAGAAATTGGGATCCCCCAGACAAGCTGTTTGTTCCCCCAAATGCTTATTGGCCTTACCCGTCTATGGAGGACTTTGTACAAAGGTAGACTTTCTCCACTGTGGATTTGGCAGTGCCATGCCTTAACAAAGGGACCACCATGCTAGGAGGATGAATCTGTTTTTAAGGACCCAACTGTTATGCAGTTGGAAATCATTTCTGGAACATTATTATCACTGGTGGCTCCTGCTCTTCACCCCACCTAGTCTATGACTTTGCTTTGCCAGACCATGACTGATGACTGATGAAAATCCTTTAAAAGGGACCTCATTCATGCTGGAATTGATGCCTCACATATAGAATACACGGAGCAAATGGCTGTAGTTTTAATCTTTGCTGGTGACAGCTTGCTGGAGGCTTCCCTGACTTGTCCCCTGCATGGGTCTCATATCAGCACACATGCATAAGAAAATTTGGCCTTGCAGGGACAACATCTCTTTGGATCTACTATTGATACAATTATTGAGGATGCTACCGCTGGCAAGAGCACTCGTGCAAAGTCTTCTCCCTTATCTGTTAAGAAATTTTAATTTCGTTTCTCTATCCACACGCCCTCTTTTATCAAGATCCCCAAACTTTGCTCCTAATCTACCCACAAGGTGTGGGGCTCAAAGTCTGCCAAATACCCAGTCAAGATTCCTTCTTCATGAAAGTGTCGCCACTTTCCAGTGTAGAGGAGACTTTTTAAATCTGCATATTTTTGGAAGGCTTACATTTCAGATGTTTGAGTGCAGGAGGTGGGTGGTATTTCCAGGCTACAAACTAGAGTTTTGTTCTTTATCCCTTCTTAGTTTATCACATCTTTTCCTAGAGCATCAACATTTCCTGCATATTGCTGGGGCCCCCTACACCACCAATTTGTGGGCCTGCCCCTTGGCCTACCATCTGCACCTTGGGTGTTTACCAAGTTGTTGGCCCCAGTACTAGCTCTGCTGTATTCTCATAGAATCTCCACTGTGGAATACTTAGACAACCTTCTGTTGTGGAAACAGTTGATGGAAGCTTTATCGAACAAAGTGGCTTGGACTGTCTAGACATTACATCGATTCAGATGGATCCTGACACTTCAGAAATCATAGTTTGTAGGATCTAGGTCTACTGGGAAACTTCAGACGATCTGATCTCGGATTCAAACTCTCCAGGCCAAGAACCCTCTGGTTCTCCTATTTTTGGGCCTGATAGTAGCCAACTTCCAGGCAGTCCCATTTGCCCAGTTTTAATCCAGGCCTCTAAAATACAACGTTCTGTCATCATGGGATAAGTCAATCAAATCCATGGACAGACCCCTTTGTTTGGCACCAAGGACCAGCTTGTCCCTTGTTTTGGTGTCGTGGAAATCAGTCTCTTGAATCAGGAATGTCCTTCATTCCCAACTTTTCTAAGATGCTCTTTATCAATGTGGGTGGCTTGGTCATCAGAGGTGTCTCGCCTCCCAGTTAAGGCCAGCCATACCCGGTTTGAACTGTCAATGGGCAGGCTGAATGTACCAAGTTGATCAACCAACTTGGGTACAACCAGCCTGCCTGATTCTCTTACGATTATACTTAGCTGCTATAGCCACTGTCTTCTCCCGGCAGGGATGGCTTCCCCCGCCGGGAGCAGACAATAGCTCGGCAGGAGGGATTCCCCTGTCAGCACTATCTGTGTTGATGGGAGAATTGTGATAAAAAAAAATTCCTGCAACCTAAGGAAAGGACCAGAAGATGCACAGGATCCTTCTGCAATTTGGACAGCGGCCATCCTAGAGGTGTGTAAACCGGCTCCATTGAGAGCTGGTCACACTCTCCTATCATGCGACTTGCATCCAATTTAGATCAGTGTGAACCCACCCTGAAGAGTCTTCATGTGTCAGCCTGGTGGACACTCCGTGTCCTGTGCCAAATAGTCACAATCTTCTGTGTCAAGGACAGATATGCCATGTTCTTTCATGGCCGCTAGCTAAATCAGCATGGCTGTTGAAGCCCAGGTTTTGTGGGCATCTGTGATTCCTACAATGCTAAAAGGTAGGCATCTTCCCACAACATCTGTCATCAAACATGGAAGGCATACTTTGGTGTAATGCCCTGTACACACGACTGGTTTTCCAGTTGGAATAAACTCTGAAGGTTTTTGCGACGGAATTCTGCTGAAACTGTCTTGCGTACACAGGTCCGTCAGAATTTTAGAGAAAAAAAAAAAAGTCATATGAGGCATACACACGATTGGAATATACAAGGGCCACAGAATTATAGCCAGAATTAATGGCCCACCACATTCCGCCCTTACTGCAGGATCTCTATTTACTAAGAGTCTAAGTTCTGTTTATGGTATCCTCTACAAATGGCTGCATACGCCAACAGACCTCTGAAAGAGATAATAAAATTGGTGCCCGTTGAAGGGTAGAGAATTAAAATGTTGTAACAAAATGTTATAAAAAGCTCATAACATCTATAGCAGTATAAACATCATACACATTTGAAATGCATAATTATTTTTTATCAAGGGCATGAGATTTCCAGAGAGTATGAATCAATTTATACTTAATTGTATTATGAGATCATCAATATAATGTAAAAATGTACTTTCTTTCATTTTATATACTCCTAAGAGTAAAACGATGATAATTTATTTAATCTTTTTTTTTAACATATCCAATATAATTTTTCATATTTGATGTGCCTTAAAGTAAATGTCAAGCAGTGGAAGTGAACTGACAATCTGCTGATCAGTAATTTTAGCTGAGAATGAAGACATTGCTGCCAGTGAAGGTATTTTGCTATTCCAGCATATCTGTCACTAATGGTTTTGTAAGATAAGCGCAGACACTGGATGATGGGTCAGTTGTTGGGTAATGACCGAGGAGCTCATAAATCTGTTGTTTTTCTGTTTTTAGTCCTTATAAAAATATACTGTACTGTTTTTTGTGCCTTGCTGCAGTAAAATGGGATAAGCAGTCATATTATGGTGAGGTGGGACAATGTATAACATAAGGCTATCAGCTGTTAGGCTGATGACACATGGGTGACTTTGCTACCAGCGATCCTGCCGCTGGCGATTTGTCCGAATGGGCAGCGTCCGGATCGCTAAGAGCCTGCCCGTTTGTCCCTATGGAATCACACTGAGGAAGCAATTTGTCGCTACCATTGCTAAAGTTCAGGTTTAGCAGCATTCAGGCTGCTAATGGAGGGACAAATTGCTGCAATTCAATAAGGACACATGGGCAGCTTCTTAAGCCTTGTACACACTACTATTTTTTTTTTTCTGACCGCTCTGGTCGGACCCGCTGTACTAACGATCTGTTGTTGGTACAGAGATCTTCCCGGCTCAGCCATTGTGTTCTGACAGGGGGATGGCCCCCTGCCACAACAGTCAGGTCAGCCATCAGCTGACCAGGAGGCGGTCGGCAGACCTTTTTTCAGTCATGACTCTCCTTTTGGACCAGCTGCTGTACATTTGGGCCGAATGTCGGCCAGTTTCTATTGAACCTTTTGATGGCGCCTGAAAATTCAGCTCGTGTGTACTAGACTTAAATGTCACCCAAAGTTTTCAGCTACAGCCTTTTATTTGCTGCTGACCATCCAGATGTTGTCTGAACCTTCGGAGAAGACAAGTGTCAGATAAGGCGTGTTGTATCTGGGTATGTTTACTCTTCTTTTCTTTTGCATTGTTTCTTTATAAATGGTACATTCCTTTTTTTTTTGTTTTTCACAATTCACACTTCAATGCACTGCTCAATGTCATTCCATTCTTTTCACATCTTTCTTTATATGACAAGTTTAACAAAGACTAGCACCGTGCAATGAAAATCATTTACCTGCTTTTAAAAATAAAAAAATAAAGGAACAGTAGAGGTGTGTTTTATTTTATTCATTTATTTTTTTACAAATGGTGTTGAGCAAAATGATTTGATTAGCATAGGTGTGAACATGGCTTTAATCTTTTCACACAGTGTTCTATAAACACATTACAGAGCCTCGCTTTTCATTTTCACACTGAGCCACCCCGAGCATCGGCAGTAAAGCAGCACTAGTTTTAGCAGCGCTATTCGGCCGCTAGCAGGTCGATTTTAACACCCACTAGCGGCTGAAAAAGGGGTTAATCTGCCCGCAAAATGTATGGCGGTGCTGACCCATTGTTTTAAATGGGCAGGAGCAGCGGAGGAGCGATGTATTCACTGCTCCTACAGCGCTGCAGAGAAGCCGCAGGCAGGACTTTTTGTGACGCCCTGCCAGCGTAGAACCCCAATGTGAAAGCACTCAGACTTTCACACTGGGTTTGCAGCTGAGGCTTTTTTCAGGTGCTATTTTTAGTGCTGTAGCACCTGAAAAATGCCTCCAGTGTGAAAGGGGTCTTAGGCTGGGTTCACACCACAGCGATGCAGGAACGCTGCGAATCTGCGGCGTTTTCCCGCATCGCATTACTCCCGCCGGCAGTTCACACTGGCCTATGCGAACGGCTGGGAGTGTCAATGATATGTTAATGACACCCCCAGATCCGTCCGCATATCGCAGTGCGATCTGCCGACTCGCACAGGAATCGGATCGCATGGTGTGAACACCCATGCGATCTGATTCTGTTGCGGACCAAAAAAAGGGTCCCGTGCGAGTTTGCTGCGGGAGCGATGCGAATTCAGCCATACTATCTGTATGGCTGAACTCGCATCGCTACGGAGATCGGATGTGATTAGCACTGCAGTGCGGTGCGAATCACATCTGAATCTCCCCCCGCAGCAGTGTGAACCCGGCCTTAAGGTGAACTTATCCTTTTGTTTGTTTGAACCAAGGTGGTCCAAATTAACTATTTTTCCTTCACTAATACATGCAGTGGCTGTCAGTGTTGTATGTAACCTACTAACCACATTTACCTGGGAATCCAGCTGCAGCAATACAACTGGATTCATGTTGCAGTTGGCACATAAATGCTGGGAGAATGAGGCGTTACCCTAATACAGTGATGGCGAACCTATGGCACGCATGCCACAGCTGGGACGCAGAGCCCTCTTTGTGGGCACGCCAGCTGTAATAGGAAGCCACCGCCACTGTCTGCGCTCTCTAATCTTCCATCCACTCCCCCCTGCACGGTGAAGCTGCAGGAGTGACAAGTGCAGTAGCGCTGTGACAAGGGGAGAAGCGAGCGCGGGCAGTCAGTGTATTTCCCTCCACTCTCCCCCCTTCTTCTGTCGAGCAACACTGGTCAGGGACAGAACAGCGCTTGCAGAGATTGTCACCTGCTCTGATTCCTCCTGCCTCCCCATTGGCTGCAGCCAGGGACCAATGAGGAGCCAGTACAAGTGCATCATGGGACATGTAGTTCCGTAAGACTATGGGTCCATTTTAATGCTCAGCATCACCACCCAGAGAGAGGAGCCATTGCTGCAAGGGAGAGAAATGTTGTGTTGCTGGGATTGGTGAGAGGCCCTTGCGGTCACTATCTGTGGCTTTTACTAAGTGTTGGCACTTTGAAAAAAAACAAAGTTGGTTTTGTCGTAGTTTGGGCACTCGGGTTCAAAAAGTTTTGCCATCACTGCCCTAGTGTCTCTTGTGCTAGCAAGACAAGGTTGTGGGTTCAGCATTTCATTTAAATCAGAACATTGTGTTTTTATTTGGCTCTAAAACTCAGAAGGAGATTGGGCTCCACTGCTTGCATGTGGGTAGGGCTGTGTAAATCTACCGTCCAGCCACAGCCTCAATTCAGTGTGCTTCTATTTTTTGTGTCTTCATAATCAGAATGACGTTTTCTGCTGATTAATTTATGTGTTAATGGATCAAACCCTGCAACAAAACAATGTAAACTATGCAACCAAATCAGTCAAAAAGTGTCGCACACTCAAAAGGGACTTTTGATATCACAGGCTCGTACAACTGCACCTCCAGTATTGTGTATCTCATCCAATGCAATAAATGTAGCAAAGGATCTTATGTTGGTGAAGCAGGACAGAAGTTACAAACAAGGGTGAACTTGCACAGATACACCATCAAGGGAACTCGAGGAAGATGATTTCTGCACACCCGTGGGACATCATTCCTCACAAATGGATCACACTATAGAAGACCTCAATGTCTTAGTTCTGAAAGGGAATTTAAAAACTATTCAGGAAAGGAAAACGTTTGAACTAAGAATGATGATTCTATTTGACACAAAAGATAATGGGCTGAATTTAGACCTGGGGTTTTGCAGTTTATAGCTCTGTCTTATCTCACTAACTATCCTAGTTTAACCACTTCCCACCCGCCGTACGCAGAATGACGGGCAGAAGGGGTTCTGCTATCATGACTGGGCGTCATATGACGTCCAGCAGGATAACATGCCGACGTGCGCCGTTCGCCAGTGCGGCATGTCAGTCTGACACCCGCATCTCAGATCATGATAAGAAGCCTCTGTTAAAGGCATCTTACCACGTGATCAGCTGATCATCGCGTGAACCAGTAAGTGCTGGTAAATGGCATTCCTTGGTTCGTGCTGACAAGGAGAGCCGATCGCACCTTTTCCTGTCAAAAAAAAGGGGGGGGGGGGGGTCTGTGCTGATAATCAGCACATTGATTATCAGCACAGCCCCCTCAAATGTACCAATCACCTGCCATTCAGTGCCCAGCAATGTAAAAACAAATTCTGCCAGTGCCCACCACAGTGCCAATCACTGCCCAGCAGTAACACCTGTCATTACTTATCAGTAACTCATCAGTGCTACCGGTCAGTGCCAATCAGTACCACCTATCAGTGCCCATCCCAGCCGCCTGTCAGTACCCATCAATTCTACATATCAGTGCCCATCAGTGAAGGGGAAAACAAGATTTTATGACAAACTAAAAAAAAAAAAAATTCCAAAAATGTGGGCTTTTTTAGTTTATTTAGTAAAAATAAAAACCATAGAGGTGATCAAATGCCACCAAAAGAAAGCTCTATTTGTGGAGGAAAAATGAAAAAAATGTAGTTTGAGTACAGTGTTGCATGACCGTGTAATTGTCATTCAAAGTGACAGCGCTGAAAGCTGAAAATTGTCTTGGTCAGGAAGGGGCGTAAGTGCCTGGTTTTGAAGTGGTTAAAGAGTAGTTGTAAAGACCCAAGGTTTTTGTCTTTATGTATTATATGCATAAAGGTAAAAAACCTTCTGTGTGCAGCGACCCCCTCAGCTCTCCCAATACTTACCTGAGCCCTTTTTTGATCCAGCGAAGTGCATGGGAGCTCATCTGGGTCTCAACCTCCTCATTGGCCAAGACTGCAGCGGGAGCCACTGGCTCCTGCTACTGTTAATCTCAGGCAGTGAGCCAATGAGGCGAGAGCAGGGCAGGGCTGAGCCACGCTCCATGTGTGAATGGACACACAGAGCAGTGGCTCGGGAGTGAGCCACCTTGGGTGCCCCATAGCAAGCTGCTTGTTGTGCGGGCAGTTGGCAGGCGGGAGGGGCCAGGAGCACCGGGACCCTAGAAGAGGATCTGGGCTGCTCTGTGTAAAACCACTGCCCAGAGCAGGTAAGTGTGACATATTTTTTTTTTTTTTTCAAAAACCGAACCTTTAACCACTTCCGCCCCAGAAGGTTTTAGTCCCTTCCTGACCAGAGCACTTTTTACAATTTGGCACTGGGTCGCTTTAACTGATAATTGCGCGGTCATGCATTGCTGTACCCAAACAAAATTTGCGCCCTTTGTTTCCTTTTGATGCTATTTGATCACCGTTTTTTTATTTTTTGCGCTATACACAAAAAAAGAGCAACAATTTTGAAAAAAAAACATTTTTTCCCTTTTTGCTAATAATAAATATCCCCAAAAATGTTTTTAAAAAACTAATTTTTTCATCAGTTTAGGCCAATATATATTCTTCTACATATTTTTGATTGAAAAAATTGCAATAAGCGTATATTGATTGGTTTATGCAAAAGTGCTAGCGTCTACTTACTATGGGAAAGATTTATGGAATTTTTATAATTTTTTTTTTTAACTAGTAATGGCGGTGATCAGCAATTTTCTTTTTTTGCGGTATTGCAGCAGACAGATCGGACACTTTTGACACATTTTTTGGACCATTGACATTTATACAGCGATCAGTGCTATAAAAATGCACTGATTATTGTGTAAATGACACTGGTAGGAAAGGGGTTAACACGAGGGGGTGATCAAGGGGTTAAATGTGTTCCCTTGTGAGTGTTTCTAACTGTATGGGGATAGGACTAAGTAGGAGAGGAGACATTTGGCTGTTCCTACATAGCAGGAACAAATGACAAGTCTCCTCTCCTATGACAGCACAGGGATTTGTGTGTTTACACACACAAATCCCCGTGCGGGTGCTCGTGCATGCGATCGCCGTCCACGCGCATCGTGTCCCCCACCGTGCAGTGGGCATGCGCCCCTCCGGCGTGCGCACATCCTCTGGCGGCTCCTAAAGGAACCCCGTACCTGTACGGGGTTTCTTGCAGGGGAGCCATTCTGCCCCCTGCATATGTACGCAAGCCGGTCAGGAACCGGTTAATGTCATTGTAACCCCTTCACGGCTGCGCTATAGCCAAACGACGTCCTCCCCCTGCAGCGTGCATTGGCAGTGATCTGTGATCGCTGCGTCTTTCGGACCCAGCTGCCAACAGTGCCCACCAGTAGAGAATTTAAAAAACAAAACGTTTTTCATACTGTTATAAAATTTTGCAAACAGTTAATTTTTCTTCTTCTCTGATAGGGGGTACTGGGGAGGGTGGCACTTATGGGCACTGATAGGTGGCACTGATCAGGAGGCACTAATGATTGGGCACTGATTATCAGCACTGGTGGGCACTTAGGGGACCGATGTCCCTTTAACAGATGAAGGTTATTGGCTTTATTCTTCATACTGACAGCGTAAAGGAAAAAAAAAAAAAAAGCCAGTAACCGACTTCTATTTACTTCTGTGATCAGCTGACATTGGCTGACAGTTGATCCCGTGGTAAGGAGCCCACTGTGATTGGCCCTTTCCCCTGCTCTGTGATCAGCCGAGTCCTAAGAATTCAGCGATCACAGAGCGGGCCGCATGAGAATGGGAGGATGTACATGGACTCCCTCCCAGCACTTGAGGTCTGTGCTTTAGCCATCTTTCGGCTAGTGGTTAATACCATTGCTGTGTACATTTGTTTGTGTTTTTTTTTTTTTTTTTCTTTTTTTCCCTTGGAGATTCTTGAATTTAACTGCTAAAACTTTGTGTATTAATAAAATAAATTTGTATGTTAGTGCAAATAAAAAAAAGTATCATGGACAGGGCTCAATTGTTTCTGACTTGCTTGTAAAATCCCTTTGTTGGAGTACATCATAGGACACAGCTCACTAATTTAGACCTTTTAGAACTTTTTTACAATATTCTAAGTTTCTGAATTTTGGGTTTGCAATAGCTGTAAGCCATAATCATCAAAATTAAAAGAAAGAAATGCTTACAATGGTTCACTTCTATAATTTCCTGCTGACAAAATTGCAGGATTGTCGGGAGTGGGAGGGGTCAAACACCTGGCAGTGGAGCAATAACCCAATAGTCTACAAATGACCTTTGTGTGTCCTGTGATCTACTCCGAGATGGGGATTTTACAAGTCAAGTCAGAAAATTACTTTTTAAATTAACATGTTAAAAGCTTATATGATATATCAGTGATTGGGTTTACATATTATTATACAGGATTTATATAGCGCCAACAGTTTGCGCAACGATTTACATCGGGGAAGACAGTACAATTACAATACAATTCAATACAGGAAGGATCAGGGGGCTCTGCTCGTTAGAGCTTACAATCTAGAAGGGAGGGTCAAGTTGAACAAAGGGGATTTGATTGCAACTATTTGTATAGCACCGACAATTTGTTGGAGTACAACATTGCACCAGCAGTGCTTTTTCACACTATATAAACATCCAAGGAGCTTACAATCTAAGGTCCCTATCTCACATGCATACATACACATACTCAATACAATTTAGACCTTTAAGAACTTTTTCACAATATTCTACATTTCTGAGATAGTGAATTTTGTGTTTGCACTAGCTGTAAGCCATAGTCATCAAAATTAAAAGAAAGAAATGCTTGCAATATATTACTCTGTGAGTAATGAATCTATATAATATATGAGTTTCACTTTTTTTATTGAATTACTGAAATAAATTAACTTTTTGATGATATTCTATTTTTTTTAGATGCACCTGTATAAGAATGGATAGATAAAAGGCAGGTATGGATGGAGGTAGCCCACCCCTCCTTAAAGGCATAGGGGCATACATGACGCCCTTTAAAAGCACAATAGCAGCAAAGGCATCCAGTGCGTCCCCCAAAATCGCCCCAACTGTACAAAAAAGTGGCAGCCACCCCAATCTATAACTGGCCTTTGCAGCAAGATGCACATGGAAGGGAAACACACATCACAAACAGACAAAGGATTTCCCAGCACACTTACCAGCCAGCCTGCAAAACAATCAAATTGACCACTAACAGCTTTAACGCAAAGCTCAGCTGGATGCGTATCCGCTAGTAGCATTGAGGAGGAACTCGGCTTTAGATTTTCTATGTTTATATACCGGTCAGTCACCAGCCTTGCACTTACCCTATCTCGGGTGCAGACAGCGCATTCCTCCTCTGCATTACAGTGGCTTCCGCCGTGGGTCTCCTCCCTCCTCCTCGGCGGCCAAAAGGATCACTTATTTTCTTAGCCAATCAGGTGACATGTCTCAGGACCCACTTACTGATTGGCCAGGAGGAGAATCAGGAAGACAATAGCAAATATTAATTTGTTTATTGTCACAAAACTGGGTGGGCTTAGGGCACAGTGCTCTGCATCCCAAACCCACCCTTTTTTAAGCCAATTAGAGCCTCAGGATCCAATCAAGTGCTTCAAAAAATGAAATAAATAAAAACCCCATTGGAATTCATGCATCCGGCACCCGGCATGTAGATTAGGGGCTGGGCACATAGATTAGGGGAGTGGCGCCCGCCACTGGTCAGGATAGACACCTTAAAATGTGAGTGCACTACTATATTTTTAAATAAACTTTTAACTGTTTAAAAAATCTTACACTATGTGAGGTTCTTTTCTCTCATATCGATATGTTGAGCTTCTGAGGATCTGAGACATCCATAGCATTGGAGAGAGATTGTCCATCTAGGGTCCCTCCAGAGTTGATTTTACAAAGAAAATGCGCTGCCGACATTGCCATCTGGTGAGTTCATTTAGACATGACTTTTTTGCATAGAAAGTGTTTTAGAAGCAATAAAACAAGAAGTTTCATTTGATTGAAGAAGCTTGTGTGGGTCACATGGATTATATCGATCCAGTGGCGACCCGTCTATTAGGGGCACCCGGGCGCCGTCCCCTCTCTCCAGGCCACCCCCTATGTGCATAATGGATAGATTCATGCATAGCATAAATCTATCTGTGGTCGCCACGGCCACCCCCCTATTCATGGGTCTGGCCCCTTTCGGAGGATTTTTTTTAAGCACCTGATTAGAGCCAGAGGCTCTAATAGGCTTCAAAATAGGGTGGGCTTGGGTCACAGAGCATGCGACCGGAGCCGACCCAGGTGTGTTACAACAGTGAATTAATATGTGTGAGACCCATTTTCTGATTGGCTGAAAAGAGAAGACTTACGATTGGCCACCGAGGAGGAGAGAGGAAACGGAAACTGCCGCTGTGGAGAGCAGGAGAACTGGAAGCCGCTGAGCAGGGGGAAGCCGCTGGTGATGGGGTAAGGCCGCGTACACACGCGGGGACTGTTCGCTGAAACTGTCCGCTGAAACCAAGTTTCAGCGGACAGTCCGCTCGTGTGTGGGCTTTCAGCGGACAGTTTCAGCGAACAGTCCGCTGAACAAGGTTTTTCGGAAATTCCGAAAAACTGTCCGCTGAAACCTTGTTTCAGCGGACAGTCCCCGCGTGTGTAGGCTTGTTCGTCAAACAAAGTTGCGCGCATGCTCAGAAAGGATTTTCACGCCGAAAGTTATAATGCAGTGTATAGGACGTCGTATTTTTCGTCCCGTCGTACGTGCCGTTCACGTCATCGCGCACGGTTTCAGCAAACTGTTCGTCCGTCGTGTGTGGCCATGTCCGTCCATGCTAATTTTGAGCGGACTGTTTGCCGAAACTGTTTGACGGACAAAGTTGGGCGAACAGTCCCCGCGTGTGTACGCGGCCTAAGTGCTACCGACCTACCGATCAACTGTTTGCCGCCCCCCCCCCCCCCCCAAAAAAATATTCCACCAGCCACCATTGTATCGATCTACTACTTGGATAAGAGGACTTTATCACTTTATGGGACTATATTCAGATTTTTGTTCACTGGATATACTTGTTTCATTTTTGTTTTGAGTCTACACCATATTTACCTATTTAGATTGATATCATTGAATATCATAATGATTTAGCTTGCTTAGCACTTCAAGCGGAGTTCCACCCAAAAGTGGAACTTACACTTTAAGCACTCCCCGCCCCCTTACATGTCATTTTTTTTGGGGGGAGTGGGTAATAAATTTTGAGTGGGACTTCCTGTCCCACTTCCGACTACGGGCCACCTAGGCGACTCCTCCTCTCCCCTAGGTGGCCCCTCCCTCTCGGCAATCTTCTAGGACACGTCACAAGTCCCAGAAGATTGCCTCTCCACTTGGAGAGTGCAACGTGACTCGTGCATGCGCAGTGTGCGCCCGGCCGTGAATGCCGTAAGCTGTCACGGCTGGGTGCCCACAGTTTCAATGGAGGCGCCACAGAGAGGAGCGAGGCTCCGTGCGGCCACACTGCTGGACCGTGGGACAGGTGAGTGTCTGTTTAGTAAAAGTCAGGAGTTGCACTTTTTTGTAGCTGCTGACTTTTAATAAACGAAAAAAGCCTGGAACTCCACTTTCAGCACTATTGTTGATAATAACATTTTCATGTATCCTTCTTATATACAGTATATTCACAGTAGTTTCACACACACAATTGATACATTGTTTATGTTCAGATATCCATTGCATTACAACAGTATTGCTCACAGCGCTGTCACATATATACATTTTTGAGTTGTTGGGCCCCTTTCCAACATACGTTCAGGTCCACCTGTCGGTTTTTTAGGCGGACCTGAACGGACACTCCCTGCAGGTCTATAGAGCGTCGGATGTCAGGAGTCACATGTCCGCTGACATCCAATCTGCTAAATTCAGACAGATAGAAACTCTATTTTCCATCCATCTGGTGGATCGGATCGGATGAAAAGAGACAGGCGCATCTGTTTTCCCCCATAGTGGCGATCTGAGAGGTCCATCTCTGCACACTGTGCAGAGACGGACCTGTCACCTGCCGGCTCAGTAGGGATCAACGGAGTGATCCCTGCTGAGCAAATGGTCAATCAGGTGTGAAAGGGGCCTTAATCTCAGCAGTGTTGTAGATCATTTTAATAGGTTCCAGGCATGGTTCCAACCTCCCGTTTTCTAGTTATCCCTTTTGCCTTTGGAGAATGTGTTTGTACCATTCTTTATTCATGGTTGTGTTCTCAAAATTGTAAGTGAGCCCACTACCTTGGCTGAGAAGCAACTCCACACATGAATGGTCTTAGGATGTAGGGATGAGCCGAACACCCCCCGGTTCGGTTCGCACCAGAACTTTCGAACGGACCCCAAATTCGTACGAACTTTAGAACCCCATTGAAGTCTATGGGACTCGAACGTTCGAAATTAAAAGTGCTAATTTTAATGGCTAATATGCAAGATACTGTCCTAAAAAGGGTTTGGGGACCTGGCTCCTGCCCCAGGGGACATGGGTCAATGCCTAAAATGTTTTTAAAAATGGCCGTTTTGGCGGGAGCACTGATTTTAATGACGATTAAAGTGAAAAAAAAAAAGTGAAATATTCCTTTAAATATGGTGCCTGGGGGGTGTCAGTAGTATGCCTGTGAAGTGCCACGTGTTTCCCGTGTTTAGAACAGTCCCTGCACAAAATGACATTAAACGGAAATAACATCATTTAAAACTGCTTGCGGTTTTAATGTTATATCTGGTTCCTGCAATATGGTTGAAAATCATTGAGAAAAATGGCATGGGTAGCCCTCCCTGCCCATTACCAGCCCCTTTGGGTCTTGTACGCATATTAAGGGGAACCCAGTACCCATATTAAAAAAAGGAAATGCGTGTGGCCCCCAGGCCCTATATACTCAGAACAGCAGTATACAGGCGGTGCAAACAAGACAGGGACTGTGTAGGTTTGTTGTGTTAAGTTGAATCTGTTTGTAATTTTCAACTGGTACATTTTTAAAGTGTAGCTCCAGTCAAAAAAACTATTTTTAAGCTTTTTGGAAAACATAGGGAAGGGTTATCACCCCTGTATAATTTGTTTTGTCGTACATCTTTTTTCATCTCACTTGCTGTTGTCTCCTTCCGTTTGCAAGTAGGAGATGTTTGTAAGTTGGATGTTTGAAAGTAGGGGCCTGCCCTATATGCTCTGCAGGAATGGCGGAACAAGGTGTTGGTTTTGCCACAACATTGTAAGCCCTCAAAGTGACTCTTGGTGGGCGCTGAAGCGCCCTGCTGTGAACGATTATATCAAGAATTGTAATTACATGCCATTGTTGAACAGTGGTAGAAAAATTGACCTTTGGTGGTTGTGGTGCTGGTGCCACAACACTATAAGTCCTCACAGTTACTCTGGGTGGGAACAGGAACGGGCCCTCCTGTGAAATATTATATCAAGAATTGTAATTACATGTCCCTGTTAAACAGGGGCAGAAAAATTGGGCCTTAGGCACTGGTGCTGGTGCCACGACACTGCAACCTCTCCCATATACTCTAGTTTTATTGCAGGAATTAGCCCTGCTGCAAAGCATTGCATCAAAAATTGTAATTAAACTCCCCTGTTAAACAGGGGCAGAAAAATTGGGCCTTAGGCACTGGTGCTGGTGCCACCACATTGCAACCTCTCCCATATACTCTTGTTTTATTGCAGGAATTAGCCCTGCTGCAAAGCATTGCATCAAAAATTGTAATTAAACGCCCCTGTTAAACAGGGGCAGAAAAATTGGGCCTTAGGCACTGGTGCTGGTGCCACGACACTGCAACCTCTCCCATATACTCTAGTTTTATTGCAGGAATTAGCCCTGCTGCAAAGCATTGCATCAAAAATTGTACTTAAACGCCCCTGTTAAACAGGGGCAGAAAAATTGGGCCTTAGGCACTGGTGCCACGACACTGCAACCTCTCCCATATACTCTTGTTTTATTGCAGGAATTAGCCCTGCTGCAAAGCATTGCATCAAAAATTGTAATTAAACTCCCCTGTTAAACAGGGGCAGAAAAATTGGGCCTTAGGCACTGGTGCTGGTGCCACCACATTGCAACCTCTCCCATATACTCTTGTTTTATTGCAGGAATTAGCCCTGCTGCAAAGCATTGCATCAAAAATTGTAATTAAACGCCCCTGTAAAACAGGGGCAGAAAAATTGGGCTGATGGCATCACCCAGAACCAGAAATGTTCTTCCAACATATCAGCGGAGGAGGAAGAGGATAGACAATCAACATAACAGGACAGTCACTCAGCATCAGCATAGGCAGTCTTGAAGGGATGTGATATTTCAAAAAAAATTATTCGGTTACATCAGCTTCAGGTGCTTGGTAGCTGTGGGTGATCCAAGACTGATTCATCTTGATGAAGGTCAGTCGATCAACTGATTCGGTGGAGAGGCGCACCCTGTGATCGGTAACAAAGCCACCAGCAGCACTGAAGGTGCGTTCCGAAAGAACGCTGGATGCAGGACAGGCCAGTAGCTCAATTGCATACTGTGCAAGCTCTGGCCAGTGATCCATCCTCAAGACCCAGTAAGCCAGAGGATTTTCGGTGGGAAAGGTGTCCAAGTCTGACCTTGCCCCTAGGTATTCCTGCACCATGTAAATCAGACGCTGGCGATGGTTGCTGGAACCGATCATACCTTGGGGCTGCGGACTAAATAATTGTCTGAAAGCATCAGTCAGATGGCCACCTTCTCCACCGCTCCTTCTGACCGATGCCTTAGCAACACGTTGCCCAGGACCAGGAGTTTGTAACCTCCCAGTCTCTTGGAACGCATTGCACAGACCTTTCTGCAAGGCCTCCCGGAGATGTCTCATCCTCTGCTCCCTCTGCGATGGCAAGATAAGGTCGGCAACCTTACCCTTGTACCGTGGATCAAGGAGAGTGGCCAGCCAGTAATGGTCCCTCTCCTTGATCCGAAGAATACAAGGATCCTTCCGCAGGCTTTGCAGGATCAGGGAGGCCATGCAGCGTAGGTTAGCTGAGGCATTCGGTCCGGAGTCCTCTGGGTCACTAAGGACAACATGATCTGCAGCTACCTCCTCCCAGCCACGTACAAGTCCACGTGTTTCTTGGGACTGTAAATCATCCCTACTAGACTGCTGCTGCTGATGCTGAGTGCCAGCCTCCACCTCCATGCTGACACAATCATCCTCCTCCTCCTCTTCCTCCTCCTCATCCTCTTCCTGCGTGATGGGTGGCACAGCAGGAACACTGTCTGGATAAAGGGGGCCTTGAGAGGCAAGGAAGTCCTCCTCTTCCTGCCTCTGTTCTGCCTCAAGTGCCCTGTCCATTATTCCACGCAGCGTATGCTCCAAGAGGTGGACAAGAGGTACAGTGTCACTGATGCATGCACTGTCACTGCTCACCATCCTTGTGACCTCCTCAAATGGTGACAGGACAGTGCATGCATCCCTGATCATGCCCCACTGGCGTGGTGAGAAAAAACCGAGCTCCCCTGACCCTGTCCTGGTGCCGTAGTCGCACAGGTACTCTTAGATGGCCCTCTGCTGCGTGTGCAGCCGCTGCAGCATGGCCAACGTTGAGTTCCACCTGGTGGGCATGTCACATATAAGGCGGTTCTTGGGCAGGTTCAACTCCTTTTGGAGCTCAGCCAGCCAAGCACAGGCATTAAATGATCGGCGGAAATGCACACAGACTTTCCTGGCCTGCTTCAGGACATCCTGTAAGCCGGGGTACCTGCCCAAGAACCGCCGCACCACCAGGTTAAGGACGTGAGCTACACAGGGCACATGGGCCAGTTGTCCCTGTCGGAGGGCGGAGAGGAGGTTGGTGCCATTGTCGCAAACCACCATTCCTGGCTTAAGCTGGCGTGGCGTCAACCATCTCTCGGCCTGCCCCTGCAGAGCTGACAAAACATCCGCCCCAGTGTGGCTCCTGTCCCCCAAACAAACCAGCGCAAGCACGGCATGGCATCGTTTTGCCTGCGTACTTGCGTAGCCCCTGGAACGCCTACGGAGCACCGCTGGTTCTGAGGACAGAGCACTGGAAGAGGCCATGGAGGAAGAAGAAGAGGAGGGGGTGGAGGAGAGAGGTGTGTCACAACCAATAGTAGCATTTTGGAGGCGTGGTGGCGGAACAACCTCCAACACTACTGCACCTTGTCCTGCATCCTTCCCAGCTGCCAGAAGAGTGACCCAATGGGCCGTGAAAGACAGGTAACGTCCCTGTCCATGCCTGCTGGACCATGAGTCAGCTGTAATATGCACCTTACCGCTGACCGCCCTGTCCAGCGAGGCAAGGACATTGCCTTCCACATGCCGGTAGAGAGCCGGAATCGCCTTCCATGAGAAAAAGTGGCGTTTGGGGACCTGCCCCTGAGGAACCGCACATTGTACAAACTCACGGAAGGGGGCCGAGTTTACCAACTGAAAAGGCAGCAGTTGAAGTGCTAGCAATTTGGGGGCGTGGCCTGACTGCGGAGCTGCATGGACGTGTGAGCCCAGAGCTCCGAGCGAACCGGGACTACAGCGGCTCATAGCGACTCAGCTCAACGGCCCTCTGCCTCGTTATAGCAGCGGGACTCACCACAGCACTGTCCACCATGTCGGGGAGACGTCGCCAGCACCGCAAACCGCAACGTTTGACCGATTTTTATCCGCTCAGCGGGAGAGAGGTGGAGCAAGATGGCGCCGAGGCCTACACAGTGAGGAGACCGGCACCTAAACACAAACCGACGGCGAAAGGTACATCTCTCTTAAATACTGACTTAGATGAGGAGAAATCCGCCTCCCCCTCCACCCAGGGCCGCTGATAGGGCAGTACAACCAGCCCTGTTGTACCGGGCCCGGCCAGCAGGGGGGCCCGAGCAGCTTTTAACTTCTAGCTAAAAAAAAAAAACGAAATAACTATATTAACCTGCACCCACTTGATTACTAACATATATAAGGAATATATATTCATTTCCTGGGCCCCATCAGGTTACCAGAGGGGCCCAGGAGGTGAAAGCAGAAGAGGGACTTTTTTTCTATTTTCGGGTGCAGGGATACAATGCTGTGCCGCATGCTGTTCTCAGTATACCTGCACAAACTAAAGTTCTTCCTGCTCACTGTATGCCTCCCCGGTGGATGGATATTACTGTTATACGGCTCCCTTCATCCAGTAAGTGCTGCAGCTTGAGGGACTTATCACTGGGATGGCTGAGACAGACAGAGCAGCAGGAGTAATCTGGACAACGGCAGTGGTGCACAGGCAAGCAGTCCCCTGCACACACACACACACACTGACAGGTCACACTATTGTAGCATGTGCAGTCCCTAGACTCTGTGTGCTCATGGTTATTATCATTATGATGATCAGGGCACAGTAGGTGCTGTATGGCTCTGTCAGTGTAACATGACTGTGTGGTGCTGACTTTCCTGATATATGACTGTACTGTGTGTTACAGACTATAACTCAGCACAGCCATAACAAAGTCAGCATCACACAGTCATGTTACACTGACAGAGCCACACAGCACCTGCTGTGCACTGATCATCATAATGATAATGACCATGTGCACATAGTGAGATGCTACTTTTACACATGTGATGGGGGAAGGGACAGTAAAAATACATAGCCAAGCTGCATTTTTACCACCCCCAAACCACTCTCCTTTCATAACCTTTCACCCAAGCTTTGCAATTAGGTCCTTTTTCATGCAGACCTGATTGAAAGCTCCGTATGAAGACACAAACTGAATGGGCACAGATGTCAAAACACTGACATCTCTCCCATTCAGATGCAGTTATGATTGGTGGGGCGCTGTAAATGTTAAATGTTCCAGCTCCTGCCTCCTGCCCTGACAGCGTGGAGGCAGGGGTGGGGTTATGGGCGGAGCCAGGATGGGTTGTGGGCGGGGTCAATGGGGCCCCGTCAGGTAGGCTGTATGGGGCCCCATGATTTCTAACAGCGGCCCTGCCTCCACCCCATCCTCCCGCAGCCCGGTTAAAGCCAAACACAGACTAGATGAGGATGGATTGAGCCCGGCGGCGAGCCAGGCCTCGGATTCGGGGGAGGACACTAGAGATTTACCTGAACCTAATGAGACATTTCCTACACAAAACCAGCCTGTGTTGGACACAGTTTTAAAGGATATGTTACTATCCTTGCGCAGCACATTGCAATCTGATATGGCTAAGCACATGCACAGATTCCACACGGATATCCTAGCATTGGGAAACAGGGTGGATCATGTGGAAGCAAAAATGGAGGAATTCGCAGGCACTATCAACGATTTGGTAGATGCTCATGATGAGCGGGAAACTGACATGGAATGGGTTAAAGCAAAGATGGCGGACATGGAGGACAGATCCAGGAGGAACAACCTTAAAATAAGGGGCATCCCGGAATCAGTACAACAGTCGGACCTCACCCTATATGTCGCCAACATGTTTAAAGCCTTGCTCCCTGATCTCAGCGACTTAGACGTTACTATTGATAGGATCCATCGCCTACCAAAACCATCCCACCTATCGGAACAAGTGCCTAGGGATGTTCTTATGAGATTGCACTTTTTCCACGTAAAAGAGCGGCTGATGATACTTATGAGGAAACAAGAGTCGCTCCCTCCACAATATCACCGATTGCAATTTTTCAGTGACTTGTCGCAATATACTTTGCAAAAGAGGAAAAACCTCAACACAGTGACAAAGATTCTGCGCAACCACAAGATCTTGTACAGGTGGGGTTATCCTACTAAGCTCTCTATCACCAAAGATAACCAATCCTTTATCATCACATCCCTGGAAAAAGGGATCGATTTGCTTAGAGAATGGGGCATTTTGACGGAGGAAGATGAGAAGGGCTCCACCACTAGCACTCCACATGGCCTCCCACAGGAATGGAGACGAGTCACCGCTAAAAATGCTACTTCACACAACTGAAGCGGGCCAAACAGCTTTATCACTTTTACTATCAGTCCCGGTCCAGGACTGCTTTTGTACCAGAACTGAACTCACCCCCCCAGCGCGAGTTCGGCCTCGCGCTGCTAAAAGGTTTATCACCTTCCCCAAGGATGGACCGCAGTGACTTGGAAACACCTCGTACCATCCGGGGACCTTCCCACCTGCTGCATTTATGCTCTCCCTTTTGTTTGTTCAACTTTTTTTTTTCTTCTTTAATTTTCTTCCTATTTTCCTATTCTTCCTCTGAGGTACCTGACTGATGCGATTCGGTCCCGACTTTTGAACTCCCTCGATCCACGGACCTACCTTCCTCTTCGATACATGAGAGACTTGTTTGATGAGTCGACGCTTCCTGCGTTTCCCTGGGTGCCCTATTGTGTGAGTATTGACGCTATGACACTGAGACCCGGCAGGATCAAATCATCATATTTCCCAACCAAGTATGCCACTTAACATCCTCTCACTTAACACCAAGGGTCTGAATCACCCTGTGAAGCGTAAATCTCTGTGGAGAGAGGCATCCATGTATAATAGTGACATTGTGTGTGCGCAGGAAACTCATTTCTGTAAGCAGGCACCACCCAAATGCACGCACAAACGGTTTCCCTTTATATTCACTGCAAATGCGGACACAAAGACCAAGGGTGTTTTAGTGGCTATCAGAGATACGGTGGCCTTTAAACTAATTGAGCAGATATCAGACTCACTGGGTAGATACTTAATACTGATTTGTGAATTGAATTCTACTGTATACACTCTAGTGAATGTCTATTCCCCCAACAGTAGACAGGTGCATTTTTTTAACAGGTTGATGAAACGGGTTAACTCTTGCAAGCAGGGTCGGTTGCTTATATGTGGCGATTTCAATATCACTCTAGATCCTCAGATGGACTCCACTTCTAATGTTTCTAGAACCCAACCTTCCTTATCACAGTCTGTCCACGGACAGGGGTTATATGACGCCTGGCGTTGTTTACACGCCAATGAAAAGGATTATACTTTTTTTTCCCCACCACATGGAGTTTACACAAGAATTGATTTTTTTTTTGGTGGATCAACAGCTACTTTTACAGACAGCTTCGGCTGGTGTGAACTCGATAATGTGGTCGGATCATGCGTCGATAACCCTGTCCGTGGCAGACTCGTATAACCCGGGTACAGCACCGGTTTGGCGATTGAACACCTTTCTATTGCAACAACCAGAATTGAAGGAAAAGTTAAGCACACATTTACTGAATTTTCTGAGCAATAATGTAGGGTCAGTGACTGATCCAGGTGTTTTATGGAATGCTCAAAAAGCATATATGAGGGGTATATTTATTCAGCTGGGAGCGAGGGTCCGGAGGAGGAGGCAGCAAAAACTTAACGCGTTACTCAAAGAGATAAAGGACCTGGAAACGCAAAATAAAACTCAATTTTCCCACTCTAAGGCCGCGTACACACGCGGGGACTGTTCGCCCAACTTTGTCCGCTGAACAGTGTTTCGGCAAACAGTCCGCTCGTGTGTGGGCTTTCAGCGGACAGTTTCAGCGAACAGTCCGCTGAACAAGGTTTTTCGGAAATTCCGAAAAACTGTCCGCTGAAACTTTGTTTCAGCGAACAGTCCCCTCGTGTGTAGGCTTGTTCGTCAAACTAAGTTCCGCGCATGCTCAGAAAGGATTTAGTTATAATGCAGTGTATAGGACGTCGTATTTTTCGTCCCGTCGTACGTCATCGCGCACGGTTTCAGCAAACTGTTCGTTCGTCGTGTGTGGCCATGTCCGTCCATGCTAATTTTGAGCGGACTGTTTGACGGACAAAGTTGGGCGGAGACTATCGAACAATTTCTGTCAGGTTTACCGATACCCAAATTGACAGCGGACCAGTTTCATTACTTGAATGCCCCGTTCACATTAGCGGAAGTGCAACAGGCTATTAAGTTGCTTCCGATCAATAAGTCACCGGGCCCAGACGGCTTTAGTGGGGAATATTATAAAGCATTTACAGCTACACTGTCACCTCTATTGCTCCAGGTTTTCCAATCCGCTGCTGCCTCGTCCTCCTTTCCTCGGGAAATGTTGGAGGCTTTGATTGTCGCGCTGCCAAAACCGGGGAAGGAGCCCACCTCTCCGGCAAACTTTAGACCAATATCATTATTGAATACTGACATTAAGCTTTATGCCAAAATGATAGCTTTACGATTGATTGACATACTACCCACGATTATACACCCGGATCAAACCGGATTTACCAAGCACAGACAAACCTCAGATGCCACGCGCCGCATGATAAATGTTATCCACCTTGCGCGGACGCAGCGAAGGCCTTCTCTGCTCCTGTCTCTGGACGCGGAGAAGGCCTTCGATAGGGTGCACTGGCTCTATATGACCAAAGTGCTGGAGTCCTTTGGTTTCTCTGATTTAGCTTTATCCACGATTCTGGCCCTGTACTCGGAACCCTCAGCCAGGGTTTACACATCAGGCATCCTCTCGACCCCATTTAAAATATCGAATGGTACCAGGCAGGGGTGCCCTCTGTCACCTCTAATATTTAATTTATTGATGGAACCCTTGGCTATTGCTATTAGAACCCACCCGACTATTAAGGGCTTCCCTCTTGGTAACCAGACACACTCTATTAGCTTGTTTGCGGATGATGTAGTTGTAATTATGACAGAGGTGGGCCCCTCCCTGGCGGCAGCGCATGCTACTTTGAAATTGTTCGGACAAGTGTCCTACTATAAGGTGAACGCTAATAAGTCTTATATCCTAGGATTGGGTATTGATAATTGTACTAGCAGCAAGCTCAGGGCTCAATTTCCTTACGTCTGGAGCGCCAGGGGAATTAAATATCACTGTGACTGATAAATCGGAACAGCTGGTCGAAGCTAATTACACGCCATTTTTGAATGAACTTCCCCTGAAGCTCCAGACAATCAGCAAGTTGGAAATGACATGGTCCGGCCGATTAGCGGCCTTCAAAATGATGGTACTCCCCCAGTTCATTTATTTATTTAGAGCTCTGCCCACCCCAGTGGCGAGCGCCTTTTTCCGCACAGCACAAGCTAAATTGAATGCTTTCCTATGGCAGGGGAAAAGGGCGAGATGTGCTTTCCACAAACTGCTTAAAGCCAGGCTGGCTGGGGGAGTGGGACATGTGCTTATCCAGGATTATTACGCCGCAGCAGCTCTAGCTCAATTGAAATGCTGGTTTCTAGAGGACCATGTCCCCCGTTGGAGGGACATGGAATCATACCAATCTCCTAATGGAAGGATGTGCGACTTACTTATGTCTAGCAGATTCATGCAACGCTTCCCGTCACACTTGCCACCTACTGTCAAGGCAACATTACAGACGTGGAATCTCTTTCTTAAGGATTCCTCAACTACAACCCCGGTCAGAGTCGTACAGCATTCCATTACGAGCTTACAAATATTGATCCCGAATTTACACATTGCCCACTGGGTGTCCAGGGGAATCGCCTTGGTGGATGATTTGAAAGTTAGGCCTGCCCTTAAAACTTTTCGCACCCTCCAGATTGAATACGCTTTGCAGTCGAGGGATCACTATGCATATGCCCAAATCGCGCACTTATTGCAGACCGTTGGGGACATGTCTACTGCTATCCCTCAGCAAGTTTATGCTTACCTCCATAATTCAAAGACCTCCATTCGAGGTATCTCTCTATTCTATGGTTCCTTACACCAGAAGAAGGTCTTTCTTAAATCCCCCTCTATGAGAACTTGGGAATTAGACTTACAAGAGCATTGGACCATCGAACAATGGCAGACCGCTATAGCGTCTGTTTATAGAGCCACTAAAAGCGTAAATCTATGGGAATTGTACCAGAAAATCTTGTTGCGGTGGTATCTAACGCCCACAAGATTGGCTGGGTTCGACCCGAGCAGGTCGCCTCTTTGTTGGCGACAGTGCGGGCAGAGGGGATCCCTACAACATATTCTATGGGCCTGCCCAAAACTAACTAAATTCTGGAGGGATGTTTTTGAAATTATAAGTGGCGTCTTAAGTACACACAGGAGGGGCGATCCGGGTCTTGCACTCCTATCTTTAGGTATAGATTCATTCCCCCACTCACATAGACACGTCCTGTCTCAAATTCTACTAGGGGCACGGTTAGAGATAACGAGGAAATGGGCAAACCCAGACCCTCCTATTGTAGCGAAAGTAATCGAGACAATTAACTTACATGTTACGTATGAAATTATGTTTCTGGCTTCCCAGAACAGTCTCCAATCTAGAACTCAAATCTGGCGGCCTTGGGTGGAATGGTATAAACAATACAGTAATAGGCGCAATACCGTGTAAATGGAAATGGCAAATGGACCTGGGTACCTACACCTCTTTGATCTCTTCTATCCTCTTTTTCTCTTCATCTCTATTCTTTCTTACTTGTTTTCCTTCTCTTTTCTTTGTTATTTAGCACATTGATGCTGATGCATATCCATGATTACAGATCCGACTGGGATGTTTGAGTATTCTCTAAGAGCTAGTTTGGATATAGGTTGAAGCAAGTTAGAGGTTAAATCTGCTGCTGCTGTCAAATGTTTCACCATTTATTTGCATTTTGCGAGGAGTTATAGGGCGGGTCCTCGGCCTCCGGCTGCAGTGTGATCCCTTTGGGGGCGGTCGGGGGAAGGGGACCCAAAAGGCCTACGATTAATAGAGGCGTGGCTCGGGGTGTGCGCGGACGCCTCGAGCTTAGCCCAGCACTATTTTATGAAGATTCTCCTAAGTTAATGTTACTATTACTGTCTTACAGATGTTCTTACGTGTAACCTCAGGTTTTATATGTTCTGATTTCTGTATATAAGTCGGCTGTACTAATATTCGCTGAACAGCATTTGTTATATGCATGTTTCATGTAAACTTTCTTAAAATGTAATAAAAAACTATTGAAAGAGAAGTGCTAGCAATTTAGCCAAGCTAGCATTCAACCGCTGGGCATGTGGATGGCTGGGAGTGAACTTCTTTCGCCGGTCCAGCAGCTGGGGCAGGCACATTTGCCTGCTATAATCGGACGTGGGTGTACTGCTAGCAGAGTGCCCGGAAGCACTTGGCTGTGACACACCTAATTCTACACCTTCATTCCTCTCAGAGCAGGTTTCAGAGAGGACTGAAGGTCTAGTGGGGTTGGAGATGCCAGCTGATGAGGAACAAGGAGAGGTCCGCTTTGTTCTTTGGTGTGGGTCTTTGAGGTACGCTTGCGAACGAGCTGCATGGCAGGTCAACATATGTCTGGTCAAGCATGTGGTGCCCAAGCGGCTGATGTTTTGGCCACGTGAGATACGCTTGAGACATTTGTTGCAAATAGCAGTGGTGCGATCTGATGCACTGGTCTCAAAAAAGGCCCACACCAAAGAACTTTTAGAATAACGCACAGAGGCAGCGCCCTGCACAGGCGGAGCTCTGCGGTGTGATTGAGTCGGTGTGCTGCCCCTAAGCTGGCCCCCGGAGGGCATCCAGCCTCGTTGGACATGTGCCTCCTCCTCCTCTCTCCTACCAGGCACCCACGTGGAGTCAGTGCCCTCATCATCCCCTCCCTCTTCATCGCTGTAGCAAACCTGGCAATATGCCGCAGCTTGTGGAACATGACTGCCAGATTGCTGTCCTTCTTGAGCATCCCCTCTCTCTGCATTCACGCTACTGCCTTCCTCTAGCTGAGTGTCATCATCAGAGCCCACAAAACACTGGGCATCCTCCTGGAGCATGTACCCAACACTGTGCTCAAAGAGTTCAGGAGACTCCTCAGGAGGACGTGGTGGGTCTAGGGAAGGAGTCACTGATGATGACATTGAGACGAGGGAAGACGATGCGTTGGCAGCTGCTTTGCTAGTACCCTGAGACTGGGTGAGAGAGGATGAGGAGGATGAAGAGGGCTTGGTCATCCACTCTACCAAGTCGTTGGCATGTTGCGGTTCAACATGTCCAGCTGCCGAAAAGAAGGACAAGTGTGTCCCATGGCCACGTGCTGATGACAATGCACCGCGTCCACAACCAGCACTGTTGTCTCTAGACACAGAGCCTGCTTGCCCTCTTTTATCGGCTCACGCCTGTCTGCCTCTCCTTGCTGGCCTTCCAGACATGGTAATGGCCTGAAGGGAGTTGGGTAAAACAGCAGTTGGGTAGTGTATATTGTGCTGGAGGCACACAACACCCACTAACTCCTGCAGATGCCTTTATTATAGAACACCAGAGATAAAGGGGTATACTGTAATGGAGTCACACAACACCCACTAAGCCCTGCAGATGGCTCTATTAGAGAACAGCAATACAGGGTAGATACAGGTGTATATTGTGCTGGAGGCACAAAACACCCACTAACTCCTGCAGATGCCTTTATTATAGAACACCAGAGATAAAGGGGTATATACAGATGTATACTGTGCTGTGCTGGAGGCACACACAACTTCCAATAACTCCTGCAGATGGCAGATGGCTCAAATAGAGAAGAGCTATGTAGGTGGATATAGCGGTGTGTACTGGGTACAGAGCACGCAGACAGCACGCACAAGCTCCTAACACTACTGACTGCAAGCTCTATTATAAAAGATAGATCACTAGCTATATAGGTGAGGTGAATATAGTGGTGTATACTGCAGTCAGGGCAAGCAGACAACAACCACTACAGAAGAGCAAGATCAAAAATCGGCCGATAACGATCGGTGTATACTGTGTTGAAGGTACACAGAACACCCACTAACTGCTTCAGACGCCAACACACTACACAAGGCCGCCGCGCTGGCGGCCTTATATAGTGTGGGGTGTGTACTACACAGCCTGAGCTATGATTGGCCACAGGCATCCTGCCTGTGGCCAATCATGGCTCTCCTCGCTGCTGGCGCTGTGATTGGCCAAGCATGCGGGGTCACAGTGCATGCTTGGCCAATCATGAGCCAGCAATGCACTGCGATGACGCAGTGCATTGTGGGCCTTGAGCGCCACACGAATTTGGCGCGAACGGCCCATAATGTTCGGAATTCGCAGAACTGGCGAACAGCCGATGTTCGAGTCGAACGTATGTTCGACTCGAACACAAAGCTCATCCCTATTAGGATGCTTTACTGTTGGCATGACACAGTATTGATGGTAGCTCTCGCCTTTTCTTCTCAGGACAAGGTTTTTCCAAATGCTCCAAACAATGAGAAAGGGGATTCATCAGAGAAAATGAGTCTCTGATTTTCTTCCTGGAGAGAAGTGGCTTCTTTGCTGCCCTTCTTGACACCAGGCCATCCTCCAAAAGTCTTCTCCTCACTGTGCATGTAGATGGACTCCCACCTACCTGCTGCCATTCCTGAGCAAGCTCTGCACTGGTGGTACCCTGATCCCGCAGCTGAATCAACTGTGAGAGACGGTCCTAACGCTTGCTGGACTTTTTGGGCGCACTGAAGCCTTCTTCACAAATACAGTGGAAATGTTTTTTTTATGTGATTAAGTTCATTTTCATAGCAAAGAGGGACTTTGCAATTAATTGCAATTTATCTGATCACTCTTCATAACATTCTGGAGTATATGCAAATTGTCATCATAAAAACGGAGGCAGTAGACTTTGTGAAAATTTATATTTGTGTCATTCTGAAAACTCTTGGCCACGGCTGTATATAGGAACACAGCCGCCCTCTCTTGCTCTCTCCCTGAATGGACTATGTATTGTGTATTATGGGATGTGTAGTGTGCGTAGAGCAATGCACATAACCAAAATGAACATGTGCTGCTTGTTCCCAAATAGAAGTGTGGGGGGGAAAAGGAGAGGTGCGGGAGGAGGGCATGGAGGATGTTACAAGGAGACAGAAAAATACAGTAAAAAAAAAAAAAATTATTAAAATATAGATCAAAGGGCCATTCAGTGGAGTGTTTTTGGAGAATAAGCATATTATGCAGTGTCACTTTAACCACTTGCCAACCAGCCACCGCAGTTTTACTGCGGCAGAATGGCACAGCTGGTCAAAACAACATTATGTTACGTTGCTTCGCCCTGTGGCCACTAGGGGCGCATTCCCACTTGCTTGCCCCCGGAGCCGATGTGAGTGTCCAGCGGTCACAATCACCGCCGGGCTCCCACGATCGCTCGGGGCACATGGAGAACCAGGATCTGTGTGTGTAAACCATACAGATCCTGGTTCTCTGAGGGGAGAAGAGACTGATCATGTGTTCATAGAAAGTATGAGCACCGATCTGTCATCTCCCCTACACAGTCACCCTCCCCCCACAGTTAGAACACACGCTAGGGAACACAGTTGACCCCTTGATCGCCCAGTAATCAATACATTTTTATAGCACAGATCACTGTATAAAGGCCAATGGTCCCAAAAATTTATCAAAATTGGCCAATGTGTCCGCCATATTGTCACAGTCACGATAAAAATCACAGATTGCCACCATTACTAGTAAAAAAAAAAAAAAAAAAAAAGAATAATAAAAATGCCATAAAACTATCCCCTATTTTGTAGACGCTATAACTAAACCAATCAATAAATGTTTATTGTGATTTTTTTTTTTACCAAAAATATGTAGAGGAATATGTATTGGCCTAAGCTGAGGAAAAAAATATTTTTTGGGGGATATTTATTATAGCAAAAAGTAAAAAAGAATGAATTTTTTTTTTTTTCAAAATTGTTGCTCTTTTTTTGTTTATAGCGCAAAAAATAAAAACCACAGAGGTGATTAAATACCACCAAAAGAAAGCTCTATTTGTGGGAAAAAAATGACGTCAATTTTGTTTCAGTGTGACATCATACGACCACGCAATTGTCAGTTAAAGCGACGCAGTGCCAAACCGCAAAAAGTGCTCTGGTCATGAAGGGGATAAAATCTTCCGGGGCTGAAGCGATTAAAGTGTTGGTTCACCTTTACAGAAAAAATATAAAGGTGAACTAACCCTTTAACCACTTCAGCCCCGGCCTATAGAAATATGACGCCCACAGATGGGATCTCCCATCCTGGGAGAGCATCATATGACGTCTTCTGATTCCCGGCCGTCTAGGGGGCGCGCATACCCGCGGTGTCGCTCGGGACCCGGTGTGTGTGTCCGGTGGCCGCGATGTCCGCCGGGCACCCGCGATTGCCCGGGAAGACAGCAGGACCGTGGATCTGTGTATGTAAACACAGAGATCCACATGCTGTCAGTGGAGAGGAAACCAATGGTGTGTTCCCAGTACAGAGGAACACCGATCGGTCTCCTCCCCTTGTGAGTCCCCTCCCCCCACAGTTAGAACCACTCCCATAGGGAACATATTAACCCCTGCAGCGCCCCCTGGTGTTAACCCCTTCCCTGCCAGTCACATTTACACAGTAATCAGTGCAATTTTATAGCACCAATCACTGTGTAAATGTGAATGGTCCCAAAAATGTGTCAAAAGTGTCCGACGTGTCCGCCATAATGTCACAATACGAAAAAAATCGCAGATCGCTGCCATTACTAGTAAAAAAAAAAAAATGCCATAAACCTATCCCCTATTTTATAGATGCTATAACTTTTGCACAAACCAATCAATAATCGCTAATTGCAATTTTTTTTTACCGAAAATATGTAGAAGAATACGTATCGGCCTACACTGAGGAAAAAAATTGTTTTTTTTTTTTTTAAATTGGATATTTATCATAGCAAAAAGTAAAAAAGAATGCGTTTTTTTTTTTTAATTTTTGCTCTTTTTTGTTTATAACGCAAAAAATAAATGACCACAGAGGTGATCAAATACCACTAAAATAAAGCTATATTTGTGGGGAAAAACAGGATGTCAATTTTGTTTGAGTGCAACGTCGCACGACCGCGCAATTGTCAGTTAAAGCGACGCAGTGCCGAATTGCAAAAAGTGCTCTGGTAAGGAAGGGGGTAAAATCAACCGGGGCTGAAGTGGTTGTAAACCCTTAGAAACCAACTTTGACCTACAGGTAAGCCTAGATTAAGGCTTACCTGTAGGTGCATGAAATATCTCCTAAACCTACACGGTTTAGGAGATATTTACCCGAAGACAGCCATTGCTGTCTACGGCGCATGTGCCGTAGACACCGGCGCACAAGCGCACTGGGCAGGCCGCAGATCGCGGCGATATGCCGCAAGTGTCGGCTCCCATGCGCATGCGCGGGAGTGACGTCATTGCGGCTCTGGCGAATCACAGCGCCGGAGCCGCGAGTCACAGAAGTCGCTCCGGGATCCATGGCAGCGGCGAAGAGGAAGCTGCTTCGTTCTCAGGTAAGTTATTCATAATGAGCTAGTATGCTATGCATACTAGCTCTTTATTTTTTCCCTTTACTTCCTCTTTAAGGTCCCCTGACCCCAGTAAGGTCACCAGTGTCCTGTGGATGCAATCTTCTCTATACTCGGTAGGGGGAGCGCTTGCACTGCAGGGTTTTTTACGCATGCGCACAAACAACTTAGTGAAGCTGCAGTGAGAAGTAGTGCTGTTCTTGTTCCTGGGTTGTGTTCGCTGCTTTCCATGTTATGGTTCGGCTTCGGGTTCAGAGGATTCGGGCAACTGGGAGAAGGGGAGGGGCGGACTTTACCCGGGCCCGAACCGGTACAGATTAGAGGGTCAGATCCGGAGCAGAGGAAGATCCTCAGAGCGGCTCCCGCCTGGAGTTACTCGGCTTTTGTGACAGGTGCGACCCCTAGTGGTCACATGGGATATCGTCCCGATGGACGGGCTGATTGAACGGGGAAGGGTTCTGGTTTTGTGCAGCAAACATAAGCCGTGGTGCAGTACACAGCACACCATGGAAGTCATCCTGTCCGCTCTGTACAGCTGTATGCAGAACCCTGCATGGCACTGGGCTTGTTCCAGACCGCTGGCCAGAATTGGGGCAGACCAGGCGATGTGCATTTTCAGGAGGGGCTGAAAATAGCTTCCATATAATTATATTTCATTGTTAAGTGCTGCACAAACTGCTGGCGCTATAAATCATGTATAATAATAATATTTATCTATGCCTATATTTTAATTTGTATATTATATTTTATATATTTAACAATTGTATATATTTTTATTTCATATATACAGTATGTATGTGTATTTATATATATATATAGATTTCCGGTACTCCTAATGAGTACGCGGCTATGTGTTTAAATTTAGTTTTTGCTCAAAACTGTAGTAAGTTTTTGGGGTTTATTGTGCTAAATTGTACTTTGGCATCAGTTTGTCTGGGCTATATAGGAGTTCTGCCTGTTCATAGGTGGGGTTGTGCACCCCTCGTACATCTCAGTGCCAATCAGTGGGTGCGTTTGTCTCGCTGCATAATCCAGGAGAGGGTACTTAAGGTGCAGAAGTCACGTGGTTCTGGGTACCGGTCCAGAAGTTGTGCTGACTCCGTGGTCCTGCTATATATATATGTGTGTGTATGTATGTGTGTGTGTGTGTGTGTGTGTGTGTGTGTATGTGTATATATATATATATATATATACACACAATGTGTGTGTTGTGTTTACCAGCGTTTAGTGTCACTTTAGGTGGCTTTTCTGCAGGATCTGGTCCCAATCATTGCTACCCCAAAACCTGGGATACTGACGTCACCTGTTCATTGTCACTATGGGGTTGATTTACTAAAGGCAAATCCACTTTGCACTACAAGTATTTGCTGTAGATCTGAGGGGAAGCTCTGCTGATTTCATCATCCAATCATGTACAAGTTAAAATGCTGTTTTTTTTTTAATTTTCCTTGCATGTCCCCCTCGGATCTACAGCGACTTTACTCCCAAGTGCACTTGCAGTGCAAAGTGGATTTGCCTTTAGTAAATAAACCCCGATGTGTGCTCCAGGAATGGAATCCGCCTGGGGGCATAGGGCCCTAAAAATTAGTATCACTTGGTGCACCATCCAGCTGCAACAGCTTTTAGCCTATCTTAGAGTTTAGGCTGAGGGCAGCAGGGCCTGTGCTTCCATCTACACCTAAACACCGGCATCTCATGCACCAGAGCCAAATGTCCACTGTGAATGGGGCCTTAGCCACTCAGTTTGGAAATCCCTAAAAAAACAAAACAAAAATGAAAAACCCTTTGTGATGGCGGACACGAGGTGATGAAACCTTTTTTCTGATAAAGTTGAAGTTCTTTCAAAATGAAGTAACTGCCCCATGTGTGGATAGCTGAACTGCTGATGAATGAGCACACATCAGATGGGGTGTACGGCTGTACGGCCTGTCCCTGCTGCAGACGAATGCATATAGAGAAATAGAATGGCAGCACTCCCATATTAGATGCAAAAATAGAAAAGTTTATTGAGGAGATAAAATCATGAGACAAAAAGCAATCGCAATGGCAGGGGCAAAAGGTGACGCATTTCACACGCCAGCAGTGTGAAATGCGTCACCTTTTGCCCCTGCCATTGCCAATGCGATTGCTTTTTGTCTCATGATTTTTATCTCCTCAATAAACTTTTCTATTTTTGTATCTAATATGGGAGTGCTGCCATCCTATTTGTGAAGTTCTCCCTGTTCTCTCTCCGGGTTTCTTGCAGTTTCCATACGGACATGAATGACTCAATCAGTGCAAGTTTTCCGGATATTTTTTTTTTGGCTTGCCGTAAATTCATAATGACATGAATAGAAGTAATGAATGTGACTGGAATAGCCTTACTATGATTTGTGGCTCCTGTAAAGCCTCTTTATTTTTTTATGTTTTGCAGATGATGGCTCTTTGTTTCTGTCCGGGTTCGTTGGTGGTTCTCCCCAGCAGTATCTCGCTCTCTGTGGCCTGGACTGTCAGGATGTCCTGTCATCGGAGAAGTACATCATCGTTCTAATGAAGGACAGGGTGGAGTGCTGGAACACCAACTCCCTCCATCCCGATGGAACGCTGCCAGAGCCCATGTGGAAAATGGAGGTGTCCCCTGGAGATAAATCCGGTAAAGGCAATTGGCTTACCTGATATTTAAAGCCCAGGAGGCCATAATTTTACCAATTCCTTTTGTTTTCTGTCCATTGTCCATGCGGATATCAGTGTGATTGTATGATTCGCATTGATGATAATAGAACAAAAGGGTACCTGTAAGCTGTAAGGGGGTTCAGTAAGACCTCTTTTACACTTGCTTTGCCCTCTGACGAGCGATCTGTGTTTGGATTTCTCTTCGGAAAGTAATGGATAGGCAGTGAGGAGGCCTCCTCCCCACCTGCTTTAACTCCCTAAGGCCCAGTTCACACCGATACAACAATCACTGCAACTTTGGAGCACTTGTCCCATCAGAAGTCCGATCCCATTCAGTGCAATGGAACCGGTCTAATCAGTGTGACTTGAGCCACTTCCACTTAGAAAAATGTCCCTGCACCCTGATAGTAAACAAGGGCGGGGGATGGTGACTGATGTCATTACCCAAATGTGGCAATGGTCATATATAGGCAATGACTAAAATTTCCCAGACGGGCTGAATGGGGCCCAGGAAGTGTCATCGGTAGCTATGGCCCTGCAGAGATGATTGTCCGCTGTATAAACACCCTGGCCTCAGTGCTGTCCCTTTCCGTGGGAGAGATTCACCCACATGTTCCCAACGAGTACATGAATCTGTCACCCGCATCGACATTTATCATTCAGAGGAGGGACGGAATTCTAAAGAGTGTCTGTGATGCTCTTTATAAATTCCAGGGAGGATATTTTGCAGCTTTGATTGTTCTTTGCAATCAGTCATCATCACCGAGCTTGGCTCTTCTAGGAGTTCATGAATCTCTTATTGATTGAAGATGTTTTTTAGAATGACAACTTAAAGTTGTTGTAAACTTTTGTGTTTTGGGATGCATTAAGGTAAAAAACACCTGTCAATGACCAACCTCCCCCCACCCCCTTTTTACTTACCTGAACCCTGTAACGTGACCCGGCGGGGACGCACTGTCTCTCTGCCCTGTGTTCTCGGCTCTTGATTGGATAAATTGATAGGAGCACAGTCTTTGGCTCCCGCTGCTGTCAATTAAATCCAGTGACGTGAACGCCGGGGGGCGGGGCTGAGTCTTGCATGGACGCCGAATGCTGGACTCGGGAGCGCACCTATAAGGTAACCCCCTGGGGGAAGCGCTTCTTCTAGGGGGTTATCTGATGTGGGGAGGAGCCGGTAGACCCCAGAAGATGAGGTCCGGGGCCACTCTGCGCAGTGGAGGGAAGTATGGTATGTTTGTTAATAAAAAAAAAAAAAAATATATATATATATATATATATATATATATATATATATTTTTTTTTTTATTTACCTTTTTACAATCTCTTTAATAAGTGGTTGGTGATTGGTAAGACAATGAGGGTAAAGCATTAACTAATTTCGTATAGTATATGTGGTTTTCATTCAGTAGTACATTCATTCCATAATCAAATGTTATGAGAATTTTCCTAAAAATGTTTGTACAAATTTTCATTTGAAATTCTACTACTGTATATTCCATTTAAAGTGATTCTTAAGGCTCTTCTGTGTGCAGCAGCCCCCCAATACTTACCTGAGCCTGCTTGCGATTGATTGAACGAGAGCCTTGGCTGTCCCGGATTCTCCTTCCTCATTGGCTCAGACAGCAGCAAGGGCCATTGGCTCCCACTTCTGTCAATCACAGCCAGTGAGAAGAGAGAGGGAGTGGGACAAGCCACGGCTCAGTGTGTGAAAGGAAACGCAGAGCAATGGCTTGGGAGAAAGCCTGCTTGGGTGCCCCTGTAGCAAGCTGCTTGCTCTGGTAGCACTTGGCAGGAGGGAGGGGCCAGAAGCACCCGCGGAGGACATGAGAAGAGAAGGATTGGGGCTGCTCTATGCAAAACCATTGCACAAAGCAGGTAAATATAAGACGCTTGTGTTTTTTTTTTTTTTTTTTTACATTGCCTTTAATATCACTTTAAAGTGATTTATAAAGGTGCGCTCCTGGCACCTCCCCTTCGGGTGCCCCCATGGAGAGCCGCTTTCCCTGGGAGCACCCGTGTGGGTGCGCTCACGAGTCTCACTGCTGCGTCAGTTGACACAGACAGCAGGGCTCGCCCCCAAACCCTCACGGCTCCCGTGTCACTGCTGGCTCCTGCTGCTATCAAGCTATTCAGTGACAGCGGCCCAAGTGGCTGGGCTCGTGCACATCTCTGGAACAGATGGGCTCAGTTAAAAAAAAAAAAAGGGGGGGGGTCTGGGAGCAGCTGCAGCACAGAAAGTTTTACTTTAATGCATAGAATGAGTGAAAAGGTGAAAGACTTTACAACCCCTTTAAGGGCTTGTTCACATCTGCTTTTGTGTCTTAAGAGCAATCGACCTTTAGTGGCTCTTCAGAGTGCATTGTAAAGGTGGTGAGGAAGAGTTGAATCACCCCCTGCTTTAACCCCTTGAACCCCACACTAGCATGCTGCAACTTCATGCATTGCAACTGGTTGTGGGGTACTTGCAGAGTGGGCCTATTAATTTCAATGGGTTGTGCTTGGTGAGTGCTATGCCCACCAGAAGTGACTGGGGGTATATTGGCACAAAGCAAAGCATTTTATGTTCAGGACGTACCGCTGAAAGGAGGAAGCAAATACATGTCAGAGGATCTTCATCCTACACCTAGGGAAGAGATTCATTTTGGATACAGTGTTTTATTTTTGGAATGTTGCTGATAATATCACGATTGCTTAAATATAATATTTAAATATGTGCACTGTGGAAATAACATTATAATTCTTTTTGTAATATTTGCAGTCTTCCCCTTGGTGGGCAATGGATACGTATTACTCCAACCTCCATTCTTCCGGGAGCTCCCGGTCCCAGTCCAGGCTCAGAGGATTGCACTGGGGAACGAGCACATTGTACTGCTGACCTCTGATGGGAAAATAATGACCTGGGGGGCCGGCAGGTAGGATCTTGTCCAGCTTCAGGTTTGTTCAAACATCGATATTGTGTGTCATCAACAGGCAGGAGATACATGGAGAGGAGAATAGAACAATTGTTGTCTGTTCTTGTGAATAGGAAATGAAGGCGATGGACCCACAAACCCCAGTGCTGTATGTAGCTGGTCCCGATGCTTCTCTCCAGTTTGTTTTATTCAAGCCCCATGTGTACTAGAGACTCATCTCCACACATGGAACCTTTCCCTACACCGTCCTACACTGACTTCCATCTGTTTTTTTTTCTCACCTACGTAAATATTACTAACAAAATTGCACGGGGACTGATTTTCCAAAATCTTCTGGTCTTCTCTAGAGCCTCACCCATCCTCCGGAACTCCCTAATGCAATCTATCTGGTTATCTCCTACTCTGTCCACCTTTTAGGCAATTCCTGAAGATGTATCTCTTAAGAGAAGCCTATTCTACCTCCATCTAATAACTGGACTTCTACCTTCTTCATCAGCTCATTCCTCAGTAGAGCCAGGCTCACATATGTGCAAGTTGGATGTGATTTTCACCGCATCCAATATGGATGACATGTGAATGTGAACGGCTCTCAATGGAGCTGGTTCACACATGTCCGGGATGGCCATGGTGCAGTTTCCAAAAGGGTCCTGTGCATTTTTGAGTCTGGTTCAGGTGCGAATTCAGGCAAAAAATCAGAACTGAATTTCACCTGAACCGGTGAACAGAAACGCACCGACCCCAGGCTGGAAACCGCGGCCGCACGTATATGAACTTGGCCTTTATTAGCTTTTGTATTACTTGACCCTCCCTTTTAGAGTGTAAGCTTTCACAAATGGGACTTTCCAATCCCTCTTGTCTTGAATTGCAGTATAATTTTTCTGTCTTCCTTTATTTTGTGAAGCGCTGTGCAAACTGTTGGCGCTATATAAATCCTGTATAGTAGTAATGATAAGAAACAAGTTGTTTTTTATTTCACCTGAATCCAGTTGAATTACAATGTCAGCGTAGGGTGAAACTAAGACTGGCCATAGACAGATCCTTTTTTTTTTTTTTTTTTTTGTTTCTCGATCAGCCAGCAGGCTGGAAGATAAAAAAAAAAAAAGAGTGGATTCACCCATCCACACAATCAACATGGATGGAGACATCCTCTCTGCTGTGCTATTGCATTCTGACAGCAAGACTCTCCTATGGCAGAATACACTGATCAGGGGCTTCAGCTGGCTGATCAAGAAAAGTTTTCCAACAATCCGCCTCAACAGGAGTCAGGCCTGGTTTACACCTATGCAGTTTACTTTTGATCCATTTCTGTGTGCTTTTTGCATACGTATTTTTGAAGTGTTTTTTTATATGTTTTTTTTCATTCGTTTTGCGTTTTTTATGTGGTGTGTGTGTGTTTAATTTTTTTTTTGTTTATATATATTTTTTAAAGGGGAGATTAAAAACTGTGAAACGCATCAAAAAAGTCACTACATGCAATTATGCAGAATGTCAATTGATGTCTATAAAATGTTTAAAGAAAGTCCCTGACCTTTTCCAAAGACGCAGCGGCTGAAAAACGAATAGATGTGAACCTGTCCCATACGAAACCATGTGAAATGAACTGTAGCGCGTTTCTGCAAGATGCCGAAATACAAAACACTGAGAACCAGGCCTCAGTCGTTATTGGTCATACGTGGATTGAAATTCAGTCAATCCCTGTTGAACCAGCTTTGTTTCGATCTGTCTAGGGGCAGCTTAAAGAGGTTGTAAACCTCTGGGGAGGAAGAAAAGCCAAACCCTGCAAGAAAAAGGCATAATGATCTAGTATGCTTACCACCAGAACGATGCCCTGAATCAGCATTGGCACTCCAAGTACAAGTACACGGTGGATATCTTCAACCGACGTTACTAACGGGTTTGCGGCCTCGGCGCTGTGATTGGCCGGGCCCCCAATGACGCCACTCCTGCGCATGCGTGCTGGAGCCGCTGATCATGACACAAGTCCTGAGGAAATGGCACCAGCGGCCTGTTTTTTCAGTGCACCAATGACGTCGGCAGCAGCGCATATACTGAATATATTCTAAACTGCAAGTTTCGGAGATATTCAAGATAGCTACAGGTAAGCCTTATTATAGGCTTATCTGTAGGTAAAAGTGATGTAACAGGGTTTACAACTCAATGGTTTTGACAAAGCACGTACTAAACGTGTGAAGTGCATCAACCCTTGCCAATATGCCTTGTCCTTATTGAATTTTGTTTTTTAATAAAGAAGCTTTTATCTGCTTTATATGGGTTTGAAGCTATCATATCATCTTTCTTCACTGAGTTTACAACCACTTTAAGTCCTTTTGGAAGACCAGCCCTAATGAGAAGGGATGAACACATTTTGATTTGTTCCTTTTTCTTTCTTAGACACGGGCAGCTGGGACACGGGGATGTAGAAGATGTCTGGGAACCTCGCATAGTGGAAGCTTTACATGGCATAGCAATGAAAGAAGTGGCAGCTGGAGGATGGCATTCAGCCAGCATCAGTGGTAGGCGCTATGAGATATTATTTCCATTGTAGATTGTCACAGATGCATGAAACTCTGACACTGAAAAACAAAATGTAATTGGGTAAAGCCATCCAATGTGATATGTCAGTGTTGTGTAGATACTTGTGTAAAAGAAAAAAATGATTGTGCCCAAAAAAAAAATACAATGATAAAACAAAAATCACCAGCCACAGGAGTGAAAGTGAGCTGACTAGTGTCATTGTGGATTGGAAAAAAAGGAAGGTGAACACCGTGCTAAGCTATGAGGAAAAAATGAATTAGTAAAAAAAAAAAATCAAGTGTGTGTGTGTGTATGTGTATATATGTATGTGTATATATATATATATATATATATATATATATATATATATATATATATATATATATATATATACACACACACATTTTTATAAGTCCCACTGTGTAATGAATAAGGTTCTTGTGCTTGAAATCAATAAAGGTGCTCCAATTTCAATGTGCAGAGGGAGGTGCCCCACATGGATGTGCACTCACCCTTATATGATGACCCCTCTATCTCTAGGATGGTCACATGTGCCTTGTGGGTATAAATTACTCCTGAGTTGTATCTTCCAAATCGGCTAAGCAAGGAGTATAGCCAAAGTTAGTTTGGCTGTAGTTCTGTGGATCACAAGAGTGCAGTGTGTTCTGCACTCCTGTGACCTGCTTTCAGCAGACAGCGGGCTGAAGTCGGCTAGCATCACACAGCCGGTCCAGGCTTGGGTCATGACCATATGATTGGGATCTACCCAGGAGCCTGGACTCGCCAGCTCACTGAGAACTGAACGATCAGCAGTGTTCGATCACTCGGTTCTCAGTCTTAGAGCCGGCGGGGGACAGATTCTGCATCCTAAAAGCGCATTATCTCACCTATAGTGTTAATGAACATTTAGGATGTGTTGCGTCGGGCAACACTTGTAAAACGCCCTGTGTGTGGGAAATAATCACTGTTGATGCTTTGCAGCCACAACGTAAATGCCATAGGTACATTTACAGTGTGTTTAAGGTGCAGTTGTGGTGCATTTCAAAAGAAGTGAATGGAGGCAGTTGCAAAGCGCCAGTGCGTGCCACTTTCTGCAGGCAGCATATTTTGCTTATCAGCAACACTAACACTGCAGTGTGAAAACCTTCATCTGCTCCCTATTGTAACCATTTTGAGTGCCATTGATAGTCATTCGGGAAGCTTTAAAACCGCAACCCAACCGCCTATTTTCAACCCCAGTGTAAAAGAGCCCTGTGCTTTTTATAGGCTAAAGTGATGTGTCCTCGAGCACCCCCCTTAAGAAGCAAGTGTGCTTGTAACCCCCAGTTTTAAGCACAAGAACCTAAAGAAATGTAGTGACCTGGTGGCTAGTTTGACTCCCTAGCATGCATCCATAAATGAAAGCTCAATGTTTGGTGGGCTTGGCCTACTCTGATGTTTTGAGTAACCACACTGAAATGTTTCTTCCATCTAGAAAGTGGAGACATTTATTGTTGGGGATGGAATGAATCTGGCCAGCTTGGACTTCCATCAAAGACACAAGCACAAGAGAGTAAGTTCATTTGCTTTCCTCAGCAGCTTGTTATCTGACATTATAGACTGCAGTGTTTTTATTTCTGTTCAGGAATGATCCTTCGGGATGTGAGTGCAGAGGAGGATGATGAGGATGATGATGAGGACAGTGGCTATATTGCAGTCCAGGCCTTCCCAGCGTTGATTGACCTCCCTCAGGAATCGGAAGCTTCAACGATCAGCTGTGGGTCCCGTCACACGGCTGCAGTAACACGTAAGTACTTACAGTATTTTCTGGTATACTTCTCACATAGGCATAGTTGATGTATATGAATTTGTTACATTATCCGACTACAGCCTTTAAAAAAAGAGGATGTTTCCCCTAAATATAATAGATATTAGTATCAACAGACAGTCGCCTAAATCTACTTTACCCATTTTCACCTGCATAACACACACATGTGGTAGCAAAAGGGTGGCACACATGTGTCACAGGGCAGCTGATGGTTCTGTGCTGAGAGCGCACACACACTTCTAACACAGAGACCAGGCTGAACAGGCTCCTGATCATGTGACCACTGGGATCGCCAATCTTTCCTGCCCCCCAGGTATAGAGACCCTATTAAAGGGCTGCTGTGGCTGGGAAGGAAGTAATATTAACCACTTCAGCCCCTTATTGACAGGCCATTTTTTGCAATACAGCACTGCGTTACTTTAACTGACAATTGTGCGACATTGTACCCAAATACAATTGATGTGTTTTTGTTTTTTTCCCCCACAAATGGAGCTTTCTTTTGGTGGTATTTGATCACCTCTGTGTGGTGGGGGTTTTTTTTTTTTTTTTTTTGCTTTAAACAAAAAATGAGTGACAATTTTAGAAAAAAAAAACGACTTTCCCAAGTGTTCTTCCAGGACAGCCCTTGAGAGATGGAGCTCCTCCCATCGACACAGGAAACACAGTTCAAAAGGCGGTCTCTCAGATCCCTGGTCAGTCATTTGTGTTTCCTCCGTCGGAGGAACATGTTGCCAGGAACCTGGAGGCCCCTCTTAGGGGCTGCCTGAAGAATCTGTAAGCCATAAGGGACCGGGTCCTGTTTTTTGGCTACAGTGGGGTCCATACCTTGCTTGTTTTGGCTCAGGTACGGTCCAGCTGAACCGGAGCAGACCAGTTACCCTCCTCCTTCCAGTGCCGAGGTGACCAGGGGCAGAATGACGCCGGTTTCCCCCAGGAGCGGTGAGTGGAACCTTCCATCTCTGCTCCTTGTTGCGGTGGGGTCGGAGACGCCGAGCGTCATTTCTGGCGGAACCGCGTCATCACTGCATGCCGAGACTTCCGGTTCCGGGTCTCTAGGGCACAGGGAGGAGAGGGAGAGCCAGCGCTGTGCCTGTTCAGTCCCGACCAGCGTCCAGCGATACAGGACTAGCGGCGGGATCCGGAGCGGCAGAGGGGGACCATGGAGGTTATTTCCCCAGGACACTCCGGCGGAGGCAGGCACCAGCCAATCCCAGGTAGGCTGCTGGGCATGCTATTACTCTGGTGGTCTAAGGAGTTGTGGTGTTTGTAGACTGGGATCTGTAGTGCCCCACGGTGGTGGTTAACTCACAGTTAAGGATGTATGCAGTTGGTGGTGATTCTAAGGAGGGACATGGAGCAGACGCTAAAAATGTTTTCTTATTTTCAGGCTAAAGAGCTCCCAAAGCAAGACAAGGCAGGCCACAAAAAGTGCCCTAATTGTGGGAATAGGTTGTCCTCTGGCTCTAACTAGGCCCTATGCAAGCAATGCATTGCAAGCTTGCTTAAATCTGAGGCAGATTCCCCTTTGGCTAAATTTTTGGGCGCCTTTAAAGAGGAAATGGCGTCGACTTTTAAGTCCCTCCAGGAGTTAATCACTGATGTAGGCTCAGCTGCCTCCACTAATAGAACTGCAATTTCCTCCTTACCATGCTTTACAACACCCAGCTCAGGGGAGCCCCGTATGGTCAGGGAGCCTAGCCCCACGTTGATTAGCCCTGATTCCTCTGATGCAGATTCAGATCAGGATGAGGATCAAGCAACATCTAAAGCCTCAAAGTATAAGCTGTCTCTTGAGGAAGTAGATGGGCTAATGGGCGCTATCTATGATATGCTGGAAATTGAGGAGGAAAAAACTCAGTTATCCCGACATAAGATGTATGAGGCTCTGGGAAAAAAGAAAGTAAGGGTTTTTCCGATGCATAAAGTGCTTTCTGACCTTATCCTTAAGGAGTGGTCTGAACCGGATAAAAAGGTTTTCTTTCCTAATTCCCTTAAGAGAAGGTTCCCTTTTGATGAGAGCCCAGAGGCGGTCTGGAATAAAAATCCTAAACTAGACGCCCCTCTGTCCAAAGTCTCAAAGCAGGCTGATCTGGCCTTTGAGGATATGGGCCATTTGAAAGCTCCAATGGACAGGAGAACAGACATTGTCTTAAAGAGGGCCTTTGATGCCTCTATGGCAGGCTTAAAACCAGCTCTAGCCACTTCTTGTGTAGCTAGAAACCTGGAGTTCTGGTTGTCACAACTGCAGGAACATCTAAAAGCAGCCACTCCTAGGGGGGAGCTTTTGAAAACCTTCCCTATACTTTTCAAGCTGTGTTCTTCCCTGTCAGAACAGGGATCTGCCTTGTTTACACCGTTCCGCCTCTCTGGGGAACAATCGGGGGACACCATGTCTGCCGGACACACTGATTGGCTCCTCTCTCTGGCCAATCGGAGCGTGCATGTGCCCCGCTATCTATTGTACAAAATGATGAACAGGTACGTCGTTTCACGCAATAGAACCGCCCTGCATCAGTATATCGGCTCTAAATGGAATGGTATGACTAGAACATGTTTGATTTAAAAAAACAAAACAAAAAAAACCTGATGTTATGAAAACTACCAAAAATGGTTGCCTGTAGCAGTGTTCTTTAATCTTTGTTTTAATCAAGGCACCCTTTAAGAATTATGGACAGTCTTGAGGCACCCCATTCTAAAATGAAAAAAATATTCTAATAGTTGTACATAATGCAGGAACAGCCACACAAGGACACCCATTATTAGAGGTGAGTTATTCTTCTAAAGCAAATGCACTTTGCAAACTGGTACTGACTAGTATGCCAATGTTTCTCTTCTCTCTATATTTCTCCATTACTTGGCTAATGTGACCCCCAAAGCTGATGGAGAGGAGCAGAGGAGGGTCAAACAAGGATGATATGCAGGCAACTGACGTCCTCCTTAACCGATGATACCATTGGTTGTTAGGAGGATGACCGCTAGAAGATTGTAATGGCGCACAATGAAAACCTGTGGCTTTGTGTAACTAATAGGCAGGCTTCATCCACACACCGCCTTGTATACAATTTTTGGACATTTGTTAGGCATTTTGCCAAGGCACCCTGGTTGCAAAGGGCTGGCCTATAGCAACCAAAGCGGTTGCAACTTACAACTAAAAGGCTACTGTTGGGTTACTATGGCAGCTGCTGTTCATATAATATTCTTCACTGTTATTTTCAGGGTCTGGTGAGTTGTACACCTGGGGATGGGGTAAGTACCATTTATTCCCTTCATTCTTGAATAGAAAAAAAAACAAAAAACCTGTCTACACTTTGTTCACAGTTAGTTTACAGAGTGTATTCGTATCAAGTACACATTAACAGTAAATACAAGCGTGGTCCACTTAAGGGTCAAATTAAATGGAGAACTACAAGCGGCTGTTGGTACTTGTAGTTTCCCATTGATAGATCTCTGTGAATGAATGACACGGCTAGGTTGGCAGAGCCAATATTTATGCTGTAAATTGCCTCCAGCATTGCTCCTATTATTTCTTGCTGGAGGCTGCCATTTTGCTGAAGCCCACTTCCCCCTGAGCAGCAGCAAATCTTTAGGCTATCAATAAATCGGCCTCTAGTTGCTCTGCACAATGCCAAAAAAAGAGAGCAACTGAGCATGTGCAGAGCAGGGTGAGACAGTGCATTCCTGGATTTTAAACAGTTTAAACAGTTTTTATTTTTAATGTCTGCAAAGGGGGCCAGCATGAAGTAATCCAGCAGGACTTAATTTTCTGACCTGTAATCTTCAGGCCTAAAATGCTCATTTTAACATGTGTGAAAAAAATGGCAGTGAGAGGGTTAAACTATATATAGATAGATAGATAGATAGATATAATATACGGTTTCCCCGAAAATAAGACCTAGCATGACTGTCAGTGATGGTTGCAATAAAAGCCCTACCCTAAAAATAAGACCTGCAAGGACTTTAACTAGGGCTTATATTGCAGCTATCACTGACAATCACGCTAGGTCTTATTTTCAGGGAAACTGTGTGTGTGTGTGTATATGTATATATAATTTTTTTTATTTAATTTTTTTTTTTAAACAAAGGCTTGGATTATTTCCTAATTGTACATTAATAAAACTGGATCATTATATATTTCGAGGTGTTTGCACTGGGGGTAGTTGATCCAGGAAATATCCAATTGCCTCCTGGGGATCAGGAAGGATTTTTTTATTTTAATTTTTTCCCCAAAGGGCACATAGAGGACACATAACTAATCTATATGGTGCTGTATACGAATAAAAAATTGATAGTCAGTAGCTACAAAGTGTAGCTGCTGACTTTTTTAATTACACGGTCCAGCGATGCGGGCTCATGAAGCCTCGTTCCTCTCCCCATTCTCTGAGGTGCCGACATTCTAACTGCGGGTGCCCGGCAAGCCACACGCTGTGATTGGTCAGCAATCTTCTGGGACCTGTGACGTGTCCCAGAAGATTACAGGGAGGGAGGGGGAGAGATCAACTTCCTTTCGGCGCTGTGGAGCCCAGGGAGGAAGTCGGTGCTGGGTGCCCATAAAAACTGGGTATTCACCCCCCCCCCCCCTCCCCCAAAGTGACGTGCCAAATGTGGCATGTAAGGGGGTCACCATCACTTAAAGCGGAAGTTTAATTTTTTGGGTGAAACACCGCCTTAATGCCAAGATCATTGTGACGGGCACCCGTACTCAAGATGTCCGCCATAATAGCGTCCTCTGTCCGGTACCACACAATCCAAGACCCCTTAGCTTTCCCGTTCACTAGTTGTAGCTCAGTGTAGGGTAAAACATCAGGCCACACCAGTCTTGGAGTACATCGGGAATAGCCTTTTGCGATCTCACTATATTTTTATATCAACTTTATCATGAATCAACACAGAACTCCTTCATACAATAGCAAGGTTAATTAGCACAAACAACAATGGGTGAAATACTCTTAGAAGCAACACTAGTAGACAACAGGAGACCCAGAGCTTTCCAGATCTCATTAATCAGCATTCCTTTCACATACATCTGCTATATGAGTCCCAAGCATGCAGAGACCATCATGGCCACCTTAATAATGTCTCTTTGCATTACATAACAGAATATCTTCCTAAATACTTGTAGCTTCCTCAAATGCCAGGGCCCATAGTCAACAGGCAGGAGGCTAACATTCAGTCCCCTCCAAAAGCCTCTGTCACAATCATAATGTCTAAAATTCCGTTTTTCTTTCTGTAGCAGACAGTTAAACAGATCACGTGTCTGTTTCTAAATACTTAGTGCAGATTTTACTGATCTGGTAACCATGTAATTCAGAGTGCACAATAAGACCTGTAATGATTTTATTGCCAGAGAAAGGCAACAGAAACCTTATGAAGCATTGACCAATAAACTCCAACAGAGAGGGGGGAGTGCATTTTTTATTTTTTTCCACAGGAACCTGCAAAGCATTGCACCTCTGATCCACCAATCACATGTGCAATGTCAGGCTCCTGCAGACATTTCCTGCCTGTATCTCTGTACAGGATTTCTGTTAGAAAGCTGGAGGAAGTATCAATGGACTAGTAGGATCACTGATCAGCACTCTCGTGTTCCATCTGCTGCAGTGCCCGATGGAACTTGTGGCTTCTTCATTCACAGATCACTGTGGCTGAATGACTGTACAGGCGAAGCTCCATGCAGCCACACCGACTTTAAATTGGACAGTGGCTGTGGGGTCCTGGAATGTACAAAGAGAAGAGAGCGCAAGGCTGCCCTAGTCTAATACTTTTTAATGGCAAAAAATGCAGATTCAAGTTAAAAGGGTTACACTCACAAACATGGATCAGCGTACAGCAAAGTGGATGTCTCCTCTCCTGGCCTGGATAAAGCCTCCCAAAATGAGTGATTGGGATGAGGGATGTGTCAGAGCGAACTCTGTATCCTCATCATGTCATGCTGTTTGCTGTATAACACTTGCATGGTCCTGACGTCACTCGTGGCCATGTAAGGAAGACCAAGTGAGTAAAGTAACTCCTCCCAGCTAGCAGAGCGGTTGCCACGACATGTTTCGGAGGCACAGCCTCCTTCTTCAGGTGACCTCATCCATATCACTCGTTTTGGGAGGCTATCCATTCATCCAGGCCAGGAGAAGAGACATCCACTTTGCTGTACTCTGATCCATGTTTGTGAGTGTAACCCTTTTAACTTGAATCTGCAGTTTTGCCATTAAAGAGGAGTTTTCCCTTAAAAAAATAAATAAAAAAAAATAAAATAAAAGTCAGCAGCTACAAATACTGCAGCTGCTGACTTTTAATAATCGGACACTTACCTGCCCCAGGGTCCAGCGATGTGGGGGAACGAAGCCCCGCTCGTCCCCGTCACCCCACCCCCCCCCCCCCCCCCCCGGCAGTGCCATCATTGCAAATGTGGGCACTCGGCTGTGGCTTCACAGCCGGGCACACACTGCGCATGCGCGAGTGGCACCACGATTGGCCACGCAGTCATCTGGGACCTGGCACGTGTCCCAGATGACTGACAGGAGGGAGGGGGTGGAGCTGAGCCCTTCCTGCACCAAGGGGAAGTGATGTCACCAGCCCAGGCACTGAAGGAGGCAGACTATGAGGGACCCCCTAGCAACAGGCATTTAGAGGGGAGTTAAAAAAAAAAAAAGATCCCCATTTTTTTTTTTTTTTTGTGTGTGGAACACCACTTTAAGTCCGCCACCCTGTGGATTCTTGAGAGAGCTGCAGCACCTAGAGCTAAGAGAACCTTTTTTATACAGACTGTTATATTTTGTGTTACTTATGGGGACAGCGCTAGTTTGGTGTTTGTTTTTGTGGGGTCCTGGAACATGTTACACCCTAAATACAGATGTAACATGCTCCAAAGGTGAACTCTTAGCATAGAATTATATTTTGGCAGGATGGTAGATTTAATATAATAACACAATTAAAATCAGGCTTGTGCGTCAGTCAGGGATTTTAATTCATAATGGTGCTTGCTTTAAGTTGCTGTATATGTAACTATGTTTTTTTTTTTTTATTTTGCAGGAAGATATGGCCAACTTGGCCATGGAGATATGAAGAGCTTGGATCATCCAACACGTGTGAATTTTTTCCCCCCCAAAAAGTTGTGTGTTATAGATGTGATATGTAGACATTGGAATACTTATGTGTTGTGCCAGGATGCTAAATAAACTTTTTTTTTTAATCACAGTAAAGGATTATTTGGGTGCTGTTGGAGACTAGAAGACTGGCTTCACAATGCACACTGTGGTGCGGTGTCATTCAGTTTAAATGGCACTCAAAACGACACTATACATGTGTGTTGTGAGGTGCCGAATTAGGGAAAATAGTGAAGATGTATTATATTTTGCTGTCTGCTGTGTTGGCACTCCATTCAAATGAGTGGCCTGAACACAGCTGTATTGTTTGGTTGTTTTTTTATGTACTGTAAGTGGTTAAAGCGTTTGTTAACCCCAAAATAAAGATCCTGTTCCCTTTAAAGCCTGTTATACCTGGTGGATTCTGCATGGCTGTGCCCCCCCCCCCCCCCCCCGTATGCTGCCTTCGATATATCACGGCTGCCGAGCGCTGACAGCCGAGTCATCAGTACGTGCCGCCATCATCCGCAGCCCTGCTTTGTGTCTCCTGTGTGCTCTACCCCCCTCTCCACCTGATAGATCCGTGTCCGCACAGCCCCCTTCCATCCTAATGCGCAACTTACTGTTTATTTTTCATATAATCCTCTTTTCTTTCTTTTTTTTTTTACTGTAATGGCTCCCTGTGACTGTGCTTTATGAAAATAATGCTGTATTTACCTTGTTTACAGAGCACTGATCTGCGCTTATTGACCCTCCGCTTCTATCTTCTCTCAGCCCAACAGATGCAGTGGGAGGGGCCACCTCGCACCTCTTCTCCTGACTGACCTCATCCACTGCATCTGTTGGGCTAAGAGGAGAGAAGTGGCGGGTCAGTAAGCGCAGATCAGCGCTCTATGTAAACAAGGTACATACAGCATTATTTTCATAAAGCACAGTCACAGGGAGCCATTACAGTAAAAAAAAAAAAGTGGATTATGAAAAATTACATTGGTGGGTTAACAACCACTGGAATAATTTATACAACAATAACATGCTCAAACTAAACAGCTGAACCTTATGCTGTATGGCTAGGTTGATTGTGGTGGCCCCAGGCAATTAGGCCTATCTACAACTTGATGGTACTCCTTTTATTGGTTATCCAGACTGCATTAATACAGTGGGGGTTATTAAAGAGGAGGGCCGGTTTAAAAAAAAAAAAAAAAAAAAGTAAAAGTCAGCAGCTGCAAACACTGTAGCTGCTGACTTTTAATAAGCACTTACCTGTCCAGGGCGCCTGCGATGTCAGCCGCCCGAGGCTGACCCGTCCCTCGGCTCCACCATTTTGGCTAAGGGAAACAGGCAGTGGAGCCTTGCGGCTTCACTGCCCATTTCTTACTGCGCATGCGCGAGTCGCGCAGCGCTTTGTGAATGGGGCGCGCTGTGTTCTGGGACACACAGTTCCCAGAACACAGCGCAACCCATTGCCCAGAAGATGCCGCACGGAGGAGAGAAGATAGAAGATCTCTGCGGAGGAGGAAGAGGCAGATTAGGACAATGTGCCTAGCAATAGGCAGTTCTGGTAAGTTGAAGAAGAATTTTTTTTTCATTTTTTTTTCAAATTTTTTATGTATTTTTTTTTTTTCAGGGTGGCCCTCCACTTTAAGGCAAATTCACTTTGCACTGCAAGTGCACTTGGAAGTGCAGTCGCTGTAGACCCGAGGGGGGACATGCATGGAAAATTAAAAAACGCCCCAGTGCTATCAACCCTCCTCCTCCTGCTGCTAGCAGCTTCAGTTTTTATTTTGCCTAGCAAGAAACCCTGCGGGGCTCTCGGTCCATATTTTTACTGCAGGTTTGCTGTTTTTTGAGCAAGATGAGAGATCCTGAGATCTTCTATCAACTGCCGGCTGGGTGACAGGCTGGTTAATGATATCCTTGTAGTCTCCCCAGCCCGGCCATCGAGCGTGGCCGCAGCTACGGTTTGGCAGACCACGACATACCTCATGCTCCAGAGGTGGTCGGTGAGCTTCAATGCTTCAGGGTATACATATGACTGGGCAAAACGACCCCAGCCCGACAGGACGTCCACGGACGGTCAGAAGCGCCCCTGGAACCGCAAGCCTAACAAGCCTGCGAACAAAAGTGCTACCGCATGAAGGTTTTCCCCCACCCGTTTCTCGGGTGGGGGGGGGGGGGGGGTCGTCTTCAGGAGTTTGCAGCCCGATCTGACTTCCACAGGTTACAAGATAGTTTTTCTCTTGGCCGCCAAACAGATTCTTCCCCTCCAGCATACCCACGTCCCCAGTTTGCCGGGAGGCCCTGCTAGGAGCAGTAAGGGATTTGCTGAATCGGGGTGATTGTTCCAGTTCCGGACTCTGAACACTTCCAGGGGTTCTACTTAAATCTGTTTGGACGTGCCCCTTCCTTCTTGGGAACCACAATCTTGGACTTAAAAGCCCTCAATCACTATGTAAAAGTGCAGAGGTTCAGAATGGAATCAGTTCGCTCAGTAGTCGCTGCACTCCAAGGGGACTCCCTAGCATCTTTGGACATCCAGGATGCGTACCTGCACATACTCGTATGCCTTCGGCATCAAAAATGTATGCGTTTGGCAGTCGGAGAAGCCCATTACCAGTTTGTGGCTCTTCCCTTTGGCCTGGCATCAGCCCCCGCGAGTCTTTACCAAAGTACTGGCGTTGTTGCGACAACGCGGGATCGCGGTCGTGGGTTACATAGATGATCTCCTCTTGAGAGCTTCTTCCGCCTCAGAATTAGAGGAGGATGTGGCGATCACCATGCAGACTCTGCAAGAATTTGGGTGGCTGTTGAACCTAAAGAAGTTGGTGGTTGTGCCGATCCAGCGTCTGGAGTACCTGGGTTTACTATTGGATTCCAGGGAAGTGAGGGTCTTTCTCCCCTCAGACAAATTGCAGACTCTCAGATCTGCAGTCAAACTACTAATGAACCGCAAGTGGTCATCACTCTGCTTTTGCATGCGAGTGCTGGGGCTCATGGTAGCCTCCTTCGAGGCAGTACCTTATGCCCAGTTCCACACCAGAGTCCTGCAGAAGTAGATCTTGACAAAATGGGACAAATCTCCGCTGTCCCTGGATCGGCAGATGCAGGTGAGCCAGCCAGTCAGGGACTCCCTCATCTGGTGGTTGAGGTCCCTGTGATTCCGGACGGAAAATCGTTCCTTTCTCTAAAATGGACAGTGGTCACTACGGATGCCAGTCTGGCCGGGGTGCAGTGATGGGGATTCAGTCGGCCCAGGGCCTCTGGTCGACGGAAGAATCCAAGTTGCCAATTAATCTGCTCAAATTAAGAGCGATCAGGCTGTGCCTCCACACGTGGTTGACGTGTCTTCAAGGGCGTCCGACCAGGATACAGTCAAACGCCACGGCTGTGGCATACATAAATCACCAAGGGGAAACGAGAAGCTGCGCCGCTGCTCGGGAGGTCGCTCACATACTTGGGTGGGCAGAGAGACACGTTCCGGCCCTGTCAGCCATTTACATCCCGGGGGTGGAAAATTGGCAGGCGGACTATCGGAGTTGACAGATGCTGGACCCAGGAGAATGGGCATTGCATCTGGAGGTATTCAGGCTGCTGTGCCTGAAATGGGGCACACCAAATGTGGATCTATTGGCCTCCCGGCTCAATCGGAAGGGCCCGAGATTCTTGTCTAGGACAAGAGATCCGTGGGTAGACACGTCAGATGCGCTGGTGGCTCTGTGGAATCAGTACCAGCTGATCTACGCCTTTCCTCCACTGAAACTGTTGCCAAGTCTGCTTCGCATAGTGGAAGCCGGTAATCCCGATTGCCCCAGATTGGCCTCAGAGGGCCTGGTACGCAGACGCTCCCTGGCGGCTGCTGTTGCGAGAGGACCTCCTATCTCAAGGTCCAATCTTTCACCCTGCTTTACCATTGCTGGCTTTAACGGCCTGGCTGTCGAAAGCCCGGTATTGAGGAACTGGGGTCTGTCGGACTCGGTGATTCCGACTATGCTGAGAGCACGGAAATCTTCCTCACGGAAGATATACCATCGTACTTGGAAGGCCTATATCTCAACGTGTGAGGCGAAAGGGTGGCATTCGCGCTCCTTTTCTATATCCAGGATCCTGCTGTTTCTTCAGCAAGGTGTAGACCAGAGGTTGGCATTGAGCACCATCAAGGGGCAAATTTCAGCTTTGGCTGTCTTTTTTCAGCGACCCCTAGAGTCTCACTCACTAGTGAGTACTTTTGTTCAGGGAGTGTGCCATGTAGTCCCTCCACTGCGTCCTCCGTGGGATTTGAACCTGGTGTTGTTGGTGCTTCAGAAGCCGCTGTTTGAGAATATCAGGGAGATTCCTCTGTTGACCCTTTCACAGAAGGTGGTCTTTCTAGTGGCCATCAGCCAGGAGGGTTTCAGAACTGGCGGCCTTGTCCTGCAAGTCGCCTTATCTGGTCACCTACAGGGATAAGGTGGTGTTGCGTCCGCAACTGTCCTTTCTACCGAAAGTGGTCTCAGCCTTTCATATCAATGTGGACATTGTATTACCATTCTATTACCATTGTTGTGCCCTAAGCTGAAGCATCCCAAAGAGGTGGCCCTTCACGCACTCGATGTGGTTAGGGCTCTGAAGGTGTACTTGTCTTTCACAGCTTCGTTTCGGAAGTTAGACTCACTGTTTGTTTCGGTGGCTGGGGCCTAAGAAGGGTATGGTAGTCTCATTCCCAGGTGGATCAGACAGATTGTAGTCCAAGCCTACGCCTTGAAGGGGCAGGTGCCTCCCTTTCCAGTCACGGCCTACTGTACGAGAGCAATCGGAACGTCTTGAGCCTTCCGACACCAATCGTCTGTCGCTCCGGTGTGTAAGGCGGCAACCTGGTCGTCTGTCCATACATTTACCAAGTTTTTCAAGGTAGACGTCAGTGCATCGGCTGCTCCTGGTTTTGGCCGCAAAGTTTTGCAGGCAGCCCTGTAGTTGCTTCGATAAAAACACAGTACTGTTTCGTTATTGCACTGTTACATTACTTCCGCAAGGTTGCGGTCTGGGGAATCACTCCTGTTGAGGATGCCCGGTTTTGCTGTTTTTTTGTGGATTTAGTTTCACTAGTTCCCACTTGCCATGGCGGATGAAGTTTTTAATGCTGTTTTTTCACACCCCTCGTTTGGCACTGCTTGGGGACATCCCAAGTAGTTACAGAGAGGAGCTGTGTTGGTCAGTGAATATAAAGAGAAAATAGGATTTTTGTACTCACCGAAAAATCCTTTTCTCTGTAATTCACCGACCGACACAGCACCCCCCCCCCCCCTCCTTTTTTTTCTATGTTATACTGCTTGTTGATGTACTGAAGCTACCAGCAGCAGGAGGAGGGTTGATAGCATGGTCCCCTTTTAGGGACTTTTGCACACTGCTGCCTGAAAAAGCGCAATAAAGCTTTTTTTTTTTTTTTTTTTTTAACTGAGCTAAAAATACAGCCCATTAATAGTAATGTGCCTATGCACACAGGAGTGCAAACAAATGCCATAAATCCTTCAGTAAAGTTTGAAAAATCTGCTTGTTTGGGTCGTAATTTAAACCTCGTGTGCAAATGGCCATTTACATATTGTGTAGAACACGTTTTTTCGCATTTACATGAAAATACGCACAAATACATACGAAAAAAAGTCTGAAAAAAATGCTCAAACAGAAATATCATGTGCAAGAGCCTTACATTCCTCACACTTGTGTAGCCCCAGGCAGTGTTTACATTCAATTTTCTCTCCCTTTGTGTAAGGGTGGGGTAAACTCTACACAGGCTCTGCATAGTGTATGACTGTGCAGGTCAAAAAAAATAAAAGCCAGCAATGCCTCCCCTCGGACCTTGATATGAATGGGAAGAGGCGCTGTATGCCAGGGTTTTGCATAAAGCACACTGATATATGCGCCAAAACATAGATTGTGTAAATGTGGGTGATTTTTTTGCAAATCCTAGCGCACCGCCACCTCTAATCTATTCCTCTCAATGAGCGGGGGCATGGCCTGAAGCTGCATGTGGTAGAACGTGCTTGAGCTGAGCTCTGGTGGCAGTATATTTTCTATTAGATCCTGTCCTTCTCGTGCCATCCTCCTGGTAACGTTTCTGAAGTGTCCCGGCCTATGGTGGAGGCATGTCAACGTCCCACAACACTATACAAATTCCGCTGCCAGGATGGGGACTCGCAGGCCAAAGATGGCAGCTCTCAGTCTTCATCCCCTGCATCTCGTGCTGCTAAGAGCAAGATCCTAGAGGCGATCGCTGCCAGCCAAACTTCTCTTACCACCAGAATAGAGGAGGGGAAGGTAGATCTCGCTCTGCTCCAGGATATGCAGCAACTGAAGTACAGTGGGGGGGGATTTGGAGCACCGCCTGAGCCACATGGAGGACACTCTCCCGCCCCTGCAAGAGTGGATGGACCAGGTGAGACGCCTCATTGCCCAGCTCCAGCAGAACGACCTTGAGAACGAGATGAGGCGCAACAATCAATGCTTCATAGGACTCCCAGAAGGCACAGAGAGGGCAACAGCCCAGCTACATTGCTTGTGGACCTTCTCATTACAACATACGGGTGGGAGGCCTTCTCACAATCATTTATTGTAGAGAGTGCTCATTGCACGCCTGCGAAAAAGCCACCTCAGGGAACAGCGCCTTAGGTCTTCATGGCAAAACTCCTCAACTATAAAGATCGTGACACTATTCCCTGCTTAGCCAGGGAGAACGGCAACATAACGCTACACAGGCACCAGATCTTGGCATTTCCATTTTTATTTTTCCACAGAAGTCCAGAGGCAACACAAGCAGTTTACAGAAATTAAGAGGCGCCTGCGGCTCCATCATCTAAAATATGCACCGGTTCCTGCTCTTTTGAAGAGCCAAAGGCCACCTTTGGTTGGTTGGATCAGCTAAACCCTACTTGAGTAGCAAATACTGTATGGGCCCTTAACTTACATCTCTCCCCCCTCCACAAGAGATGCTGCATATGACCACATCCTGATTTTTATTTCTGCTCCATGTTTTACAGAGGACAATATACTCATGTCATAAACACCTCTTATAGCACAAGTTCTGTTTCCCTGCATTTTTTTTTTCCAGTGCACCTCTTATTACTGTGTGGCAGCTTTATGTGAGAATGCTTCTATTATCTACCAAACTGCATCATGCTCTATTGCCACCCATGGATTTGGAGATGCTTTGTGGTCAGTTTTCTTTCTCCCCCTATTGACCACACGCAGTGTACCGCCAGAGTCTCGATATCTGTGCATGTACCCCCACAGATTTCTTTCAAATCGCCCCCAAACTTACACCAAAATGCAGGTGTGAAATCATGCAAGGTTAGCGCAGCAAAACCACGTTCACTGTGAGTGTACCTATATTGTCAGTCAGTGGTCAGGAAGGTCCAATCTCGCATACACTGATCGAGTATACTGATACCACCACAGTGCTACCATGATATGCCTGACCTTAATGCAGTGACAGATTTATCCACAGATATAAGTGCCTTGGCTTGCAAGTGACTTTTGGAACTTCCTTAGCCAATAGGGTGGAAGATTTGGCAGTCTAAGAACTAAAGCCTGGCTTGGAGGAACATAAAAGCTTTAACACAGGAAGACATCAACCTGCAATATTAAGGCTTAGCCTTGCATTACTGGGGTAAGTACGCTGTTGTAAAAAGCCAAAAAGATGGTTCCCACAAAAGAACTGTGTAAACAATGACTTCTTAGACTTGCTTTACTGACTGGCACTTAAAAAGGATAAGTTCACCTTTTGTAACTTCACACCCATATGCAGAATCTAACATGTTACAAACGCACCTGCACCCCATCATTCATTCACACTATTGTGTGAACGGAAAAACTTCAAATCCCAACATCCTTCAGTTCATTTAGAACTACCAAAAAAGTTGATCACTTTTGGTAGTTCACTGAGCTTCCTGTCAGAGTGTAACTGCCTGTGTATACAGGCGGTATGGGCAGACCGTCTACAGGACTGTGGCATTACACCCAGAATGGGCCACTTGTGGATACAATAAAAAAAAAAAAAAAAAAGTGCTTTTTTTTTATAAAAGTGAACTTACCCTTTAAAATTAGTGTAGGAAAACATTTATACTCACATAGATGGCTGCAGCATTAATCCTGCAGCTGTCCCCTGCCGACTTTACACTGAGAACTGAGCATTTATAAAACGCTGAGTGCTCAGTTCTCAGGTCCGCTCTGAGCGCAAAATGGTGACAGTCAGTCTTCACCCTGTGCTCTGTCATTCCAATGCTCCAGTGAGGAGCACCATGCTGTGAAGGGGCAGCAGCAGCTGGCTGATCTAGGTGGCACCTGGACCACATATGTGACAACATCCCACTGCAGGCTTTAGTTCACTGTTGGCTGAATCTGGGTCACAGGATTGCAGAACTAAGGTCCTAAAAGTGACCCACAGAAGTATGACCAAACGAGCCTTGAACGTATTTCTCCTTTAAGCCAGAATGCCCAGGAGAAAGGATTACTAGAGACGTAATTTAGCTAGAATCTAGTACCACATCAAAGTAGAATGTGACAATCTTCTAGTCAAGGTCAAATCAATAATTTGAGTGTCAACACCAGCAGTTACCAAGTTCTTATTTAGAAATTTTGATCAGTCAGCCACACTGTGGGAGGTGTGTGCAGAGGTCAGCCTGGTTTAAAGAGCACAGAACTCCAATTTTTTTAAAAACTTCATTGCAATTTGTGCACTGTTGCTACAGTGATAGCCACTGCCCTTCTTGGTCCCATGTTCGCTTGTGCCATTCAGAGCACACTTTGCATTTTCTCAATATATGCAAAGCATTCTTCAGTTGGATGAGGTGGAGATCACAACATCACCACTCCACCTTGTCCAATCAGAGAACACTTTGCCTTTGTTGACAAAATGCAAAGTGTTTTCTGAATGGGACCTCCTATATTCACTAAATAGCAGGGCAACCTCTTGGAATGGGACCTGGAAGCCAGCAGCAAATCTGTGTAGTAGCAGTACCTACTACAGTAATTTCCAGCTTCCACTGGGATCGCCATGTATAGCGCACACACAGTTACATTGGACCAGTGTTACAGATCATGTATTATTCAAATTGGCTTTTTCAATTGAAACCTACCACATTTTGTGCAGAAAAAAAATTACACAAGGCACATTGGGCATATAGATTAATTTACTATACAAGAACTGTACAAAAACTAAAGCAATACATCAGGTGCATTTTCACAAAGCAGTTTTATCTTCTCAAATGATGCTGTGGGTTGGGTCCTTCCAGACATAAAGTTACCTCTTTCCACATAAAGTAAATAGTAGTATGAATTTTTGTAACACATAGTGGTGTTTAGATCATTAGTTGAAAAGTTCTCCAACATTTAAAGAGAATACACTAACACATATGAATGTCAGATTTCAGAGTCTTTGGCTCCGTCACCTAAAACTGGGGGTGATTGTAATGAAAACAAAGCATTACTTCCTGATGAAAATAGAAATTACAGTTTTGGAAACAGAGGGAATAGTTAATATTTCATACTGAACCATGTACTCCCAATTTTAACCCTGGATACTGTAGTGCTTTCTACCTCTGATAAGGAGACCATATCCTCCATTTCACAGGTACTCTAGTTTGGTCATGTAGATACAAGATTGACATAGTTCTTACATGGAGACGTGTGAGGATAGGTTCTGGGGAACCTACTATACTAAAGGAACAATCTCCCCATTTCATAGGTACTTTAGCTTAGTCATGTAGATGCAGGGATTTGCTTTAGTCCCCCCAGCAAGACATCTGTAGGTAGGTTCTGGGGAACCATGTCCCCATTTAGGAGGTAACCTCTAGTTTTACCATGTAGATACAGGAGTGACATCATTCGTACAGGAAGAGGTCTGTAGGCAGGTCCTGGGGAACCCACCATACTAAAGGAACAACGTTCCCATTTCACAGATGCCCTCTAGTTTGGCCATATAGATACAATAGTGACATTGTTCCTCCAAGATATCTGTAGACAGCTTCTGAGGAATCCACTCTACCAAGCAACAAAGTCCCCATTGAACAGTTACCCACTAGTTTGGCGATATGGTTACTGGCATGGCATCATTCTTCCAGAAAGACAACTGAGCAGGTTCTGGGGAGCTCACTGAACTTTTAAATGGGAGTATGGTTGTGCTGCTAGCTCCCAAAAACCATCAGCTTATCACAACTCTAAATAGCTCATGGATACTTTTTACTTTTACAGTAAAATAGAAATATACACTTGCTCCGCTTTATTGATGTTAAAGAGGAGTTTGTCATTTTTGTGTCCATTAAAAGTCAACAGCTACAAAAAGTGTAGCTGTTGACTTTTAAAAACACACACTACCTGTCCCACGATCCAGCGATTGCTCCTCAATGGTCGGGCAATCTTCCGAGACCTGCGATGTGTCCTAGAAGACTGCAGGGGGAGAGGAAAACTTCCACTTGGTTTGTCTTGGTGGCACAAGTTGATGTGGGAGCGGGTACCAGTCAAAACTAGGTACCTTTACCCCCCCCCCCCCCAGAAAAAATAAAAATAAATACATGCCAAATGTGGCATTGGTGATGGAGGGGGAGGAATGCTTAAAACGGAACTTCCCTTTTGGGTGGAGCTCCGCTTTAAGAAGCTGGCAGCTCTTGAATTTTCATCCTATTTTTTTTTCTTCCCCTCTTTGAAGACGAGATTTCGGGAACAGTCAACTATATTCTTCCTTCACTACTTGGCAAGTTACTAACCTGGAGCAAGCATTGTTCCAACACTGGCTCTATAAAATAACGCTGACAGCTTGTAGGTTTAAAAAAAAATAAAAAGTCAGCAAGGGTAGCTCTTACATTTTTAGGTTCCCATGTAATAAGGCATTGAGGAACACGCATTTCCCTGACCAAAAAACAAAAAAAAGGAAAGGTAACATTAGTGTTGCACGTTAGCCATCAAGCTACCCCCCAGTGTACCTTAAAATGTAAAAAATAAAATAAAAAATTAACACTGAAGGTTGAAGAGCGCTTACAAGTAAAACTTATGCATAAAAACCCTTCCAACACAAACTGCATCACAGCCATCTCTGGAAAATAAAACCATTTGTGGAAATGCTGTAGTGACATTTACATGTGCAAAAAGTGTTTAGGATTAATTCAAAACTAAAAACCGTATATATACAAATAAAACATTAAACCTTGCAGTGAGAACTGGAGCCAGCATATCCATATCCAGGGATTATAGCACGCTTAATATACAGTACAGCTTGAGTAAATGCATACTACCATTTGGCAACCTTCAAGAAAAGTGTATAATGAATAGTTTATCTTGAGGCCAAGGTTTATCAATAAGCTAAGAGATGAAATGACAGTGCAAAATTAGCATGGGCTTCAGTGCAGATTTCCTGTCTGCTTAGAGTCCTGGAAGGCATCGTTCTTCAGAAAGAACCCAAACTATATACACTGCGTCCACAGCAAGTGGCAGGCGATGCAAAATGTACATCTCAATCCATGTCAGTCTGGACACTACAAATTAGATATTGTAGAGTTCAAGATTCTGGGGTTGGGGTCAGCTCTTGTAGCTTTTGAAAGTTCTCGCTGCAAAATAAAAATATTCTTTAACTGGGAGGAAAAAAAACAAAAGGAGAACCAAGAAAAAGAAAACATGCAAATTAACATCTTTGAAAAGTTATACAATTTTAAACATCGAAATGTTGCCAGACTTGCAGTCTAAAGTCAGAGTGCCATTAACTTTGCACTCCTAATTAGTAGTGTAGTCATTAATGTGATTGAATCATCTTACTGAATAATTATGCTAAATTCAACTATTTGTACGCTTTTCAAAAATGTTCAATGCAAGAAGTGGTAAAAATATTGATAAAGGGTGATAAGAAAAGCGATTCTGGTCAGTTGCTGTATAGGAAACACAGAGAACCCAAAGCAAAGCTTCTGTTAGGAACATTCCTGACAATAAGACAGTGGCCATGTATAAAGGGAAAAGTAATGGTCAGTGTTAGCAACAGAGGCAAAGCTTATCAGATACATCCAAAACCTAAGGGCTGCTCATGATATGCAGCACTGTAAGCAGTTGGTTAGAAAACATGGTGAGATCTAGAGACAAACAAAGCAGAGCTTCAAATAACTACTGTGATGCCCAGTACACACAATGAGAAAAATCGAATGGAAAATATCACTTTCGTATAATCTATTAGTACACCGCTTTCGAGAGACGAACATGACAGTTCATGCAAAATTATCCAAAAGGGGAACAGCCCAAACATTTTTCTCGTAAGATAACAAATGATTTTTGTTTAATCAGTACAATATTCATCCATAATAACAAATAAATTGAGTGACCAAGCTTGTGCATGCTCGGAAACTAAAGAATACAATACATCATCGCGGGAAGTTGTATTCTGTCTGACAAGAATTTTCATAACATACGAGACTAGCACGCAAAAAATAATTTGTCCACTATCCTCAATGTGTGTACCAGGCTTAAGGATAACGGTTTTCCATTATGATATATTCACAAAATTCAGGTTTAAGAGCACAAAAAACAAAACAAAAAAAACCCCACCACATTATTTCTAACAGATACAGCCAAAGCAAGCACTTCACAAGCAGATCATCATCCCCACAGCGGATACTGGGTACCTTCCAGTCAGCTGTTAAAGCAGAACTAAACCCACAGATCTGTTTCCCAAAAAGTTACATTTAAAGCACGCCTTAAATAAGAACTGTCACAGGTACTATTGTGCTTATGTTTAAGTGATTGTAAAGTCTTTTTTAAGTTGAAAAATAACAAACATGCTATACTTACCTACCCTGTGTAGTGGTTTTTGCACAGAGCAGTCCATAGCCTCCTCTTAGGTCCCTCCTCGGTGGTCCTGGCGCCTCCCTCCTGTTGAGTGCACCATCAGCAAGCAGCTTGCTATGGGGCATCCCTTTCCCTTCTTATTGGCCGATTGACAGCAGCAGGAGCCAATGGTGCGGCGCTGCTGCCTCAGCAAATGAGGGGAGTCCTGGGCACCTGAGAGACACTCCTACAACATTGCTGGATCTAGATGGACCTCAGGCAATTATTAGGGGGGCTGTTACACACAGAAAGCTTTTTATCTTAATGCATAGAGATAAAAAAAAAAAAAAGCCTTCTGCCTTTACAATCACTTTAATGTTCAACCAAACCGTTAGGCCATCAAATGTTGGTGTCATGACTGATCATATGTGCAGCACCATGCCAACTTGACATTAAACAGAAGGCAGCTTCCCTGCTAGTAAAAGAAAGGAGGGTTTAGTTTGGCTTTAAACTGAGCTCATAGTTAGTATACCACCAACAGTGCTAGTCATCATTTATATCAAAACGGATTTGTCTTCCTGCATAAAGAAAACCAATTCAGAGCAGTATGCTGCATTTCTATTAAAAATGTATAGCCATTTTTTTGTTTCGGACAGAGTGGGAAAGGATTAGAACCCCTTCCAGGTTTTGCTTCAGTCCAGAGCTTCATTAGAAAGGTTTCCCCTTTATTGCTGTCCACAGAAAAGTTATTAATCAGCTTTTTACTGTTGTCCGTTTCCTTGACTTTCTGCCTTGTAAAAAGGTTGTTCCCAGAACAGAAATTTGGGGATAATCTTTCTAACAGAGCCCCAAATAGCAGTAAAACCTGAAAGGCATTCTAAAAAAAAAAATAATAAAAAAATAAAAAGGGGGGGTTTATACAGCTACTGTACATCTTCCAGCAGGGGTAAGACTCCCGGCTGCTGATCATAATGAGAGGTAGTCCAGCAAAACACAGCATAGCTTAGAATCCCCCCCCCTTCTGTCTTTTCTGCTAGGGCAATCTTTTTAAATCTTACAGAAATTCCACTTTGTTTTGCCACACATTATATAATCCTCCAATATAATGCACGCATGATCACCAAGCACACCACTATCATGTACAAGCTCTAATGTTAGATGTCATTTTGCAGATTTGAGCACAAAAGCATGTAGCATACTGTTAGTTAAACGTTTCGGTTAAATGTTAGTAACAAGCTGAAAGAGAAAAGCAGATCAAATATTAGTATTTGCAGGGCAAGTAGCCATTTAAAAACTGCGCTGGACATATTTGTTAAGAAATAGAGAAATATACAAGACAAGCAGGTTGTTAAAACAGCAACACAGTCAGGTTCACGTATCCCAGAATACATCTGTCCTCACATGTCCTGCAGTGATATTAGTAGGGTGGATGTATGGGATAGAGAGTGGTAGTCCTATGAACACGAGGGCGATATACAGGTGTGAGATTTTGTTCAGTTCTTCCTGCAGGCTCATCTATCCACTGGCTCTTTAGATTTTAAAAATGAACATCCCACTGTTTTAATTCTGCGGGGATTGTTATTCTAATCCCAGGAAACCATGAAGAATGTATCAAGCTTAGGAAAAGAACAGAGATCACCTAAGATGAACCCCCATAGGCATGCAGAAAACACTTGTGTTCTGGATACAGACCTGGAGGAAATGGCTGTAGAATCAATGTGTGTGGAATCCCTCTACAAATACAGAACATCAGTAAAAACATGAAGATCAAATTCACCAATATGAATGTGTGTAAACAATGTGTGTATGCTGTGTGATCTGGAATTTTTTTTTTTTATTCTCTAAAAACACCCCCCACACAACCCTAAACTACCTAAAGCTTTTTTAGTAAAAGCAACACGGGAACATATGGGTTTGAGCAGTCTGTGCATCTCCAGAATCCAGATTTCAGAAAATGAAAAGGGATAAAGTGAATGCCAACACTGCAACTGGACATGCGGTGCTTGAAGCAAATCTGAAGAAAGCAGTTGACTTCCAGAACAAAAAACCTTTTCCAGTCCCCATTAAGGATTTTTATACAATATGTAGTGATCCACAAGAGAAGAGAAAGATGCTTACCTTGAATTGCTGCGGTTTGGTTTCTCCCCGGCCACTGCAGTTATGCCACAATTAGTGTGTAAATGACCCGCTCCCTCACTGCTCCCCGTGGTTCTCTTGCCAGCTCCAGTAGTGACAAATGAGCCAGCAGGAGGAACCTCAGCAGGTGGCAGGGTAGCGGGCATTTTACCAACATGACCAGTCTGTAGTGTCTTGGGAGAAGCACAGCTGAGCGATTTTAACATGTTGGCAATACAGCAACAAAGACGAACAGAAAGGAAAAAAAAAAAAAAAAAAAAACACACACCACGGTAATGCCTGCAGCTCAAAGAACTGCCTGAAGAAACCAATGCCTGAAGCTGGCATCAGAGGACACAACATCCACCTGGTATAAGTTATGAAAACGGAAGGCCAAGTGACAGTCTTGCAAGATTGCATAATGCAAAAAAAACTAGAAGCACTCTCAGATCTGAGATCTCAGAAGTCGAGTGTACCGAGAGAAGAATAGGTAGAATCTGATTCATTGAAACCAAAAAGGTTTAAAAATGATACAGTCCAGGGTACCCAGAGATGGTGATGAAGAGCCATTGTAGGCTTGTGGGAACCAACCAGGATAACAAAAAGGAAAACAGTTTTCCTGAAGAAGTGGTTGAGGGACAGACACACTCAGCCTGAACCACATCCAGAAGATTGAGGGAAGTTTCCTTTTGGTGAACTGGAGCAAGACTGAGGGACAGAAGAATGTCCTGGTTGGGGTGAAAGGTAAAAATTTACTGGGGCAAGGAAAAAAGTCATTAACCATAACACCACCTTGTCCCTATACAAAAAGGGAAAGGGGTTCCTTGCAGAACAAGGCCACCTTGTAGATGAGAAGATAGCAAAAAAACACCACCTAATGAATTAGGAGTAGAGAGAGGAATATTTCCAATTGGTTCATAGTTATCTTTGAAGCACAGAGAACCAGTCAGAGTGGGAGCTACATGGAAGGCCCAAAACAAAGATAGACTTGGCAGAGAAACCTGGCCCTTGAATTGCACAGTTCTGTGAACTGGAACACTGATAGCTTGTCGCTGCTGATCGCTAGACTCTTGCAGAGATAATCTCAATATAGATAATAAACTGCAGCCCTGTGCTGTTTAGCCAACTGAAGAGCTCTAAGGGTCTTTCATGTCCAGCCTGAATGTACCAGCATCTAAAGACTGCAGAAAGGTCTAGAAAATCAAGGCTGTTGTAGAGTACACCATTATAAAAGTGGTAAAAACCTGCACTCACCAGCAGAGCTAAAAAGAAACATCCACTCTTTGAGGACGCTAGCAAAAAACGGACATGATGGTTCTAGGTGGGGTTATCTGGTGCTGACCAAGGTCCCTGCACCCATTTCTCCTGCAGTCGGCAGCGTAATACAACAGTCCAAGAATTTCTGTGGCACATAATTAACAAGGAGGATAAAAAGTAATTTACAGTGTTTTTTCCATGTGTTAAAGTCACTCCGTGGTGACAAGGGCACTTTAAAAAAGGTACCCATAGAACTGAAATAATCAAATGTCAAGGGGACTAGCGTGGTGAACAAAATAATGAAATTGCCACATGAAGCTACTTAGAGATAATTTCAAATCAAGGCAAAAAGAGGAGTCATAGAAGGTTGTCCGTCAATTAGCTTTCTTTACAAATCTTAGCTACAAAAAGAGTTGTGAATATTGAAGATATCCACAAGTCAAAGCTCAACGACATGATTGAATGGATGCTGAATAGAACAGTTGCCAAGTGCCAGTAAAAATACAGTCCCCACTATTACCATTGAATTAAAGTGGTTGTAAACCCTTACAAACCACTTTGACCTACATGTAAGCCTAGATTAAGGATTACCTGTAGGTCTAAGAAATATCTCCTAAACCTACACGGTTTAGGAGATATTTGCTGAAAGACAGGCACCGCTGTCTACGGAGCATGCGCCGTAGACAGCAGCGCGCAGGCGCACTGAGCATGCCGCTGTCAACAGCGATATGCAGCGAGTGGCGGCTCCCGTGCGCATGCGCGGGAGCGACGTTACCGCAGCTTCGTCGAATGACAGTGGCGGAGCAGCGAGACCCACCGAGAAGATGGATGCTCCAGACTACAGGGGACAGCGGTGACTTGGATGCACTATGCGATGCATAGTAGTCCATTATGCTTTACCTTTGCAGAGAATCAAAGAGATAGCAAACCCATCGGGGTTTACTTCTTCTTTAAGTCAGCAGTTCTGAGACTAAACACTATATAGTGGAGCTTCACACATTTAAAGTTTATTAACCATGTATATCAAAGACTAGTATTATAAGGACACAAGAGCTGGCATGAGGGGTAAAGCTAGGAAAAAGTGGAAAAACACAGAATATGGCCTGATGAGTCTTTTATTCTCTCACAAAGATCTGGAAGCGTTAATATTTGGAAAAAGCCAAACAACCCACACTGTTACCAACTTCCAAACATGGTACAGGATCCATAATATTATGAGCAGCCATGTAGGAGTCATTAGGTTGGATTTTCATTCTTCATGTATTTAGGAAGGATTATGAACCCTTGAGCAAATTTAAACGTGCCTTCAAGAAAAGTAGGTTGAAATCAAAAAAAACTTCCATGGCTTCCCCAGTCACTAGATATAAATATCAGACCTGCATGGGAAGTTCTGGGGAGGAGTCGGCTGTAGAGACCCACTTCATGAAGTGGTTTTGATTAATCAACTCAAGAGAACCAGTGGAAAGGTAATTTCAAGCAAACAAAATCACATTACGTGCGTGGTCAGAAGAAAACAAGTGTATCACAATAGGCATAAAAAGGAAAAGTCTGCATGCTATAAAAATAAAATAATCTAGCAACATTGCTATAACTATGCAGAACAGCCTCCATATACCTTACTTTCATATTTTTACCCCAGGACACAACTGCGCTAGGCTAACTCACCAATGCAACTCTGTAGTATGGGGTGTAGACTCTAAAAGGAGGCTGGGCAGCTTTCACTGCTCCATGGTGACCTGAGAAGTAGAAAAGGTTTGGAAGAGTGATGCCCAGCAAAAAAAAAAAAAAAAAAAAAAAAAAAAACACCCCAGGGAAGCAGGAAGCTTCATCCAGACATGGAACTAAACCATAGGCAGGTGTGAGGCAGAGCAGCAACTTGCTAACCAGAACTAATAGACATGATTTACACTAGCAGTCCAATGCAAAAAGGGAGGGAGCTTCCCTGATCTCAAAGTCAGAAATAGTAGCAAGGTGCTACAAGGGGTTACTCTTGGTAAATCTACAGATCTGGGGTTCTGGTGTGTAAAGGAGCCATGGAAGTATGTACCACCCACAGAATAAGCAGCTAGTTCCTTCTCTGACTGGAAATGGTATGAGTGCATGAACTTCATTTTCGCACTGTAAATTTCGCTCCAACTTGAAGATCATGGAAAAATATTTAGCCTTCTTTCTGACTAGCAATTTTAAACCTGTGTTTTGTTTTTTAAACATACTTCGCTCCACTGTGCAGTTCAATTTGCACAGTGTGGCTCGAACCCCGTCCTCTGGGGTCCCCCCAAGACGCTCGTGGCTCCACCGCACATCAGTAAACCCCCTAGGACAGTGATGGCGAACCTTGGCACCCCAGATGTTTTGGAACTACTTTTCCCATGATGCTCATGCACTCTGCAGTGTAGTTGAGCATCATGGGAAATGTAGTTCTAAAACATCTGGGGTGCCAAGGTTCACCATCACTGCCCTAGGAGCAGCGTTCTCCCAGGGGGATACATTGCGGGCATGCTCCCAAGTCTAGAATTTGCGTGCATATACACAAAATGCTGGACTCGGCCACGCTCCCCGAGTCATTGGATTTAATTGACAACAGTGGGAGCCAATGGCTGCACTGCTATAAATCCATCTAAAAAAGTGCAGAGAACCCTGGGCAGGGAGGTCCAGCGCGTCTCCGCCGAGGGAACGGGGGGGGGGGTTAGGGTTCTGCTCAGTGCCAGACTAATAGACTTCAGAGAAGGTCATATAAAGACCAAACAAACATTCGGTGCTTGGAGGTGGAGCAATTTTTTTTTTTGCTGACCTCCTATATGGAGGATTTATATTTCATAAAGAGTGATGTCACCCCGTGTCGGCCAATGAAGATGGCCAAAGAGTGGCTCCTGACAATAGCAGAGGTGAAAATGCTGGGGATGGCGTCGGACCTTTGAAGCGGAGGTAGGGATTGTAACTTTAGTTTTAAAATATAACCACCCACTAAATGGTAATCCTTCAGAGAAACACTGCAGAGCACATTTGCAGATGCAGCACACCCCATACACATTAGCGCCAAGACTTAAGCAGGTGGGAGATATTGCTGGGTGTTCTAAAGCTTGCAAAATCAAAGAGGCAGGCTTTCTCAGTTATTGGATAACAGGTTTCTAATGACCAAATGCCTGAGGCTGGGTTCACATATGTGCGAATTGGATGAAGTTTTCACCACATCCAATTCGCATGACATGCAAGTGTGACGAGTTCTCAGTGGAGCTGGTTCATGTCCAAGGTAGCCGTGGTGCAAATTCCAAAACGGTCCTGTGCGTTTTTGGGTCCAGTTCAGGTGCAAAATCAGGCAGAAATTCAGACATGGATCGTACCTGAAATGGTGAAAAGGAATGCACCAAACCCCAGGCTGGAAACCGCAGCCACACATGTGAAGCTGGCCTTACACTAACATTGCAGAACCAGTGTTTTTTCACATCGATCCCTGTGTCTCTGTGAAGCCTCCTTGAATCCTAGGCCCTTGCCATTTATATGTTCTCAATTTCGCACTCTTGGAGTTGACACCAAGTCCCAACTCCCTATTCTTAAAGTGGACCTTTCCCCACCTTTTACTAAAAATCACATTAGCACACAGCTTTAATGCCAATAGGAAATATTTAGGAAACAATTTTTTTAATTTTTTTACATAGACCTGGCCTCACAATTGCATAATGAAGAGTGCCTTCCGGGGAGTTAAAAAGCATCTTTTTTTTGTAGAGTTATACTTGCCTAGGTGGATGAAGCATCAGACCGATGCTGCATCTGTTCCACGCCTCATCTGAACTGAGAAACAAGCCACCGAACATCGCCAATCAGCATCTCTCCTGCTCCGCTCATTGGAGCGCTGAGCTGTGGAGGGGCAGCGATCAGCTGTCTCAGCGGCTCACCGAGAGCCTGAGACTGCCATCAGTCCAGGCCGCTGGTGGATCCAGACTTCCTAAGTCGGGATGACGCGCTGCCTGGATTGATTCCAGTGACGTCAGCGGAGAGCAGACTTCAGACCACTCTTCTGAAAACGGGTCACAGGAGTGCAAAACCAATTGCACTTCTGTGTACCATAGGAAAAGCCCAGCCAAATAAGCTCAGGCTGGACTTCTCCTTTAATCTAAACAATCTCACAAGATTGGTGCGGAAAGGCTTCCCCCTTATATATGATGTGCACCATCACATGTTCCAGGCAGATCTAGAGTTCCTGGCAGAGTTTCAGGGAGTAATGGAGATGGATTCATCTGGTCTTTTTGAAAATGGCCACCATGAGAAAAAATGGGGAGGGAAAGAAAAAGAAAGTATTCAAAAGAAAAAAAAAAAAAAATCTTGCAATTATTTATAAGTATGCATCTGTTTGTAGATTACCATTACTAAATATTTTTAATGGTGCCTTTACTGTAATTTTTAAGAGAGTGCAATTCCTCTTTATTGGACAAATTCATTGGCCTGCGCAGAATGATGTTGCTCCTGCGCTGTCATTCCGGTACACAGGAACAGTTAGCTGAGCTGCATATATAGAGCTCACTGCACTGTCCAAGGATTGCTGCGAGCAGGCAGGTGCATGTCTCCCTACAATAAAACTCCCTCCTGCTCACAATATATAACAGCAGAACTTTAGCTGCACTTTAACTCTCCTTAGGGGCTATGGCATTTGACAGGGTGCAAGGTTTAATATATAAAATTTTATATACTTAAAGTTTTGTACATACTTACCCATTTTCAGCCTGCTCCTGTCATGTGATACCCAGTGTCAGCTGGCGGTGGCTGTAGGGAAAAGGAAGGAACGCTCGACAAAGGCTGGAGCTGCAGCTAGCTGACATAGGGGAGACCACCTACATGATTGGATCGGAGAGGCCTAAAAACAGGCAAATATACACATATCTGTCTTACTCAGGTTACTCAGGTTAGTCAGCATAGGCGTTGGAAGGGAGGAGGGAGAATTTGTATGATTAGTTAGGTTTAGCCTAGAATTCTACTTCAAAACTTTAACAAAAGAGCTTTAGGATCCAAGGTGCTCCAATTGAATTTCTATCCCAGGGCTGGTTCACTTTGGAGAAGTTCAGTTATCTATGTAGTCTACTGCGGGTGTACAATATATTACAGGGCTATGTACATGCACTGTATATTCTAAAAAGGTTTTAACAGTGATTAATATCTGATATTTATTGAGAGTTCCTAACATTTCCCTTCAAAGCAACTGAACAATTATCGCCATAACTCCTTAAAGTGGAAGTCCATGCAAAAACTAAAATCCTTGCATCTATAGCCAACAAATTTCTAACACTAGCCTCTCTAGCCCTGAAAAGGAGAAATCAGTATGCATACCCTTTCTGCAGGCGATGCAACCCAATCTCCAGTGGCGGAAGTTCTGCTGAGTACACATCCGACAACGGCTGTGAAATGAATGGGAAGTGACGTCCCCCATAGAGTTAGTATGGGGCTTCCGTTGACAGACGTGTCCTCTGCACCCACCACCACAGCGAAGCCACGGCTGACAGTTCAGAGTGGGATCAGAGCTTCCACTACTGGAGATCGGGTTGGATCGCCTGTGGAAGGAAAAAAAAATAATAAAAATGTATACTGGTTAGTGTTAGAATGTTGGTGGCTAGAGATGCAGGGATATTAGTTTTTGCATAGACTTCCACTTTAGGCACCAACTCTCGGGTTTTGCAGTATATCCCATTTGACTGACTGTGTGCTGAGGTTTGTGGTTTTCGAAGAAAATGTGAATTACCGCAAACTCAGAATAGGTGCTGGCAACAGAGTTAACGCTGTGGTTACGCTGGGCAGGAATTGAGAGGTGGCACCCACCGCTTATAGCGGTTCCATTTAAAGTGGAAACGTTTTCCTTGTTCTTCTCAAACTTCCTTGGCTGTGGAGTTTTGAACACTCTGGTTGGGGTACGGATAGGAAGTCCAGGCTAAGGAATAAACAAGATTTGTATGGAATTAAAACAGTAAAATATATATAAAAAAAAATAAAAATAAACTCTGTAAACAGACATGCAACAGTGCATCTTATAGACAAATGGCAGCATTTAGGACTAAAGCATTAGTCAATGCATGCTCTATTTACCACCCATGATCTAATGTAAGTTTAATTTAGTGATGGTATGGTGCTATTCCTGCGACCATGGTGTGCAGTTCTTCCTAAGCCACATCACAGCCTTAACAGCCAGGGCTCTGCTGTCAGCTGTACTCGGGCCCCCCTTCTCTGAAGGGCATTTTCCACATTTTTGTAAAGAACCCACTAAGTAGCCGGTGCCTCGGACCCATAATGGATTTTCCAAACGATTGCATGAAGAATGCAAAGCAGTTGGGAAACAGAAGTATCCTGACAACCACACCACTGCAAGAGAAAAAAAAATAAAAAATCTAAACTCAAGAGCAAAAACTGATAGCATTTCAGCTTAGATGTGGTGGCCGCATTTGTTTTCAGCCACACTTTTCTCATTTTAAGATATGATATTTCTGCCAATAATGCACTCTCAGCACTGGATACAAAGTAGCCAAACAATCAAGCCAAAATGCACCTTGTTTTATCTGCCACTACATTTGATAATCCTCTGATTTTTGAGTACCTGGACTGCATTAAAGCCCAACTGAATGTTGTATTACATCAGTTAAATACATTACAGATGCAGCAAAACAAAAAAAGGTTTGCAAAAAAAAATTTTTTTTTTTTTTAAGAAAGCAGCCACAATCTGAATGGAAAAGCCTGTAAACTTGCCAGCGGCTGCAGGGGATGACTCTTGTTCTGTGTAGGAACACTAGACTCTTGGCAGAGATTCAAAACACCCCATGCTGTATCAGACTTATAACTCTGCAAATCAGCAAAGCTTATTCTCCCTGTTGGTTGGAAAGCTCTAGGTCAGACTTGGCAGCTGGACCTGTGCAGGAGAGACCACTGCTTTCATCAGAGAAAGTATCCTGCTCTACAGCATGCCAGTAGGTTTTTTGTTTTTTTTAATACAGTGACTGCTTTGTAAAGAGAATGAGCTCCAACACCCTTTGCTTTGATGCAGCTGTATAGTTAGCTGATCCAAAGGTGGGCTATAGTGTTGCAATACTATATGGGATATTCAGCACAATAAGAAACCAAGACCCACAAATTCCGTTCTTTAGACCAATGCCAGAACCCCAGTTGCCAGTAGAAGCACACGCACTTGACTGCTAATATTGAGCATTGCACGACATATCCAAATTGGATAGAACTTCAGACCCCCTATATAGTTTGTATGTGCAATGCAGAGACTACAATTAGAGGATCATCAAAAAGGTTAGTGCAGGTGCACTGGTGTGGTTTTTTTGTGTGGCCACAACGTTGTGCCCAACAGGTTTGTTTTCAGTTGTCTTTCGCAAAGGCATTGTAACTAGCAGATCTTGATTAGGCATAACAAGGCTTTTGAACTGAAAGGTATTAATATGGAATTCACAAGTCCATTAAAGCAAAGTATACATTTTCTTCCACTGTCCCCAACATATAGTCTGCTGATAAAAATTTTCACATATGCATTTTACCACTAAATTAGAATCAGACCTAAAAATTTGAACTGGGCCACAGCTGGGAAGGGATCACTTGAGCACTTCCAATGAGTAATTGCTGGGCCCGTCACTGCCACTCACCTTATTAACCTCCAAGGTTTCACACAGGCAGACTGAGTTTGTCAGTTTTTCAGGAGGACCTGATCGAACCCTCCATTATCCTCTATGGAGCGGTGGATGTAAATGGGCAAGTGTCTGTTTACACTCACCAACATCCAATCTGATCTAAGCTGCTAAAAACAGACGGATGGTTTACATCCGACAGCCCATAGAGGAGAGGCTGTGTCTGTATCCACTCTGCATATGCAAGGCAGACATGGACCAGCCATCTACCTGCTCAGTGTGGATCAGTGGACAGATTCTCCACTGAGCAGGGGGACTTCTGGCAGAGTCCACCCCATGTGGAAGGGGCTCAACATCCACAGTCTGACTAAGCAAGAAACAGTGGCAGGTAGGCTAAGCAAAGGGCTAATTGTATAAAAGCTGTTAATGTGAAATCAGATAATACATGGGTAAATATAACATTTTATGCACGCTTTTAGCATCAACTTCACGTTGCCTTGAACTAACCTTGCCACCACTAGGAGGTGGACGTGACACAGGAGAATGGCATAGTGTCCCACTGAATGCAGAGCGCAGGGTGCTATTGGTGGTATTGGAAACATATGTGCCATTAAGCTGAGGGAAAAGCAAGCAAAAAAGTTAGTATTAGGAAGAGGGATAGAAACAAAAAGCACATGCACGGCCTAGTTACATTCATGCTGGAGCAGACTAAAGTAGCATTCATAAAACAAAAATTGAACCACATTACAAAAACTATGGGGTTTTGTGAAAAGTAGTACATTGCATTAAAGGGAAAAAAAAAAAAAAAAACACGGATTTTGGTTGAAAGGCATGCGTGGAGATACTGAAGAGTTATCATGCAGGTAAAACATCCATCTTCTGGATAACACATGACAAAAGTGAACAAGGAAAGTCACTATATTACTGGGAGGGATATTCGTTTTCACAGTTGTTTAGGATGCATGCAGTTAAAGAAGCATTATCCTACAGCAGTCCCTCAATTACTATGAGAGGGTTCAATTCAGGAACCACAAAACTTATGCAGTGCAGTAAATCAACATAAATATTTGAACTGTAATAGAAGCAGATAAACTCTAAAAGACACCATTAATGCTCTAAATGTTTGATCAACCTCCTTTTCAATCAGCAGCAGCATTTAAATTCCTGAGGTCAGATGTGGTTGGCATTTCGAGAAAACTCAAGAATTGTTTGTGTCTACAGTGCATTTGTTTTCTCAATTGGGAAGGCTTAAGCCGCGTACACACGACCAGACTTTTCAACATCAAAAGTCTGACGGAATGATTCCGGCAGACTATTCGATCGTGTGTGGGCTGCAGCGGACTTTTGATTTGCAAAAGTCTGACAGACTTTAGAAATGGAACATGTTTCAAATTTTTCCGAAAAAACTCCGCCGGACCCAGTTCCTACCGAGAAATCCGCTTGTGTGTGTGCGCTAGTCTGACGGACAAAAACCAATGCGAGGGCAGCTATTTGCTACTGGCTATGAACTTCCTTATTCTAGTCCGGTAGTACGTCATCACATTCGAATCCGTCGGACTTTGGTGTGATTGTGCGTGGCAAAGTCCGTTCATTCGGAAAGTCCGTCAGAACTCTGTCAGAACTCCGTCGAAAGTCTGTTGGACCCAAGTCCGGTCGTGTGTACGCGGCATTAAAGGAAGTCTGTACTGAGAGAATTATGTAGGCTGCCACTGAAAAAACACTAGGTGCCTGGCTTACTATAACACTTTGAGACACTGACCCAATACAGTCAAGCAGATCAGGCATGTCAGAACTGAAAATCTACATAACTATGCAATGACAGTACTAAAGCCATTCGATCAGCATGACAACTGGGAATTGGTAGTTTCAGAAATATTGCAGCAATAGCAGCCTCCATAATTCTGCAGTACAGGTTTCATTTCAAGTGAAAACGGGGTTAAAATGCAAAAGGGAAAAGTCCTGGAATTCGCACATCTCCTCAAAACCCCGTAGGAAGGTGTATGACAGCCTCAGCCTGGGCTCCAACCAGGCCACGCTCCCAACACGTTTCACTCCACACATGTAGCTTAGTCATGGGGATGTCCCCATGATAGGAGCCTAGGCTGAGGTTGTCACACACTTTCCGAGGGGGTTTTGCAGAGCTGTGTGACTTCCAGGACTCGTGAATTCCGTCTTGCCTAGATCGACTTATGAAAGCAGAAAAATTGTCCAAAAACTTAGACTGATTTATGCATATTATGGTTTGACCCCCCCAGGGAACTTCATAGACAGTGGGTGTGTGTATTTTTTTTTTATAAATACACACACACCCCTTTTTTCTCCTACCTTCCCTTGTCTATGCCGCCCACCTCCGGAATGCAGCAAACTATGGTGCCTTAAAGTCTGCATAGGCGACGCTTTAAACACTTTTACAGGTTGCCAGTTTAGAGTTGCGCAGGAGGTGTGGTGCTAGAGTTATTGCTCTCGCGCTGACGTTCCCGACAATACCTCACGTGTGGTGCGATTACCGTTTACATATGCGTTCACAGTGTGTAAGCACAGTAGGATGGGGGTGATTTACAGTGGATGTAAACCCACTCATTTCTAAATTTCTTCCATAGTGCTGATCTATAAGGATATACATTGCTTCATTGCCTTCTGCATGTATCCTTACCAGTCATAGCTCCCTTTTAGCCATTTGGAGCCCAGCAATACTCCGGATTCTGTGGGCAGGTCTATTGTCCAGGGCTCAGTGGGTGGAGTCATGATGTCAGACTCCGTGCCCACCTCTACACTCCCCTTAGCCAGGCATCGATATTTCTTACACTGAACTTCTGCTGGTCTCTTGGATTGGGGGGTGGGTGAGGGTGAAGTGCACAGAATGCCACACACTTGTGTACGAGATAAGAAAATAACCCGTCACTCACAGCAAGAGGGAACAGACACCTATTTCCCTCTGCATGTTTTTATCCTACTGAAGATAAACAAGAGGATTGCCTTTTCATGGCAAGACTAGGCACAGATGAAATGCCATCCTCTGCTGTAACAGATACGTGTCTTAATTAGAACTTTTTTGGGAGGGGGGGGGGGGGTTTACGTCCACTTTAATTTATTTTGTAATTTTTTTTTTTATTTACACTTCTGCCACCCACAGAAGTGATAGAGTGGCCTGTAGGTGCAGGGATCATTCCGGTATAACCACTGAAACTGCGGAATGTCCATGTACATCTTCTCAGCGGGAAGTGCTTAAACAAACTGAGTAATATGGTAAATGGAAATATAAAATCAACACCAAGCCATACAGTTTTGTGATTTTGATTATTTCAAGCTGGTCATACTACAGCAAATGTTAGCAAACTGCAGAATATAAGCTCAACTCTTTGTAAGACACTACCCAAATCTAATCTGTCCATGCTCAGCTATTTTCAGTTTACCTCTCTACCCGGTACATTTAATGTGTTCTGGGATTTCCACCTGAACAATATTGCACACATTCTAATTCTACGATTTTTTTCCTTAAAGCGGTAGTAAACCCGCTAATGTTTTTTTTTTTTTACCACCTGCAAAGCAAAAGGCATAATGAGCTAGTATGCACCGCATACTAGCTCATTATGAAATACTTACCTTAGAACGAGGCCCGATCCACGCCGAGGGAGCTGACATGCTCCCTCTGCGTTTCTTCTGGGTATCGCGGCTCCGGCGCTGTGAGTGGCCGGAGCCGCGATATCGTCACTCCCGCGCATGCGCGCGGGAGATTTCATCCCGGCCGGTCAGCCACTGCCGGATTTTCAGCCGAGAATCCCCTTGTGCGCATGCGCCGCTGCAGTCAGCGGCGCATACCGAGGGGAATATCTCCAAAACCGTACAGGTTTAGGAGATTTTTTTTTTACCTACAGGTAAGCCTTATTATAGGCTTTTCTGTAGGTAAAAGTAAAAAAATTAAAAAGGAGTATACAACCACTTTAACCAATTCTAGGGATCTCATTCAGCACTCAACAGTTTAAACTTTGTCCTGGGCATAAACTATCTACAACATAGAACAGATATACAATAGTATCATCAAGGGCATAAGCAGTATTAATTTAATAAAGGTCATTTGGTTACTTGATTATACAACATACTACTGGAAAAGAGGAGCATAAAAAAAAATAAAAAAAAAATAACAAAAAAAAAAAATACTCTGATTATAGTTAGAGCTCACCTTGCGCACTTTATTATTAGGAGTAGTAGTAGTAGTAGAGCCAAGTACTCTTCGTTTATTAGGTGTTCTTGGAGCACTTCCAAAATGCATCTCCTCCTCTAACTGACGAGACTTCTTCATTAACTGCATTTAAAGATTGAGAGGGAAAAAAAAAAAAAAAAAAAAAGTTGTCATCTTAAAGAGGAGCTTCACCCCAAAAAAGGGAAGTTTCGCTTTATTTCCTCCCCCCCCCCCTATTCTATTAGATTTGGCACATTAAAATGTTTTTGGGAGTGGGTAGCTAATTTTGATAGGTACCCGCTCCCACTTCTGCTTGGATCCCCTCGCCTCTTTGCCTGCAGCCTTCCGGAAATTGTCACAGGTCCGTGGAGGCTGCAGAACCGTTCACACAAAGAGCAGCGTGGCTCACCATGCGCAGAGGAAGCCAGCAATGGAGCCACAAGGAGTCCCAGCCGGCTTACCACAATGAAGATGTCGGCACCGGGGACCCAAAGACCAGCAAAGAATTGGCCCAGGTGAGGAAAGCGCTGGATCCATGGACAGGTAAGTGTCATTTTATAAAAAGTCAGCAGCTACAGTATTTATAGCTGCCAACTTATTTTTTCCTCTCTAGGTTGAGCAAGATCTCCAAACAAAACCAAAACAGATTTTTCCATGTTCTTATAGTAAATGTACCAGGATAACAGTGCAGGAACATTATATTTGCAAGAAGAAAACAAATGGCAAGTGGGGAAAAAAAAAAAAAAAAAAAAAAAAAAAAAAAACACACAAATCTTACCCTCTCCTGTTTTTCCCTTTCTTTCTCTAGCTGAAGATGATTCCATTGCTCTGCTACATAGTGCATGAATTTCTTGCCATTTACAAAGAATTCCTGTTGCTGTTCCTCTTCCCACGCTTCAATACGAAATTTGAGTTCTTCTTCCAGCTGTAATGAAGACAATAAACAGCTTAGTTACTATAAAACATACCTATATCTAAATAAAAAAAAAAAAACGTTTCCTCTTGACAGGAAACACTGAAATTTCTCTTTTAGTTTAGAATTCTTGGTTGTACCAGATTTTGCACTCTCCGGTATTAGTAAATCAACCCCTCTGTGTTTGCACATCAGCGCATGTAGATGTGCAATGTCTATGCAATGCACTGATGTGCATTATCCGTTCACTATATAGAAAGTCTATGACCAGCAGGTTTGACTTAAAAATTACCCTGACCTAGAATAAGAAGCCAACAGTGCTGGCTCCTTGATGTGCCCATCAATTCTTGTGATCAGCAGGGGGTGACATCTCATTTCAGAATCAATACTGTCTTTATATACTAAAAGTTGGGGAAGCACTGTAGAATATTTTAACAATATAACCGTTTCCATATAAAGGTCCCCTTTAGTAAATACTCAATACCTTAAAAGATAATAGATAACCTCACAGAATTATAGCAATCATGTCAGAGAATAGGCTAAACACAATACAAGAGGCTTCTATAGATAGATAGCATACCTTTGGAAGCATTTTCTGCAGCTTTGCTCTCTGTTTTTCTTCTTTTAAAAGATTTCCTCCACGGTTATTATACCTGTTAGGGTCTGTTGCTTTTTTCTAAAGATGGTAAGGAAAAAGGCAAGCAGAGATTAAACATGGGCCAATGTTCGGATCTGTAAAGATACATTACTGATCCACATACAGTTTCATGAATTGAAGGGAACACCATCATAGCTATAAAGTTACTATTCCATTAGCACAGTAAATGTTATTTGCTCTTTACAAAGGGCTCTTGATTTACTTACATCAAGCTCCAAGAAAAGATGCCAGTTCTCTTCCCACTTATTGACCCCTTCAAACATCTCTTTATGCACTTCATAATGTTCCTTAAGGTGGTTGATTTCAGCATCATGCAGACTGAGCATGTCTTCACTGTAGTTCTCTGATAAGTGATGAATAGTTAGCTCCTCTAATATAATATACAGCAATAACAGTCTACAGTACATCAGTAAATCTACTTACCATCATAATAGGGAGCAAATGCTTGTCTTTGTTCATCACCATAAAAACATTTGTCCCAGTAGGATTTTATCTCTGAACGAATAACTTCAATTACATTTTTAATGTTCTGCAACTTCAGTTCTTGCAAACGGTCCAGTTCATCTTGCAACTTAAAATAAATATTGAGAACTGTGGTTAACACAGTTGTGGGATTTATTAACCACACATAGTATGGGCTGCTATCTGTAGCCTTTTACAGTCTGAGATTCAACTTTAGGAGAGGAAGATAAAATAGGTGACATCAGCACAGCCAGACAAGAACAAGAGAGGGAGGGAGAGAGAGGGTAAGTCTAGGGGTAACATCACTTCCCAGATGGTTTTGGCTGTTTCTTCTACCAAGCTTCCGCCACTGGAGACCAGACCGGCTGCAGAAAGGGTACGTATAGTGCTTATTGCTTCACAGGGTTAGATAGGATTAGTCTTAGAATGTGGCTGCAAGTAGATTTAGAGTTCGTTTTTGGTCAGTGTTCTGGCTCCCTACCTTGCATACAGTTCGCTCAAAAGGTAACTGGAACCAAACCCATGGTGCAGAGACCCCACATACCTGGGACGAGGCTAGTGCTTGCGGGACCCCATTCTGTCACTGGGAGCAAGGTGGCAGAGGCACACTGGACTGGCAGAGAGTGAATTGACCCACCGATATGCAACATACATCGGGGAAAGTATGTAGTAACACAGTACAACATTTTTACAGGAGGGACTCTGTATATTTATCTGCTGCACACAGTGTATGGCTCATCTCTAACCCGAAGTACTGCCATAATGTTGACTTTTCACATGAACGCGCCCCCGTCTGGTCCCGGGCATTGATGAGCATGCACAAAGCAAAAAGGTTCCCTCACATGCAGAGCAAGAAGAACCGCTCACATGTGGCTAGAGTGGTGAGGTGTTAAAACCTTTTGGGTTTTCTATTGCAGTTTGTGTCCCCACTAGGGAGATTTACCCTCTCCATTTCTCCTGATGATACCTGGACAGAAAGTGGTAGGAAATCCATAATTTTACAGCTGTCACCAGAACAGGAGGCTAGAAAATAATCTTCCAATTGTGACAGGTTTCCCAGAGGCAAAAAGGATAAAAAAAATAAATAAATTAAAAAAAAAACAGGAGGGAGGGGGGAGAAGAAAGAAAGAAGTCTAAATATAAAATGTTCAAATACCATAAGGTTCACTTGAAACCCAGGTCCAAAAATATAAAAAACACAATCTTACTGCTTGAATAGTTTTTCCTTTTGAACCAGTCATATGAGCAGCACAAGCATTCCGCTCGTCTTCTGGAATCCCAAGTCTATCCCAGAGTTCTACAATTTTAGACCGCAGCTCCTCACTCAGTGCTCTGTTTTGTCCAATTTGTTCTTCTAGCTGCAAGTTACAAAAACAATTAGTAAATCAGAAAAAGGTGCATCATTTCATTTCACCCAATTCTATGATCATTGTAACATGCTCAATCCCTTAAGTGGCAGCTACAAATAGCCAATTCTCATTTAAAACGGCATTTGCTGCTGGCTAACGCATTAGTAAAAGCTTTGAACACTAGGGAGTATCTCACCTGAAATAGAAGCTGGTGCAAAGCTTCTAAATTTTCCTTTGACAGGCAGAAAGCTTCTTCCTCTACACACACCACATCCCTCTCAAAGCTTGTATCGGGTAAGCGATCTAGTTCCTCCATGCATAGAATTATTTGTTTCTTTGTTTTAACAAACTCAGCTTCCCGGCGCTCCTATGGTGGCAGCAAAACAAAAAAAGGTGAGGTTAAGAATATACACCAGTGTATATGAGAGTGAGTAAAAATTTATTTTTTCACTTTTTCGTTCATTCGAATAATGATGCGATTACTAAACTGGCTGCATATTTCAAGGAAAGTTGCAAGGCACAATAATATCCCAGCAATTATTTAAAATAACTGCATTCCAGTTAGATGACTTTGCTGATATTTTTAGGCTGGATTCACACCTATGCAGTTTTAGTGCTTTTTGCACTACAGTCCATTTTACATGGTTTCCTATGGAACATGATCTGTAGGGCAAATCTGCAAAATGCAAAAAGAACAAAAATGCAAAGGTGTGAATCCAGCCTTAATGTCTCTTCGGCAGGAGGCTGTTACTTTGTGTCTGACGTCATCAATAAATTCCCTATTTCTTGCTTGGGCTATTGCCCTGTGGCACTTACTTCCATCATAATGAAGTGCTTTGAGAATTTTTTTCTCTGGCATTGTTAATAAATGTGTTTCAGTGGTGTTGGGTATCAATTAGCTCTCAGGGCGAATAATTCTAAATATGATGGCTTTAGCTTTACATTCTGCTTTGACCCACTTTGAGAGTAAAAAATAGTCTGAATGCTTGTCATTGATTTTAGTTTGGAGAGTATTAAAATTTCACCTGAACCATGGAACTTAATGATAAACTCAAATGTATTGGTTTAGGGTCCAACTCTTTGTAATTGGGTTTTGGATAGGCTTACCGATCAGCCTCGTATTGTAGAAATTGGAGAGTACTCTACCTGGACGTTGTCTTTTAGTGCAGGGTTGTTGCAAGAATGTGTGTTAAGGCCAGATGACACCACTGTTATTGAAATAAGGGATGTATCAGCAGGTGGTAGAGGTCTTGGTAGGCTGGTGTAAGGAAAATAATCTGGAGATGTAGACAGATTTTAGGAGCAGGGGAGTTGGTTATGTGACTTTTTTGATGCCGTGAAAGTAGAGAGTTTGCAGGAGTTTGGTCTTATGCAACAATGCTTAGGGAAATCATCATGGTCAGTACATGTATCCTATCTGGTGGATAGGGCATGCCAGCAGTTATTTTTGAAGAAGCTGAACAGGGATGGTTTTTCTCTTCAGCTTCTAGAAGGGAGACATGGAAAATGTGGTGTGACAAGTTTTGCACAGCATAGGATATAAAAGCCTAACAGAGGATAAAAATGGCACAAGAATATTAATACAGGTGTAGTTCTACCTAGTACTGAGGAAGTGGAGGAAAGTCCACAGTAGTGTGAGTGGCACTTCCCACTCGAGTAATATTTTGTTTAAACTGTCAGGCTCAGTTCACATATATGCGTATTGGATGCATTTTGAACTGCATCCGATTTTCATAAAATCGGAAACTGAATGGTTTTCAATGGAACCAGTTCACATATATCCAGGGCAGCCGTGGCCCCTTTTTAAAAAGAGTCCTGTGCATTTCAGGTGCGATTTCAAGTAAAAATACACACCTGAACTGGTGAAAAAAAACTGCAGACTCCTTTTATAAACTGTGGCCAGAAATATGTGAACTGAGCCTTCAAGAGTATTACTTCCCATCTGCCAGATATTAAAATATTTCCATCCTTAGAACACAAAGGCACAGCACAATAGAGCACTGCACTAACAGATTGTGTTCGCATGGTGAACCCTCAAACCCGCTTGAATTTATATATATTCTAGTGTGTACCAGGCTTTAAGGGGGTAGATTTTTCTATCGTGTATATATTTTGTAGGGCTAGGTTTGTTTTATATGTAATGCTAGAAGGGACTACATCTGTCATTATTTCATGATTTTCATTATACAATAATACACTTTTCTTCCTTTGATATATACATTTTGGAGAAGAGTAAAGCTGTTGCCCACAGCTCGTTTTTAATTTTTTTCGAACATGCATTATACAGCAAAAAAGTGACCGGTTGCTATGACCGCTAGTCACATTTCACCGTTTTCTTTATTTACAGTTTTTAGATGCAAGGACAATTTACAGCTACCTTTTCGGCACAAAGCGCAGCCAAATGTCTCCTGAACTGGTCCAGCTCATCCAGGCTCGGAACCGGAATGTCAATGAAGTATGGAGTCATGCACAGAATGTCACACAGTTCTTGATCACGCTGCTTTAATTGCTTCAGTTCTAGAATTCGTTCCTTTTTTTGCTTTAGCATAACTTCAACTCGTGTCCTCATGTCCTTTTCAAGCTGTAGGATAGTGCTTTCTTCATCTGCCTGAAGAAGAGGATACCAAACAATAAGCAAGCATTTAAAGAGATTAAATAATCGGCAAAGAGTTTTTTTATGCCTTAAAAAGGAGTTGTAAAGGCAGAAGTTTTTTTTTTTTATGTTAATGCATCATGATAAAAACCTTCCGTTTGCCCCAGCACACCCCAGTCTCTCTCCAGCGATGTCCACGACGCTCCTCCCGATTGGCTGAGACACAGCAGCTGTGCCATTAGCTCCTGCGGCTATCAACATAACTTAGCCAATAAGGGGTTAGAGGGGGCAGGGCTCCATGTCGGAATGGACACAGGGAGCCTCCACAGCAAGCAGCTGTGCAAAACCAACTGCACAGAGCAGGCAAGTAACGTGTTTATTCAGAGAAATATACATATACACATACATACACACATATATACACACACACACACACACACACTTTTTTAAACAAGACTTCACAAGAAAAAACAGGAAGTGAGGAAAATTCTCCAACAGCAAAACAGACCAACATTTTTCTTAAGCTTAATTTTTTTAAGGTTGGAGAAAGGCTAGAATCCCAGTTTGGAAGGAAGGGGGGCACTGACAGTAATAAAAAGCTAGGCTCATAAAACCATTGTTACTATGACAGCGAGGGGTAATCTTTATAACTGAGCCCTAAATACAAGTAAAAACCCAACAAGGATTCTAATCCCGTTCTATCCAAAACTTGGGGGGAAAAAATAAATAATTAAGTTGTATTATGTGTAAGAGCTACCAATATAGTTACAAGCATTAATGTAGAGGTACAGTAATTAAACTAGACACTTTTGCAAATCCCCTTTGCAGGCTATCCTTCCCATTAGTCAATAGAAAGCTGTAAACAGCGATTTTAGAAATCAGTAGATATTATCAACATTGTCTGGTCATTCTCTATCCAGGGGGTCAGCAACCTGTAGATACTCTGGAATGGCGGGTCAGCAAGCCCAGACTATCAAAACAGAGTGCAATGCAGAGGGACTACTTGTAATGTTGGAGCTGTAGTAGGAAACAAAAGCCACATAAGCCTACGCCTCCTCTGTAGCGCTGGCTCCTGTCCACCTGATTTAAACCCATGATTGCTGTGCAACGTACGCAATTGTGACACAGTAGTACAGCAATTAAGAAGTTTAAATCAGGTGTGAGGAGGCGACACTGGATCTTTGACTTCTCCCATGTTGTTCAGGTAGATCTTCACCTCTTGAAGGTTGCCTACCCCCTGCTCAGTGTAGTGTGTAGCAGAAACAATAGTGTGACTTTGGTTGGCACATTTAAACAAATGGATTATGTCTCATTCATAATAGCACTATTTACTCACTTCAAATGGAGGAAGGTGCAATTCATTGCAGAGCACAAACAGTTCTTTACGGCAGACATCAATGCTTTTTAGAAGACGTTCCCTCAAATTTTCTTCTTCCTCTATCATTCTTGTTAAAAGAATCTACAGGGCATAGTGAACACAGGTAAGCAAAGCGAAGAATACTCCTTAAAACCTAACTGTATACAAAAGATAAAGAACTGCAGCCTACAAAGAGTTCAGGCACTACATTTGAACAAAACATACAAAACGCATTAGTTCTGTTAGCTGAAATGCCCTGGAGAACTGCTGCTTTCCCATGTATTTTATTTTAGGATTGAAATAATTCAATACACCAAAAACTTAAGAAAATACAGCTCTGCCACCAAGCTGAAAAAACAATCCAACTTCAATAAATGCTATGGGAACGCTGCTTTTCTTTTTAGGACAATTGGTTCTATCTTTTCACATCCCCACTTGTTGTTTTTCCCCTGCATGAGGTAATCACACACTTTAAAAGCGGTTCTAAAGGCTGATTTTTTTTTTCTACCTTAATGCATTACATGATTACAGCACACACATACCAAAATTACATTTCTCTTGCAAGGCTAGTTAAGAACACCTGAACATAGTCAAAAAATACAGGGGGGAATTGTTCACACTATATAGTGCTAAGACCACTTACTGTGACAAAGTACCCCAAATTATTGAGTCCTACGCTATCCATAGAATGGAAGATCCTGCTTCTCTGAACCATGGGAGCATACACTCCTACAAAATGGGAGAATTTAAAGGACTCCTCGTATAGCACACCTAATTCGGGGTACTTTGTGGCAGCAAGTAGGCTTAGCACTATATGACTATATAGTGTGAACAAACCCCCGTATTTTTTGAATATGTTCAGGTGTTTTTAACTAGCCTTGCAGGAGAAATGTAATTTTTGTATGTATGTGTGCGCTGTAATCTTTCTTAGCCACACACATATTTTACCAATTTCTATTTAGGTTACAAACTTTGTCTAAGCTAGACTTGGCCTTCAGAGTCACACAAGGTCCGTCCCGGCATAACCATTCACTAGGAAGATCATTGTTTACTGCAGTTTCTCTACCCACATCTGTCTCAGCCCCTAATGCAACTGAGAACAGAGATCACGTCAGCCAGTATTAAAATAAAATATGTATAATCTCTGCTCTTAATTGCATAGCTGAGCTGGGAGTGAAGAAACAGCAGTACACAAAATATGTCTTACCTTTAATTTCTAGTTTAAACTGAATAGGTGAGGGCTCTCATATAGTTTAAAGTTACTCCTAGTACCTATATTAAAGTAGAAGTCCAGGCATAAGCTAACCAAGTGTAAACAAACTCCCACCCCCATTCCCACTACCCTGTAAAAGGAAAGACATCTAAACTTACCTATCTAAAGATGATCCGGTCTGGGCACATGATCGGGTCCCAGTGCCAGCTTCAGTGAAGGAGGAGGGAGAGCAGACAACAGACACCCCATAGATAGGGTTGCTACCTCATCCCTTTAAAACCGAACACATATGAATTACACAGGTTCTGTGGGTGATAATTAAACTCACTCTGTGCCTTATCTGCATTAAATTAGCCTCAGAACCCGTGTAATTCATACGTGTTCGGGTTTAAAGGGATGAGGTGGCAACCCTACCCATACCATGTATGGATGATGTCACCACTCTCTGCAGCCATTGTTGTTGCTCTCGTCTCCCCTGAAGACAGCCGCAGGGGAGATTATGTGACCAGAATAGAGCACCCATAGATTAGGTATACAGTGCCTTGCGAAAGTATTCGGCCCCCTTGAACTTTTCAACCTTTTGCCACATTTCAGGCTTCAAACATAAAGATATAACATTTTTATTTTTTGTGAAGAATCACCAACAAGTGGGACACAATTGTGAAGTGGAACGAAATCTATTCGATTTTTTAAACTTTTTTAACTAATAAAAAAATGAAAAGTTGGACGTGCAAAATTATTCGGCCCCCTTGCATTAATACTTTGTAGAGCCACCTTTTGCTGTGATTACAGCTGCAAGTCGCTTGGGGTATGTCTATCAGTTTTGCACATCGAGAGACTGAAATTCTTGCCCATTCTTCCTTGCAAAACAGCTCGAGCTCAGTGAGGTTGGATGGAGAGCGTTTGTGAACAGCAGTTTTCAGCTCTTTCCACAGATTCTCGATTGGATTCAGGTCTGGACTTTGACTTGGCCATTCTAACACCTGGATACGTTTATTTGTGAACCATTCCTTTGTAGATTTTGCTGTATGTTTGGGATCATTGTCTTGTTGGAAGATAAATCTCCGTCCCAGTTTCAGGTCTTTTGCAGACGCCAACATGTTTTCCTCCAGAATGGTCCTGTATTTGGCTGTATCCATCTTCCCCTCAATTTTAACCATCTTCCCTGTCCCTGCTGAAGAAAAGCAGGCCCAAACCATGATGCTGCCACCACCATGTTTGACAGTGGGGATGGTGTGTTGAGGGTGATGAGCTGTGTTGCTTTTACACCAAACATATCGTTTTGCATTGTGGGCAAAAAGTTCGATTTTGGTTTCATCTGACCAGAGCACCTTCTTCCGCATGTTTGGTGTGTCTCCCAGGTGGCTTGTGGCAAACTTTAGACGAGACTTTTTATGGATATCTTTGAGAAATAGCTTTCTTCTTGCCACTCTTCCATAAAGGCCAGATTTGTGCAGTGTACGACTGATTGTTGTCCTATGGACAGACTCTCCCACCTCAGCTGTAGTTCTCTGCCGTTCATCCAGAGTGATCATGGGCCTCTTGGCTGCATCTCTGATCAGTCTTCTTCTTGTCTGAGCTGAAAGTTTAGAGGGACGGCCAGGTCTTGGTAGATTTGCAGTGGTCTGATACTCCTTCCATTTCAAAATGATCGCTTGCACAGTGCTCCTTGGGATGTTTAAAGCTTGGGAAATCTTTTTGTTTCCAAATCCGGCTTTAAACTTCTCCACAACAGTATTACGGACCTGCCTGGTGTATTCCTTGGTCTTCATGATGCTCTCTGCGCTTTCAACAGAACCCTGAGACTATCACAGAGCAGGTGCATTTATACAGAGACTTGATTACACACAGGTGGATTCTATTTATCACCATCAGTCATTTAGGACAACATTGGATCAGAGATCCTCGCTGAACTTCTGAAGTGAGTTTGCTGCACTGAAAGTAAAGGGGCCGAATAATTTTGCACGCACCACTTTTCAGTTTATTTGCTAAAAAAGTTTCAAATATCCAATAGATTTCGTTCCACTTCACAATTGTGTCCCACTTGTTGATGATTCTTTACAAAAAATTAAAATGTTATATCTTTATGTTTGAAGCCTGAAATGTGGCAAAAGGTTGAAAAGTTCAAGGGGGCCGAATACTTTCGCAAGGCACAGTACACATCTTCCCATTAAGATAGTTTAAGATAGGGGGTGGGTGAAGGTTTAAGCTTAGCTTTTGAACTGACTTCTACTTTTAACACCTGCATTCAACAATCCCAGAATGAATTTGTGAAAACGTATGGTGTAATGGTTGTTTATTGCTTTGAAAATACCTCCTGAATCTGAAGCTCTTACAATTAGCAACCGAGATTACTCAATGCCATTGTGCAAAATGACCAACAGACTTACATTTACATGTCTCTTTACAGCATCAGTCCTCTGTAGCCGTTGGTCTTCTGGTATTCCAATTTCCTCCCATATATCCCGAAGACGGGTCAGTGCGGTGTTCAAGCATGCTACAGACTCTGCAGCAATTGCCTCACTAAATACGAGAGAAAGGGAAATAAGCATTTGTGTAGTTGAAATGTAAAATAAAATGCCATTCGCAAACCTGTATAAAAATTCATATCCTTATGTGGTAGTGCAGTGTTAATTTCAACAAATTTCAAATTTTGTTTTAGTCATAGTCTTGACTAAAATGCCATTTTAGTGGCATTTTAGTACTGTAATCTCAATTGTTTAAGTTTTAGTTGCATTTTTATATCAGAAATTTTTTTTTTGTTAAATAAATCTTATACACAGACATTCAGGTTACAGGCAGCTCATGTAGAAAATATACAAGAAGTTTTACGTTTTAGTACATAACATATGCCCCCAAACCTGTGCATTATACTGTCGAATATATCTCCAGTAGCAAAGGAGAAGTAGAGTAAAAAACAAAAATCAGAACAGAACAATTAACCTAAGTGAGCAACACAAATGGTGTGCACCTTCCTCCCGGTCAAACAGAACAGATAGATATTCTAAGTCACTATTGACCACTGCAGGCCTCTAGACCATACAGCGACATTACCCCCTACTCTCCGCTATGCCACCAACAACCTGTCAAGGACAAGTTGCAGAGGAGAAACCCCAGGGGATTCCAGACACTCGCAAAGATAAAAATTGTATTTGAATATTAAAAACAAAAAGGTCATACTCACAAACAAGCGCTTAAAAAGGCTTTTGCTGAGGCTCTGATGAAGAGGGTATTCCCTCGTAACATGCAAGCCATTTTTCTACGTCATCTGGTTCCTCCTCACATCCGGTCCAGGTGTCTAGAAGACACGTCTCCGAGTCCTTGGAGTAATGTTAAGCCTTTTTAAGCGCTTGTTTGAGTATGGCCTTTGTTTTTACTATTTCAATAAAAATGTGATCTTTGGTAAAGTACAAGGTTGGTGCGCTGTTTTTCTATATGTTTCAGCTTCAAGGACATCCATTGTTCTGAGGAGGGCAGCAAGACCTTTGACTTTCCACACTTTACCCAAAGGGTTGGCTACACCACCAACACATGGACCAAGGGCCTGAGTGCAGGAGATTGTTTTATGTGGTACTCCAGACACTCTCTCCATAATCTGGGGACCGTGATCAGTACTTTCCTGTGCTGCTGAAGTGTTCTTTGCCTTAAGAACCATCTTATTAACCTCTAGGATCCATTGGTGTGATGTGGGGGCTTGAGGAGAAATCCAATATCTTGCAGTCAGTTTCCAGGCCAAGTACAACAGCCTCTTTATTGCTATGTATGTAGCAGGAGGGTACAAGTCTCCCTCTAAACCCCCAATCACTCCCTAATTAGAGACACCCCCCCTACTATTCTGCATAATAAAATATCACAGAATGGTAGCAAAAGGTTTTTTTTTGTTTTTAAATCAAAGCTAAATGATTAATAAAGGTTTGCTGTATTGAAATGTTGTAGGGTGCTCCTTTAAGGAATACAGGATTCAGTTGTTACAAATGGATTATACTGCCGCTGACAGGAGGAAGGGGACACTGGCAAACAAATGAAGCCATTGGCTCTCCAGACATAACCCGTCCCCACTCCAAAGAGGATTTATTTTATGGAGAAGCAGTATTAGGAATAGAGCACAAAGTGTCCAGACGACACAAATATGCGTCCATAAACTAGCTCCAAGTAATGATTTGACGTCCAAAAGCAATCAAACTGAGGGGTGGGAAATAGTAACAAAAAAAACAAAACAAAAAAAAAAAACACACACAAACGAATAAAAATGAGGGAGTCCTGAAGGAACTTACCCCCAAAGTGGCATCAGATGAGGCCTGAACATGCACCTGGTAAATCTCAGAAAACGTAAACAAAAAGGATGTGGATCTGTGTCAATTGACTGGCTGTAAACAATTCCCCCCCCACCCCCGTAAATAAACATGCCTATACTTACCTGCTCTGTACAATAGTTTTGCGCAGAGCAGCCCGATCCTCTTCTGGGATCCCCCCTGGCAGCACACCAGGTTGCTCTTCATTGGGATCCCCCTTGGAAAGCCAATTTCCATGAAGCACCTGTGTGGGCTCACTCCCAAGTCCTGCTTCTGCGTCCATTGACATTGATAGCAGCAGACTCCCATTGCTGTCCCGCTGTCTGTCCAATGGAGCTGCTCTAGTGCACATTGTTGAATCGGATGGGTGAAAAACCTATTCCTACAGATCACAGGAGTGTAATTCGTTTTGCACTCCTGTGACCCGTTTTCATTGGAGAGTGGTCTAAAGTCCGCCCTCCGCTGAAATCAGTCCAGGCATCACCTCATCCTGACTTGGGAAGTCTGGATATGTAATCTGCCTGGATTGATGGCAGTCTCAGCCTCTCGGTCGCTGAGATGGCCGCTCCCTTCCCCTCCACAGCTCAGCACCCCAATGAGTGTGGAGGAGCAGAGCAGGAGAGATGCTGACTGACAGTCAGCCGCTCTGAGCTCGGGGAGGGGAGAGAACCGAGCCATCGGCGATGTTCGGTGGCTCAGTTCTCAGTGCAGAGACGTTGGGGAACAGATGCAGCATCGGGCTAATGCTGCATCCACCTAGATATGAAGTATGAATATGGGAAAAACTGGATTCCCATACTTCCCTTTTAAGGCTTTCCAACTACTTGAAACGTTTAATTAAAATAAGATAACAAACATGCTATACTTACCTGCTCTGTGCAATGCTTTTGCATAGAGCAGCCCTGATTCTCTTCTGGGTTCCCTGGCCAGCCCCCCCGGATCCTCCCCTTCAGCAAGTGCCCCAAGGAAGTGCTCCCGAGCCCCCCATCTGCAGCTATTGACAATGAGTGGGTGGCTAGGCCCTGCTGTCCCATTACAGCAAATACATCCCCCTGCTATCAATCTGCCCAATGAGGAGGGAGACAGCAGCGAGCCCCTGCTCTTGTGTGCATCACTGGATTGAATTGGGCTCATCCTGCAGCACAGGTTTTTTTTTTACCTTAATGCATAGAATGCTTTAAGATAAAAGTGGTTCTAAAGCCTTAAGGTTTTTAAGGCCATAAGCTTTGGTAATGATGTGTCTGAGCCATTGAGAAATGGTGGAGTGAGAAGCTGAATGGTAGAGTGATGGTGTTGCGCTGCCAAGTGCCAATGTAAAGAAATCAAAATAAAAAAAATTAATTGCTGTGTGCTTCTAAAATGTCATAATCATACAAATAAAGGATGAAATTGAAAAATAATAATAGAATAGATACAGAAGCTGGTAACCAATACTATAATAAAAGGTAAATAAGCATGTGCAAAGTGACCACAATATTGTGAGTAAAAACCAGATTGCCCTTTATGGGGACCACCAAGGATGACAAAGTCAAATTTTTTCAAATTGAAGCAGTGGCTGAGAAGTAAGCCCGTGCAGCATTAAATGAAACAAACATGTCATACTTACCTTATGGTATTGCACACCGAACCTCCTCTTTTGGAGTCCCCGCTAGAGCTATCTGCTCCTCTTCTGTGTGTGTGCCCCCCCATAGAAAACGCTTGCTTTGGGGGCAGATGCTGGTTTTTGCGGCACCACACAGATTCCCAAATTCGATATCTGTGCAGAAACCCACACAGATGTCTCTGAAATCACGCTCGAAGTCGGGATTGACATGCGGGAATGAAATTATGTGAGTTCAGTTGAAGGCGCACAATTTCATTCCGGCAGTCAGTGTGAACCTAGGATGAATCAGTTTGGTTCCCATCTCTAGAATTTGTCCAGCTCAGATATAAACCATTGGCATCAACCTTGCCTAAAACATTAAAGCCACAACCCAGCTAAGCTGCAGGAACCATCCATGTCTTCGTGATCACTGTACCCTAACAGAATTACTGGTTACTAGACCCAGCCTGGGCATCGTTTCTCACCCTTTGCTCAAGCCAATATTACAACTTTACCCATCCTCATTGTTCTCTCAAATACCAAAATTTCAGTGGGCGGTAGGGTCTCCGGCATGTAATAACTGAATGACAGGGGTGTAATCAGTCTTGTCTATATTCCCATTGCACATGTCCCTGAATTACAGGCTCCTCTGTAGCAGGTGCTATAGCGATTACCAACTGGACACTGGATATATCATAGATCAATAACCACATTTACCAATTGCTGGCACACGATGGATCTTCAATTGCAGAAAGATCACGTCACAAAGGAATAAATACAACGTTTCGGGGCCATGCAGGACTCCGTCAGGCCTGTGATATCATGCCTTCATCTCATGCCTGACAAAGGGGTCCTGCGCGGCTCTGAAACGTTGTACTTATTCCTTTGTGACGTGATCTTTCTGCAATAAAGTTTTGGACTGCAATTGAAGAGCCATGGTGTAATGTCGAATAGGTTTATTGATCAGGGGTGTAATCAAGTCCCCATGTACAGCCTGAAATCGCTTGCATTTTGAATACTTGGATGCTCATAAGCATTACAAAAGTGAAAGTTTTTTTACCCAAGGACCGTTCTTCCTGGGACACATTGCTGCATGTGGTGCATAGTCAAAATCAACATTACTGTATTATTTCAGATAAAATTTGAAAATTAAAACACAAACAGAACATTACAAAAATAGAGTTTAGACGGCACCCTTTGCCCAATCTCTCTTTCATATTGTAAGCTTCAGTTATAGTGTGACTGCACCACGCTGGAATTCAAATGAACAAGCAGACGCTGCCCCACCCTCAGACTACTTACAAGGATAGCTTGATGTTGAGAAGATGAGATCACTGGGCTGTTTGGAAGAAAGCGCTTTTCTACATCTACACTGGCTTTTTATATTTTGTACTATTCCACAACAGTAAACTACACTGAAAACCCCAAAAGCACTACTACAATAGCATTACTAAACCTCATAGCAACTGAACAAAAGCGCTCAAACATGAGCGCACTCTTCTCTTGTGCTGTATTAGTGTCGTAGACAGAACTAGAAATGATGGATCCGTGTCTCCCGATTATGCCCAGTATCAAAGCAAAAGAACATCACTAGGTGATTATTTTACAAGTTCATAATCCAAGAACTGCTTCCATATCAAATTAAAAAAAAATGTATACACATTTAAAAAATTAAACCCAGAAAATCAAGTTCATTTGGTTATAATTTAAGATAAAAATCCAATGTTAACACTTTTTAAACCCAGTGTAATACATATGGTTTGCAACGTTAGCAAAGCAAACCAGCACTAAAGCAGGATGAAGCATTCCACAATACAGTAAAACTTTGGTTTGAGAGTGTCAAGCTATTTTTTTAATAAATTGTGACTTGTTATACAAGTGATGTCTTGATAAGTAGTGTATAAGTAGCGGGTTTTCCCCACATCCAAGTCGCATAGCAGGAGAATGTGACCGGCTCTCTATAGAGCTGGTTCACATATCTGCAGCAGGTCCGGTTTTGCAGGAAAAACGTGTTCCTTTTTGGTCTGAATTCAGCCCAACATTCAGGCTGAAATCGGACCAGAGACAGTGCACCGGGACACACAGGACCCTGCTGTGCGATGGATGCGGCTCATACGTGACCCAAGTCTTATACTCCGGAGTGTCTGCTGGATTTTGCTTCTAATCTCCTTGCAGAGTCTTCCATTTGTGGATGGACATTTTAAGGTTACACAACCTGGTCAAATTGCTCTTATTTTATATGGACTATAGACTGAAGGACCTATGAATAAATGGTTGTGGAAGAAATCATTTTAGTTTCCATTATTTCCTATGTGGAAATTGACTTTGATGTACAAGTGCTTTAGATTACAAGCATGCTTCTGGAACAAATGATGGTCACAATCCAAGGTTTGTACTGTACCTGGTGACCCACTATTGCCTCACTTTGTATTGTGTGCTAAAATGACGGACCAGGATTACCTGTCAGTACATGACATGCCGCAACAAAGTGACCCAACCAGAAGCCTTCTCAGTCAGCACACTTAGTCACATTTCACACAAAGATTTGAGAGAAGTGTCAGCCTAACAGAATATTTTGAATTGGTGACCCAAAAGGGAAGATGCTTTACCCTTGGTTTGCATCCACAGAAGGCACCATCCCCAATATAGTGCAGTGGGACCTCAAAAGCAGACCCCGGGTTGTACAACTGTCTGATGAAGAAACGTGATTATTGAAGTAACAGAAATCTCAAGAACTGACTTATTGCTGACCTGGTCCAAGTATGCCTATCAGTAAAGTCAGCGTAAAGCTTGCCATACACTGATAGAAATTGGACTGGACCAGCAGACTGGCTGCATTTCAGTGTGTGGGCTCCCTTCCTGACAAAACTTGATTAAAACAATAAACACGTTAAAATATTTTCCCCATCGATCAGCAGCTGCAGCCAAGCAGCTATAGTGGGTGATCAATGTACTTGGACAGTAGCAGGTGTCATCAGAATACAGTGTCCTTGTAGAGGGGATTCCCTGCATCAATCTAGCTTGTTTGGATGAAAGAATCTGTCTGCTGGCAGAAAAAAAAAAAAAAATAAATAAGAAAAGAAAAGAATATCCTGACAATGTATGGCCAGCCAAAAACCTGAAGCCATTATCTGTATACTTGTCCTGATTGGCAACTCAGATTATCAATCCAAGAGGGTTAGCATGACAGCCCGGCAAATATCCACAGATCAAGTCGGCTTCCATGTTTAACTCACAGACGGGTCTCTAAGACCCGGTTCACACTGAGGCAGCACGACTTGCAGCACGACTGCCTCAGGCGACCGGTATCAGACTTTAGCGGCGGCTTGCAAAATGACTTCTGTATAGAAGTCAATGCAAATCGCCCCAAAAGTCATACAGGAGCCTTTTTCTAAGTCGGAGCGACTTGAGTCGCTACAATTAGAACGGTTTCATTGCACAGAATGGGACGCCACTTGTCAGGTGGCTAAGTCGCCTGATGAGTTTCCCGTGTGAACTGGGTCTAAGGCTACAGGCACACCAGTGAACAAAGCTACAAATACTGTAGCTACTGACTTTTAACAATAGGACACTTAGCTGTCCCAGGATCCAAGCTATCCTCACCAGGATTCAGTCCCCGGCATACCAACTATGGGCAGCTGGCTGATCACTGCGCAAGCTGCAGCTTTCTGGGACCTGTGAGGGGTCCTAGAGGACTGCAGGGGAAAGAGGGGGGACCGAGCTTCTGCTCAGACCACCACAGTGATCCGACCGAATGTGGGGGAGCGGGTACCTTAGGGTTGCCACCTCATCCCTTTAAACCTGAACACATAAAATACACGGGTTCTGAGGCCAATTTAATGCAGATAAGGTATTAAATTCGTTTAATTACCAGCTTAATCAGCCACATAATTGATGTGTTTGGTTTTAAAGGGATGAGAAGGCAACTCTGGGGTAGCTGTCAAAACCAGCTACCTGTGCTCCCACTTAGGATAACGTTTTTCCGCTTTAGGCTGGGTTCACACTGCTGCGAATCTACTGCGGGTTCCTGCATCGCATGCCTCCCGGCGGCAGTTCACACTGTCCTATGCGAACTGCTGGGAGTGTCAGTGAAAAAGTTAATGACACCCCCAAATCAGTTCGCATATCGCAGTCTGATCTGCAAACTCGGACAGGAATCGGATCGCATGGTGTGAACACCCATGCGATCCGATTCTGCTGCAGATCAAAAAAAGGGTCCTCTGCGAGTTTGGGCTGTATGCGAATTCAGCCATACTATCTGTATGTCTGAAATGGCATTGCACAGAGATCGCATGTGATTTGCAGTGCGGTGCGAATCACATCCGATCTCGTACACCGCAGTAGTGTGAACCCAGCCTTAAAGTGGGAGTCCGCCGGGACTCCGCGTTTTTTTTTTTTTTTTTTTTTTTTTAAAGCCAGCAGCTACAAATACTGCAGCTGCTGACTTTTAAAATAGTGACACTTACCCGCCCAGCGCGCCCGCGATGTCGGCACCCGAAGCCGATCTCTAGATCGTCTGTAAGGTCCTGCCGCCGCCATCTTGGGTATGGGAATCAGGAAATGGAGCCTTTCGGCTTCATTTCCCGGTTCCCTACTGCGCATGCGCGAATCGCGCTGCGCAATAAGGACGGTCCCCGCTGCCTCTGGGATCTGTGTGTTTCCCAGCAGGCAGCGGGGCACTTGCGGAAAGGGGCGGGCACTTGCGGAAAGGGGCGTAATCTACGCCCCTTTCCGCAGAGAGCTATCCCGGAAGTGGGTGCAGAATACCTGTACTGTACAGGTATCTGCACCCCCCCTCCCCCCTGAAAGGTGCCAATTGTGGCGCCGGAGGGGGGGAGGGTTCCGATGAGCGGAGGTCCACTTTAGGGTGGACCTCCGCTTTATGGCCCTTCTACAGGTAAAAAATCATAGTTTTTTTGCTAGAAAATTACTTAGAACCCCCAAACATATTTTTTTAGCAGACACCCTAGGGAATAAAATGGCGGTCATTGTAACCTTTTATCACGCACGGTATTTGCGTAATAAGTTTTCAAACACCTTTTTTGGGGGAAAAAAAAAATATATTGTTTCATGAATTGAAAGAAAAACAAAACAGTAAAGTTAGCCTATTTTTTTGTACAATGTGAAAGATGTTATGCCGAGTAAATAGATACCTAACATGTCACGCTTTGAAATTGCGCACACTCATGGAATGGTGCCAAACTTCAGTACCTAAAAACTCTCCATAGGCGACACTTTGAAAGTTTTTACAGGTTACCAGTTTAGAGTTAGTGGAGGTCTAGTGCTAAAATTGTTGCTCACACTAACATGAGGTGATACCTCACGTGTGTGCTTTGGACGGCGTTTACATATGTGGGTGGGACTTGTGTGTGCGTTCGCTTCTGAGCGCAAACTACCGGGGACAAGGGCGTTTTAAAAAAAAAAAAAAACATTTTAACATTTATTAATTTTTTTTTTTTTTATGTTTTTTGATCACTTTTATTGCTATTACAAGGAATGTAAACATCCCTTGTAATAGGAATCTATCACGAAAGGTCCTCTATATGGAGAGATGGGGGGGGGGGGGGGGGGGGAGGGTGTCCAATAAGACCCCACATGTCTCCTCCAGGCTGGAAAGCATGAGATCGAGAGAAAAAAAAAAAAAAAAAAAGAAGGAAGAAGTTCACCGATCTCATACTGACAGCCACGATTGCAGCTTTCTTTACATCTGGGAACCCGGGCGTGATGTTATGACGGTCATAGAGAGGACTGATGACCATCTGGTCACTGTAAATCTCCATCGTCGTCATCCAGCGCCCACTGATTCTTTCTACGGGCCCCCAATGGCACAGGAGAGCCCGGAGAAGCACCGGATGGTGGTAGGACGTCCCCTCCCGCCACCTATAAGAACGATCAAGTGGCAGAACTGCTGCTATGATCATTCTTGAGCACAGAATTGCTGGCTGAAAAGGTAGCGGGGATATCTGAATGATGCCTGTAGCTGCACAAAGTCAAGGACATCATTTGACTATGTGCGGTAAGAAAGTGGTTAATGACAGGTTTCCCATTTGCTGCTCTCTGCACAGCCAGCGATTACCTGCGGTGATCACTGCTGGAAGCACACAATGTAAATGGGGGCCGCACCTTTCCACTGAAAGCCGAAGCGTGACCTGCAATTAGCACCGGCCTTAATCACAGCTGTGAATGTAATCTAGCAGATTTGATATTCAGATACGACTACTAGTTCCAAATTAGTGAAGAAGCATAGGACTGATGTGAATGTACAATGTATAGGTAAAGCGCTGCGTAAATCGATGGCACTATACAAGAAGCTGAAATAAATAAAAATAAGCTGTCAAAGTAAAATTCATTATTATTGCTAGTAGCCAGTAAATAAGCACACATTATTTCTGTCTGGACTTCCAACAGCAATACAGTCCTACAAATGCACAATATCTTTGGCTTGAGGAGATCATTTACTTATTACCAACATGCCATTCATTTCTGCAGTGCAGCAGCAAATAGCTGTGAAATAAATGTGTGTTAATAGATAACCAAAAACCAGCATTCCTCCCCGTGTACAGCCCAGCACAATGCACACACCTGACCGGGGGACGCTCACAGAATGACAATTCCTCATTACAGGTCTATATACAAAGGATACATTATAACAGACAGCAAAAGCAAACATCTTTGAGTAATAAGACCTCATGCACATCAAACCCTGATGTTTTCAGGCACCGGGTAGGCACAGGTGAAGCATCCAGCTGTCTTAATCTATGACAGGCTAGAATAGTACATGGAGTATTTAGTGACTGGACGTTGTACTGAGTGGCACTCATATGATCAGATATGTATGCCAGGAATGTAGGAAATTCTGTGCTTCAAGAATGCTTCCCTGAACATCAGTGCCACTCAGTATAGCATTCAGCATCCTTGGCCTACCACTACCACCTACCGCTGGGTCCTTGTGCCACATTCCCCACCTCCTCCAGTCATATAACCCATAGGGGGTTATTTACGAAAGGCAAATCCACTTTGCACTGCAAGTGCACTTGGAAGTGCAGTCGCTCTAAATCTAAGTGGTAGATCTGAAATGAGGGGAAGCTCTGCTGATTTTATCATTCAATCATGTGCAAGCGAAAATGCTGTTTTGTGCAAAGTGGATTTTCCTTTAGTAAATAACCCCCATAGTATTCTCTCTCAGAATGCAAGGTCATTCATGATAGGGGAAGGAAGATCCTGTCATTCATTGGCCTGTTCTTTTAAAATGTCCATTTTTATCTGCTTGGGCTGTTCTCTGAGTTGCTGCTCTGCACAGCCCCCCCTCCCCTGTTTTAGAACTACATAACAGTCCACAGAGATAGCAAGTCACAAAGCTGTCTGATAACAGTCCATTAGTAGGGAGTATGGGAAGTTGGCAATCCACAAAAGGGTTTGGGTGAATGAATTACCTTTTTTTTGTCAAACATGATATAAAAACACTTTATATGGTATATTTACCAGACCAAAATGGAGCAAATAAGAGAAATGGATTAGAGTTTAAAGTGGGAGTAAACTCCCCCATGCATAATTTGTAGCTATAGGTAGGTGTCATTATAGGCATACCTATAGGTCCTGGTAATATCTGATAAATGTGCCGTTTAGGCGATATTTACTATACATGCTGCCGTCCACATCACCAGCACATGTACACTGAAAGAACCCCACCCTGTCATTCCTTCAGAGTCCTGTGCCGTTTACAGCGGGTCACGCCCGCATTAGTGATGTCAGTGCACCTCCGTCCGCTCACACAGCCGGAGTCCGGGAACCTGGAAGGAAGACTGGGGGAAGATGGAAGCCTCATCAGAGGTGACAACAGCTCACCACTGGAAGGGCTTTGTTCTAAGGCAAGTTTCACATAATGTGCAAGCAAGCATACTAGCACATTATGGCTTTACCATGCAGGTTTCATAAAAAACAAAACACACAGTGGTTTACTATTGCTTTAAATAGACTTTAGGATAAAAACTAAAAAAAAAACTAAAAAATAAATGCCCAGCATTTAGTATGACTTAACCCTTGCAGTGTCAGAAGATCAGCAATGTAGAGAACATTTCTACACTATGCAGCAGCCAGCCATGGGTCACACTTCATTACAGGTGAGTTATGTCTCTGGTGCTGCATAATAACAAACATCAATCAACTAAACTTCAGCTTATTGCCCCCTTCACACTGGGAGTTTAGCCCCCCCCCCCCCCCCCCCCCATGCATGAAGCTCTGGTGTTTTGGTACAAGTGGAGAGCACAAGTGCACCATCCAACCCCACTGCTGGCAGCCTGTCAAACCCTATGAGAGGCTGACAGCTGCTGGAGGGGGCTGGACGATGCACCTAGTAGTACATACATTTAGGGCCATATGCATCCAGGGATAAATGCCTACAACGCAGACTTCTTGTGTTCCAGGCATTCATCGCTGGGCACATACTGCCCCAAACACAAATACCGGTACTTCTAGATGCCCTGGCAGCCTCTCAGAGTCTGACAGGCTGCCGACAGCAGGGCTGGACAATACACCTTGTGCCCCCCCCCCCCCCCCTCCCCCACAATGAAACACCTAGTGTGCATGAGGCCTATGGCTGGATTCACACCTATGCATTTTTTGTGCTTTTTGCAGATTTGCACTACAGAACGTGTTCCATAGGAAACCATGTTGAATGGACTGTAGTGCAAATCTGAAAAAAAGCACTAAAACTGCATAGGTGTGAATCCAGCCTTCGCTCCCATTCACACTGGTGCAATTTTTTGTGCCTGGTATTGCACTGCGATGGACGATGAGGGGAGATGACATTATTATCTACAGCGCTCATTCATCAACACAACAATGTCGTTTTTTTAAAGGTGTGTGTGCGCTTCTTGTTACAGAGTAGATTTCTTAGCTCCATATACTTCATTGAGGGTGCATGAAAAACACCACATGTATGTTTTTGCAGGTGCCTTTTTTTTTTGCCAGACTCCTTCATGCCCAACCACAGCATCCATTTAACAGGGCTATTATTCTGAGGGAGCAGGAAGGGTCTGCCTGATCACATGATCACCGATTGGCTGTCACCGCGTTCGCAAATAGATGGGGAGCCACACTCCAATCTCCACTCTTCTTAAGTACTTTTATTTATACATCAACACTATAGCTGCAATCATGATGCCTCCAAGGACAGCAGTCAAGCCATTCATGGCGAAATGCGTTAGACATAGTTTCTTTTGGGTGGAGATATACATCATGATTGCTGTTTGAGAAAAAAATAAATAAAAAGTACTTGAGAAGAGTGGAGATTGGAGTGCAGTTCTTCATCTATTCGCTTACAAGTGATGATTCAGGATGGGCTTCTCTGAGCCGGCACCCTTCTTATCCATAGAGGAATGAGAGAAGCAGGTGTGGAGCGGTGCCGGGGGTTTTCTTTGACTGACAGTTTACTCTCTCTGCTGGGGGCGTGCAATGAGTGTTCTCACTACAGAACCCTCCGCTGCCCATGGGCAGAGGGTGGGTGCTAAGGCTCACCCTCTTTGCTGCTCCACATATGTGTTACCTGAGCAGCAAGAGGTTCAGTCTACTCGTCATAGCTGTAATGTCACGGCAGTTATTGCACACAGCCTATGAAGGGCCTTGATCACACAGGAGGTTTGACTGTGTGCAGCACAGGGGAGACGTGTTCACCTGCATGGGGGATGCACAGGTGTTGTGTGCAGGAAGCCCCATTCATGTCAGTTGGGATGCAGCAGCTGCATGGACACAGCCACTGCTCCCAAACTTGACATCAGTGCTGGTGCACAGCCCTGAATACAAGTCGTGTACATTCAGGGCCCTGCACCCGCATGCATGACAAACAGGGAGCAGCGGCTGTGTCCATGCATCCCAACTGACATGAATGGGACTGCCTGCAGAGAACACCTGTGCATCTGCCGTGCAGGTAAACACGGGCCTTCCACAGAGCATGCACTCAAAGCCAAAAATGCATGGAAAGACATGATAACAGAACATTGTGTGCATCTGGTCCTTTAAAAATGGAACTCCAGAACATACACAGCACAGGCACTTCAGTCAGATGGAGATGCAGAAAACCCACAACCAGTTTACATACAATACACACATCTCATCTCAGTGCAGTGAATGGAAACAATTGCCCCTTTATGTTTGGATGAAACTCAGACAGGTTTCAGGGGCGGGGCACCGTGCCAAGACCAGCAGGTAGATGGAGAGCAGTGCATGCTGGGAGTTGTAGTCCTCAGGCTCCTGTGTTTAGGATTCCCTGTATACAGACAGTACAGAGCCCTGCACACAATACAAACAGTACAGGAGACATCCAGAGTCAGTCTTCCTCCATAGAGGGGTGCCAAGCCCTGACTGTGCATTCTGGTTCCTCCTCAGGCTCCTGTGTTTAGGATTCCATGTATACAGATAGTACAGAGTTCTGTACACAGCCCAGCAGAACATGACAAGCGTCCAGGACCAGTCCTCCTCCATAGAGGGCGCTATAACCAGACTGTGCATGCTGGGAGTTGTAGTTCCTCCTCAGGCCCCTGTGTTTAGGATCCCATGTATACAGACAGCACAGAGCTCTGCGCACAATACAAGAGCATGGCAGACCTCCAGAGTCAGTCCTCCTCCATAGAGGGCGCTGTGACCAGACTGTGTGCGCTAGGACTGGTAGTGCATGCTGGGAGTTGTAGTCCCTCCTAAGACCCCTGCGTTTAGGACTCCCTGTACACAGACAGTACAGAGCTCTGCACACAGCCCAGCAGAACATTGTACAGGGGGACATGACAAGCGCCCAGGGTCAGGCCTCCTCCACAGGGGGGCGCTATGACCAGACTGGGAATGCTGGGACTTGTAGTTCACTGGCAATTCGTGGCTGTGCAGGGATGACAATAACCGTCAGCGGACATTTCGAGGCCCAGTAGACCCCAGTACATACCCAGGACACTGCGCCATCACCTCCCATATATCACCTTCACCGTCCAGTCACCTCCGCCGGCCCGGTCCACCCCTCCCCTCCTAATATAATATAAGGTAATATAATATAATTAGCACTAATTGATGAAGGGTCACCCACCTTCTCCTCATGGCGGCGCTCCTCTCCCCTCTTTCTCTCCTCTATGTGGGATCCTGTCACCGCTCTAACCGTTCTCTCCCCTCACCACACACACTCTTTTCAAATTTGCCACAAGATTCCAGCGTTCTGACACCCGATTGGTTATTCTCGGTGACGCACCCGGGGGCTGAGAAAGAAACCACGCCCTATGCACATAGGAGGGTGTGCGCCTGCGCAGAGCTCTGCCACCGATGGGTTGGTGTTAACCGAAGAGACCACGCCCCGGCAAAGAAGGAGGGTGTGCGCATGCGCCGGGGCTGTGGCTATACATTCAAATGTCATCAAGAGCGGAGTGCTAATCCCCGGGACGGGTCATGTGACCGGATTTATCGCCTCCCGTATAGACATGAACTAGTCCTAGAGAGATATATTCCTGTGTAATGGACAACCAGCCTCCTGTACTGTGCAGTCCTGGTGATAAAATGTCACCAAATATTTTGTGTCCGTCCTTATTATATATTAAAGAAGAACTATAGCACCCCCCCCCCCCCATCTGTGTACCATTGTGGATTTCCCTTCACTTCCTGTCACATAACCAAAGCAGGAAGTGAGAGGAAATCCCTCCAAAGTGATGGAATCCCAGTGTGTCACCAAAACTAGTGTCCCCCATTAGAACATTTTAGCTCAGAGAAGCTAAAAACATAAACTTAAAATGCAGCGCTAAATGTACCAACCATATATACTTATAAAATGAATATAAATGACATATATTGCTATATGCATGTGCTAAATACAATAGTAAGGTCTGTGAATTACACAAACTATAAATAAAGTGCTCTATCAAAAAATCTGTGCAGTGACATAACATGATGTACATAATAAATTGCATATAAAAGTTCATAAGCTGCAAAAAAGTCTTCTTAAAGGGGTTGTAAACCTTCAAGGTTTTTCACCTCAATGTATTTTATGCATTGAGGTGAAAAACCTCCTGTAATGCTGCAGCCCCCCGTTTTACTTACCTCTACCCCCTCTCTCTCATCCCGGGGACAAGCACACCAGTAAAAGCCAGTGGCTTGGGTCCTGATTGAATGGATTGATAGCAGCGCAGACATTGGCTCCCACTGCTGTCAATCAAATCCAATGACGGGGGGGGGGGGGGGGGGGGGGGGGGGGGGCAAGTCATACATTCAGCTTCTAGGGATGCCGAATGAATGACTTGGGAGCGTGCCCACAAGGTAAACCACCCGGGAGAGCGCTTCTCTTGGGGGGGGGGGGGGTGGATTATCTAATACGGGGAGGAGCCACCGCGAGACCCCAGAAGACCAGGTTCGGGGCCACTCTGTGCAAAACGCGCTGCACAGTGGAGGTAAGTATGACATTTTTTGTTATTTAAAAAAAAACAGAAGCTATAGTGTCAATTTAAGCTGCAAAAAAATCTTGCGATGGTGCTCCAAGCGTGCCAATCAAACTTTTGCTCCTTCCCCCTATGGGAATCTGCTCACCTCAGAGCACGTGACCGCACATTTAAGTTTGGTCAAAACATGCCTATGAACCACCCCTGGGTTCTGTGAATATGGACTCGATGGGATCCTGAGATATCCAGTATTGTGCTCCTCTAAAAGATCAGGTCTGGATAGTGTTGTACCGGTTTAAAACTTCTTTATTAACCACTTCAGTACCGGGCACTTTCCCCCCTTCCTGCCCAGGACAATTTTTAGCTTTCAGCGTTGTCGCACTTTGAATGACAATTGCGCGGTCATACAACACTGTACCCAAACAAAATTTTTATAATTTTGTTTCCACACATAGAGCTTTCTTTTGGTGGTATTTGATCACCTCTGCAGTTTTTAATTTTTGCGCCATAAACTAAAAAATACAGACAATTTTGAAAAAAAAAAAACCCTGATGGGCACTGATAGGCAGCACTGATGAGGAGCTACTGACAGGCATTTCTGAGTGGCACTTCAATGGGGCACTGAAGCACTGATTGGCACTCTTTAGCACTTTCATGGGCACTGACAGGCATTTATAGAGGGGGACAGGCTGGCAGGTGATGGGCACCTTTTGAGGGGGTTGTGCTGATAATCAATGTGCTGATTATCAGCACAGACCCCCTCCCCCCGACAGAGAGAGCTGCTGATTGGCTCTCCCTTTCAGCGTGAACCTAGGAATGCTGTTTACTGCCACTTCCTGTTTCACACGATGATCAGCTGTGATTGGCCACAGCTGAGCAGTGGTAGGAAGCCTCTGTCAGCAACTCCATACTACGATCTGGGGTGCGGTGTGTCAGACTGACACACTGCACCTCCGATCGACGCGCTGAGGCTCCGTTATCATGATCACGCCATATGATGTCCTGACAGGATAACACAACCACTTTACTGCTGTAATTTTGCTATACAGTGGGCGGCTATGGTTAAAATAAGCTCATTCAGGGTACTCACATGTTGTGGGTGCTATAGCGCACCACTCTATAACAAATAGTATCAGACCAAGTGAAATGTCTTATCCATCTGCAGCAACCAGAGCCAGCTGTCTCCTACACAGTCCTGTCCCCTCCCCAACGCGTGTCGACACAGGGAAGAGTCATGTGTCTTCCTCAGGGAGATTATGATTGGATGGTGCCTATGACTGGTTTAAATGTGTCGGCAGCCATTTTCTTGTAGTTCAAAGCCACATCATCTTACTGTGGGTAATGATCACACTGTAAGATGATACACCGAGTAATAACTCTATGAACCCCACATCTTTGAATACTAGAAAATCAGTGCCCATAAAGTGCACCTTTCACATCAGAGACTGCCATCAGTGACTGTCAGCGGTGCACCCGTCACCCATCAGTAATTGTCGCCAATCACCCGTCAGTGACCACCATCAGTCACACCATCATCACCTATCAGTGATCTGCCACCCATTGCACAGCCCATCAGTGACTGTCACCTGCCACCCGTCGCACACCCATCAGCAGCATGTCCAAAAAAAAGTATATAGCAGTGAGGAGGCATTCCAGATCCTCTCCATGACTGATGGGAGCAGCAAAGAGTTCTCATCAGATGCCAATTCTGATTCTGAATCAAATTCAGCATTTGAACCAACTGATAGCAGCGGATCGGCAAATGAATCAGAGGAAGAATGGGTCCCTCCTAAAAGGGCACAGCGCTCTGAAAAATAGGCAGCTGCCAGCAACCAGCATTCAATTCCCAGGCCCAGTAACAGTGCTGCCACCAGCGATAGACCCCAGGATCAAATGCCCAGGCCCAGTACCAGCGCTGCAGTATCACGCCCAAGTAGCAGCACAGGAACTTCAAATCCCCCATCTACCAGAACTGGAGTGTCACGTCCCCCAAGAGCCAGGGCCACTACATACCTCCCAGCTGGTCATACCAACCCAACATGGCTGTCTTCTGACTCGGAATCAGCAAGCATTCCCCCTTTCACAGCCAGGTGTGCAGGCCAATATCCCAAATTTCTCTGAAATTGATTGCTTTCATCTATTTTTGCCCGATACTTTGCTGCAATTGATCGTGGACCAGACCAATATACAGTATCTCACAAAAGTAAGTACATCCCTCACATTTTTGTAAAAAATTTATTATATCTTTTCATGTGAAAACACTGAAGAAATTACACTTTGCTACAATGTAAAGTAGTGAGTGCACAGCTTGTATAACAATGTCAATATGCCGTCCCCTCAAAATAACTCAACACTAGTGATGGACGAACTTCCGACGGGACGTTTCGCGAACGCGAAACGCGAACGGACACAAACGTTCGCGAAAACGACCGTTCGCCGCGGGCTCCATTGACTTCAATGGGAGGCGAATTTCGCAAACCTTTAGGTCGAATTTGCGGCCACGGGGTAATTATTAGGGGGTAGCACGTAGTCCCACCACCTGGACAATAGCATAATACATGTATGAGGTGAATTTGGGATCGATAACTACAAGCATTTTTTTTTTATTTGGGAAATTGTTCTGACAATTCAGGACTATGGAGCTAATGAAGACAATGGAGGAGAGGGAAGGTCAGGGACCAGGGTAGGCAAACAAGAGGGTGCAGGAGATACAGAGCACTGACAGCAGCACCGTAATACAGAGCACTGACATCAGCACCGTGACATACAGCGCTGACAGCAGCTCCGTGACATACAGCGCTGACAGCAGCTCCGTGACATACAGCGCTGACAGCAGCTCCGTGACATACAGCGCTGACAGCAGCTCCGTGACATACAGCGCTGACAGCAGCTCCGTGACATACAGCGCTGACAGCAGCACCGTGACATACAGCGCTGACAGCAGCTCCGTGACATACAGCGCTGACAGCAGCTCCGTGACATACAGCGCTGACAGCAGCTCCGTGACATACAGCACTGACAGCAGCTCCGTGACATACAGCGCTGACAGCAGCTCCGTGACATACAGCGCTGACAGCAGCACCGTGACATACAGCGCTGACAGCAGCTCCGTGACATACAGCGCTGACAGCAGCTCCGTGACATACAGCGCTGACAGCAGCTCCGTGACATACAGCACTGACAGCAGCTCCGTGACATACAGCGCTGACAGCAGCTCCGTGACATACAGCGCTGACAGCAGCACCGTGACATACAGCGCTGACAGCAGCTCCGTGACATACAGCGCTGACAGCAGCTCCGTGACATACAGCGCTGACAGCAGCTCCGTGACATACAGCGCTGACAGCAGCTCCGTGACATACAGCGCTGACAGCAGCTCCGTGACATACAGCGCTGACAGCAGCTCCGTGACATACAGCGCTGACAGCAGCTCCGTGACATACAGCGCTGACAGCAGCACCGTAAGCAGCCCCAGGAGGAAGTCAGCACAGCACAGGGATGGTGTGATCCCCTCATAATAAGAACCCCCAGGAGGAAGTCAGCACAGCACAGGGATGGTGGGAGCCCCTCATAATAAGAACACCCAGGAGGAAGTCAGCACAGCACAGGGATGGTGGGAACCCCTCATAATAAGCAGCCCCAGTAGAAATATGACACCGCTCAACCTCTTCAAAGAGGAGGGTAGGGGCATATAGTACGGTGTGCTTTTTTGGGTCAGGGAAGTGAGCCAAATGAATTAAGAAGGTCTGTGTGCTTGATTCCAAAAATTGTTTATAGACATATACATGGTCTACTGATCACATGTGTTGAATTCCTCCGAGATCCATGCCTCATTCATTTTTAGAAATGTGAGGTAGTTAACACTGTCGTGAGCTAGGCGAGTACGCTTATCGGTCACAATCCCCCCTGCTGCGCTGAACGTCCTTTCGGACAGGACACTGGATGAGGGGCAAGCCAACAGTTCGATTGCAAATTGGGCAAGCTCTGGCCAGAGGTCAAGCCTGCCCACCCAGTAGTCTAGGGGTTCATCACTCCTCAGAGCGTCCACATCGGCCGTTAACCCAATGTAGTCGGACACCTGACGGTCTAGGCGTTCCCTGATGCTGGATCCGGATGACACCTGTCGATGGGTCGGCTGAAAGAATGACCTCATATCCGAAGTCACCAACACATCTTCAAACCGGCCTCTTCTTGCAGGCGCTGTTGGATTGGTACCCGCAAATCCTTCTCTGGGAGTGGGAATTGCTCCTCTGCCAGCGCACGCAAAAGCAGAATGCAGCATTTCTCGAAGCAAGGCCTGGAAGTGCTGCATTCTGACAGCCCTCTGCGACGGCGGTAACATTTCCGCCATTTTGTGTTTGTACCGGGGATCTAAGTACGTTGCCACCCAGTACTGGTCCTTGACCCTCATGCTTTTTATACGGGGGTCCCTATTAAAACACTGGAGCATGAAGGCCCCCATTTGCACTCAAGCGGAAGGTATGTGGTGGTGGTGGTGTTGTTGGTGGTAGTGTCTTTGGGGGTGCACATAGCAGAGAGTGAAGAAGAGGGTGCAGATCGAGAGGATGAGGAGGGTGCAGAAGAATAAGGCTGAGTGAGCCACTCAACCAAGTCTGGTGCGTCCTTTAAAGTAATTGAACGCACCTTCTGCAACTTCCCACTTTGGCTCAAGGCTGTTGCTCCTGCCCTACCCCTACCACCCCTGCGGAAGGGCCTGCCTCTTCCTCTGCCTGTCATTTTTTAAATCACCCTGTGACAAAACTCTTAGTCCCTATACCGCTGAAGGACTGCTGCAGTATAGGGCAGCGGTCAGCAGTAGTGCACGTCAACCCTATGTATTGTGGACCGATAGCGGTCCTTACAGAACAGCAGACTGTACTGCACTCAGGCCTATGTACCGTAGCACCCTATACCAAGTTACCAGTCCTTATAAAAACTTTTGTGGACCAAGCAGGTTGTGTGTTAGTGTTTAGCAGACTGTGCGTCAGTCCCTATACCGCTGAAGGACTGCTGCAGTATAGGGCAGCGGTCAGCAGTAGTGCACGGCAACCCTATGTATTGTGGACCGATAGCGGTCCTTACAGAACAGCAGACTGTAACGCACTCAGGCCTATGTACCGTAGCACCCTATACCAAGTTACCAGTCCTTATAAGAACTTTTGTGGACCAAGCAGGTTGTGTGTTAGTGATTAGCAGACTGTACGTCAGTCCCTATACCAATGAAGGACTGCTGCAGTATAGGGCAGCGGTCAGCAGTAGTGCACGGCAACCCTATGTATTGTGGACCGATAGCGGTCCTTACAGAACAGCAGACTGTACTGCACTCAGGCCTATGTACCGTAGCACCCTATACCAAGTTACCAGTCCTTATAAAAACTTTTGTGGACCAAGCAGGTTGTGTGTTAGTGTTTAGCAGACTGTGCGTCAGTCCCTATACCGCTGAAGGACTGCTGCAGTATAGGGCAGCGGTCAGCAGTAGTGCACGGCAACCCTATGTATTGTGGACCGATAGCGGTCCTTACAGAACAGCAGACTGTAACGCACTCAGGCCTATGTACCGTAGCACCCTATACCAAGTTACCAGTCCTTATAAGAACTTTTGTGGACCAAGCAGGTTGTGTGTTAGTGATTAGCAGACTGTACGTCAGTCCCTATACCAATGAAGGACTGCTGCAGTATAGGGCAGCGGTCAGCAGTAGTGCACGGCAACCCTATGTATTGTGGACCGATAGCGGTCCTTACAGAACAGCAGACTGTACTGCACTCAGGCCTATGTACCGTAGCACCCTATACCAAGTTACCAGTCCTTATAAGAACTTTTGTGGACCAAGCAGGTTGTGTGTTAGTGTTTAGCAGACTGTGCGTCAGTCCCTATACCGCTGAAGGACTGCTGCAGTATAGGGCAGCGGTCAGCAGTAGTGCACGTCAACCCTATGTATTGTGGACCGATAGCGGTCCTTACAGAACAGCAGACTGTAACGCACTCAGGCCTATGTACCGTAGCACCCTATACCAAGTTACCAGTCCTTATAAGAACTTTTGTGGACCAAGCAGGTTGTGTATTAGTGTTTAGCAGACTGTGCGTCAGTCCCTATACCGCTGAAGGACTGCTGCAGTATAGGGCAGCGGTCAGCAGTAGTGCACGGCAACCCTATGTATTGTGGACCGATAGCGGTCCTTACAGAACAGCAGACTGTACCGCACCCAAGCCTATGTACCGTAGCACCCTAGACAGACCAAGTTACCAGTCCTGATAAAGAGCTTTGTGGAACAAGTGAGTTGTGAATGATTAGCAGACTGCAGCAGAAGGGCAGCAGTCAAGTATAATATTCTTTCTATATTTGGAAGAAAGAATATTATACGTGTACAAGCCTATTACCGTACCACTGATACCAGTCCTGAAAAGAACCTTTGTGGAACTAATAGTAACAGCAAGTCTTTAAAATTATCCTCACTGCCTGACACACTGCTTCCTGCCTGTCCCTATACAAATTGGCAAAAAAGAGTAGGCTGGAACGATTAGCTGGAACAGCTCTTTTGTGGACCTGATAGTAACAGCTAATGATGATGATGATGATGATGATGAAGAAAGACTAATCTGGCTGAGCTGTCCCTAAAATAGCAGCATACAGCGCTCTGTCCCTTTATCTAAACTGACAAAAGAAACTCAGGCTGCTGACCTAACACCTATACCAGTCCTGAAAAGAACTTTTGTGTACCAAATAGCTAGCGTTTTCTCTGTCCCTACTCCACACAGGATCCTTTCCCTACAGTGACAGAAGAAAGAATGTAAAATGGCCACCGGATCGGGTGTATTTATAGGTTAGGGGGAATGTCCAAGTGTCCATGAGCTGTCATGTCTCAATTGGTTGTCCTGTAACACATGATAAACGTGTCACGAAAGGTTAAAGTTCTTGTATACATTAAACACGTAAGTCCGCCGGGGCGAACGACGGAAAAAGGCGTTCGAACCCGCGGACGGCGAAAGTCGGAAATTCGCCGCGAAACGACCGCCGGGCGAAACGTTCGTCCATCACTACTCAACACACAGCCATTAATGTCTAAACCGCTGGCAACAAAAGTGAGTACACCCCTAAGTGAAAATGTCCAAATTGGACCAAAAGTGTCAATATTTTGTGTGGCCACCATTATTTTCCAGCACTGTGTTTACCCTCTTGGGCATGGAGTTCACCAGAGCTTCACAGGTTGCCTCTGGAGTCCTCTTCCACTTCTCCATAACATCACGGAGCTGGTGGATGTTGGAGACCTTGTGATTCTCCACCTCCACCATTTGAGAATGCCCCACAAATGCTCAATAGGTTTAGGTCTGAAGACATGCTTGGCCAGTCCATCACATCTACCCTCAGCTTCTTTAGCAAGGCTAAAGGTCGTCTTGGAGGTGTGTTTGGGGTTGTTATATTCGAATACTGCCCTGCGGCCCAGTCTCCGAAGGGAGCGGAACATGCTCTGCTTCAGTATGGCTGAACAAGGGTTATCACGTATACCTAGATAACTATTACACCAACTTGTCTCTTTTCAAACACCTATATAACAGGAAGTGCTTCCCACAATCTCTAGTGAACAAAAAAAAAAACTGTGAAAGGGGAAAAAGCAACTTTGAGAAGCAACGAAGTGCTGGCCTTGAGGTGGAAGGATATCAGAAATGTTTACATGATGTCCACCATCCAAGAGGATTGTAAAAAAGTGTAGCGCTAAACAATTATACTACAAACTGAATAGAAATTGTATAACATCCATATGTATGACCACATAGATTCCCGTGATGTCTATAGTGAATAATTATGTTGATAAACACTGAAAATTATTAATGAACCAAAAACATGTGCTGATATGTATCAAAGAATAAAAGACTAGAAAAGGAAAAAGTTAAAAAAAATTGTAAATATAAAGTCTCTTTGTGTCAAAGAAAATATTCAAGTCCCACGTGCATAGTAAAACTTCAGATACACCATCCGATCCAAACAAGGGTTAACATGCGAACACCCATGTGCCGATACCACCACCTTAGCAGATACGGGCTCACCAGATGTATATGACCCAAGAGAATATATATTCCAAGGGTCATACAAGCTTTCTAATATCTGTGGAAACTCAAACTGGCCAATGCTGGAATGCCAAAAACTCGAACTAGCAAGTACTGGAATGCCAAAAAAACATCAAAGCAGTCTTCTTAAACACGGTAGGTTTTCTCCAAACATATAGAGGCCCGACTCAAGATGATGAACACATGAAATGGAAAAATGGGGCCATATAGCGTAATTCCATTTAAAATCAAAATGTATTTTAAATTATGATAACAAACTCACATTTATGTCGTTTATCAAGCGCTTTCAAAAAACAGGCGGCAGTGGAGTCCTCCCGACGCATTTCGTCTTCATAGACATCGTCATGGAAAGCGCTTGATAAATTACATAAATGTGAGTTTGTTATCACAATTTAAAATACATTTTGATTTTAAATGGAATTACGCTATATGGCCCCATTTTTCCATTTCATGTGTTCATCATCTTGAGTCGGGCCTCTATACGTTTGGAGAAAACCTACCGTGTTTAAGAAGACTGCTTTGATGGTTTTTTGGCATTCCAGTACTTGCTAGTTCGAGTTTTTGGCATTCCAGCATTGGCCAGTTCGAGTTTCCCCAGATATTAGAAAGCTTGTATGACCATTGGAATATATATTCTCTTGGGTCATATACATCTGGTAAGCGCGTATCTGCTAAGGTGGTGGTATCGGCACATGGGTGTTCGCATGTTAACCCTTGTTTGGATCGGATGGTGTAACATGCGAACACCCATGTGCCGATACCACCACCTTAGCAGATACACGCTTACCAGATGTATATGACCCAAGAGAATATATATTCCAATGGTCATACAAGCTTTCTAATATCTGGGGAAACTCGAACTGGCCAATGCTGGAATGCCAAAAACTCGAACTAGCAAGTACTGGAATGCCAAAAAACCATCAAAGCAGTCTTCTTAAACACGGTAGGTTTTCTCCAAACGTATAGAGGCCCGACTCAAGATGATGAACACATGAAATGGAAAAATGGGGCCATATAGCGTAATTCCATTTAAAATCAAAATGTATTTTAAATTATGATAACAAACTCACATTTATGTAATTTATCAAGCGCTTTCCATGACGATGTCTATGAAGACGAAATGCGTCGGGAGGACTCCACTGCCGCCTGTTTTTTGAAAGCGCTTGATAAACGACATAAATGTGAGTTTGTTATCATAATTTAAAATACATTTTGATTTTAAATGGAATTACGCTATATGGCCCCATTTTTCCATTTCATGTGTTCATCATCTTGAGTCGGGCCTCTATATGTTTGGAGAAAACCTACCGTGTTTAAGAAGACTGCTTTGATGTTTTTTTGGCATTCCAGTACTTGCTAGTTCGAGTTTTTGGCATTCCAGCATTGGCCAGTTTGAGTTTCCACAGATATTAGAAAGCTTGTATGACCCTTGGAATATATATTCTCTTGGGTCATATACATCTGGTGAGCCCGTATCTGCTAAGGTGGTGGTATCGGCACATGGGTGTTCGCATGTTAACCCTTGTTTGGATCGGATGGTGTATCTGAAGTTTTACTATGCACGTGGGACTTGAATATTTTCTTTGACACAAAGAGACTTTATATTTACAATTTTTTTTATTTTTTCCTTTTCTATTCTTTTATTCTTTGATACTTATCAGCACATGTTTTTGGTTCATTAATAATTTTCGGTGTTTATCAACATAATTATTCACTATAGACATCACAGGAATCTATGTGGTCATACATATGGATGTTATACAATTAATCTATTCAGTTTGTAGTATAATTGTTTAGCGCAACACTTTTTTTACAATCCGTACACTTTTTAACTAAAATATCCATTTTATTGTGTTAGCAGCTTTTTGATATTTGGATAGCGCAGTGTTTTTCTCTTTAGAAAAAAAGTAAAATATTATTATTTGTACACCATCCATGAGGACACTACAGTTGAGGTTCAAAGAAGACAAGGTCCCATTGAAAAGCCAACTTGTGTCCAAGATTACAATCTCTACATGGGGGGGAGGGGCGATTTCAATGACCAAATGCTTCAGCCCTATATGGCAATACGGAGGTCCCGTTTCTGGTATAAAAAAGTAGTGATTTATCTCCATTTGGCCATTAATAATGCATACATAATCTACACCAAATCCACGGAAAGCCCCACCCCCTTCCTAAAATTCATTGAAGAAGTTGTCACGTCCCTCATCTATCAACAAAGGCCCTCCCCCAGAAAACCTTCGCTCTGACGCTGTTAGCTGACTTCATGAGCGCCACCTCCTGGATAACATTTCACTGTCTGAAGCAGGCCGAAGACGCTAAAAAAAAAAGATGTTATCAGTGTGTGTAGCTCAACTTGTAAATCCAGTAGGACAATGACAGACACAGTAAAAGACAACCTATCTTTCTCTCCAGCCCCTCCACATTTATTCATATATTGTATATACATGTTTGGCAAAGATTAGATTTTTTTGAGATAAATCCTTTCTCCAGTAAGCTTATCCTGAAATAAAGGGAAACTATAGTGTACTTCCTATAATTCCGGATGGCTTCACTTCCAAAAATCCTTTTGTTGAAGCTTCATATGACAAGTGGTTGACAGATGGAGCAGGGGACAAAGAGGTAGATGCGTTTCACACAAAAGTTAGCACTTAGGGCCGGTTCACACAGGGGGCGATGCGAGGCGACACGACTTGCCTCGCCGCGACCTGCCGCGACCTCAGCGGCGACTTGCAAATGACTTCTGTATACAAGTCAATGCAAGTCGCCCCGAGGTCGCCCAAAAGTAGTACAGGAACCTTTTTTCTGAGTCGGAGCGACTCGAGTCGCTCCTCTTAGAACGGTTCCATTGTACAGAACAGGGGCGACTTGTCAGGTCGCGGCACGGCAAGTCGTGTCGCCTCGTGTCGCCCCCTGTGTGAACCGGCCCTTAGTCTAAGGCCGCGTACACACGGGCGGATTGTCTGCCCAACTAAGTTCGTCAGACAATCCGACAGACAGTCCGTTCAAAATTTGCATGAACGGACTTGACCACACACGATGAGCAGACAGTCCGCTGAAAGCGTGCGCGATGACGTGTACAGCACGTACGACGGGACTAGAAAAACGACGTCCTATACACTGCAATGCAACCTTCGGCCGTGTAAACCCTTTCTGAGCATGCGCCATACTTAGTCCGTCCAACTTGCCTACACACGAGCGGACTGTCCGCTGAAACCAAGTTTGGACGGACAAAACCAAGTTTGAATGGACTGTCTTACGGAAATTCCGTAAGACTTTGTTCGTCAGACTGTCCGCTGAAGCCCACACACGAGCGGATTGTCCGCTGAAACACGGTTCAGCGGACTAAGTTGGACAGACAATCCGCCCGTGTGTACGCGGCCTTAGTGTACTTCCAATTAGTAAATATTTTCAGTAATTTCTGTAACAGTTACCCAGTAGTCAATAATGCACACGTCAAAGGTCAAATGTATCAAAGAAAGTATCCTTTAGGTTCAGTTCACAAAGCTAATGTACCAGGATATGCATTCTTGTTTTGAAAAAAGTGACAGTCGTTTTTAATAGAGTGCAATGCTATTTGAAAATTACAGGTCATCAGGTCATCTGACTGCAAATAAAGCTTTGTGAATTGAGCATATTATCTTAAAATCTCAGTGTATCAAACATCCAGACTTAAGTCTGGGACACACTATGAGTTTTATTTTCATTCAACCCGCTGGGTTGAACAAAAAAAGCTGTCAGCTCTGGCCAGAGCCGCTGTACTAACGATCTGACATTAGTACAGCGATCTTGCCTGCTGAGCTGTTGTGTTCTGACAGATTGATGGCCCCCCTACCATTGGCTGAGAGCACTGAATGGAAGCTGCTTGGTTGCTGGTTTTACAGCATGCTTATTAAACAGAAGCCGGCCATTTGTCTCAGGAAAGCTCTTGGAGCTTGAGACAAGCACCAGCTATTAATGTAGCCGTCTCCTTGCTAGCTGAGTTATTGGATGGCTGTGGGGGTAGAGGGGGTATCTTGTCCAACCACATAGCTAGCCCTTCCACAGCATGTAGAAAGATGGGATTAAGTACTACATCCCCTGGGGGACTGAATACTGTAATTCGACTTCTTTAAACTAAGTATATGGCATAAATCAGTGTAGCAGAAATAGATGCTAAAAACAATATAATCAGTCCATGGAAGCAATGTATATTGAGGGTATACAAATATCCAACAACTATGTGAAGTGTCCAGTATTCAGAGTGAGTCCAGCCTGTCCACCACAGACACCATCAGCCTCTCACCTCCTTAAATGTGACCAAAACGACCAACAAGCGTTTTCATTCACCATGGGTCTAGCAATCCAACAATCCCATGACTGTACAGATGTTAATAACTCCTCAGGACATGTATGGATAAAAGAAGAACAATCTAGTGCTCTCTGTAGTCCCATCAATTTATTAAAAGATTTAAATGTTCCTTACAAGCAGAGCACTTAAACCAAGTGCATGTATGCAAGCATGTGCAAACGATCAATCAAAAAGATGGCCGCGTGTGACATCATACGCAGCCATCTTTTTTGGTTGATCGTTTGTACACACTTGTATACATACACTTGGTTTAAGTACTCTGCTTGTAAGTAACATTTTAACCCTTTAATAAATAGCTGGGAATACAGAGAGCACTAGATTGTTCTTCTTTTATCTATAAATGTCCTGTGGAGTTATTAACATCTGTACAGTGATCGAATCATTGGATTGCTATCCCCATGGTGTGGGAAAATGCTTGTTGACCGTTCTGGTCACATTAAGGAGGTGAGAGGCTGATGGTGTCTGTGGTGGATGGCTGGACTCACTCTGATCACTTGCATATGTATTACTGGATACTTCACACAGTGGTTGGATATTTGTATACCCTCAATATATATTGCTTCCATGGACTGGTTATATTGTTTTTAGCATCTATTTGCTCTGCACTGATTTATGCCATATATTTTTTCAAGGGGTTTTTGTATTGTCCTTGTAGCGTTCAGCTAGCATTTAACATTTATCACTGCTTTAACCTTTTACTATCTGCGCTGAATATCGTTTTATTTATTTTGTTCTTTAAACTAAGGTTAACAACACTTGGCACAATAGATGGACCCACAACAGTCTGTACAAATCATGCAACAGCACATCATTAAAGAGGACCACCCTGCCCCTGTCACTACTCTATAAATCTGTATACCTGAATAGGGAGGAAATAAACAAATAATACTTCTCTATATCTTTGTGACTTTTTCTTCATATGTATCCATTAATGTTCAGCCTCTGTGCTGCTTTGGGTCCTTACTCCATTTTAAAAATGTCTGCGATACTGTACATGTGTGAGATGAAGCGCATGGCATCATGCTCTTCATCTCACTTATGAATCACTCAACACCGCCGGTATCTGTTGGGGAAAAATCTAAAGAAAAAGCTTTTTTTTCCTCCAACAAGCACAGTATGCCAATATTGCACGATCTTGCAGTTTAGGTATGGGATTTCAATGAAGGCAGTGGTGACGTTGCTTTTCCAGGGGATATCTGTGTGGCCAGGGCTATGTCATCTGTGCCTTCAGGGAAAAAGAGAAAGTGCAAGAGAAAAAAAAAAGAAAGTAAGTAAAGCAGAAAACATTAAAAAAGCGTTAGACGATTTTACATCAGCATGCAGAGCTGCATACTGATTTAAAATTTTGGTAAAGGGGGCAGGTCCATTTTAATATCATCAGATGTTTATAATAACATCACCATTATTGTCTCAAATGGCCATCTGAAGATTTCGACACTGTGCTGGTGACCAGCCAATCATTCACCTGCTTCTAGAAATGACTATGTAGTTTTGTAGGTTTAAAGTGGTAGTGATGGCATTTTTTTTTAAACCTGCAAGGCGATGTCATGTGAAACTTACCTTAGAGTGAAGCCCTCCAGCGGCACACTGTCAGTGCTGAAGGTGCTTCCATCCTTACCCAGTCTTCCTTCCGGGTTCGCCGACTCCGGCTGTGTGAGTGGCTGGGGCTGCGATGATATCACTCCCGCGCATGCGGGCCAGAGCCGCCGTTTACGGCACAGGACTCTGAAGGAACGTCATCGGTATGCCGTTCCTTCAGAGCGCATCCACCGGTGACATTACTGGCTGCATCTACAGTAAATATCTCCTAAGCAGTGCATGTTTAGGAGATATTTACAGTGCCTATAGCTAAGCCTCATCATAGGCTTACCTATAGGAAAAATTCATGCATGGAATTTTACTCCCACTTTATGGTGTGCAGTGTAAATTTGCCTATTGTCATCATAATGTAGAACACTGTGCTGCTGTTTGAGAGAAGCAGTTTGCAGCAAGAATTGTACGGTTTAACATAATGCTTTCCACAAAAACACTAGGGACAAAAAAAGATATAGTCATAATCATTCATTTATGGCAAGTAAATCACAGAACTATGGACCATATCAAGCAATGCTTATAGGGCAGTGTGCACTAGTGCTTAATGAATGTCCTCTGAACCCCCCTCCCTTGCACATCACTCACTACTGAGGAGATGTAACCACTTATTAATATCCACTTTATTGGCTTCACAATGATTTCATTGTGCTGAAAATACAGTTAGTTCCAGAAAGCAGTTCTCAATCTCAGTGTCAAGAGATTCAAATTGCCTGTGCAGCATAGACAGAGAAGACAGGAGGCATGTGCTTGTAGAAAAGCTCATTTGGCCCAATACATTTTAATAGGTCTGACTTGACCCATAGACATACACTGAGAGAGCGGAATGGAAGCAAAGTCATTGATCAGCACTACGGAGCAAGCAGCAAAACCTGTATGGTGCATACAGTATATTTAAAACGATACACAGCTAAAATACAAATGTTTATTTGTAATATTATTTACGGAAAGCAGATCACCGTCACATACAATATATCTGTAAATGTGTTTTAAAAAACTACAGTTTGCCTTTCACAGGCGTTTGATGGAAAAAGGATCCGTTGATGAAGAAATGATATGTTATTAATTGAGTTCCTTTAAGTATTTCCCATGTACAGTTTGTACAATTAGTTCTTTTTTGGACATAGGCTTTTTATCAGTTGCAGGAAATGTTTTCATACTAATGAGTTCACATGTTATGAGAATTTGGCAAGATCATGGTTGTCCAGTGTCACCGTCTGCAAGAACATGGTAATCCCCGATAGGTCATCATTTAGTGTCGGTCAATGATTCCATCATCCGTGCAGCATTTGTAATAGATGTGGTTAGAAAAACAAATCTGTAACCTATAAAGAAGAAAACATATACTCTAATTAAGTAATGTAAAGTGAATTGATCACACATTCCATTTAAATACATTATTAGAGGAAAACATTTATAGAAAATAAAGTGTTATGCCGTGTTAGCCATAGAGAGTAGTAGAAAGTATAAATGTAGGCGATAACTGTCATGTCGCTAACTGCATATATTTTGAGATGCAAGTTTTGTAAAACACTTTATTCTTTTCTTTAACCATGAAGAAAGGAAATGAATGGTCTATCCACACCACATGAATTGGGCTGTGCTGAGCAGTATTGCCTAGGGGTGCACCGAATGGGTTTTTTGGTGCCGAAACTGAAAATGAAAAATACACGAAAACCGAAATGGTCAGAGACTGGGGACATGTTACAGGAGATGGTCAGAGACTGCAGACATGCTAAAGGAGATGGTCAGAGACTGGGGACATGGTACAGGAGATGGTCGGAGAGTGGGGACATGGCACAGGAGATGGTGAGAGACCGCAGACATGGTACAGGAGATGGTCGGAGACTGCAGACATGGTACAGGAGATAGTCAGAGACTGGGGGCATGGTACAGGAGATCAATGCAGCCTCACCAGTGCCCGTCAGATCTCCGGCGCCGCCCCATTTTCAGCTCCGTTATCGGCCATTTTTCTCTTTTGGCAAATTGCCGAAAAGCCCATTTTCGGCCGATATGTTTTCGGCGGCCGAAATTTCAGTGCATCCCTAGTATTGCCCATCGCATAGACAAAGCAATCTGCCTTATGTCCTTTTGCACTGATTGTGAACCTTTTTGAGCCCAAGTGCCCAAACAGCGACACAAAACCAACTTATTTATTTCAAAGTGCCAACACAAAATTAAACCTATCAGCGGCTCTGTACATCCCTCTGAATGAGCCCTAAGGGACCAAAAACTTATGATTCTGCCAGATTCCCTCAGAATACAGGGTTCAGGAATGCGTTTTGCTGAGAATTCAGGGAGCAAGAATGCGTTTTGTTCAGAATACAGGTTTCACAATACAAAACCGTTAGAATTGTGTCCATGGGAATGTTTGAACATTCTCCCAGAAGTGCATTTGTGAGGTCTCTGATCTAATTCATGGTCTGGCTTGCAGTTTCCGCTCTAAATCGTCTCAAAGGTGTTGTTTCAGGACTCTTTATGGACCTTGCTTTGTGCACTGGTCCAAATCATATGGTGGAGGAGGGATTATGTTGTGGGGTGTTTTTTTGGGGGTTGGGCTTGGCCCCTTCATTCCAGTGAAGGGAACTCTTAAGACATCAGCATACCAAGACATTTTGGACAATTTCATGCCTGCAACTTTGTGGGAACAGTTTGGGGATGGCTCCTTCCTGTTCCAACTTGACTAGTGTCCTCCAGACCCCCAAAAGAGACATCTACACTGATAAACAGGGCAAGGATTATAAGTGTCCTAATTATCAGTGCAGTCCCACCAGTGCTTCCAATGTGTGCCCACCGGTGCTGCAAATCTATGCCCACCAGTGCTGCCATTCAGTGCCCATCATTGCCTCCTCATCTGTGTCACCTATCAATGCTGCCTACCAGTGCCCATCAGTTCCGAATATCAGTGCCCATCAGTGCTGCCTATTAGTGCCACTTCATTAGTGCCCATCAGTGCAGCCTCATCAGCGCACATCAGTGAAAGAGAAAAATAACCTGTTTGCAACATTTTAGAACAAACTATTTTTTAAAATTTTCAGTCTTTTTTTCACTTATTTAGCAAAAAATAAAAAACCCAGTGGTGATTAAATACAACCAAAAGAAAGCTCTACTTGTGTGAAAAAAAATTAAAAATGTTGTTTGCATACAGTGTTGTATGACAGCGCACTTGTCATTCAAGGAAGGAAGTGAAAGTGCCCAATAGGCAAGTGGTTAAATGTTCCTATAACCATTTCCCATTTTTGTGTTTAGAAAAAGTGATACAATAGGAAAAAAAACATGTACTTAGCATGATATAAATTCCAAAATGATCTAAACAGTGATCAGGGTACGAATAAATAATATAAAGTACCTGTCTCTTTTCCCAGAAACCTCAACGCTGAGATCTCTGAAAATGTGCATCCTCCAAGGAAAACTGCCAGGATGATCCTCTGTGATTCCGGATATAAATTCCTATCTGAGACTTGCTCTGTAGGAGAAAGAATAAAGGCCCATACATATGATCAGACTTTTTGACAACAAACATGCAAATTAGCAGTTTTGAAGCAACATCCGACCGTGTGTACGCTCCATTGGACAAACTTTTTCGGTTTTCATCTGACTTTTGTTGGCTGTGCGAACAGACAAACTTTCTGGCAACAAAAGTCAGATGGAGCAAAGTCTGATCGTGTGTACAGAAAACCATAGGACTTTTGTACAAAGTACGAACACGCATGCTCAGAACCAATGCAAAGGTCAGACAACAATACAGAAGTTTACCAAAGGTGGCGGTAAAGAGCAGAAAAACCACGTGATTTGGTGAAAGTTGGCTGAAAAAGTCCTGCCGTGTGTATGCAATACAAGTTCTCAGCCGACGCCCTTTGTACAAAAATCCACAGGAAAGTTTGTACAAAGTCCGATCGTGTGTATGAGGCTTTACAGTCAAATTATGCATACAACTAAACTACAGTAGAAGCTGCCTATGTATGTAAGAATAAATGATTTATTAAAAACTTCCATACCTATCCAGGTGGAAGAGACCCCTAAACAAGCCATAACTAGAGCTCTTTTTCAGGCCAGAATATTAATTCTGAGACATTGGAAATCTACAGATCCCCCTATGGTGAGGGAGTGAATACGGTAGATGGGTGACACTATAAAGGATGGAAAAATGTATTTACCAACTCAGGGGCAGCGTTAGGAAGCTTGACAAACTTTGGGCTCCATGGCTGGATGTACCTGGCCTGGCCCCAGTGGAGTTAGTCATGGATCGCTTATTGTTATAATAGGGACATGGTAATCCCATTATTTGTATTGTGGACTGTGATTGTAGCACTATATAATGTACTTGGGGACATATGTTTTACTATTAGAGGAGGATCCCGAGTAGTAGGCTGTCAATGTGGACATGGGAGTAGGTACTAAATGTATTTATAACGACGGATGTTTATGCAAACTGTTCATAGGAATGTGTATGTATTAGAGAGATGTATTGCTCTGTAAACTGTAATGCTCTTTATTACTTGTTAAATAAAGTTATTTTCTTGAGAAAAAAAACAAAAAAAAACAAAAAAAAAAACTTCCATACCTGCAAACTCATTGCCATTAAGCAGACGTGTGACTTCTTCAAGACCCGTCCAACCTTTACGAGACAAAACCTGAAAAATAATTAAAAACAGAGGGGGTTATTTACTAAAGGCAAATCCACTTTGCACTACAAGTGCAAAGTGCACTTGAAATTGCACTGAGGCTGGGTTCACACTGCTGCGATGTCCGAGATCGGATGTGATTCGCACCGCACTGCAGTGCAAATCACATGCGATCTCTGTGCGATGCAATTTCAGCCATACAGATAGTATGGCTGAACTCGCATTGCATCCGGCCCAAACTCATACAGGACCCTATTTTTGGTCTGCAGCAGAATCGGATCGCATGGGTGTTCACACCATGCTATCGGATTCCTGTCCGAGTTTGCAGATCGCACTGCGATATGCGAACTGATTTGGAGGTGTCATTAACTTTTAACCGAAACTCCCAGCAGTTCGCTTAGGGCAGTGTGAACTGCCCCCGGGAGACATGCGATGCGGGAACCCGCAGTGGATTTGCAGCATTCCCGCATCGCAGCAGTGTGAACCCAGCCTAAAAGTGCACTTGGAAGTGCAGTCGCTGTAAATCTGAAGGGTAGATCTGAGATGAGGGGAAGCTCTGCTGGTTTTATTATCCAATCATGTGCAAGCTAAAATGCTGTTTTTTATTTTCCTTGCATATCCCCCTTGGATCTACAGCGACTGCACTTGTAGTGCAAAGTGGATTTTCCTTTGGTAAATAACCCCCAATGTGTTCAACTGAAGCCGGAAGTGTGAGTACGGTGTGGATTTACTATAACTGGAGAGTGAAAAATCTGGTGCAGCTCTGCATAGAAAACAAATGAGCTCCCAGGTTTTATTGTCAAAGCTTAATTGAAGCTGATTGGATCCCATGCAGAGCGTTTGCTCTCCAGGTTTAGTAAATCAACCTCTATGTCAGTTAAGATACTTTGCACTGAAGTCATGTATGTTATCATTTGTTTATGAATGAATGGAATGTTCACTTACCTGCTCTATTAATTTACAACTTAATGGAATGTAAGCTCCACTATAGACATATGCCATGTCCTTTGGGGTTTTCAGATCATATTCTCCATCCACACGTGGAATCTACCGAGACATTTGTTCAATGCAGTTTAATAATACATTTTTTTTTTTTTTTAAAGTACATCACAGATTTATAGTACATGCAGGAAAAGCTATATACACACATTTTGTCATGTTATTATTACATTTGTTTGTCATTCCTGTCATTACAGTGTTGTCATGTTTCCCATGTAGAGCAAAGTAATAGTGTCATTGCAAAGACCCCTCTGATCCCCTTAGCCCTTGTACAAACGGTCGGACATTCCGACAACAAAATCCGTCAGATTTTTTCCGACGGATTTTGTACGAAACTGGTGTTGCATACACACGGTCGGACAAAGTTGTCGGAAAATCTGATCGTTCAGAACGTGATGACGTTAGTTCGTTACGACAGGACTACGTTGCGGCTAGTGGCCAATAGCTTTGGTCTCGTAATTTGATATGAGCATGCGTGGCACTTTGTCCGATCGGAATTCTGTACAAAGATCATGTTGTCGGAAAATTTTAAATCCAGCTCTAAAATTTTGTTGGTCGGACATTCCAACAGAAAAAGTCAGATGGAGCCCACACACGGTCAGATTATCTGACAACGCGGTCCGATCGGACATTTTCCGTCGGAATGTCCGACCGTGTGAACAAGGGCTTAGAAGTGATCCCATAATCGTTCCTTCTTTCTTCTAAGCTGTACACAACACCTGGCACTTCCAGGTAGGGAGGAGAAAGTGGTCTCCTCCCCTATCACAGTATTTGGGTCTAGCAGCCAATTGCAAGGCCAAAGCACATGACCGGAGAAGTGACATCACTGATCCCTGGGTCGCAGGTACTTGTCATGTCAGTGCCAGCTTGGGGAAGAGGTAGGAGCAGTATGGGAGTGCTGGTAAGGGGAGTATGAGGTCTTGGGGACCTTTGTGAAAGCAGTCACTTTGCCTTGCATGGAATGCAAACAATTTCATCCTGAGTTATCAAACATCTTATGTGAGCATGCTCCCTTGTATGGAAAGAAACCTTTTACAGTGTCACGCAATTAGGGTTGACACTTTTTCTTCAAGCCAAATCTGAACACTTTAGCGGCACACAGTACATTTTTTTGTTATTGTATACACTATAGGAATGTAACAGACCCGCAACACCTTTGGGCACTCCAAAGAGAATAGTAATGCGGTGCGCACCTTCCTGCCAAGCTCTGTTCCGAGCCACATTCCTGTCTGAATAATGTGTGCAGGTTTCAGGTGGACTGAAACCCAGACAAATGATTTAAAACCTGTACTGTCCGGGTGAATCCCAGACAGGTGGCAACCCTCCACGCAGTACAAATATAAAATGCAATTTCTTAAAGAGGAACTGCAGTCTGCTCACATAATTTGTATTAAAAACATCTTTGCCTTTCTGAAGCTTCCCTCCAACCACTTTGCATATTATCTTATATATACTGTGATTCTGTACTTGCCAAATATGCAGAAATCTCCCTCCACTGAGTCTGGCTGTATCCATTTTAACTGTGGGCATCTGAAGCTGCTGCCTGTTCACTTTCTGGGTTTACACAGACACACAGGAGGTACACCTCCAGCTCTGCAGCTCCCATTGGCCCTCTTATGACTCACCCCCTCCCTTTCTGGCAAACTTTCAAGAGAGAGTGAGAGAGAGAGCTGTGCATGATGTCATAAGCCTAGGCTAATGACCAGACATGAAACAGGAAGTGGGCTGTATAAGGTATTTACTGGCAGAAATAAGATGTTTTACTATCCAAAGTTAAAACAACAAAGGCAGAAGATTTAATAAATGGAAGAAAGATTTAAAAATGACTGAAGGTCCGCTTTAATAACAATGCAACATATATCACTCAAGTATACATTAAATGATTTTAAAAAAAAAATGATGTCCCAAATGTCCATGTGTTCCTAAATTCATGCAGTAATAAAGATACCAGACAGATTTTGATACTCATCAACTATATACCTTCTTTTAAGTGTATCTGAGGATTTATTATTTACCCTGCTTGTATTAATAGCTTCACACATTATATAGAGTGATATACAGTGGTAGCACTATACTCTTACCCTTAGTGACTGCGCTCAAGTTTTGTCTTCTTATGCTCCCTTGTATGCACACATCAGTCACATGACCATTGCATTCTGTGTATGCTGTATGTTGTACATTCTGTACTGTATATGCTGTGTGCATTGTGTTTATTTAGTGCTGTGTGTTTTGTATTGAGTCTTGTGCATGCCTTATTTTTCTGCTAGGCCAGGGGTCTCTAAACCATGGCCCACTGGCCACATGCAGACCAACTTTTATTAGCCCCCAGCTAGGGTTAGGGTGCATCCTTATTGCACACAGCTTGAGGACTAAGGTCAACAGAGGCTGCCTATGGTCCTCGCTTCAACCCTCCTCGCACCTTTCATGTAATGGGAGACTTGGATTAGGACCCTGATGCAAGTGGGGACTCTGATGAGGGCTGAGATGCAAGGAAGACTTTGATGGAAACCCTGATGCACAATGGGGTTTGATGCAGACTCTGATGTAGGTGGGGGGCTCTGATGCAGACTCTAATCTAAAGGGGGGGGGGTTCTGGAAGGGACCCTAATGTAAAGGCTCCAGAGAGAAAGATATAATTTTGCCCCTGTACAAATCATTAGCAAGACCTCATCTGGAATATGCAGTTCAGTTTTGGGCATCATTTCACAAAAAGGATATCAGGGAACTGGAGAAAGTACAGAGAAGGGCAGACAAATTGATAAGAGGCATGGAGGAGCTCAGAGATGAGGAAAGATCAGAGGAACTGAATTTATTCTCTCTTGAGAAGAGGAGATTAAGGGGGGATATAATCACCATGTATAAATACATACATGGTCCATATAGGGAACTTGGTGTTTAGTTATTCACTTTAAGGTCATCACAGAGGACAAGGGTGCACTCTTTACGTCTGGAGGAAAAGAGATTTAATCTCCAAATACGGAAAGGTTTCTTCACAGTAAAAGCTGTGAAAATGTGGAATAGAATCCATCAAGAGCTGGTTCTGTCCAGCTCAGTAGATAGCTTTAAAAAAAAAAGGACTGGATTCTTTCCTAAATGTACAGAATATAACTGGCTACTGACATTTATAGGTAAAGTTGATCCAGGGAATATCAGATTGTCTCTTGAGGAATCAGAAAGGATTTTCCCCACTGGAGCAAATTGGATCATGGTTTGCTGTTTTTTTTTTTTTGGCTTCCTCTGGATCAACTGTGGGTATAAGATTGTATTTTTTTTCTTTTTCCCTTTTATAGGTTGAACTAGATGGACTTGTGTCTTTTTTTTTCGCCCTGACTAACTATGTAAAGGGGGACTCTGATGGGGATTTTATTTTTTCGACCTGCAAATATTTGTAAAAAGGTCCAAAAATAAAAAATAAAGCCAAAACATTGAAATTGGGCTTTGTATTAACCCCAAACCAAAGTTCTTCCCAAAGATCTGCTTTGCCCCCCCCCCCCCCCCCCGTAAATGATTAATAAAATAGGTTTATAAATTCTATAAATAAAAACAGACAATTATTAAAACATTAACACACAGATGAATAGTATTAACACCAAGTTTATCACATTTACATGTGTAAAACAGCCTTTAACGGGCATACCAGAAAAACATCTGCCGATCAGCATCCAATTAGTGTGTTCTAGTGGTGGGGGAGTGGTCCCTCTGTTAGAACACAATAGCTCAGCGGGGAGATCGCTGTACCAACATTGCATAGTTAGCGCAGAGACCTCCTCGCAAGTTCCTTAGTAAAAAAAACAAAAAACTCATGGGGTAGTTTTATTAAAACTGGAGCACTCAGAATCTGGTGCAGCTGTGCATGGTAGCCAATCGGCTTCTAACTTCAGCTTGTTCAATAAAGCTTTGGTATTATGATCAGCCAGCTTACCCGGTTTACCCGAAAATAAGACCTAGCGCGATTGTCGGTGATGGCTGCAATATAAGCCCTACACCCTAAATAAGCCCTACCCTGTTTTCCCAAAAATAAGCCCTACCCTGGAAATAAGACCTACAAGGACTTAAACTAGGGATTTTTGGGGGGTAGGACTTATATTGCAGCCATCACTGACAATCACACTAGGTCTTATTTTCGGGGAAACAGGGTAGGTGCTCTTGATCAAGGTCATCTCTTGATCTGAGAACTGTAGCGGGGACTTTTAAATGGCAACTCTAATCACAGGTAGTGTTACTCACTGTGTCTCCGGCTTCACTGTGTCTCCAGCTCTGTTGTGTCTCGCAGCGGTGACACCTATGCCAAAATAAGAAGATGGGGGTCTCCTCCAGCCCCTCCCACTTCACAATCCTCACCAGTCAGCTCACCTCTAGTCCCTGCCCCCCACCCATGCCGGGAACTTAATGGGAGGCTGCAAAGCTGCTGAGTGGGCGGCTGTGGGCTCCAGGAACAGCTCAGCTGGATTTCCACAGGCTCCAGGGACAGCCCTGCTGTGTGGCCACGAAAAGGCTGGGAGAGCGGTGTGGGCTTCAGGAACAGTCCAGGATTCAGTGACCCCTGACAAATCGTCATTTGTGACCAGAGGGTATCCCGACCCCCAGGTTGAGAAGCACTGCTCTAGAACAACATCAATTTAGTAGCACAGTGGTGGTGCCTGAAGTTGTTGAATCAAATCCTAAACCACTTACTAGTCCAAGTCTTTTGCTGATACCACGAAAATGGCTCTTCTTGGCTAAAGATGAGAACGCATCAGTAATTTTTCCTAAAGGTAACATAAAGTGGGAGATGAAATACAGGAAATTTAAGAGAGATAATATAGCAAACTGTTCAACCACAATCTAATTTTGTGAACTTTGAAGTTGCTTGAAAAATGACTAGTGATGTAATACATTTTTTTATGAATTGTACTTATTGTACTTTTTTTTTTTTTTATTATTATTTATTTATATTTATATACACACACACGCACATTATTTTACCAAAAGTATCCAAATATATAAGATGACCAGTGTACATTATTTATTTTAAATGTAAGCTCTTTTGTTTTCATTCATTGAGCAAGAACAAGCATTCATTTTCCACATAAACAACTAATATCTTAAAATGTAAAAAAAAAAAAATATATATATTTTGGCTTGCATTCTTTAATCAGATAAGGCCGTGTTCTATTTCGGCACCCCTGGCTCATTTTTAAGACCCTGTTTTTGTGGTCCGTAAGTACATACATCACTGATTCATTTGATCACAGTCAATCACTAATCACCTTTTTCCTCTGTATTCTTCACATATTCCCTTCCACATCCATATTTCAACATTCCACATTCCACATTATCCCACCCTTACCTGCCATGGGTTTTCCTTCCTTTTTCCTACCCTTCTTCTATCCCCCCCTCTCTCTTTCCCCATCTTTTATTGATTCCCTTTCCCTTACCCCTCCTATACCCCTCCCCCCACCCTTCTTCCCCCCCCCCCTTTCCCCATCTTCTATTGATTGCATTCTCCCTCCCTTCTTTCCCCTCCCCTCCCTTTCCCCCCTCCCCCTTCTTCCCCCTTCCTCTTTCCTTCCCCATCTTCTATTGATTCCCTACTCCATTACCCCCTTCTATCCCCCTCCCCCCTTCCCTTCTCTCTTCCTCTTCCAATTCATCCCTAGTTATTCTTATTTTTTTGGATAGACTGGCCCCACCTTTGGTCATGGGCCTTCTCTGGCCAGTCTCTTGAGTGCAGCCCAGCGCTCATCCTTCCATTCTATTAGTGGCTCAACATCAGCATGCAGGTAATAAGCCCTGGTTGGTGGGTGACTAATGGACATGGAAGGTTGCAATACATATCTTTATGTATATTGTCATTGCATTACTTTGTAAGTTTGTAACTGTTTTATGCAGTCATCTATTCTGTCTTTCAACAAATATCCCCCAATGAAGCCCCAGCGGGCGAAACATGTCAGGACACAATTGCTGAAAGACTTTGATCCATCTACTCACATGATGTGTATCTGTAACGTTTTTTTAAATCACTGCAATGTAAATAGATCACCAAGAGGGGAATGTTTTTATTTCCCCTCAACACAAGTGGAGTGCCTCTTTAAATCAAGATTTTCATACAACTGTATGTATCAGAACATACTATTGCATACTCCTAATTACTCTATATGTATGCACTTTTTCTGGGATTTTGATTTGCGCGAATTACATAGGCCTTTGTTACAACAGGTTTACTTTAGAGAAAGTCTCTGACCTGCTGCTTTGTCTGTGACCAGTTTGCTGACCCTGCTCTCCACAGCAGTCAGCGTCTCTCCAGGGACTTGTTCAGTGAGGAGGCCGGTTCGTTTTAGGTTGGAGAATGTCAGCAGGTGCTCTGAGCCATAACTCTACAAAAGATACAGGATGCAAAGCCGTTATAAATATGTTTGGAAACTGAGCTGTGACCCCGAATGGTGTTTTACTGTAAATTTCTGGGGTACTCAGATGAGCAGACATGGTATTTGTACAACCTGAGAGTTAGGAGCTCCATACACACTATTAGATTTTCTGCAGATTTTTGTCTTCAGATTTACCAAAACCATGTAGTTCAAGGGCCTGACTGATTGCATACAAATTGAAACTATTAAGGCTTGACCTCATATTATATAGTTTTGGTAAATCTGAAGATCGAAATCTGCAGAAAATCTAATAGTGTTTATGGAGCTTAAAGTGACACTAAAGGTTCTTTTTTTTTTTTTTTTAAATAACAAAACATGTTATACTTACCTCCACTGTGCAGCTTGTTTTGCACAGAGTGGCCCCGGACCTCATCTTCTGGGGTCCCTCAGCAGCTCTCTTGGCTTTGCCCCACGTCAGATAACCTCCCCCTCTGGGACTAGCGCTCTCTCCCGGAGGGGGGGGGGGGGGTTACCATGCGGGCGTGCTTCCGAGTCCAGCATTCGGTGTCCATAGACACTAAATGCAGGATTCAGATCCCGCCGCCCCCCCCGCGTGCGCGCGTCGGCCACAACACTGGATTTGATTGACAGCAGTGGGAGCCAATGGCTGCGCTACTATCAATCTATCCAATCAACAGCCAAGGAACCCCTAGCAGAGAGATGGCGCGTCCCCGTGGGACAAGTTCGAGGGTCCAGGTAAGTAAAACGGGGGGGCTGGGGGGCGGTCACTGACAGGTGTTTTTTCACCTTAATGCATAGGATGCATAAGGTGAAAAAGCACGAACCTTTACAACCCCTTTAAGGCTGAAAATACGTGGTTGAATTTCAAAATAATTTTCTTTTGAAAATAAGAAATTTCATGCCTTTTGTGATCCGATGATGCCACCGTTGATTTCGAAATTAGGCCAATCAAGCCTTCAATTTCACCTCCTGCTGCTACAGAAAATAATTTTCGTGGCTGGGAATCTTCTTTTCTTTCTGGGAATTTTCTTTTATTGCACATGCGCATTTCTTTTTTTTTTTTTTCATTTCACGCAAGATTCTCCCATCATTGATTAGAAAATCGTTAGTTTTTCAAAAAATTTCCAACATGCCCGATTACTCAAATGCGATGGCCACACAAAAATTTCTGAAGCTGCAGCCCACTAATGGTGCGAAATTCAAACTAAAATTCTTAGATAAGATTTTCGAAAGAAAATTCTTTCGAAATTCGACCCATGCCTTAAGAGGAAAACAAATCAGAAGCATTAACAGAATTCTGAAGAAACGGTTTGCAGTGCTGGGAAGGCTCTACTGCAAAGATCTTGGTGGACAGAGCACAGGTAAGTATGGGACTTCAAGTGACACTAAACTCTGCTTTAGAAAAAGGAAATTCTATTCAAGCATGCGTTCTAATACCTTCAGGTGCGTTCAATTGCTCTAAGTCTGCCCCAGATTCTGCCTGCGTTCATTCTCCATGATCCCACTGTATGTAGGAACATAGCCACCCTTCCATGATCACTCCTGTGCTCATGTACTCATGCTCACTCCTGTGCAGACTACAATCCTACAGTCCTTTGTCCATGGACAAAGGACTGTAGGATTGTAGTCTGCACAGAGCAGTGCACATGACCCCAACTAATGTGCACTACTTGCTCCAAACAGAAGTGAGAAGGAAAGGGAGGTGTGGGAGCTCAAAGAGGGCAGAAAAACACAGTAAGATTTAATGAAAAATATATTTAAAAAAAAGGATCATTAAGAGAATAAGGATATCGTTTAGACCCCTTTCACACTGGGGCGTTTTTCAGGCGTTTTTCAGGCGCTTTAGCGGTAAAAAAAGCGCCTGTAAAGCGCTTGAAAGAAGCCTCATCTGCAGTCCCAATGTGAAAGCCCAAGTGCTTTAAGAACCCTTTCACAATGTCAGCGCCCGAAAAACGCTCGTAAAGCGCCGCTTAAAATGGAAGTAAACCCTTCCAAACAACTTTGACCTACAGGTAAGCCTAGATTAAGGCTTACCTGTAGGTCCAAGTAATATCTCCTAAACCTATATGGTTTAGGAGATATTTGCCCGAAAATGGGCACCGCTGTCTACGGCGCATGCGCCGTAGACAGCGGCGCGCAGGCGCACTAAATGCGGCAAGTCCAAGAATGGATTTGCCTAATTTGTCGACTCCCGTGCGCATGCGCGGGAGTGACGTCATCGCGGCTCCGCCGAATGGCAGCGTCGGAGCTCCGAGACGCGACTCCCGTGCGCATGCGCGGGAGTGACGTCATCGCGGCTTCTCCGCTGTCATTCGTCGGAGCTGCGAGAGACGCCACAACCAAGATGGATGCGGCGGACTACAGGTGACAGCGGCGACTTCGCTGGCTCCTGTGTCAGGTAAGTGACACATAATGAGCTACTATGCGATGCATAGTAGTCCATTATGCTTTACCTTTGCAGGGAAAAAAAGAGGAAGTAAACCCATCAGGGTTTACTTCCTCTTTAAACTAGCAGCGCTTTACCAGCGTTTTTCGAGCGTTATTGGGGCACTTTTAACCCCTGCTAGTGGCCAAATAAAGGGTTAAAAGCGCCCACAAAACGCTGCTGCCAATAGCGTTTTTCAGGCGTTTTACAGGCGCTTCACATTGATTTCAATGGGAAGGGGCGCTTTATTCACCGCTCCAAAAGCGCTGCAAAGAAGCTGCTTGCAGGACTTTTTTTGACGCCCTGCCAGCGCAGCGCCTTGGTGTGAAAGCATTCGGGCGTTTACATTGGGATTGCAGTTGCAGCTTCTTTCAGGCGTATTTTTTAACGCTGAAGCGCCTGAAAAACGCCCCAGTGTGAAAGGGATCTCGGTGTGAAAGCACTCAGGCTTTTACATTGGGATTGCAGTTGCGGCTTCTTTCAGGCGTATTTTTTAACGCTAAAGCGCATGAAAAACGCCTGAAAAACGCCCCAGTGTGAAAGGGGTCTTAGTGTCACTTTAACCCCTTCCATCTTGTCCCTGCATTCCTTTAAATGTACTGAACAGCAGGGGGAGGGAAAGATCACATGACCACTTTGATTGGCTGTCAGAGAGGTCACATGATCAGGATACGGTCCAGCTACTGATTATTAGTGGCGACTAAGAGCTGCCTTTCAAAGCTCAGACAGTGTGCTCCTACCACAGAAACATTGGCTGCCCTGTGACGCATATGTGTGGCATGAGGGTGTTAAAACACCCCCGCCCTCCCCTTTGCTTCCACACATGTGTTAAGCATTTGTGAAGAGGTTAACAGTGGTTCTGTGGGAGGGTGTTGGGATCTAATAAGGATAACTTTAATAAATATACATTTGTCCTTTAACTAGTTAAGATATTTTGCTGCAAGGTGTACCTACCTAAACAATAATTGTAAAGTCTAGATGTTACTGCTTTATATTATACTTTTATCATATTACTGCTATAATCTAATTCAGGGTTCTCCAATCTGTGACCCGAGGGCCAGAGGCAGCCCTTTGCTAGCCTTTATCCAGCCCTTGGGGCACTATTCTTCCAAATAATATGAGTCCCTATCCCTCCCTCACCAACAATGGGGCACTATTTCTTCCACTGATACCAATGATGGAGTACTATTCCTCCTCCCACTGATACCAATAATGGGGCACTATTTCTTCCACTGATACCAATGATGGGGTACCATTCCTCCTCCCACTGATACCAATGATGGGGTACCATTCCTCCTCCCACTGATAGCAATGATCGAGTACTATTCCTCCTCCCACTGATACCAATGATGGGGCACTATTTCTTCCACTGATACCAATGATGGGGTACCATTCCTCCTCCCACTGATACCAATGATGGGGTACCATTCCTCCTTCCACTGATAGCAATGGAGTACTATTCCTCCTCCCACTGATACCAATGATGGGGCACTATTTCTTCCACTGATACCAATGATGGGGTACCATTCCTCCTCCCACTGATACCAATGATGGGGGTACTATTCCTCCTCCCACTGATACCAATGATGGGGCACTACTTCTTCCACTGATACCAATGATGGGGTACTATTCCTCGCAATGATGGGGTACTATTCCTCCCCCTGATGCCAATGATGGGGTACTATTCCTCCCACTGATGCCAATGATAAAGGGTACTATTTCATCCACTGATACCAATGATGGGGTACTATTCCTCCTTCCACTGACCACCAACCCTCAGTCCATGTTTTAAAGTCACTGAGGCAGAGCCGGGGACATTTTCTACCCCCAATTACCACAATCCGGCTCCCCTGAGGGCAGAAAACTGGCCCTTTGTTTAAAAGGTTTGGAGACCCCTGATCTAGATTATCTGCAGATTTAAATTAAATTTCAGTCCTGCTCTGTGCATGGTGATGTCCATGTGATTATCAGCTGTACACAGCAATTAATAAAATATGCGGGAGTGCTTGTACGGACACTGGAATGTAAATGGACAGAGTTCTACATCTCCGCAAATACATTTTATTAAAAAGCAGATTTCTATGGACCCCACAGAAGAAAACATTTCTAGGTTTACTGATGAAAGATTTATTAGCATCACATACCTGTAAGTATTGAGTCTTCAGTGATTTGTAATCTTTAGATATTAAACCTGCAAACATGATATAGTTAGTAATGGCATGAGACACAAATTCACAATGTTCTACAGATAAAGTTACAGTAATATAAGATCACACCTACCATTCTCTGTGATGGACAGCAGACATAGCAGGCGTAGACTATCTATGGGGGAAATCTACAAAAAAGGATGTAAACCATTAAAGAAATAAAAAATTTTGTGTCTCTTTACATCGGTACATAGTTGGTAGGGTTGAATGGGCACCAGTTCCTCCAGTTCAACCCGAGAGAGTGTGTGTGTGTGTGTGTGTGTGTGTGTGTGTTTATATCAATACCATTTCCAATATCCCTGTACAATGTGTTCTAGAAGAAACATATCTAAAAGGTTTTTTTTATTTATCTACACTGCTCGCTGACACCACCAACTGTGGAAGGGAGTTCCACATTCTTATTACTCTAATGACCCATACACACGATCGGACATTCCGACAACAAAATCCATCAGATTTTTTCCAACGGATGTTGGCTCAAATGTGTCTAGCATACACAGGGTCACACAAAGTTGTCGGAAATGCCGATCGTCAAAAACGCGGTGACTTACAACACGTACAATGGGACTATAAATAGGAAGTTCAATAGCCAGTAGCCAATAGCTTCTGTCTCGTAATTTATTCTGAGCATGCATGGCACTTTGTGCGTCGGAACTGTCTACACACGATCGGAATTTACGCAATTGGATTTTGTTGTCGGAAAATGTTAACAATAAAGAACCCATTACACAGTTTAAGAGTGAACTGCCTCTCGTCCTAATTCATTGTGTGGCCATGTGTCTTTTTTTAGAGACCTTAGATTTAATAGTTTCCTCCAAATACTGGAGTCACCATTTAAAGATTTGTATGTTGTGATGATATCCTCTCTCAAGTGTTTCTTCTCCAGAAAGAATACGTTTCATGTTTGTAGTCGTTTCTCATAACTGAAGCCCTCCAACCCCCTTATTAGTTTTGTCGCTCTTCTCTGGACTCTTTTCAGTTCAAGAACATGCTTTTTGAGGACTGGCAGAGTCGGGACAGGATGGGAAGCGCCCATGGGCACAATGGATTCTTGCATTGCAGGGATGGGGTGCTCTGTGCCAGATGCTTCTGTTACAAGGCTGAATGGAATAGTGACAGCAACATCACTGCCATAGGTGTGCTCAGCCTATTGCATTAGGGTGTGCACCCCAAATGTATTAAAACATGGACAGTGTTAGCAGGCAGTGGACTTTTCTGTAGGGCCTAGGTTGGTGTCAGTAGGGCAGTGGACAGTGTAAGTATTTTTTTATTTCTATTTTTTTTTTTTACAACCTTTTAGGAGCCCCATTGGGGGGCTTTGGTGAAATATCAACAGGGGGGACCTGAACCACACAGGGTGATTAGGGTGTGCCCAGGCACACCCCCTGAGCACACTTATGATCACTGCTCACCCTGACCCCAAGGGAGGGGAGGCGCGGTTTGGCATCTTTGCCCTGGGCGTTGGAGGACCTTGTGCCGGTGTTGTGACATATACAGTCTGGCCATCGAAAAGTGTCCGCTCTGAACTGCGCAGGCGCAGTACGGAGCAGAAGGAGATTCGGAAAATCTCCGAAGATGAACGGTGCCTGCTATCCAAGTGGACATAGGGCTTCGCTCACCACACTTCAGGCATGGCCTTGTTTCGCTCGACTCTTTATTCTAACTCTGTCCACTTGGATGGTGGGGCTAGAACCTGGACTCACGGCGCAGGTGCCGTTCATCTTCAGCTATTTTCGCAATCTGCTTGTCCTGTGTACTGCGCATGCGGACACTATATACACAGCGGACACTATCCGACGAGGGACACTATCCGACAGGACACCGCCACTGGGGACTGGTGACCAAAACTGGTCAGCTTACTCAAGAAGTGGCCAAACCAGAGTTTTGTAAACTGGTAGAACTATAGTTTTATCTCTTGAATAAATACCCTTAAACTATGATGTAATGTATGGTTGACTCACCTGTCTGTTAATGTGCTCTTCTATTACACCGATGCTCTCTCGAATATCAAAGCCCCCCAGTAATGCTTTAAATACAAACATTGTGACAGAATACAACATTAGATACTTTGTAGTTCATCAGTGGATCACAAAAAAGGATTTATTCAACAACATAGCACTAAGAATAAAGATGTAGTAGTCAATGCCACCAATCAGATTTCACAAGTAGTCAGAAAAATTTAAATGGAAAAAAAAAAATTGACCCTGTCCTCAATCTTAGCTAATCCACCCCTACCCCAGCTACATACATAGAGTTGCAACCTTCTGTGATAATTACATTTTATCATTCAGGATCTTCTTACTGCTGTGCACAGCTGTGTAGTCGATCTCTGGAGACTTTCATGGCACCGTAGCCATAAATCCGGAAAGTAAGTAGCTGGGGTGGGACACGGTGGTTTAGTTGAGATTTGAGGGCGATAACACATATGCTGCCATGACCCCCATTTCCCAGGCCCAATATTTTGATTACACTGTATCAGCAACTACTGGATGAACCAAATTCTAACCCCCCTATATACACATCCAGATGGGAACAAGACCTCAGAGTCTCTCCAGATACCAGAAATTGGGATGCAACTAAAAGTTCAACACAGAATACTAACACCCTAGAAAGAAACTACAAAGTTCTGATTTGCCGGTATCTGGTCCCCGTGAGAATCACCACATTTGTCCCGTCATACACCTCTAACTGCTTTTTTTTTTTTTTTTTCAATAAAGTTTTATTCGATTTTGTCAGGTATACAATCTTGATAACAGTATATTAACATTAACAAAAGATTGAAAGCAGATTGGAAAATGTAGATCTTTACAAACAGCAATCTACAGAGTTGTAAAACAAAATAATTAGGTCTAGCTTTGAAGTAAACGTTATGCTAAACTGCGACTGTATCCAGTCACCCCAAATGGGAACTCACTGTGACTGGATACTATAATATAGTATAGGAGCAAATTGTATGGAAGGTTGGTCAAAAAAATAGTGTGTAGGTATGAAGTTATGACTAGAAAGTAATTACATAAAATAAACAGAAAGTCTGTAACAAAACTATGTGCCGATGATAAGGATCCAACGTTATCATATGTTGGATGAAGGGAATAAAAAAAAAAAAAAAAAAAAAACAAGGAGTTTGAAAGGTCTATCTGAGAGGGGGAGGGATAGTATCCTTGGAGAAAAGGTTACTTAGAAGGAGAGTAAGATCCAGGAGTGTTGGCAGATATCGATAGGTGTAGAAATGGTAGGAGTCTCCCGAAGGTGTTCAGTGTATAATACAACAGGTGTTTCCTGAAGTAAGGAAATGCGACTATATGTTCTTATATAAAAGGTTAGTAGGGGTGCGAAAAGGATTCAAGGAGAATAATAAGGGGTAATTATAAGTATAAAGCACAGTCATGACTTGGTAAATTCATTTAAATAATGAGGTAGATATCCTTCATCCAGTGCTTTTAAGGGTGCAGAGGCCTAGGTACACACCTACATACTTGGTAGTTGTGTCCTGCCGCAGCCAGCTTCTGGACAGAAATCTTCTACATCATCTCCACCTTTTTTTTTTTTTTAACAGTGATTCCCCCCAATCTGCTCATAGCACTACTCAACTCTTACCCCTCTGATTTAACCCAACTTCCGTTTAAGTTGTTCTTACAAGATACTATGGCCATAAAACAGACCATTGTGATGGCTCGGAAGTCTCTCTCTCTTACTGTAACAGAAACCAAGAATAGAGTCACTAAGGCCATCATCCACGCTAAAAATGAAGCATTCTTATTAGTTTCAAAATACGCTAAGATATGGCAACCATTGGTGACTCTCTTTCTGCCCCAAAAATTTCGATGACTCTCTGCGGCGCCCTTAGCCTAGGTTCACATATGTGGTGTGGGAAATGCAGCAATCCATGCGAGTTGCAATTGCACTGTGTTTGCAATCCATTGTGGTTGCCAATATGAAATTTCAAAGTTTCATAGTTGGTAAGGTTGAATAAAGACACCAATCCTTTATTCCACACCCCAAAAGGGTCTCAAACACACTTTTTCTCCACCGGATTGCATGGTACAAAATGACCAAGATATGCGGTTGTAGCGTGGCACCAAAAAAGGTGCCTGCACTTCTTTGATGCGGTGCAGTGCAATTTGAGCCCATTCAAAATGAGTGGGCTTAAATCACACTACATTGAACTGCATGTGAATTGCACAGGAATGAGGTGCGGTTCCTGTGCGATTTACATGTAAGTTGTAGTATTAACTGAGGCTTAAAGTGGATGTAAACCCTGACATATACCTAGTGAAGAGATCAGCCCAAGATGATACACAGAAATGAAACACATCTCCCTACATACGCTTTACATGTATATATCTGCTTTCTATATTCTTTAGAAAGTGCACATCCTGTTAGAGATTTTTTCTTTATGTTCAGCACTGGGACTGAAGTCTTGGCATACACTGTGTGAGACAGCTGATTGGAGGAAAGGCACATCGCCCCCCCCCCCCCCCCCCCTCCACATAGGCAGAGGAAGGAAGGAATGTGCAGAGCTGTGCTGTGAATAAACCAGCTCTCTGCTAATCTATTTATACCCCCCCCCCCACACAAATTTCCAGCTTCTTTTATCTCTGAGAACTTGTCAGAAGTTATCATGGTAATAACAGAAGAACAGAGAAGCAGAAAGACACAGACATAGGGCTTTGGAGTGAGATAAGAAAACATTGCAGATATATGTACTTAGGTCAAATTTCATGAATCAGTTTTACATCCACTTTAATGTCACTGCCCTTAATTTAGCTTAACTCCCTTTTTCTAGTCAAGATTCCGGTGGTCCCCTGGTAACTCGACTACCACTGTTCTCCAACTATTATTTGGATTCTGAAATATCCCAGGTCCAGGCAGCCATATCTTCCTAAATAATTTGTATATTCAACCTTTCATATACTGCTTCGCTTCTTTAACTGCCTTTACCTATACACTTGGTCAGCCATAGGTTGATCTCTTTGGGGCCCTCGCTATTAGACTGTTTGATTTTTTTATTACCGCCAACCTTACTACCTCCTTGTTGTCTCACACTTTTACTACTCAGGCTACTTCATTACTCTTCTTGTTTTTTGTAATCCCAGAGGCCTGTCCTCTGGTAAAATTTGGTTGAAAACAATAAAAAGATTGGACAAGATCTGAGGGTGATATCATTGGCTGATTTACACAATCCCTTTAAAATGACCTTAGTAATAGTACCGTATATACTCGAGTATAGGTCGATCCGAATATAAGCCGAGGCCCCCAATTTACCACAAAAAAAATGGGAAAACTTATTGACTCGTGTATAAGCCGAGGGTGAGACATGCCTGTCCATCCCTGTGTGTCCGTCCATCCCTGTGTGTCCGTCCATCCCTGTGTGTCCGTCCATCCCTGTGTGTCCGTCCATCCCTGTGTGTCCAGCCGCCCTGTGTGTCCAGCCGCCCTGTGTGTCCAGCCGCCCTGTGTGTCCAGCCGCCCTGTGTCCTGAGCCTGTGTCCTTCTGCACATACGGCGGCCATGCCAGGATCGCCGCACCTCTTCTCGTCTGTGACAGACGGCGGCCATTCCACTGTTCAAAAGCCGCGCCTCCGTCTGTGATAGGCGAAACACTCAATTTCCCAGCAGTCTGTGTTCCGCCTATCACGGACATCCTCTCATCCTCGTCCGTAGTATGAGGATGAGCGGATGTCCGTGATAGGCGGACCACTGACTGCTGGGAAATTGAGTGTTCCGCCTATCACAGGGAGGCGCGGCTTTTGAATAGTGGAATGGCCGCCGTCTGTCTGCACGACACGCTGATCGGGTAGACAGACGGCGGTGACTCGAGTATAAGCCGAGGGGGGCACTTTCAGCCTAAAAAAAGGGGCTGAAAATCTCGGCTTATACTCGAGTATATACGGTACTTCTTTAATAGTACTGCGGAGAATGATTCCAATGTGTTTTGCCGTGTCCCCCTGAGAAAATACCCTTTTTTTCCCCTGTGTGATCACAGAGACAGGAACAGAAGGGAAATATCACCAAAGGGAACACTGGCAACCAGAGAGTATATAGACTTTTCCCACTTCATTCAGAACAACAATGTTTTGAATGGAGTTCCACTTAAAGATGGCAGAGATTTACAAAGGCTATGCTCATCCTTTCCTGCACACAAGTTGTGTCATATAAGGCTGGCAATGGGGGTGCCCGCACTGCTTTCTGAAATGAGAGAGAAGAGGCGGAGCAGGGAAAACTGGCACAAAATCACACATGCAATTACTCTTATCTGTTGCTGTTGTATGTCTTTAAACAACTTCAGAGTTCAAGTACAGATCAGGCAAGTTCCAGGAGGCAGAGCTGAGACTTCCTACAGAAATAATAATAGCCTCATGTAATGTAGGGGTTCATTTTTTTTTCTATAAATTATCTAGTGGACTACAACAAGAAATATAAGGATTACGTTACAATTATATACTACTTATCATATGGTTCTAGAGCTTTTACTAACTAAATTTCATTCATATTTCACACACTGTTTTTGTGGCAGTGGCCATTGCAGATTTCCGTCTTAGAATTCTAGTTAAAATGAAGAAATATTCGCACTCTGAATTTCCCCAAAAACTTGCTTGATGTACCTTTATTGTCACAAGTGTATCAGACAAACACAGGACAGTTAGTTGATGCGTTTCACAAGCTATCGCTTGTGAAACGCGTGAACTGCCGGTCCTGGCTTTGTCTGATACACTTGTGACACTAAAGGTACATCAAGCAAGTTTTTTGGTGCTACTATTTTTTCATTTTATCCACATTGGACGGTGGTGAGCTGGGCTCTGCACCTGTTATCCATTTGCACTTGAAGATTTGCCTGGAGAGGTGTGTGCTCTTCTTTGATTTCTGCTAGAATGCTAGTTGCCTGGCTGTTTTTGGCTGCAAAGCTATCTGAGTCAATGACAGGTTAGAAAGCCAGCGAAATCAGAACTTCCCCTCTGCGTATCTGGTCAGAGCCTCACAAAAGTATGAAAGGGTTAAGGAAACCTCACCCTTGCCAAAATAAAGCCTTGCTTGTCCTGAAAAAGGTACCAGTTACTTACCGGTAATTGTCTTTCTGGGAAATCTTCCAGGACGGCACACCTGAGAGATGAGAGGCTCCTCCCTACAGGAAACACAATCAATCGACAGCTGTTTTAAGTCCCCACCCTTCCCCTTGATCCTCAGTTTGTAGAGAAGTAACTCCTGAACCCGGTTCACAAGGAAAATCATTCCTCATAGGTACTCACCTTCTAGTGTTCTAGAATTTTCCCTCCTCCAACGGGCGGGAAGTAGGCCTGCCGTCCTGGAAGATTTCCCAGAAAGACAGTTACCGGTAAGTAACTGGTACCTTTCTCAAGTCATCTTCCAGGACGGCACACCTGAGAGGATAAACAAGTACCTCAGGCCTACCTTAGGATGGGGCCACTGCAAGACCATCTTGGCGAACCTTGGTTCTGCAGTGAGCTTTACCTCCACTCCATATGCTCATATGCTTGATGAAGGTATCTTAGCTGGATCATACGGCTGATCTGCAGATCTGCTCCACAGATGTCCCTGCCTTTTCCGCTTCGGATGCAGTATCTAGGTGAAATGGGCTCTTAAACATGGAATCAGAAAACATGTTAAACTTGTAGGTTAGCAATGTTGCCTATCTCACACATCTAACAACCATGGCCTATTGTGCCTGTAGGTGCTACTTAGAACCACTAAAAAGATAAATAAGAGACCTGTGTAAGACAAGGACACTACATTAATCAATAAGAGGGCCTGTCTTAACACTACCTTGTTCAGGGAAATAAAACTGCAAAAAAAAAAAAAAAAAAAGGGGGGGGGGGGGCCCCGACAATTTTTTTTTTTTCCTTTTTATCTTTATGTCAGCAAAAGACTAAAGGGAAGCCTACTTAAGGGAAATAGATTAACAGAAGCTTGAACCCTGGGTTTAAGGCATGCCCAATCTATGTCTTTACTTACGCCTGAGAGCCTACTTCAGGAGATTAAAGTCCCTAGCAGGAGTAGACTATCTTCACTGTTGTATTTTTCTGATCTGTAGCCAAACAAAGCAGTACCTTTAGGATATAAAGGACAGCAAACAAGCTTCAGTGCAGTGCATTTCTGATGTACAGCAATATAGTCCTTATGAGCAGAGATGTCACAAATCTCAATGTGTATTTCTGCTGTGCCACAAAAACATCCCAGCAAGGACAAACCTTCACTACTGAGGTCTACTGGTGTGCAGCCACTGAGGAGTCATGGTCTATCCCTTTATGAAATAACCAACAGGCAATTTATTTCATAGGCATAGCCTGGGCTGTAGATACTAAACCTTCACCACCAGTGAAGGAACAAATCCTAAAATGGTTGGACACCCTACTATTAGTAGTTGTTGTCCTACCTTACCTCCATAGACTGAGCAAATGCTAGCCAGCTCATACCCAGGTGGTGCTGATTAGCAACTAAAGTCTCAATGAGCCCAGCCCTAGAAACCAATTTAAGACAGCCTCTAGAAGAGGTGGTTACCAATTTAGCCTGGGGGTAAATGGCTACTTGCAGGCTTCAAACAAGCAATTATGTAGCTCTTGCATAGGTTTGCACAGAAAATCCTCAATTAAAAAGGATGTAGGAAGCGATCTATGGTGAATCGCCTTTAGATCTGCCACTGAGTGGATTGTAGCCCAAAACAAAAAAAGTTTCTTCTTACCTCCTACACTATAATATAACCACAGTGTATAGGTGGAGTGGGAGGTTGGAGCTTATGAAAGTTACCTATAGCAGGCAACCCCCAAAAGGAGGATCTGTCACAAGGGAACCCCTACTGTGCCACACAGAAGCTTGGTCCCTGCCCATCCTTGAATGTTAGGTCAGCCTTTAAGCATCATGAAGCAACTTCAGATTCCTAGCAGCTGAACAAATAGGGCCGCTAACCTAGTGCACCTGCTGACCAGGGGAGATTCTGAATCCACCAACCACTGCCCAATTAATAACTTGTTCAGTGGTATACCTGGCCTGTAAGTAACTTTGTATCTACCAGGTCCCCTCTGTACGCTATATTCATCCCTACTAATGTACCATAACTGGGCATGTAGGGAGAAGCTGGCAACCTACTGCTGCGATAACCACAGTGTCTCTGCTGTAAGAGGGAGCTGTGGCTGGTGGTTTTAGCAGTGGCGTCTGGGCTATTTGTTTTCTGACCCCCAGGTTCTGCACTGCACCAGTCAGTATATACACGGGGAAGGGGGAGCAATGGCCTACCTACCTCTTTCCCATCTGAGGTGATTTAGGCACACTCTTCCTCTGCACCACCTGTCCACCATACAGCGTCTCTGATGTAAGAGGGAGCTGCAGCTGGTGTTTTTAGCAGAAGCTTAAGGACTATTTGAATCCAGACCCCAGGGGAGATCTCAAATGTCCAGAAACCCTCGGGCTGGAATTGGGAATTTTGCAGCTAAATTCCCACGGCAAAAGGAAAGTACTCACCGTTGTCGTCTTCCTCTTTTTGCCACAGCCAGTGGGCTTGCTTTTCCATCCTTATGGTCCACACGCAAGGAGGATAGCCGCCAAAGTGCTCCCCCCCAACTGCTGTCCCCATAGGGAGGTGCCAGGTTAGACTGTGTCCTGCACTGTACCAGTCAGTCTATATACATGGGGGGGGGGGCAATGCCTTCCGTTCCTCATTCCCATCTGAGGTGGTTAAGGCAGACATCCACCATAGTAAACTGGTGCCTCCTCGCTCTAGCGAAAGGAGGATGTGGGCGCCTGCTCCTACTGACTCTCAGCCTTCCCTACTGGGTAAGAACGCCGCCGCCATTTTCCCGAAGTTTGAAAATGACGCGGTGCTTGTTGCCACGCCCTCTCCGGAAGCCCACGCGAGCTACCGGGGACCCAGGAGTCGGGGACGGGATCCCCCTGGAAAGAACCGATGGCAAGCACCCCCGTCTGAACAGCCACCTGTACAGGTAAGGAGGGGAGACAGGATAATGGCCCCTGAAGTTCTGGGTACACCACTGTACCCAGGGTCCTTCAGCTCTCAGCGGGGCTCTTCCAATTTCTGCTGCCCCCCCTGAGGAAAAGATAGGGGAACCCCCCAGGAAGGACAAGAATATCCTACCAGACCCAGAGGCTTCCCAAGCTTGTGGTCCGGCTCCCAGGGGGAGACCACCAACCCCAGGCTTCGGGTCATTTGGAAAAAAACAAACAGTTTCGCTGTGTAGGGAGAAACAATCAAAAACTGAGGATCAAGGGGAAGGGTGGGGACTTAAAAGAGCTGTCGATTGATTGTGTTTCCTGTAGGGAGGAGCCTCTCATCTCTCAGGTGTGCCGTCCTGGAAGATGACTTGAGAAAACAATACTTGTATTTCTTTGTTAATAAAGTTATTGTTGAAGCAGAAATGTAAAAATTGTTCTGGATCAAAGAAGGAAAACAGGTACGAAGAATTATTTAACATAAAGAAAAGTTCCACCATTTATTTCACAAACAATTGTGTTGTCTACATGACCTCCTATACAGCTCCTTAAAAGTCCAAGAAAAGTCCTTGTATAGTTTATAGATGGACTTAAAGTGTGTACTAGACCCAGGACCCTGCATTCACTATATCTGGTCTCCCACAGTACACAGAACATGGGAATGCAATAGTTTTAGTAAATATAAACTAAATACCTTTTCTCATCAGCAGTTAGAGCAATCTTGTCACTTCTATAAGTGTCTGGTTTAAGTTTGTAGGAGGAATTTTCATTCAGCTCTGGCTGTCCTATGAGGATGCAGGACCCCTGACTTTCTGTCGGGACAGTGCTGCTTGGCCCTGTGTTGATCACATGCACCCTTCCAAGAAAAAAGAATAATTCTCTAGCAATACACACCAAACTCAGCATGTGCAGCTTGTCCCCGACTCTCTGTACTATCCGGAGATGAATTTGGAGTCAGTGGAAGAAGGGGAGGATCAGAGAAGCCAGGATCAAACAGTCAAACCTTTTTTACACAATGCTGAGGATTAACCCCTTAGGTTCCACAGTGAGTATAACAAGCGTGCTTTACTGCATATACAGACTGATTTTACTGTTGTAGGTTTAGTAACACTAAATCATTCCTTGCACATAAAAAAAAGTCTCAGGCTTTAGGGTAGTAACAGTTGTGGTATATAGTGACAGAACCAAGGATCAGTAATCCAGGGGAAAAAAGCATTTGAGAGATTGGCTGTGGCCAATATGGGGGCATCAAATCTTTTTTAACATTTTTCTTCACTGGCACTTTGTGGGACTTTTTGGACTGTTTGAATATTGCACTGTATTGGCACTTTGGAGTGAATAGCAAATTTCTCTTTGGTCTCTTTTGCTTTTTTATGGTTTGAAGAATTTAGAATTTTTCTATGTGTGACATTGATTAAGTTATGGGAAGAGGATGAAATAAAAGTCACTTTTTACCATGAGGGTGTAGAATGTACGGAATTAGTGCAGCATGTTTTGATTTGTAAGCTCTAACGAGCAGAGCCCTCTGATACCTCCTGTATTGAATTGTATTGTAACTGTACTGTTTACCCCAACGTTGTAAAGCATTGTGCTGTTAGCACTATATAAATCCTGTATAATAATAATAATAATTTGTATTTAAAAAAATAAATAAAACCTACCTGCCTGTTCGCAGACTTTATTGGAATGTACAAGGAGTTAAGGCAATTGCAGCTCAGTTTACATGCTGGCAGAGCACCTGTGTGCCGGGATGACTGAACTCCTGCGCATGTGCAGAAGTGGCGCCATCCCATGCCCACCAATGAAGAAGGCCACAGCCTAGCACTCAGAAGAAGCTGGGTGGAAGTTGACAGCATCGGCAAGGAACATCGAACCAATAAAGGAAAGAGAAGGACTTTAATTAAAAGTTGGTAAGAACTTTTTCACCCTTGTATAATTCTTGCAGTAAGCCACATTTCAAATTTTCTCCATATTGGGGCACAACCCCTCACCCTTCCTTATGCTCATAGAACATTCTTGCTCCAGATGATCTGGGCACAGGGAGGCACTGACAAAATCCAGTTCCTGTTCACTTCAAACGGGTTTTGCATTCCCATACAAGTGTATGGGAATGAAAATCTGATTGAAGCAGGCCAAAGGCAGATCAGAAGGTGAACAACTGGAGGTCAAATGCACCTGCCAATGAATTCTGAATGTTTTAGAAGTGCTCCAAACTGAGACTAGATGTTGTCAGACCGATGACAGAAAAATGATCCAAACAGGGTAACGGCTTTAGCTAATGGTAATGTATGTCTGACGTGACCCTTACTGGTCTCACATGTCAGAGTTTAGAAAAATTGCAGGTATGGATATTTGTACTGTTCACAGAAAGTATTGGTGGTTTCGTGACGTGGCTCAAATAGAAGTTTTGGAGGCAGTAAGCTGTGGTTTACCATTGAAATAAATAATTTTCTTAAGTGAATTGGTCCAAACACACACAGATATATTGAAATCTTGTAAAATACTCACAGTGCTCGGTTTTCAGTATTTCTTTAAAATCTTGTTTGGTTTTCCTCTTCATTATCGATTCACAGGCCCCGATATCTTTATAAAAAAAAAAAATGAAAGTTATCATTAACCTCTTTTTTTGTTGCATTTTTACAAATAAAATGCAAGGAGAATTTGTTGAAATGTTTTATCCTACGTTCAAAAAGACTAAGAAATATTAGGGGTATAAAATACTTGATTTACACAACAGCAGGATGACTGCTCCAAAAAAATACAAAAATCAGTATACAACCCTTTTAGGTACTGTGCAGTAATATAAAAGTAAGGAGTTTAGAAGGATTACCACATACGTAAACTCAGTAATCGATGTTCTTGTTTCAATCCCTTCAGCTCTTGGGAAACAAAAGACTTCATCTGTTTAATGTCCATTCCTTCACGTTTCTAAGATTGAGTAAGAGAATGTATAAATGAAAATTGTGCTAACAAGAACATATTTTTTCGTTGCTGTAGCACAATTTTTTTTTATTTGTTAGCATTTTTATACATGCATTCCACAATGAGGTTACAATCAAAAAGCTGTGATCAAACACCTATTTTGATCAGATTAAGCCTACGTTCACATTGATCTGATTTGTCATGTGATTAGACATGTCAAATCACATGCCAAATCGGCGGCTATTGGTGCCAATGACACTGTCCGAATCAGTGCAGCGTCGTCTTTGCGGTGCCGCATCAATTCCCAAAAGTAGTTTCTGTACTACTTTTGCCGATTTCGGCGGGCGATTTGTATAGACATTGGTGCATAAACCCACACAGATGTCTGTCAAATTGCCCCCCCCCCCCCCCCAAGTCGGACCGCATTGCCGGGTTGAAATTCTGCGAGTTCACCTAAACTCGCACGATTTCTAACCTGCAGCAATGTGAACCTGGGCTTAAAGTGGTTGTACACCCTACAACCTCTTTTACCTACAGGTAAGCCTATTGTAATTGCTGGAAACATCTCCTAAGCCTCCACGGTTTAGGAGATATTTACAAAAAAGCAGAGTGCCAATGACATTGGCGCATGCGCACTTTGAAAAGGGCACATCTTGCTGTTTCTAATAGGGGTCATTCCATGACTGGCGGCTCCTGTGTGCATGCACGGGAGTGACGTCACCCGACTCTGGCCAGTCACAGAGCCAGAGTTCGCGGCCCCCGGAAGGAAGAGGGGTGAAGATGGACGCTCGCTGCTAGTGGGGACACAGCGGTGGCATTGTGAGATTCGGTTTCAGGTAAGTGACACATAATGGACTACTATGCGATGCATAAGTAAAACCCACCAGGGTTTACTTCCTCTTTAAGCAGTGAGGAGGAGAACCAAACATCTCACAGATAAGCAGTTTCTTCACTCAGTCACTCAAGAGCATTTCTCCCATCTCTTCCTTCTGAGGCAGATTGTATTCCCAGTTTGCATGTTCTCCCTGTGCCTGCGGGGGTTTCCTCCCACACTCTAAAGACATGCTGGTAGGTCAATTGGCTTCTGTCTAAATTGGCCCCAGTATATGAATGTGAGTTATGCCGCGTACACACGATCAAACAAGCGGGTGGAAAAGTCCGGCAAACTCAAGTCCGCCGGACAATCCCCCCGTGTGTAGCCTCCGGCATACTTTTTTGACCCAAAAGTACGGTGGACTTAGAAAGTAGTTTTACACTCCAATCTTCCCACCGGACTCGCATTTCGGCGGACAATCCGGCCGTGTGTATGCCAGTCCGCCGTACTTTTGAAATGAGTGGACTTTTCCCGCCCGGAGAAAAGTCCGCTCATTTCAAGCGGGTCTCCAGGTAGGCGGGGCCCACGAAGGATACGTCTCTGGCCCCGCTGCCTGGTATGGACTTAAAGGGGAACCCCAACGCCAAAAAAAATCGGCGTGGGGGTCCCCCCAGGTCCACATCAGACCCTTGTCTGAACACGCTACCCGGCCGGCCAGGAAAGGGGGGGACGAGCGAGCGCCCCCCCCCCCTCCTGAGCCGTACCAGGTCGCGTGCCCTCAACATGGGGGGTGCCTTGTGGAAGGGGGGCCGCGCGGCCCCCCCACCCCAAAGCACCTTGTCCCCATGTTGATGAGGACAAGGGCCTCTTCCCGACAACCCTGGCCGTTGGTTGTCGGGGTCTGCGGGTGGGGGGGCTTATCGGAATCTGGGAGCCCCCTTTAATAAGAGGGCCACGGATACCGGCCCCCCACCCTATGTGAATGAGTATGGGGTACAATGTACCCCTACCCATTCACCTGTAAAATAAAGTACAAAAAAAACACAACACACAAGATAAAATAGTTTATTGCACAGCTCCGGGAGTCTTCCGTCTTCGGGGGTCTTCCGTCTTCGGGGGTCTTCTCGCCGGACTCCTCCGCTATCTTCTTCTAGCTCTTTTACTAGCAGAGGAGCCCGGCTTTCTTCCTCGCCGCCGCCCTCTTCTTCCAACTTCGGGGGTCTTGTCCCCCTCTTCGGTTCTTCTGCCGGGCCACCGCGCCTTCTTCTAGCTCTTTTACAGGCGGTGGCCCGGCCTTCTGTCGCCACCGCCGCCTTTCGTTCTTCTGTTCTTCTCTTCTTCTTCTTCTGATGTTGCCTTGCCGAGTCCTCCGCTCACAATGACGGGGACCGGGCACGCGGCCACTTATGATGTCACAGTCCCGGAGGATGCTGGGACTGTCGCCATGTGACATCAACCCATGTGACATCCACCGAAGACCCCGCCCCTTGTCCCTATATAAGTCGCCGCATGCCCGGTCCCCATCATTGTGAGCGGAGGACTCGGCGAGGCAACATCTGAAGAAGAAGAACAGAAGAACGGAAGGCGGCGGCGGTGGTGGCGGCGGCGACAGCGGCGGCGACAGAAGACCGGGCCACCGCCTGTAAAAAAACTAGAAGGCGCAGTGGCCCGGCAGAAGAACCGAAGAGGGGGACAAGACCCCCGAAGACGGAAGAAGAGGGCGGCGGCGAGGAAGAAAGCCGGGCTCCTCCGCTAGTAAAAGAGCTAGAAGAAGATAGCGGAGGAGTCCGGCGAGAAGACCCCGAAGACGGAAGACCCCCGGAGCTGTGCAATAAACTATTTTATCTTGTGTGTTGTGTTTTTTTTGTACTTTATTTTACAGGTGAATGGGTAGGGGTACATTGCCCGCAGACCCCGACAACCAACGGCCAGGGTTGTCGGGAAGAGGCCCTTGTCCTCATCAACATGGGGACAAGGTGCTTTGGGGTGGGGGGGCCGCGCGGCCCCCCTTCCACAAGGCACCCCCAATGTTGAGGGCACGCGACCTGGTACGGCTCAGGAGGGGGGGGGGGGGGCGCTCGCTCGTCCCCCCCTTTCCTGGCCGGCCGGGTAGCGTGTTCAGACAAGGGTCTGATGTGGACCTGGGGGGACCCCCGCGCCGTTTTTTTTTCGGCGTTGGGGTTCCCCTTTAAGTCCATACCAGGCGGCGGGGCCAGCGATGTCTCCTTCACGGGCCCCGCCTACCTGGAGACGCGCTCGAAATGAGCGGACTTTTCTCCACGTGTGTGGGCGAGTCCGTTCATTTCAAAAGTAGGGCGGATAGTACGGCGGTCTTAGTACGCCGTATTAGTCCACTGAAAAAGTGCCGTGTGTGGGCAAGTAGCCCGTTCGGAAAGTCCAACGGACAGTCTGGTGGGAAGTCCGCCAGACTAAGTACGTCGGACAGACGTCTACGTGTGTACGCGGCTTTAGGGACCTTAGATTGTAAGCTCCTTGAGAGTAGGGACTGATACGAATGTACAATGTATATGTAAAGTGCTGCGTAAATTGATGGCGCTATATAAGTACCTTAAATAAATAAAAATAAAAGAAGATTCCCGTAATCATATATCTTTACATGATTACATTGGTCCAGCATGAATGGCCATCCTAATGCATCGTGAACACAGAAGGTCCGCCGCTCGGCACGGACACCATTCAGAGAATGTTTTGCATTTTCTGAATGAATACAAAGCAAGACATATTTAATAGCTTCAACTATAAATTCCTGCCTCTGCTGCTCTAAAGTAGCACTAATGCAGGCCATACATGGGTCGAAATTCAGAAATTTTGTGCATTTTGTGCCACCACTGATTTCGAAATTTGACCAACCAAGCCTTCAATTTCACCTCATGTTGCTACAGATTTTTTTTTTTTTCGTGGCTGGGAATTTTCTATTCTTTCCAGGTCGCAGCTCATGCTATTTCTTTTTCAATGATATTTCTCCCATAATTGATTAGAAATTCATTTGCTTTTCCAAAAATGCTGCGTGAAAAGTGGATGTTGCTGCCGTCCACTAATGGTGCCAAATTAAAAAAAAAACTATTAGTTAAGTTTATCACAAAATATTATTATTAAAAAACATTAGTAAAATCATGAAAAAATACTCTAATTGGACAATATAAGCCATATAGAAAAGATTTACTTTTGTGGTAGAGTATTTTTTCATGATTTTATGAATGTTTTTTAGTAATAATATTTTGTAATAAACATTTACCGTATATACTCGAGTATAGGCCGACCCGAATATAAGCCGAGGCCCCCAATTTACCCCCAAAAAACTGGAAAAAATTATTGACTCGTGTATAAGCCGAGGGTGAGACATGCCTGTCCATCCCTGTGTGTCCGTCCATCCCTGTGGGTCCATCCATCCCTGTGTGTGTGTCCATGCATCCGTGTGTGTGTGTGTGTGTGTCCATGCATCCGTGTGTGTGTGTGTGTGTGTGTGTGTCCATGCATCCGTGTGTGTGTGTGTGTGTGTGTGTGTGTGTGTGTGTGTGTGTGTGTGTGTGTGTGTGTGTGTGTGTGTGTGTGTGTGTGTGTGTCCGTGCAGCCTACCTGTGTCCAGCCTGCCTGTGTCCGTCCAGCCTGCGTCCCGTCCAGCCTGCGTCCCGTCCAGCCTGCGTCCCGTCCCGGCCCGGCCCGTCCCGGCCCGTCCCGGCCCGGCCCGTCCCATCCCGAGCCGAGCCTCCGTCCTTCAGCTCTTCGTCGGCGGCCATTCTAGGATTCAAAAGCCGCGCCTCCGTCGGTGATAGGCGGAACACTCAATTTCCCACTGACTGCTGTTCCGCCTATCGGATGTCCGTGATAGGCGGAACACTCAATTTCCCAGCAGCCTGTGTTCCGCCTATCACGGGCATCGTCTCATCCTCGTCCGTAGTACGAGGATGAGACGATGCCCGTGATAGGCGGAACACAGGCTGCTGGGAAATTCAGTGTTCCGCCTATCACAGGCGAAGGCGGAGCCGGAGGCGCGGCTTTTGAATTCTAGAATGGCCGCTGTCTGTCTGCTCGACACGCTGATCGAGCGGGCAGACAGCGATGACTCGAGTATAAGCCGAGGGGGGCACTTTCAGCCTCAAAAAAGAGGCTGAAAATCTCGGCTTATACTCGAGTATATACGGTATATTTTCTATATAAATGTGTGGCCATTCCTCTCTGATATCAGTAAAGTCCAACAGAATTAGGTCCTTTTTTTGATAATGTTTATTAATGGATGAGGTACTCTTTAAGTAGCCCAACTCTTTTTCTTTAAAGTGGTTGTAAAGGTTCCCATTTTTTAGAATAAAAATAACAAACATGTTATACTTACCTGCTCTGCGCAAGGGTTTTGCACAGAGCGGCCCCGATCCTGTTCTTCTGGGGTGCCCTGCTGACGCTTCTGGCTCCTCCTCTTCATCGGGTGCCCCCATGGAGAGCCGCTTTCCATGGGGCACCCATGCAGGCATGCTCCCGAGTCCTGCTGCTGTGTCAATTGACACAGAGAGCAGGACTCTGCCCCACCTTCCCCCACTCTCGTGTCACTGGATTTGATTGGCAGCAGCTGGAGCCAATGGCTCCTGCTACTAAAAATCTATCCAATGAAGAGAAAGACAGCAGTTGGAGCTGGGCTCACGCAAGTGGCTGCAACGGATGGGTTCAGGTAAGAAAGAGGGGGGGGGGGCCTGGGGGCATCAGTAGCAAAGTATGATTTTTACCTGTATGCATAGAATGCATAAAGGTGAAAAACCATGAGACTTTACAACCCCTTTAAATCATATACAGTCACAAAAAAGGGAAAAGGGGAGGGTCACAAAATCCGATAAAATCCTTGTACCTTTATTAAACACTGGTAAAAATATAGCCAATAAATGCCAACACGTTTCAGCAGTTAGGCGTAAATTATGGCTCCTGATTTAGGTCTAAGCCCTTGTACACATGGTCGGACATTCCTACAACAAAATCAGACACACAAAAGCAGCGTATGTGGGACAGGGATGAGGTCAGGTGTGTCCAGGCACATGCACGCCCCTTTTATACATGCGGATTCAGGACGAGCATGCTTCTGACACCTATGATTTGCTTTGACAGCTTCCTCCCTGCATAGCTCAGACAGTTTGGACTTGTGTCTGAACCCGCTGGAGCTCACCCCTGATCTAGAAGGATGTGACTAGAGAAAGAGACTGAGAACCTGCTCACTTTTCCACCTTTCACAGTAGAAGTTCCATTTTAATTACTGCTGCAATCTGGACACGGACAATTCGCTTGCATGAAATCGAATTACTTACATCATACTGACTTTGCAGATTGCGAGCTTTCTGACTCAGGAAGCTGAAGATATTGGAAAAATGTTCATTACGAATTTCACCGAATACCTAGAAAGAAATCAGCATGTCATCTGTATATGTTATACATTATGCATTTTTCAAAGATGTGTAGAAGTTCAAAGATAGTAGCCTCCCCTAATGTCAGAATATACTTTAATTACAATCTCGTATGGGATTCTAGCCAAGTTTCCAGGACAGTGTTTGGGACTATCTCTGTAAATGTTGGTGTCTGAAAGAATATGGATCACTAAGAACAACAGTTTTTGCTCAATTACAACAATCTGCTATATGGTCAAGATTTAAAGAGATATTAAAAAGATAGAAAAAAACAAAACAAAACAAAAAACAAACATGTCATACTTACCTGCTCTGTGCAGTGATTTTTCACAGAGCAGCCCCGTTCCTCCTCTTCTCAGGTCCCCTGCCAGCGCTCCTTGCCCATCCCTCCTGCCAAGTGCCTCCAGAGCTAGCAGCCTGCTATGGAGGCTACGTCTGTCCATTTACATGCAGAGCTGCGTCATGGCCCGCCCCTTTCTCTCCTCATTGGCTCACTAGCTATGATTGACAGCAGTGGGAACCAATGGGGTTTGCTGCTCTCTCAGATAATGGAGGAGAGGGAGTCCCCGGGGAGTCGAGGCTCTTGTGCACATTGCTGGATGGAGATGGCACTCAGGTATTGGGGGGCTGCTGCACACAGAAGGGTTTTTACTTTCATGCATACCATCCATAATGGAAGGTAAAAAACCTTGTGCCTTTAGTACCACTTTAAATATATTTTAGATGCACCAATATTTATTTCTGCATTTGGCAATTGGTATCAATGAAAGCTGTGAAGGAGACTAAAGAAATGTAAGTCACAGTTTGGTTGTGTTCTATACCTAAATAATAAATGGGACCCAACTAGAAATGATGCAACAGCCTATTTATGATTTTTGCAATCACTCTCTTTTTCTAAAAGTGTTATTTAGAAACTACACTATAACATTTATATTTATACCATGCACCACAGATCAATGTATTTTTGGTTTCCATTTTCCAAATGTGTACAATGCATTACTAAGGCCTTGTTCACACCTATGCGTTTTTTTTTGTGCTTTTTGCAGAAACGTTAACATGGTTTCCTATGGGACGTGTTCACATCTATGCTTTTTTCAGCCACAATATTTCTTGGAAAGGGTCAGGGATTTTTTTTTAGACCCCTTTCACACTGAGGTGGTTTTCAGGCATTTTAGCTCTAGAAATAGCGCCTGTAACGCGTCTGAAAACTGCCTCCCATTAGTTTCAGTGTGACTTTTCACACTGGGGTGCTGCACTTGCGGGACGTTGGAAAAGTTCTGCAAGCAGCATATTTGGGTCGGTTTGGGAGCACTGTATTTAGCGCTCCCAAAACGCCCTGCCCATTGAAAAGCAATTCGGAAGCGCCACAACACGGGCGCTGTTAAACCCCTTCTTTGGGGTTAAAACCTCCCCGCTAGCAGCTGAAAAGTGTCACTTAAACAGCGCTAAAGCACCGCTTAAAACGAGTGGTGCTTTAGCGCTAACGCAGCCCCAGTGAGAAAATGGGTCTAACTGCAAAACAGTGCATTTTTGATTCAATAGACTTCAATGGATAAGCTGCAGAAAAACTAGTTTTTTTTTTGCTGCGATTTTACTGTGATTTGCTTTTATCTGCCCAACAACAATTTGGGCAAAAGAAAAGCATTAAAAAAAAAATGCAAAAAGCATAAAAAAACATGTCAAAATTGCGTGTGCAAGAAAGCAAAACACACTGCAAAAAGCACTGCATAAACAGATCAAAAGCAAACTGCATAGGTGTGAACCAGGCCCAAAAGAGGTCATATCACAAGGATATCTGTTATCACTGGTACACCACACAACCCAACTTTAGCACAAATCTTTGTAATTATATGTGCCTACAAGGTTTAATTAACTGATTATGGACCATGAACTCTTTGTATTTTAATCCATAATCCATAGCTCTGGCTAAATTAAAGTGCTGGGAACAAGGTGGTTGACTTGTGGGGTGCTCAAGCCCCTCCTGCCCCAAGCATCCACCCTCCTTTCATGGGCTGGCTTGCTGTGTGTTTGGCTAGAGGTTTGTTAGTGTGTAGGAGGGGCACAATATCTTTTTAGTTTGGGGTGGAATTTTGCATGTGGGGGTTCTCATTTTAAGCTTTAACTTTGTATGTATTGGGGGGGGGGGGCATTTTTTGTTTTGTGTCAAAATCTTGCAGCTGCAATGTAACTTTTCTCTAAAGCTGTACATCTTTGAAGCAGAATTTTGGATACATGCTATAGATGCACCACTTTACAGGCAGAGCAAGCCACCCCCAAGTTACTAGCTTTTAAGCAATTGTGCATTTTTAAAGGCACTTCTCCTTGTTTAGTTTATGGGGTTGTCCAAATTTGTGATATTGATATATATGTCCCTTTGGGTGGGACCTGGGCCTCCATACCCATTTTAAGGCCAATAACTAGAAGATAAGCCAGCCAAGTGGGGACTAGCACAATTAACAAGTCAGTTCCCATAGACTGCAATGGTATTTGTGGTATAACCTTTACCCATGTTAGGCTCTTTGTTTGCCCCCCCACCCTGGAGCAGGGGGTGTTTGTCCCATCTGTAATTTCGTAGCATACTTTTTGTGTGCAAACTGCTAGCAATTGGATATTTCTGGGCATGCTCAGATAGTGTGTTTTTTGGGTTAGCAATTTAAGGGCATCCTTAACAGGTGTACCCACTTTGAAGTTCTGTCTCTACACTGGGTGAACTTGCATTTTTGTGTGTTTCATGGACTGTGCATGTGTTTTCAATTGCCTCATTAGCACGCAAACCTATGTTATATAAACCTTGCAGAGCATCCTTTACATTGCCCTGAAAAGAGGCAACATTGTGTGTGGGGCCGGCAAGAGAGTACATTTGGGTGTCCTTATAGAGTTTGTAACATATATATTTTCTCTTTGTATTTTGTTTGTTATGTCTTTGCAAAACAGATGTGTTTTGGAGCAAGTTTTTCTTACTTTGATTTATTGTGTTTTTTTGGGTGGGGGATATTTTCCCCTGAAATATTTTTGATGTTTTCAATGTGTGTCATTTGTAGGTTGGTTCACTTTAATTTAATTTAATTTTAATTTAATTGTCTGTGCTGCATTATTTTGCAAATTCTTCCTCAAGGTGTTGTGACTAATGTTTAAATCCTTATTAGATGTCCGTTTGTGGGCGCAGTCCTTTTAACTCCTGTTAATTTCCTCTGCATAATGGTCAGACCTCAAAACCATATTCTGTTAGTGTCACATATTAACATATATGTTTTTTGCTTTCCTTGCTCTTTTCCAAGTCCTCTTTTGTTGACCAATAAAATTTGTAGCAACATTTTTATGTTTTAGGTGTTTTTTCATTTTCATGCAACAGATTTCCCAGCTGCAGCTTAACCACATGCTGACTGGGCCATAACTGAAAGATGGCTACAGCACAGTTCGCTTATTCTGGGAGGGCGTCCATGGACGTCCTCCCAGAATCTTGCTCCCGCACGCCCCCTGGGGCGCACAACCGGGAACATCCGTGACTGAACCCGGCGAAATCACGGATCAAGGTAAATGGCCACTGACAGCGGCCGTTTACCACGTGATCGCTCCATCAATGACGGAGCGATCACATGTAAACCAACCGCCATCACGTCTGGTTCCTCTCTCCCCTCTGTGTACAGTGCGAGGGGAGAGATTGAGTGCTGCAGCGCTGTGGGCTGGATGTGTAGTGCCCACAGTGCTGATATGTGCTCATTCCAGCACTCATCCATCCATACATATTCATCCATCCTTAATCAGCAATACTCATCCGTGCTCATCCATACTCAGCAATACTCATCCATCGACCCATGCTCAGCAATCCCATACATACTCAATCGTACTCAGTCGTACCCAGCCATACCCAGCCATACCCAGCAATACTCAGTCTTACCCAGCCGTACTGGGTACAAACGATAATTAGCATCAAAAGGGTTAATTAACTGAGAAAACCTGAGAACAACTGAGAACAATCTCTGAGGAATGTTTGCCATGAAGAGTTAAGGCAGTTCTGAAGGCAAAAGGGGGTCCAACCAGCTACTAGCTAGGTGTACTTATAAATAATAAAGTGACCGGTGAGCTATATATACACACACACACACACACAAAAGTATTCGGCCCCCTTGAACTTTTCAACTTTTTGCCACATTTCAGGCTTCAAACATAAAGATATAAAATTTTATATTTTGTGAAGAATCACCAACAAGTGGGACACAATTGTGAAGTGGAACAAAATCTATTGGATAATTTAAACTTTTTTAGCAAATAAAAAACTGAAAAGTGGTGCGTGCAAAATTATTCGGCCCCTTTACTTTCAGTGCAGCAAACTCACTCCAGAAGTTCAGCGAGGATCTCTGAATGATCCAATGTTGTCCTAAATGACTGATGGTGATAAATAGAATCCACCTTTGTGTAATCAAGTCTCTGTATAAATGCACCTGCTCTGTGATAGTCTCAGGGTTCTGTTGAAAGCGCAGAGAGCATCATGAAGACCAAGGAACACACCAGGCAGGTCCGTAATACTGTTGTGGAGAAGTTTAAAGCCGGATTTGGATACAAAAAGATTTCCCAAGCTTTAAACATCCCAAGGAGCACTGTGCAAGCAATCATTTTGAAATGGAAGGAGTATCAGACCACTGCAAATCTACCAAGACCTGGCCGTCCCTCTAAACTTTCAGCTCAGACAAGGAGAAGACTGATCAGAGATGCAGCCAAGAGGCCCATGATCACTCTGGATGAACTGCAGAGAACTACAGCTGAGGTGGGAGAGTCTGTCCATAGGACAACAATCAGTCGTACACTGCACAAATCTGGCCTTTATGGAAGAGTGGCAAGAAGAAAGCCATTTCTCAAAGATATCCATAAAAAGTCTCGTCTAAAGTTTGCCACAAGCCACCTGGGAGACACACCAAACATGTGGAAGAAGGTGCTCTGGTCAGATGAAACCAAAATCGAACTTTTTGCCCACAATGCAAAACGATATGTTTGGCGTAAAAGCAACACAGCTCATCACCCTCAACACACTATCCCCACTGTCAAACATGGTGGTGGCAGCATCATGGTTTGGGCCTGCTTTTCTTCAGCAGGGACAGGGAAGATGGTTAAAATTGAGGGGAAGATGGATGCAGCCAAATACAGGACCATTCTGGATGAAAACCTGTTGGAGTCTGCAAAAGACCTGAAACTGGGACGGAGATTTATCTTCCAACAAGACAATGATCCCAAACATACAGCAAAATCTACAAAGGAATGGTTCACAAATAAACGTATCAAGGTGTTAGAATGGCCAAGTCAAAGTCCAGACCTGAATCCAATCGAGAATCTGTGGAAAGAGCTGAAAACTGCTGTTCACAAACGCTCTCCATCCAACCTCACTGAGCTTGAGCTGTTTTGCAAGGAAGAATGGGCAAGAATTTCAGTCTCTCGATGTGCAAAACTGATAGAGACATACCCCAAGTGACTTGCAGCTGTAATCGCAGCAAAAGGTGGCTCTACAAAGTATTAACACAAGGGGGCCGAATAATTTTGCACGCCCCACTTTTCATTTTTTTATTAGTTACAAAAGTTTCAAAAATCCAATAGATTTTGCTTCACTTCACAATTGTGTCCCACTTGTTGGTGATTCTTCACAAAAAATAAAATTTTTATATCTTTATGTTCGAAGCCTGAAATGTGGCAAAAGGTTGAAAAGTTCAAGGGGGCCAAATACTTTCGCAAGGCACTGTGTGTATATATATATATATATATATATATATATATATATATATATATATATATATATATATATTACATTGAACATCAGGCATGTCCTAGGAGTCAGTGATGGTAAGGGCATTATTTGGTATATCTCAATGAGCACAAGAAGTTCTCGATGGCTATGGACTATATAGCCATTTCTGTGAATTGAGTTTATTTAAATATTAAAGAACAGCACTCTAAACAAAAAAAATTTTTTCAGATTTAGTTGTATAGTCTCTAATGGAAGGAATGTTCAGTTCACTCAGCATAACCGACAATATAACATTTCTCTCTCTATTTGTAAAGCTGGCTGGACTGGTAAAGCTGGCAGGACTGCTAATATGCAAACATGCTCTTCCATATCAGACAGTCCCGAAGATGTTTTGTCACACTATAAACTAATGATGGTTAAGACAAATAAATAAAATGACTATTCAATACTAAGCTCTAAACGAAGAACTAAACATTATGGTTATATACAGCTTCAATTGACATATAACCTATTTAAAAAAAAAAGTGTTTCTAAAGTTGAGAGGACTGCTACAATACAAATTTCTAGTGAGGCCGCGTACACACGCGGGGACTGTTCGCCCAACTTTGTCCGTCAAACAGTTTCGGCAAACAGTCCGCTCAAAATTAGCATGGACGGACATGGCCACACACGACGAACGAACAGTTTGCTGAAACCGTGCGCGATGACGTGAACGGCACGTACGACGGGACGAAAAATACGACGTCCTATACACTGCATTATAACTTTCGGCGTGTTAAGCCTTTCTGAGCATGCGCGGAACTTAGTTTGTCGAACAAGCCTACACACGGGCGGACTGTTCGCTCAAACAAGGTTTCAGCGGACAGTTTTACGGAATTTCCGAAAAACCTTGTTCGTCAAACTGTCCGCTGAAACTGTCCACTGAAAGCCCACACACGAGCGGACTGTCCGCCCAAACACTGTTCAGCGGACAAAGTTGGGCGAACAGTCCGCCCGTGTGTACGCGGCCTGATAGTTCCTAAACTGGCCAAACCAGAAGAATTTGTTGTCTGTGCACGCCCTTCTGTAAAATAATTTGGATAATTCGAAGTACACACCCTCACCACTGATAGCCAGAGTACACTGACTAAGAGGAGTGGCCAGACCCTTTTTGGGGAATTCTTTTACATGTACAGTACCTTGAAAAGGTATTCATACCCCTTGACATTTTTCACATTTTGTCATGTTTCAACCAAAAATGAAAATTTATTTTTTGGGGGATTTTATGTGATAGACCAACACAAAGTGGCACATAATTGTAAAGTGGAAAGAAAATGATGTATATATGATTTACATATTTATTTGTAAAAAAAAAAAAAAAAAATTAAAACCATTTATAATTTTCCTTCCACTTCACTCACAATCATGTGCCACGTTGTGTTGGTCTATCACATAAAATACATTTACGCTTTTGGTTGTAACATGACAAAATGTGGAAAATTTCAAGGTGTATGAATGCCTTTTGAAGGCACTGTACATGACTTACAACACCAGTTTTAAGGGAACCAGCCATAAATATGTCTGACAATTTAGCTGTGACAGAGTGTTAGGGAGTTAAAGTGGTTGTAAACCCTGGTTTAAAAAAATAAAAATAAATAAAATAAAAAACCCTGCAAGACAAAGGCATAATGAGCTAGCATGCATAGCATACTAGCTCATTATGAATTACTTACCTGAGAATGAAACCCGCGCAGCCATCCTCGTCTCCCCCTCCGGCAGGCGACATCTCTCCCGGGGGTTACTTCTGGGTATCCCAGGACATCGCCATGTGTTGATGACATCGGCACATGCACACGTCATCGCGGCTCCAGCCAATCACATCGCTGGAGCCGCGATGACGTGTGCATGTGCCGATGTCATCAACACATGCAGGGGACAGGGGATATCTCCTAAACCGTGCAGGTTTAGGCGATATCCTGGGTAGCTACAGGCAAGTCTTATTATAGGCTTACCTGTAGCATAAAGTTGTTGTAGTGAGTTTACAACCACTTTAAGCTGGTCACATAAAGAGCAAATTTCAGATATCTTCTGAGGAACCAGACAAAATGGTGGCCTTGTTGGCAGCCCCCAACCCAAGCTTGCAGGATAGAAAAATCGAGGGAGCCAGGTGGAAAACGGTCAGCCAAAGGGTGACTGCATATATTCAGATGCAGCCACTGATTTGGTATTTTGACAGCTGATGGAGCTGGGTGTCAAAAAACATAGCTGCAGCAGGAGATTCAACCAGCTGCTTTGGGTAAAGTGTATGGAGGAATCTGTACACTACATGTGTATGGCCAACTTTAGAAGCACTGAGGAAATATGAAAAGTGGCAAGGAAGCAACTTCAGTCCCCCCCATCCCTTTGATAAAAATTGAAAAGAAGTGCAATAAACACAGAGAAGTTGCTACATTTACATTGTGTGTACTGGCGTGGCCGCATTAGATGCAAATGCCTACATCTCTATCTTCCCCTGTAAAGTTACTAGGAGATGTATAGATTTCCCCAGTTGTTCCATCCCACTGATTTACCGCAAAAAGCATGACGTTTGCAGCTGGATGTCAACTTGGCTCCAGGGCTCCTGCCTAGATTGACTTATGGAGGATCCAGATCTGGTTAGAGATCGCCTGAAGTCTGAAAGTTGTTGCCTGATCTTACACATTGCATGCACTCAGAAGATGAAAGGCAGTGTGTAGGGTCAATCAGTGAATAGGCAAGCAGCTGTCAGACTTCAGGTGTTATCTGACCCCTCTGAATGTCCTGACTATGGCACCTCCCTTATTTCTATCCTAAAAGATTCCCTTTAAACTAGGGTTGCACCGATACTAGTATTGTTATCGGTGCCGATACCGAGTATTTGCACAAGTATCGGTACTCGTGCAAATGCACAGATACCTGAAACTGATACTTTCAGGCTTGGTTCTCTGAGCTGTCAGTGGGTCTCCCCTGTTACTTAGTTACTTAGTTAGTAAGGTTGAATAAAGACACCAGTCCATCCAGTTCAACCTGAGTGAGTGTCTACAATTGTCCCTATCCCTGTACATTGCACACTTGCATTGGTCTCTACCCTCAAGGAGCCCACAATCCAAGGTCCCCATTCATATACTAGGGTCAATTTTGGACAGAAGCCAATTAACCTACCTGCATGTCTTTGGAGTGTGGGAGGAAACCGGAGTACCCGGAGGAAACCCATGCAGGCACAGGGAGAACATGCAAACTCCAGGCAGGTAGTGTCGTGGTTGGGATTCGAACCAGCGACCCTTTTTACTGCTAGGCAAGAGTGCTAACCACTACACCACTGTTGACAGCTGAAGTGTTCAAGAAGTCCTGTAATTGGAGCTGTCAAAAAAAAAAAAAGCAGCTGGCAATGTTTATTAACCACTTCAGCCCTGGAAGGATTTGCCCCCTTCCCGACCAGAGCACTTTTTGCAATTCGGCATTGCGTCGCTTTAAACCGACAATTGTGCGAAGTTGCACCCAATCAAAATTGACGTCCTTTTTTTCCCACAAATAGAGATTTCTTTTGGTGGTATTTGATCACGATCGCAGGCACCCGGCGGACATCGAGTCCGCAACACCCGCGGTCACGGAGAGCGAGGCGGGCTTCTTTAAGGTTTATTTTATAAACTATAAACAATGAAAACTTTTTTTCTGGTTTGCTTTAGTTAGTACTAAAAAAAATAAAATAAAAAAAAAGGTATTGGAACTCGTAAAAAAATGTTTTTAGTGCATCCCTACTTTAAACGCTACTGACAGTTCTGCTGGGCTGTCTAAGTATGGCAATATTATGCAAGAGGATGGTGTCAGCTAGCTCAGTATCAGGCATTAACATTGGAAAATAGCTGTACTGAGTCTCCTGCAAGTTAAGTTAAAGGTCTTACATATAGATAAAAAAAATAAATTAAAAAAAAGCATTTTTTTTTACCTTATCCTGAGCGTTTAGAAGAACTTTAATACTTTTATCAGAAGATGTGACTTCTGGCCCAAACTCCACACTTCCTACACATAAAAAAACAAAAACATTATTTTAAATGTAGGCATTTTATTCAATGAACTGTCCCAGTATCACTAGAGACCTCACATAAGCCCCCTGGCTTCTAGGGATCAAAAAGTTACGCCGTCAGTTTAGAAGCATAGACATAATTACCATTCCAGGTGTCCTCCTGGTGGTTCTCTTCTAAAATAATCTTTTTTTAAAGTGGAAATCCAGGCAGACATGAAAACACAATTTAATCCAGATAGGTATTCATTGTAAACTATAAAAAGTATTTTTACAAAGAATACCCTAATCTTTCTTGATGTTAGTCTCCTGTAATATTTGCAATAGAGGCTGTACTAGGCAAAGTTAGCACACCAAGTCAATCAGGATTGTAGAGCTTAGCAGTATTGTCAGTCCAGCACTCAAACTGCCTGGAAGGAGAGAGAGAACAAAGATGGTTTCTTTCATGTGCTGCTGAAGGCTGGACAAGACTGCAAACCATAACCCACGCGTACTGTGCCCAGAAGTTTAAGACTCACCATACACTGTGTGAATTTTGACCAGTTCCTAATAAACTAGCCAAAACCTACTCTGTGGGTGGCCCATAAGCATGAGCTCAGGCATGTCCGCAACTCCACGCGCCCGCACCCGCCAGGAAGCTGACACTGCGCAGTGCTAATCACAGGCAGCGAGACATTTCCCAATCCGCGGTTGCACAGATCAGGAAATGTTTCACTGCCTGCGATTAGCGCTGCGGATTGTCGCGGAGTTGCGAACATGCCTGAGCTCATCCTTAGTGGCCCAGTTGCCAAAAAAAAACTAATAATCTAACTGGGTATGGCCAGCTTTAGATTTGGTTTACAATTAACTGTTCTACAAAGTATACATAATGTTTATATATATATATATATATATATATATATATATATATATATATATCACAAAAGTGAGTACACCCCCTCATATTTTTGTAAATATTTTATTCTATCTTTTCATATGACAACAATGAAGAAATGACACTTTGCTACAATGTAAAGTAGTGAATGTACAGCTTGTATAACAGTGTAAATTTGCTGTCCCCTCAAAATAACTCAACACACAGCCATTCATGTCTAAACCGCTGGCAACAAAAGTGAGTACACCCCTAAGTGAAAACGTACAAATTGGGCCCAAAGTATCAATATTTTGTGTGGCCACCATTATTTTCCAGCAACCCTCTTGGGCATGGAGTTCATCAGAGCATCACAGGTTGCCACTGGAGTCTTCTCCATTCCATGACAACATCACGGAGCTGGTGGATGTTAGAGACCTTGCACTCCTCCACTTTCCTTTTGAGGATGCCCCACAGATGCTTAATAGGGTTTCGGTCTGGAGACATATTTGGCTAGTCCATCACCTTTACCCTCAGCTTCTTTAGCAAGGCAGTGGTCATCTCGGAGGTGTGTTTGGGGTCGTTATCATGTTGGAATACTGCCCTGCGGCCCAGTCTCCAAAGGCAGGGGATCATGCTCTGCTTCAGTATGTCACAGTACATGTTGGCATTCATGGTTCCCTCAATGAACTGTAGCTCCTCAGTGCCGGCAGCACTCATGCAGCCCCAGACCATGACACTCCCACCACCATGCTTGACTGTAGGCAAAACACACTTGTCTTTATACTTCTCACCTGGTTGCTGCCACACATACTTGACACCATCTGAACCAAATACATTTATCTTGGTCTCATCAGACCACAGGACATGGTTCCAGTAATCCATGTCCTTAGTCTGCTTGTCTTCAGCAAACTGAACTTGCGGGCTTTCTTGTGCATCATCTTTAGAAGAGGCTTCCTTCTGGGATGACAGCCATGCAGACCAATTTGATGCAGTGTGCGGCATATGGGCTGAGCACTGTCTATTTCCCAAAGACAACCTCTGGATATGACCCTGAGCATGTGCACTCAACTTCTTTGTTCGACCATGGCGAGGCCTTTTTCTGAGTGGAACTTGTCCTGTTAAACTGCTGTATGGTCTTGGCCACCGTGCTGCAGCTCAGTATCAGGTTCAGGGTCTTGGCAATCTTCTTATAGCCTAGGCTATCTTTATGTAGAGCAACAAGTCTTTTTTTTTCAGATCCTGAGAGAGTTCTTTGCCATGAGGTGCCATGTTGAACTTCCAGTGACCAGTATTAGAGACTGAGAGCGATAACGCCAAATTTAACACACCTGCTCCCCATTCACACCTGAGACCTGGTAACACTAACAAGTCACATGACACCGGGGAGGGAAAATGGCTAACTGGACCCAATATGGACATTTTCACTAAGGGGTGTACTCACTTTTATTGCCAGCAGTTTAGACTTTAATGGCTGCATGTTGAGTTATTTTGAGGGGACAGCAAATGTACACTGTTATACAAGCTGTACACTCACTACTTTACATTGTAGCAAAGTGTCATTTCTTCAGTGTTGTCACATGAAAAGATATAATAAAATATTTATAAAAATGTGAGGGGTGTACTCACTTTTGTGAGATACTGTGTACACATACATTCATTCAAGACCAAGTTGCAAAAATGAATACACCCCAATGAAAATCTTAAAAGCAAAGCTACATTTTAGACAACAAAATCCTAATTAACAAGAATTCAAGTACAGGTGAGTCTAATTATTCATTAACCACTTCAGCCCTGGAATGTTTTAATCCCTTCCTGACCAGGCGATTTTTTGCGATACGGCACTGCATTGCTTTAACTGACAATTGCGCAGTTGTGCAATGCTGTATCCAAATAAAATCTATGTCCTTTTCCCACATATGTATCCTGCTACATGTTTTGGGAAAAAATCCCAATAAGCGTATTTATATTGATTGGTTTGCGCAAAAATAATAGCGTCTACAAACTATGGAATAGATTTATGGACTTTTTATTTTTTATTGTTTTTACTAGTAATGGCGGCCATCATTTTTAGTGGGACATTGCGGTGGACAAATCTGACACTAACTGACACTTTTTGGGGACTAGTGACACCAATACAGTGATCAGTGCTAAAAAAATGCACTGTCACTGTATAAAGGACACTGGCAACAGGCAATAAAAGGGTTAAGTGTGCTCCTAGGGAGTGCTTTCCTACTGTGGGGAGAATGCAGTTACTGGAGGAAAAAAAAAGAGATCCGTGTTGCTGCTTAGCAGAAACACAAGATCTCCATTTTCCTCCCTCACAGAAGGGCAGTCTGCCTTGTTTATATAGGCAGACCACTGTTCTGCCTCTGCTGTGAACGATCGGTGGCTCCCAGTGACCATCGCAGCTGCCGGACCCTCTGACTGGCTCCCACTGTGCCCAATCACAGCAGGAGCAGGGCTCCGGTGGCGCGTGCACCGGAGCTCTTTAACCACTTGCTTACTGGGCACTTAAACCCCCCTCCTGCCCAGACCAATTTTCAGCTTTCAGCGCTGATGCACTTTGAATGACAATTGCGCGGGCATACAACACTGTACCCAAATGAAATTTTTATCATTTTTTTCCCACAAATAGAGCTTTCTTTTGGTGGTATTTAGTTACAGCTCGGAGTTTTATTTTTTGCTAAACAAACAAAAAAAGATGCAAAAAAAAAAAAATCATGTTTAATATTTTGTTATAAAATTTTGCAAACAGGTCATTTTTCTCCTTCATTGAAGTGCGCTGATGAGGCGGCACTGATGAGCTGCATTGGTGGGCACTGATAAGCTGCACTGGTGGGCACTGATAGGCTGCACTGGTGGGCACTGATAGGCATAGTTAAGGTGGCACCGATAGGCACAGATAAGGTGGCACCGATAGGCACAGATAAGGTAGTACTGATGGGCACAGATAAAGGGGCACTGATGAGTGGCACGAATGGGTGGCACTAAGGGGCACTGATAGGTACCACTGATAGATGGGACTGATGGGCACTGATAGGTGGCACTGATAGGTGGCTCTGATAGGTGGCACTGCTGGCCACTGGTAGATGACACTGATGGGCACTGGTAGATGACACTGATGGGCACGGATATGTGGCACTGGGGTGCAGCACCGTTGTTGAGGCAGATTGCGGGCACTGATGGGTGGCACTGTGGGCACTGATGGGTGGCACTGTGGGCACTGCTGGGTGGCACTGACGGGGGGCACTTATTGATGAGGTGGCACTGGCAGGGGGCAGGTGGGCACTGGCAGGGCTGGCCGTGATCGGGATGCATAGTAGTCCATTATGCTTTACCTTTACAAGGAGACAAAGAGGAAGTAAACCCATCAGGGTTTACTTCCTCTTTAAGTCCTACACATATGCATGGCAGTAAAAAAAAAAAAAAAAAACATACGGAGGATAAAATTCTTGAAAAACAGGAAACGCTTACCACATTTAATCCGGAAAATATCATCAACAACCCCTTCATACACCAACTGCGAGCATAATGGTGTGACATAATCCACATCTGCAATTTAATAAAAAGAAAATATGTTTAATATATTCCCCCTGTGCCCATAAGCTTTGTCTATATCACTCAGCCATTCAACAGCCTGCCTTGCGCTAAGGTCTACTTTATACACAAAGAATCTATCCTATTCTCCAATAGTAATAATAGATCTCACTGTGCCTTCACAGCTCTGAAATCTGTGTGACTAAAAATGACTTAAAAAGTGTTACTAAACCTAAAAACGTTTTTTACCTTAATGCGTTGTTTCATGCTTCCCTGAATAAGTGAGTTTTCAGAGATTTCCTAAAGGTGGACAGGTTAGGGGCTGATCGGATATACCAGGGCAGGGAATTCCAGAGGCTCTGGAGAAGTCCTGAAGATGCGTATGAGAGGAGGTAACAAGGGAGCTAGAGAGCAGGAGGTCCTGGGAGGAGCGGAGGGGACGATTTGGGCGATATCTGCAGATGAGGGTGGTGATGTAGATGGGGGCGATGTTGTGGATGGCCTTGTATGTTGTGGTTAACATTTTGAATTTTACACGGTGGGGTATGGGAAGCCAGTGAAGGGATTGGCAGAGTGGGGCAGCAGTCACAGATCGATTAGTGAGGTGTATTAGTCTAGTAACAGCACTCATAATAGACTAAAGGGGGGATAGGCTGCCATTAAGAAGAGAGTTGCAGTAGTCAAGGGGGGAAATAATCAAGGACTGAATAAGTTGCTTTGTGGTGTCATTAGTCAGGAAGGGTCAAATTCTGGAGATGTTGCGAAGGTTAAGGCAGCAGGATTTAGCCAGTGATTGGATATGGGGGCTGAAGGAGAGGTCCGAGTGAAGGATTACACTCAGGACCCTGGCATGTGTGGAGGGACCAATGGTTGTGCTGCTGATCTTAATGGTAAAGTCGGGGGGGGTGGGGGGGAGACCAAGAAGGAGTAAATATTACAAGTTCAGTTTTAGAAAGATTGAGTTTGAGAAAGCGGTGTGACATCCATACTGATATGTCATTCAGTAAGTTTGAGATCCACGAGGAGATCGAGGTGGTGAGTTAAGGTGTGGAGAGATAGATCTGGGTGTCATCGGTGCAGAGGTGGTATTGGAAGCCATGGGAGGTTATCGACTGGCCCAGGGAAGAGGTATAGAGCGAGAATAGGAGGGGCCCAAGGACAGAGCCTTGGGGTACCCCAACAGAGAGAGGAAGAGGAGCGGAGGAGATGGAATTGTGACACTGAAAGTTAGCTGAGATAGGTAAGAGGAGAACCAGGATAAAGCAGAATCACAGAGGCCAAGGGAGTAGAGTTTGCTGAGGAGGAGCAGGTGGTCAACTGTGTCAAAGGCAGCAGAGAGGTCTAAGAGTATGAGTATAGAGTAATGGCCATTGGTTTTAGCAGTTAGTAGGTCATTGGTGAGTTTTAGTAGGGCAGTTTCAGTAGATTGTTGTGGATGGAAGCCGGACTGTAGGGGGTTGAGAAGGTTGTTGTCCGTGAGGTAGCGACTCATTTGGTCATGGACAAGGCATTCGATGAGTTTGGAGGCAAATGGGAGCAGAGAGATGGGTCTTAAGTTATTCAAAACAGGTGGGCTCTAGTGAGGTTTTTTTAAAGTATGGGGGTAACCAGTGCATGTTTGAGCAGGGTAGGATAGGGGCCGGAGGAGAGGAAGAGGTTTAAGATGTGAGTTAGGGAGTTTGGGACAGAGTGAGAGGGTGGTCACAGTAATTGTGAGGGGACAGGAGGTGAGGTGGGTCATGGAGAGGAGTTTATCAACTTCATTGGTGGTAACTGGGCAGACAGAGGAGAGTATCCAGTGTGGTATTGGACCTGATGTGTTGGGTAGGGGAGGAAGTTGAATGCTGGATATCTTCTTGCGAATTGTGTCGATTTCACTTTTGAAACGGTTGGCAATCTGTGGAGTGGTAAGCAAGTTGGTGGGTGGGGGCAGTGGGGGGTGAAATAAGGAATTAAAGGTAGAAAAGAGTTGACGAGGTTTGGATGAGAGGGTTTTGATGAGAGTGTTGTAGTAGGTTTGTTTAGCAGTGTGGAGGCAGATTTGTAGAGAGTTTAGTAACACTTTCACCTTCAAAAGTCTGATTTAAAGTTTAGTCTTTCTAGTTACAGTGACATTTCCTTAATTTACCAGCAGGTTGAATCATTTTTTTCTTTATTGCCAGAGGTCAGTCAATGGGGAAAAGAGGGATTAAGGGACATGTTAAGGGCAAAGGAAAAAAAAAATAGATTTTAACACAGAATTTTCACAGATGCTATCCAAGGACTGCTAGAGAACAATATGAGGGACGTGCAAGGAAGCAATAAAGAGCCTCTATGTACAGATAATATTATGTGGTTTTATTAAACAATTTTAATACTATATTAAAAAAGCAAACTGTATATATACTCTGTCTTCACTTGTATCACTTCACTGTACCACTTCAAAAACAAGATTGATGCAATTCGTGGGGACATCTCCACTGCACAGACGTCTAACCCACTTAACATACCCTTTCTGGACAATCTAAGACCCATCTCCTCGCTCCTGTTTGCATCAAAACTTTTATAATGATTATTCTACAACCGTCTTAGCTCTTACCTCACTGACAACAACCTTCTTGACCCCTTAGCCCTTGTACACACGGTCGGACATTCCAACCACAAAATCCGTCAGATTTTTTTCTGAAGGATTTTGTCCGAAACTAGTTTTGCATACACACTGTCGGACAAAGTTGTCGGAAAATTCGATCGTTCGGAACGCAATGACGTTTGTTCGTTCGTTACGACGGGACTACGTTCAGGCTAGTAGCCAATAGCTTTGGTCTCGTAATTTGATATGAGCATGCGTGGCACTTTGTCCGATCAGAATTCTCTAGAAACGATCGGACAAAGTCCAATCGGATCATGTTGTCGGAAAATTTTATATCCAGCTCTCAAACTTTGTTGGTCGGATTATCCAACAACACGGTCCGATCGGACATTTTCCATTGGAATGTCCAACCGTGTGTACAAGGGCTTACAGTCTGGCTTTCTTTTGCTTCACTCCACTAAAACTGCCCTAATGAAACTCACTAATGACCTACTAACTGCTAAAACCAATGGGCACTACTGCATACTCATACTACTCGACTTCTCTGCAGCCTTTTATATTGTTGACCAGCCCCTCCTCCTCACAAAACTCCACTCTCTTGGCCTTCAAGATTCTGCTCTCTCCTGGCTCTCCTCCTACTTATCACAGTGTTCCTTCAGTGTGACCTATAACGGTTTCCTCCTCTCCACTTCCTCTTTCTGTAGGGGTACCTCAAGGTTCTGTCCTCGGACCACTTCTCTTCTCCATTTACACCTCCTCCCTTGGTCCAATCACTATCCAAATCGCCCAGACTTCACCTTTGAAATATCTCCAAAATACGCCCCTTTCTAACCATTGACACAACTTATTCACTGCCTTATTATCTCTCGCCTTGACCATTGTAACTCCCTCGTCATTTGGCTTGACTCTCCGCAAGCTATCCCCTCTTCAGTCTATCATGAATGCTGCTGCCAGACTTATCCACCTTACCAACCATTCAGTGTCCGCCACTCCTCTCTGCCAATCCCTCCACTGGCTTCCCATTGCCCAACAAATAAAATTCAAAACACTAACAATAAGATACAAAGCCATTTCAGAGTTCTGTCCCGAGATACATAACCAATCTTATCTCCAAATATCACCCAAACCGCCCTCTCCGCTCCTCCCAAGACCTTCTGCTCTCAGGCTCTCGTCTCCTCCTCCCATACTCGTCTCCAGGACATCTCCTATCCTCTGGAACTCACTACCCCAATCTGTCCGGTTATCTCCTACTCTGTCCACTTTTAGGCGATCCCTGAAAACTCATCTCTCCTGCCTCCAGCTAACAACCCAAATCTTCTACTCCCCTCATCATTTCATCCCTCACAGTCCCTCCCTGTTTCTCCCTCTTAGATTGTAAGCTCGCTGAAGCAGGGCTCCTCTAAATCTCTTGTTTTGTATTGTACTGTTGGTGTAGTGTCTTCCTATGTTGTAAAGCGCTGTGAAAACTGTTGGAGCTATATAAATCCTGTATAATATTATTATTAATAATAATATGGGTGTGTTGAACTTTTGCAATTGTTCAAGGTCTTTTTACTTTTACATTTTTAGCATTCCTACTGCATTGCATTGAACTGTTGGTGTACTCTCTGTGCATCTTTCGCTTTACTAAAAGTAATAACCCTGGTGTAGTATGTACATGATGTTAACAATGCCCTCCACTGATTAGTGTACTGTACAACATTCATAATAAGATTCATAATACGAGTCCACATTTGTGGTATAGTATTCATTGCAACAATCCAAACCTCTGTCAATCATGAATACATGTCCGATTTCTGGCTTTCGGTCTTTACGATCGGTTTCATCATCATCTAGGTACTCCCGCCATATATCAAGGACCATCTGCATTAGATATACAAATATATTTGTCAGATACGTTTTGGCAGCAAATTTTTTTTTCTAGAACCTTCCTTGCCACGAATATTGAAATCTTCAATGGTCCTGCAGATCTGCAATCTTTCACTTGGAACAAGGAAGTCGACTGCATTGCTCCGTCTGCATGCAGACACAGGTTGTGTAACCTCCCCAAGGTGCATATCCTATTTAAAACAAATTCCAATAATGATTTTAGGTACCCCTTACCTTAGAACATCTTCCTATTCCGTATATCTTGGAGATTGGGCCAAAGATGGAATTCAATAAATTAAGTGCTCGGGGCACAGTGGCAATCCACCTCTGGTCTCCTTCCTTGGAAAAAAATGAATAAATTGGTCTGTCCATACAGCACAAAATATTACAGCAATGATACAATTATATATTTGTAATAATCACTTGCAAGAATGATAACAATAGTATACGAATGTCCTTAAACTGGTAAAAAAAAACTCTGCACTGCATACTAACACATTATGACAACAGTGCTGGTGCTTCGATCTTCACCCGGTCTTCCTTGCGGGTTCACAGGCTCTGGCCCTTTGAATGGCTGGGCTGCAAAGACCTCACTCCTGCGCATGTGCACAGTGATCTCAATGGATGTCATACTCCAGTGTGCCGTCCATTCAGAGCCCAGTGTGCATGCACCAGTGACGTCACCGTCTGCTACAAATGTGAATATCTCCAAAATGGTTTAGGACATATGCACTGTACCTGCAGGTAAGCCTTATTATAAGCTTACCTGTAAGTACAAGACATAAAGCGAAGTTTACTACTGCTTTAAAAATTCACAGCTTATAAGCAATGTGTAGTAATAGAAAATACTGTATGTAGAAATAAATTATTTGAATTGCGCTTTTCCAAAGTTTGTGTCCAGGGGCAACTGCGGGAGAGAATTACAAACTAAAATTATTTCTCCCAACTACAGGTTGCGGTCACATTTTCAATGTTTTTGACTCGACAAAAAAATTTAATTGACAGGGATTTTAACCCTCCCCCTCTTTATCCAAAACTGGAAAATAAAAAAAGTTCACTATACATATACATTAAAGAGGAAGTAAAGGCAAAAAAAAAAAAAAAAACACACCCTGTAAGGCAAAGGCATAATGAGCTAGTATGCATAGCATACTAGCTCATTATGAATAACTTACATGCGCACGGGAGCCGACAGGAGTGGCATATTGCCATGATCTGCGGCCTGCCCAGTGCGCCTGCGTGCCGCTGTCTACGCTGTCTTTTTGTAAATATCTCCTAAACCGTATAGGTTTAGGAGATATTTCTTGGACCTACAGGTAAGCCTAAGGCCTCTTTCACACCGACGTCCCGTTCAGGCCCGCCTGTCAGTTTTTTAGGCGGACCTGAACGGGTGCTCCATAGAGGTCTATGGAGCGTCGGATGTCAGCGGTGACATGTCCGCTGACATCCGACCCGCTCCGATCCGAAAAAGTGTAACGGAGGAAAAAGCTATTTTTCCATCCGTCTGCGGATCGGATCGGGTGACGACGGGCACTGCGGTCCGTCGTCATCCGATCTCCCATAGGGGAGAGCGGCGCTGTGACAGGTCCGTCCCTGCGCAGTGTGCAGAGACGGAGCTGTCATTTCCCTGCTCAGCGGGGATCGGCGGAGTGATCCCCGCTGAGCAAACGGATATCCACGGGGCGGATCAGAACTGATCCGCCCCGTGTGAAAGGACCCTTAATCTAGGCTTACCTGTAGGTCAAAGTGGTTTGTAAGGGTTTACAACCACTTTAAGGCTAGCATACAGATATATTTTTTGCATTAAAATGTTTTTGGAAGGTTCAGTTTTATATACATACCAAGAATTTTTTATATATTTTTAGAGTCCCTGGCTTTAGTATTTATTTATTGGCCCGTGGTTTGTGCATGCCCGACAAGCTTTGCTTAATTTACACATTATGAGGATCACTGGTATTACTTACTAGAAAATAATCCCGAAAAAATTCTGGCAGCTCCATGCTGATAATATCATCATCCAGTGGAAGGAGGTAAAAAGACCATTCGTCAGTGGTCACATCTGTATATAGAAAATACACAAACACTTGCAATGACACTGATACAGACTGAAATATACACAACACATGGCAGTTAAAGTGGATCTAAATCTAACTTTTAGATAAATATGAGCAGGCAGCTATAGCTATTCTACAATAAAACAAACTGACCCACCTGTTCGCACCTGTGCCCTGAACTGCAAATTCACAGTTCAGCACATTTCGGCCGTGCCAGAATCAATGACCCCCCCATGCCGGTCAATTAAAAGAGAAGCATGGGAATGTTTTTTTGTTTTTTTTTCATAATCATACTAACAGAGGTTGATGCAGCATTGGTCCGATGTTGTATCTTTCCCCTTCTGGCTCTAAGACCTGAGAACCGAGTGATCAAACACAGCTGATTGCTCGGTTCTCAGAGCTTTATGAGCAGAGAGCTTCTGTCTGGCACCGATGCTCTGCTCTGCATCCCCCTCCTCCACGCTGACTGGAGTGCTGGGCTGTGGAGGGGGTGGGATCAACAGCTTCAGCCTCTCAGCGGTTTGCTGGCTGAGCCGGGTGCTGGTCCAGGTATGTTGGCGGATCTCGACTATATGGTTGCAATCATGCTCCAGCCTGGACTGGCTCTGTGATGTCAGCTGACAGCAGGCTTCAGCCCGCTGTCTGCTGAAAATGGGTCACAGGCGTGCAGAATGAACTGCACTCTTGTGATCTACAGAAGTATAGCCTAATGAGCTTTGACTGTTCTTCTCCTTTAAAGAGGCTGAAAATACAGTACCCAGGGAGAAGATGATAGCGGCTGGTGGGGGATGTAAAGTGAGGTGAGTATACTGGGGAGTTTAGTTTTGCATTAAGCAAGATTTTAGTTCACACTAAATCATGAAAAGTGTTAATTATGGCGCCAACAAAAACGCTAACATCAAATAATTTTTTCTTAAAAAAAAAAAAAACACCACAACAGGAGCTTCCGAATTGCGAAATGCATTGAGGCTGCAAACTCGCCATCACCGACATCTCTTCTGGTCCATCTTCAGGTCGAAAATCCGGCTATTGGAACGCTCGCCAGCTCAGAGCGAGCGGTGTGGATTGCACTGGAAGCTGTTTGTATTGGTGCTGCCTAATTCACCATTAAATGTTAGTGGAAAATCTGTCATTTTTATACCGGCAATTTTATAACAAAAGTACTACACTATGATGCTTTTTATCACTTTCTCCGGGTGCTTTCCCGTGATACGTCTATGGACAGAAAATTATCAGGGGATTTAGGGTTAGTGAACTCCTTCTACCAATACGAGATCTCCCAGTTCCAGGGTACTAGAGGAGACGCAGGAGCTGATATAGTATCTGAAGGCTGGTTATATATAGATGGTTGGTGAGTATGCATTTTATACACACGATTGGTGGAGCACTATAAGAAGGCGTTAAGGATTAATGCAGTTTTCATCATGGCGATTATAATACTTTCAATCATTTTTTTGTAGGATTTGATGGGACTTTATAATGATATATTTATATTTTTTGTATATCAACAAAAAATTTTATATCGACAAATTCATGACTTATTATTGAGCACATAGTAGTGCCTAACTTTTGTTAACTTTACACTTTTACTTCACACTACCTGCAATGGAAAACTGTGTTTTACCATGCAGGGCATCTTTGTACTTGTCAGGGGTGCTTGTAACCACTTGACCTCCGGAAAAGATTTTCCCTCACCAGGCCATTTTCTGCTTTTTGGCACTGCATTACTTTAACTGACAATTGTGTGGTCATGCAATGCTGCTGTACACAATTTAGATTTTATATACAGTGCCTTGCGAAAGTATTCGGCCCCCTTGAACTTTTCAACCTTTTGCCACATTTCAGGCTTCAAACAAAAAGATATAAAATTTTAATTTTTTGTGAAGAATCAACAAGTGGGACACAATTGTGAAGTGGAACGAAATCTATTGGATTTTTTTGCGTTAATACTTTGTAGAGCCACCTTTTGCTGCGATTACAGCTGCAAGTCGCTTGGGGTATGTCTCTATCAGTTTTGTACATCGAGAGACTGAAATTCTTGCCCATTCTTCCTTGCAAAACAGCTCGAGCTCAGTGAGGTTGGATGGAGAGCGTTTGTGAACAGCAGTTTTCAGCTCTTTCCACAGATTCTCGATTGGATTCAGGTCTGGACTTTGACTTGGCCATTCTAACACCTGGATACGTTTATTTGTGAACCATTCCTTTGTAGATTTTGCTGTATGTTTGGGATCATTGTCTTGTTGGAAGATAAGTCTCCATCCCAGTTTCAGGTCTTTTGCAGACTCCAACAGGTTTTCATCCAGAATGGTCCTGTATTTGGCTGCATCCATCTTCCCCTCAATTTTAACCATCTTCCCTGTCCCTGCTGAAGAAAAGCAGGCCCAAACCATGATGCTGCCACCACCATGTTTGACAGTGGGGATGGTGTGTTGAGGGTGATGAGCTGTGTTGCTTTTACGCCAAACATATCGTTTTGCATTGTGGGCAAAAAGTTTGATTTTGGCTCCATCTGAGCAGAGCACCTTCTTCCACATGTTTGGTGTCTCCCAGGTGGCTTGTGGCAAACTTTAGACGAGACTTTTTATGGATATCTTTGAGAAATGGCTTTCTTCTTGCCACTCTTCCATAAAGGCCAGATTTGTGCAGTGTACGACTGATTGTTGTCCTATGGACAGACTCTCCCACCTCAGCTGTAGTTCTCTGCAGTTCATCCAGAGTGATCATGGGCCTCTTGGCTGCATCGCTGATCAGTCTTCTCCTTGTCTGAGCTGAAAGTTTAGAGGGACGGCCAGGTCTTGGTAGAATTGCAGTGGTCTGATACTCCTTCCATTTCAAAATGATCGCTTGCACAGTGCTCCTTGGGATGTTTAAAGCTTGGGAAATCTTTTTGTATCCAAATCCGGCTTTAAACTTCTCCACAACAGTATTACGGACCTGCCTGGTGTGTTCCTTGGTCTTCATGATGCTCTCTGCGCTTTCAACAGAACCCTGAGACTATCACAGAGCAGGTGCATTTATACAGAGACTTGATTACACACAGGTGGATTCTATTTATCACCATCAGTCATTTAGGACAACATTGGATCATTCAGAGATCCTCGCTGGACTTCTGGAGTGAGTTTGCTGCACTGAAAGTAAAGGTGCTGAATAATTTTGCACGCACCACTTTTCAGTTTTTTATTTGCTAAAAAAGTTTAAAATATCCAATAGATTTTGTTCCACTTCACAATTGTGTCCCACTTGTTGGTGATTCTTCACAAAAAATTACAATTTTATATCTTTATGTTTGAAGCCTGAAATGTGGCAAAAGGTTGAAAAGTTCAAGGGGGCCGAATACTTTCGCAAGGCACTATATATATACATATATATATATATATATATATATATATATATATATATATATATATATATATATATATATTTTTTTTTTTTTATTATTATCATTTTTCCCCACAAATAGAGCTCTCTTTTGGTGGCATTTGATCACCACTGGGTTTTTTTTGTGCTAGAACATAAAAAAAAAAGCTGACAATTTTGGGGGAAAAAAAACAATATTTTTTTACTTTCTGCTATAAAAAAAAAAAAAAAAAAAAAAAAAAAAACACATTCAATACATAAGTAAAAAAACAAAAAAACAAATGTCTATATAAAAATTCAGGGCAATTTTTATTCTGCTACATATTTTTGGTAAACAAATCCCAATAAACATATATTGATTAGTTTGCACAAAAGTTACAGCATCTACAAACTATGGTATCTATACTGGATTTTTTTTTCTATACTAGTAATGGCGGTGATCAGCAACTTAAAGCGGAACTGTAATAGTATGCCAGCAATCTGACAATAACTGACACTTTGTGTTAACCAGTGATACGAATACAGTGATAAGTGTTCAAAATATACACTGTCACTGTACTAATGACACTGGCAAGGAATGGGTTAACATCTAGGGTGATTAAGGGATTAATTGTGTGCCTAAAAGTACTTGGTGCATTCACTGTGTGCTGTTTTTACTAAGGAATGTGTCGGTTTTATTTCCTGGTTCTAGTCCACATCTCCCCAAGGTAATACCTAAAACCTGGCCTGTTAGTGGGTCCTGAGGACAGGAGTTGAGAACCACTGATCTAGACAATAGATGAAAATAGTGCCTGAAAAACACCCATCACTGCCTTAGTGGTAATATTTACATATAAGTACTTTGAAGATGGCAGGTACTGCTCAGAATCTTTTCCTATTAAAATTCTACACGGGGCTGTTACAACGTTGTGGGTGCTGCCATTTTGGATTTCTCCTGGAGAGCAAAATGCTGAACAGTAATTATATCCTATCAGATGCAGTCTCTGTTGAGGTATTCAGGCAGCCGCAGCTGCTGAATACAAAAGCAAGCAGTGGAAATTCCTCCATCTATGCAAATTAGGAAATTTACTACTTTTCTCTCATTCAAAAATTTTGCCTTGTCCAATCCCCGGTCCTTATCCAGAATCTGCTTTTTCAGAACTGAAGACTTGAGGCCCTATCCTTTTTTCGGGTCAATTATCAGAAATCAGAGGCGCTGAATATATGTATGCCGGCCTCTTTATCTACTCTACTTGGGGTTAATTTCCCCTTAAAGTGGGCCGCAGCGCATTTAAAGTATCTGGGCATCCTTTTACCTAGTAGGGTGGAAGACATTTTCTCACTCAACTTCCCTCCTCTTTTTGGTAGCTATCAAAAAGGACCTTCTGTCCTGGCAACATGGCTTGTTCTCTTGGTTTGGATGGTGTAGTATAGTAAAAATGAATATTATGTCCGGTTTACTTTACCACTTCCAGGCACTTCCCATTTGGGTCCCGAGCCTCTTTCTTAGGGCAGTGAACCGGGCCCTTGTCTGTTTCCTATAGGCCCTGAAACCCCTTCGCCTGGCAAAGTCAATTTTGCGACTACCAAAACTGCTGGATGGTATGACTATGCCAAATGCTTGCTATCTGATGCGTGTTCTGGATTGGTGCCGCCATGGTCCTCTTAAACAGTGGGTGCAGGTGGAACAGATCCTAGCAGGGATCCCGCTGCCAAACAGATTTGCCTATCTGGATTCTAGATCACTCCACAGTGGAAGAGATGTGGCGGGTCTGTTCAAAGGCGTTCCATGACCTCTCTATTTCTCCGAGCCCCTCCCCACTTAATGTATAGAAGCAGAACAAAACTCTGGATAGCCGCACTCAGGGTTGAGTAAAAATTAGGTGCCTTTATTTCTTCAAATGCAAGTGCAAAACTCCATTGAACAACACACCACTTACTCACATAGACGGCAACCCTGCTTTCAGCCCTGGACTTCATGACTATAGATTCCAGGACATGAAATTGGCTGGGCGATTCCAGGCCCATCATTTCAATGTAAATGGACAACAGATCACCAGACAACAAAACATAGATGATCTGACTTTTACGGGACTATCATTCTGGCAAAAATTACAATTGGCCCACTTCATTGGCTTTCTACCCTTCCCGGAGACCTTTCAGAGACGCCTCACTAAATTTGAACTGATGTATCTAGAATCATCTCCGCTGTGCCATGCGGTTTCTCAGACCTACAAATTTCTGATATCTCCGTCACCGGACTTCAGACCATTTATATCGCCAGGTGGGAACATGATTTAGGGCTACAATTTACAGACAAACAAGTGGAAAGAGTTATTTTGTTTTCTTACAAACGTCTATTTGCTCTAAGCACCAGGAGACTGGGTTTAAAGGGCTGACCCGATGGTACTATATGCCAGGAAAGATTCATAGGATGTTCAGATCTTTGTTAGAGATGTGGGGAGGAGTTCGGTTCTCTTCTTCACATGTTTCGGTCCTGCCGCCTACTGCAGTCCTACTGGACAGAGGACCATTGCATAACACAAAAATTCACTGATCGGGAGCTACCATAGGATCCTGCGTTTTTCCCTTCTGTATCACCACAAGATTTCTAGTAAGCTCTACAGATGATCCATTTGATCTCTCCTGCTTACAGCAGCAAAGAGCTACATCCCACTTTTTTGGAAGCAGGCACAGCCAGCGTCAGTCTCTGTCTGGTTAAAAAAAAAAAAAAAAACTACTGAAATCAATACGATGGAGGGTTTGGCGGCCACGGAGAAAGGTCTTCGTGAAAAAGTTCTCAATAAATGGTTTTACTGGCAAAAACAGTCTATTCTGAGGAGTACGCAAAGCTGGTGACTTAAATCCCCTGTACTGGAGACAATAATGTTGGGTCCCCAAGCCCAGAAGGAGTGCTTGGCAGGCTGAATGGCTCCCTTAACCCACTCCCCCCCCCCTTTTTTTCCCTCTTCTTCCTTTCTCATCCCTTTTCTTTTTTCCTAACTGTTCTTTTTTTCTCGAGACCCCTGGAGTCATTCTTGCTCTTCTTCGTTGTAAAAACTACCATGTAAAATGCCACGCAAGGTACTGAGACTTCCTAGGCCCTGGCTTTCCGAGTCTTATTTTCTTTTACATGCTTGCCTCTTTTATATGCAATGGCTTTTGTTGTGAAGACTTAATTTTGGAAATGTATAATTTCAAACATGGCAATGTTGTGGTTTCTGTACTTACCGTGTGTTATCTTTAAATAAAGTATTTCGAAAAATATATATATAATAATTTAGCCATGGATGCCTAGCTTTACTCAAATTCAATAGGCTAACTCCACCTTTGGCATGATATTACACCTAGATTTAGGGTGTAACATGTAATATGGTGTAAGTGGAACCCCACCCATCCTCAAACCACCACCACAGCAGATGGACTTGTAGTTCCCAACTGGACACAAGTGCAGTAGTCACCACACTCGTAGTCCATTGACACATTCTCGTCCTCTTCAACTGAAGATCTATACCTCAGTATGGACAGAGAGCTGGAGGAAGAGTCAGCAGGGACCTGGCATTGCACCACCAGTTTGCAGGCAGATTTACAAAAAAAAAAAAAAAAAAAAAAAAAAAAAAAAAAAAAAAAAAGAAGAAGCACATTCTTTTCCACAAATATATATTACATGCATTTATTATTTTTGTAAAAGGTGGACTTCAAGTCGCTATGGCTGTGAAATTTGCGTTCAAATTACTCCTCAGTGCCTGAGGGGTGTGGAATCAGGTAGTGCTTGTCTGAGACCCATTTTCATGATTTTTAAGAACATTGACTTGAAAAGTAAAATCACTAATTTATTACGTTATATGAAACTCGGTACAATTTCATAAACACTTACCACCATATATCCCCTCCTGCTCCAGAATCATGTCACATGTATAAAACTGAGGGACAAGGAAAGACAATGTAATAAAGGTTCAAGAAAATAAATAAATGTCTTCATTTGCAAATCATAAAAATGATAAAACTTACTTTTTGGGGGCTAAATATGATCTTGTACTTTCTACTGATTTTAGATTTCTTGTCTGTATTTACAAGATCTGTAAAGAAAAACATTTTTTTATAGAGCACAACCATGTTAAAGTTTGCAAAGAATGCTTAGTTTGGCTAGGAAAGGCTAAGAACAACCTATATACTTTTTCTGACGACAATGGGTAATTGACTGGTTAAGCCAGGCTCACAGTCTTTTTATTGTTCCTTAGACACATATGTAAAACTTATCTTTGTATAGGAAGAGAGCCATCTTTGTTTATTACATAGGCAGGTACTACTTCCTGGTTTTGCCCTTGCCAATTTTTTTTTTTTCCACTATAAGTCTACCAGACAGGGCATGTCCTAATAAAAATATTAGACTCTCTGCAGTCTCCAATTGCATGAAATAGTCACAAAGCCAGGTCACAAACAGGTCATGTGACTTTCTGCCTTGTCTATACGTCACGAGTAGTTGGGAGCAGCATTTTTATTTTTTATTCACAGTAAGAAAATGAAAAAAAATGTTGTTAATAGAAATGTGATTCATTATAACAAGGGCCATTTTGATTCATATTAAGTGTACTTTTTAATGATGGGGCTATTTAAGGCCCGGTCTTTTTAGCAGAGCTAATTTTTAGGAGAATATAGACAAAAGGTTTTCACCTTTTGGTCTCTGGTCTCCATTAACATGGCCGCCGCTATCTAGTTGAAAGCTACTTCCGTTCCAACTGGTATGTTTTTTTTCTAGCGGTGATGTTATTTCCGCTTCCGGCAGCTGATACTGAGGCTCGGAACGCAATATGTAAAGGGTGGACCCCTCCTGCCTTCTCCCTATATGCAGAGGAAGTGACGACCATTAGCCATGCCCCTGATGATGTTCTAATTGGAAGAAATGCGTAGGGTGGAGCCTGGTTATCATACGTCGCAACACGCACAAATCGTGACGATCTTGTAGGTTGCAAACCATCCGTTTCTATGCTTCATGACACTCTTGTTTTCATAGTTTTAAATGTGAGTATTCTGGATTCGCTTGCAATAAAATCTTTGATTGTTTTGATATACTGCACCATGAAATCAAATCCAGCAGCTATAAGACAGGGCAAGCGGCCGCTGGTCTTGTCTGATACCTGCGGGATTTGATTCCATGGTCCGAAGGGCTTTTTCGCTTGGGAATGGTTATCTACCTGAATCTTCCCTGTCTCAGTGGTATCACCCTGGTATAAAGGAAAGGAATCTAATTATTTCAGATGAAGTTTATTTAGATGGCATTGACCCCTCTCAAGCTTCATATCATTGTTTAAATTATATATCAGCAGTGATACGATTACTGACTTCTCTATTCCTTGACCTCTTATTAAAACAGGGTTTGATTAAGAGGTTTATCCCCTTTATGGCACACTGATACTCTGTCGGACCACCTGGGGGACCTTGATAGTCCTCTGCAGTCATGCTTACATTTAGGTGATACTGTACATTGGGTCTTACAAAAGCTCCAGAAGAAGCCATGTTTATGGCGAAACATGTAGAGGCAACAAACTTTTGTACTACGACCGCATGCTTTCTATGTGTTGATTTTAATATAAAGAATTTTTACCAATGTCTGTCAAATAAAATTATGAAAATTATATTGTTACCAATCTGACCACATTTTTGCATCTTTAAATTCCCATTTTCATCTTTCCATAAAAAAAAAAAAAAAAAAGTTATTTTGGCAAAAAAAATCCCCTCTCATATAGAGCATTTTTGCACAGGCGTTAAGCTTAAAATATGCCTCTAAACGTCCTAATGGACACATAAGATAACAATGAGCTGCTTCTACAGGGAAAATGCAAAACTCCTGTAGCAGCAGTGATTTGAAGCCCAGTGTGCATTTATGTTTAGCACATCAGCTGATATCTGAATCTCTGCCTGAAGACTGCAAATGTTTTGTCTGAATAAAAAAAAAAAAAAAAAAGAAAAAGAAAAAGAAAAAAAAAAAAAGGTACATAATTGTTAAAAAAAAAAAAAATATATATATATATATATATATATATATATATATATATATATATATATATATATATATATATATATATATATATATATATATATATATATATATATATATATATATATATTTTTTTTAACAATTTTTTTGAAATATATGAAGAAAAAACAAACTTGATAGGCATGTGATGTTTGAGTAAAGATTAAGGTATCATGAGTAATGTGCCTGCAGGGCTTTAGTAAAGCATGTTCGGCTCTATGGGAAAAGAGTTAAATCAAAAAGATGAGTAAATAACACATAATTTGGGAGTAAACAAGTCTGAAATACCGTCTGCTAAATTAGAACAGATGCATTACATTTTTCTATAATATTTAGGATAGAGTTTGTCATGATGGTAGACCATAAGTGTTTAAACCCATTTGTTTAATAAAGCATTGAAAAAAATGCAGCAACCGAGATTTGTATTGGTCCAATCAGAGAATGCTTTGAATTCATTGAGTAAATGCAAAGTTTTCCCTGTACCAAGGGTCCATATACCCCTTGGTTCACAATGCAGTAGGGCTCAGCACAGGATCCACAAGATAGTGGAGATCACAATAACATCAGTGAATACTATACTGATTTCCAGCTTCCACAGGGATCCCACATATATGGCACACACATACTTACATTGGTCCAATATGGACCAGTATAACAATGCAAAAAATGCATAAATGTCTAAACTTCAGTTTTAAAGCGGAGTTCCACCCAAAAGTGGAACTTCAGCTTATCTGCTTTCTCCCCCCTCTGGTGCAACATTTGGCACCTTTCAGTGGGAAAGGGGGGGATGGGACAGGTACCCTTCCCCACTTCCAGGAGACTGAGCCGCAGCACCGTCCCTCGGAAGTTTAGTCCCCCTCCTCCTTCCCCTGCTGGGCCAGTTAGAAAGTGCAGTGCGCTTCATGCATAAGCAGTATGTAACCAGCTGTGAAGCCGAAAAGGCTTCACTGCCAGTTTCCCTTACCAGGAATGGTGACGGCAGCAGCCGGGAGCCGATCCGAAAATGGTCTGCGGTGCCGACATCGTGGGTTCCCTGGACAGGTAAGTGTCCATATATTAAAAGTCAGCAGCTACAGTACTTGTAGCTGCAGACTTTTTTTTTTTCCCAGGCTCTTTAAATATCATACAGTGGACATTATGGTACATAAAGTCACATATGCTAAAGATGGAACCACTTGAGGTCAAGGTGTATTTTTGCAAAACTGAGCACACTATGATTGTCTAAAGCCTACAGGAAAATATACAAATTACTTTTAGAATTTGACTGGCTGCAAAAAAAAAAAAAAAATCACATTACATTTCTACATTTAGTGATGGCAGGAGGTATAAAGCAGATACACTTACTGGCAATATTCTTCACATGTTTAATACGAGGTCTTATTAAAAAGCACAATCTGGAGACAAAAATACCCAAAATGTTATTGCAAGTTAATGAGGAGAGGGTAACACAATGTTGTGAAACAACAAAACCTGAAGAACTTAGTTAGAAAAGCTGAAATGTTGTGTAGTGTAAATGTATAAAGGTTTATTCATTGTAATCACCGCAAAGACTCAAACTTCTTACATTTATGGTACATGCAGAAACCCCCCATAACCTCTAAAGCCCAACTCCAGGCAATTTATTTCCTATGCAGTGGAGCTGGGCCCGCGATGCATGAGTAAACTGCTTGTTTTTTCTAAGGCACAAAGTTTATACCTACCTGATCCTTCGGAAAACTGTGCTCCCGTGCGATGGGCTATTCCTGTCTATGGAACGTGCTGATTTCAGGAACAATCCATTTTCAAGACCGTTGGAGTGTGGGGGTGCTGGGCTGGTCTTGTGCAGGGAGGATTGGTGGATCATCCCCTCCCCAAGTATAAAACGAGCAGTTAACCTGTGCAGTGCGGGCACAGCCCTTACTGTATGGGAAAAACAAAAATGTGCCCGGAGTTCAACTTTAAAGCTGAGTTCCATACAGACAGAGGGGTTGATTTACTAAAGGTAAATAGACTGTGCACGTTGCAAGCATAGTTGCTCCAGAGTTTAGTAAATGAGATAAAGCTTTGCATAGAAAATAAAAAACTGCATTTTTGCTTGCACATGATTGAATAATGGAAGTCAGTAGAGCTTGCTGTCATTTACTAAGCTTTGGAGCAACTGCACTTATGAAGTTCACAGCCTACTTACCTTTAGTAAACCAACCCCATAGAATATTCATACATGAACTGTTTAATTTATCAAATAAAAAATATTTTTTATTCTGTTTGCTCAGCCTTGTTATTCACACACAATTGCCACATTGCATAGTCAGGTTAATTACACTATTCAGTACTGCAGACTTGCAGCATCCTTTGTCACCTTTGTCAAAGAGTATCATTGCACTGTTGTGGTCCTTCCGGTCATCTTTGATTACTACAAGCTGCCTAAAACTTCCCTATCACCTCCCAGAATTTAAAACCATTGCATACAGGTGGCATTGTTCAATGCAATACAGCATGGCTGGCTCTCAGAGATACTGAACTCTGAAACTTGTGTCCAAAAAAAAAAAAAAAAGACAGGCAAAAGGGCAGAGATCTAATCACTAGCATTGACTGTGGTTTCAATGCAGCCGATTCTTTAAAGTGGTTGTAAAGCCCTAACGTTTTTCACCTTAATGCATTGTATGCATTAAGGTGAAAATTCTTCTGTGCTGCAGCTCTCCCCCCCGACCCTCCTTTTACTTACCCGAGGCCAATCCAAACCAGTGATGTGCACGACCGCTCCAGATTGATAGCAGTGGGAGCCAATGGACCAAATGATGTGTGCTGATGAGGCTGCACTGATGGGCACTGATAGACTGCATTGATGAGGCAACACCAATATGCAGCACTGATAGGCAGCAATGATTGCCATTACTGTCAGGCATTGCTGATGGGGCTGCACTGATAATCACTGCACCAATTATCAGTGCAGATCCCCCGTCAGCAATCATGTGCTGCCAGTGAGAGTAGAGGTATGCCAACAACCAGCACTTCCTATTTACATTGTGATCAGCTGTGATTGAAAACAGCAGATCACATGGTAAAGTGCCTACATCATAGGCTCTTTACCATGATCAGAGATGCGGTGTGTCCGAGTGACATACCGCACCACTGATCGCCCCAGCTTGTTCTGAAGGACGTCATAAGAAGTCCAGTGAGAACAATGAAACCCCCGCCTGGCCGTCATTTTGCTATAAGCTGGATGGGAAGGTGTTACTGACTTACCATGTCTTGCTCTGCACTATGTCTCTGGATGGAAGCACCAATTCTGGTAGAAGCAGGGATATTGCGTCTTCATTTCAGAAACTTCAGCAAGGAGAACACTGAGCAGCACAGTAGTGACATCTCCAAATCCACTGAGACTAGCAGTCAGAGGCAGCAGAGCCTTAGATCTCACACTGTAAATATACAGCTATGATACCGTAGGTACAGAAGTGCCTAGGCACACTTACATACTAGAAAGCAAACTTTTTTTTTCCAGGATGCATTCCAGACACAAGGGACACTCTGCAGGGTTCAGCTTAGGCACATTTAATATTTCTAAATGTATCTCACTTTTTATTTTTAGTTCCAAGGGCAGCTCCAGCCTGAACACCCCCACCTTCCCCCAATAGAATACCCTTTCTCATCAGTCACATGACCTGCGAGGACCTTTGCTGCCCTCTGGTGGTAGGCCCTACACCTCTGCCTTCATGTAATGATGTGAGAGCATTGTATTGTACAGCAGTACTGTAAGCCCAGGTTGTGTAACACAACCCTAGGGCTATCAGTAAGTGGGGTGAATGCTGCCGAGCATCACTGAACCCAGATGACCCGTGGCAGCAGAAGGCAGCAGCGAGTCTACAGCAGTGGTTCTCAACTGCTGTGCTCAGGACCCACTAACAGGCCAGGTTTGCAACATAACTGAAAAACATCACAGGTGATATAATTTGCTGCTCAGTGATTGCAGTATTCTAGTCTGCATCTCCCCAAGGTAGTACTTAAAATCTGGCCTGTTAGAGGGTCCTGAGGACAGGGGTTGAGAACCACTGATCTACAGGGAACAGCACTGGAAAGCAATAGACTGCCTTTTTTTTCTGTTTTAGCTATTGGTGGTTTATTAACATTTTTATTATTATTATTGGTATTTAGACCTGAAGTTAACGTTTGAAATATACCCAATGACTATTTGAGGATTAACTGAAATAAAGAGTTTTTTTTTTTATTTAATATCTGCTTTCACACCAACTTTAAAATAAAGATTTGAATTATTGAGGAAAAATAGAATTTAAATGACTTACTGGTCAGCGTTGGTGTAAATTGGCTTGTTGTCAATCTTATACAATTTGTCAACATCATGTTGCTAAAAAGATAGTAAATAGTAAATAAAAAAAAAGTGATAAAACAATGATCAATTTTACTCACTGATACAAAAAGAAATGTACACATTGAAAACGTACCTTCAGTATTGAGACATTGGCGATACGATCCAGCGGGCTCATCAGCTCAGGTTCAATAAACAAATCTTTTTTTCCAGGGAGCTTAAAATAAGGAGAAGTCATGACAGCAGCTGCACATTATTACACTTTTTGTTTGCTTTTACTAATTAGATACTCAGTAGCATTAGATATAAGCACTGCCTCTATCAGCTTAATCAATCATAATAAAAACAGACTGCCTGATAAATTCCCAGCCTACAATGGAACTATTCTTCAGAGACAAATCAATATACACATCAGGTACCTGGGTGGGGGATCAACACAAGACTGAAAGGCAAGGACCCATACCTGCTCCAGGAGGTAGATCAGCTGGTCTCGAGCCAACCTTTTAAGAATGGTGAAGTCTGGTAAATTTGGAGGATCTAGCCTTTCTGATGCCATGTTTGTTGTTTATTGGCAGCACACCTACAGAAAAAAGAAATGTTCAATATGTCAGAGAGCTAATACCTAGCAGCAAGAGAAATGTGAATTCATGATATGATTATAAGTATATGGTAAGTAGTATTGTACAGTAAATACTCTATTTCAAGTCTTCATGTCTATACAATGTAAACATTACCTAGCAAAAAAGTGTGCCTATTCCAAAATAAGAAGCACTGGGGATATAAGAAACAATGCTAAAGAAGTGTTTTAGTAGGTAGTATGTGCAGGTGAGGAGTGCAGAGGGTATACCATGGGGTAGGGTGACCAGATGTTCCTGGTTTCAGGGGACAGTCCCAGGATTGAGGACACTGTCCCCGGACCAAGTCTGTCCCCGGTTTTGTCCTCGGATTTGACTTCAGCAGGAGCTGGGACAATTTTCAAAGACAGCGATTGCAGAATAAAAAAAAAAATGAATTCTAAATTACACCCCCCCGCTCCTACTAGCTTAGGCGGGTGTATTTTTCCATTATCTGTGTCCCTTTCTGATGATGATGTGATGGTCGGAGAGGATGGACTATTTCTTCAGTTTCCGGCACATGCCCATTCAGCTCCGCTCACATGTTCTTCTGCCTTGGCCGCAGTCGCCTGCCTGCTTATCTCCTTGCCTTCCTCGGCAGAGTCATTTTCCTCCACTTCCCACCCAGTAGTAGCCGGGGCCCGAAGAGTGAGACCTGAGAGGCTGTGAGGCCGGTGGAGGCGACGGGCAGAGAAAGGCAGCTGAGCTCAGCTGACGATGTCCAGCAGCAGGAATAGAGGGGAAGCAGATCCAGTTGTGGGGCTGCCAGTGCCTTCAAGGCTTCAACACAGGTGTGCTTTGGGGGTGTCTGTGAATAGACTACATTGCACTGTGTCTGTCTCTCTGGCATAATGGATGGTATCAGAAATCACAGGCAGTGGGGGGGGGCACTTATTGGTCAGAAGTTAACAAAATCAGCACCCAGCAGCCATGTTATGTGACACACTGTGACAGAGCCAGCCAGAGCCATGATAGAGTGCCCCCTGCCTGTGAGTTATCATAATGCTGATGATCTTAACCAATTTCCGATCGACTGATAGCAGATATACTGCTACAGGGCGGTCGCGCTGCACAGGATCACTTATATACGTGATCCTGCATTTCTGGGTATCAGAGCCAATCAGCAGATCCGGCGGACTCGCCTAGTGGTCTGCCTATGTAAACAAGGCAGTTCAACATTCTTTCAGTGTGGAAGACATTGATCCTGTGTTCCTGCAAAGCAAGTACAGGGATCTATGTCTTCCCTTAGTAAAAGCACCTCCCCCACAGTGAGAAAACATTTGTTGGGCACACATTTAACCCATTGATTGCCTCATCTGACTTTTTTTCTTTTTTTAAAAAAAATTCTGACGGACCTAGAAATAGAACATGTTTTAAATTACATTTTTCCGACTGAACCAATTCCTATCGGGAAAACCGCTCGTCTGTATGCTGTTCCGACGGACCAAAAAACGACACATGCTCTGAAGAAAGTACGAGACGGAAGCTATTGGCTACTGGCTATTGAACTTCCTTTTTCTAGTCCTGTCGTATGTGCTGTACGTCACCACGTTCTAGACAGTCAGACTTTGGTGTGATCATGTGTACGCAAGACAGTTTCAGCGGAACTCCATCAGAAAAACCTCTGGAGTTTATTTCGACAGGAAAACCGGTCGTGTGTACGCGGCTTTAGTGTCTGGTTTGTCCACCGCAAAATCGCAGTCCCGATATGAGTCGCTGATTGTTGCCATTACTAGTACAAAAAATATATATATCCCCGGATTTCATTTTAAAAATCTGGTCACCTTACCATGGGGCAGTATATAGGATGGCCTGATTGGCTACAAATGTAATGGATTTTTGAAGTTTGTCTTCCTATCTCACAATTCTGTTAAAGCTGAAGTAGATTGTACAACCAGATTGTGTAGTGAGTGACCAGATTTATGGACTATATTGTGATCTGAGAAGGGTGAGGTGTTCTGGCAGGGATGAAGTGACAGCTGTCACACTGCACTTCCGGTCAGGCCTGCGTTCTCCCCCAATAAACTAGAGGAGGAACCTCATCCCTCTCCTATACAGAAGAGCCCCCCAACTCACCCAGCACAGCTCTGACCACCTCGATCACTCAGGCATCCTCCATGCAGAATCTGCAATAACTTCCCTAGGAACCAGAGTGAGATGTTGCAGGGGAAGGAGAAAAGAAAAGGACTACTTCCGGGATGATCAGTAGAAAGGTTCAGTCTCCATAGTAATCCCAAGGGGGCGTGACAGGAGTCAAAGAAAAGCCAATCAGCACTCTACGACTGTCCAGGAACACCGCCCACAACTCCACCATGCGGTGTGTCAGGCCAGGCATGATCAATCGCAGTGGAACGCTGCAGGGAGGAGCAATCGATATCCAGCGATGGCGGCTTCGATTTTATGGTCATTGAGGAGGCTTCAGCTTTTTAGCGGCACCCATCCGGCTGTGCTGGGTTGTCGTGGCCTGCGGAGCCGTCCTCCCATCAGTCCGGTGTCTGGGGATGAGGATGAGCTGGAGGAGAGTGAGGGGACTGAGGAGCAGGAAGTCCTGAGGTAGGAGGAGTGCATATCCGGTGTCACCTCTAAGACTGAGGGACTGGCTCTCCCAGGGGTGTCACCAGTACAGGAAGTAAGAGATAACGTCCTCACTGGGGACACATTTTACTTCTGGGTGTCACAGGGAGCACAAGCGAGGTGTCATCCCTCCGCTGAGGACATCAACACCAAACATTATACAAATACATACACAGGGAAAGCTGGGCTTAACCCTTTCACCTACAGCCGTTTTGTGGGATTTTGTGCCCACGCTAACTACTGACACTTCTCTCCTATATGTATAAACCTGGGCTTTTCTCTAGAAAATTACTCAGAACTTCCCAAAAAAATACATCTCGCTCTATCTAATATATATATATATATATATATATATATATATTAAATTAGAGCTGCACAATTACTCGTTATCGCAATCTTGACCAAAGTGTTTCGCAATTCTTTCTTTCTATGCAAAGAATTCTCTCTGCCCTTCTGAAGCTGCAGCCTTCAAAAGAAAGGAAGAGAAAAACTGAGTCTGCCAAGAATCGAAACATTCTTTATCAGTTGAACTTTAAGTATAAACATTGTAACAATTTGTCAATGGAGAATAGACTTTGTGTGTAAGTGAAAAAAGTTTAACCACTTAAACACTAAACCAATATCTGACATTTGTTGGTTTCAAGTTAAAAATCCATCCCCTTTTTTATTTTTTGCTAGAAAGTTACTTAGAACACCTCAAACATATATTATAAAATATATATATTTTAGCAGACACCCTAGAGAATAAAATGGTGGTTGTTGCAATATTTTATGTCGCACTGTGTTTGCTCAATTTTTTATTTTTAGAAAAAATGACTTTGTATGAATTGGGGAAAAAATAACCAGTAAAGTTAGCGCCCCCCCCTTTTTTATTTTTTTTTGTATAATCTGAAAGATTTTACATCGCAAGAATGGCGAGAGAATCGTGATCTTCTTTTTGTTCCAAGCAAAATAGCGTGATTCTCATTTTGGCCAGAATCGTGCAGCGATAGATCTTTATTTGTATAGTGCCAACATTGCTTTACAATGTAGAGGGAGGACAACCCAATTCAATATAGAAGGGACAGGAGGGCCCTGCTTCCTAAAGGAAGGGGTGGTGCTGCAAAAGGTAATTGATGTGGGGAATGATTTGATGGTGAATATAGATAAAACAATATACAAGAGTGTACTAAAAAATTCCTATAAATGCCTGCCTAATTAGTACACCACACTGCGCTTTAGGAAACCAATATGCAAGATAAAAGAATAAAATGATATACAGATTGTAATTTTTTTAAAAAAATACTTTTTTTAAAATACTCCTTTAAAAATATACTCTATTGGCGTAAAATCTCCTTTCTTTAGCTGCTGCTTTAAAACACAGAAATATAAACAATATACAAAAAATTGTAACTTTTTAAAGAAGTCCACTTTTTCATATATAGCAGCGCTTATACACTCTTAAAAGATTTTTTTATATATAAAGTGAGTTCATTGAAATTTTGATCCGTGTCCAGGATAGAAGGTGCTTATTTTGTCTGTTCACTGTTGTGATTAAATTGTAGCTTCCACCATAAAATTCACCACTTGTGGGGCACACACGATCCCCCTTTGGGGATGCACTCACCGAACAGCAAGATCAAAAACGCCTTTAAACTGCCAATCAACAATGCTTCTTATGGCCACTAGATGTCTCTCTTGTTGGAATCCAGTTTTCTCATATAAAAAAGCAAAGATGCCCAAACATAGTGTGATATTGTTTAACACTATTTATTTAGACAAAACGAAACCCAACATATATATGCGTAACAAATAAACAAAGTATTTAAGCATTGAAAAAGTACTGTGCCTTATCCCATTGGTTCAGCTATGATCGAGGAGGAACGAACGTTTTCGCTGTCTCGTGCCTTACTACCGCTCGCTGAAACGCAGGGATTGAGGCGCACTCGTCACTTCCGGTATAGTTACGCCCTGACGCGTTTCGTCATATCCGACTTCATCTGAGGGCGTAACTTGTAATACCGGAAGTGTCTTTTTATCTACAGAACAAACCAATCAACATCCATCACCGCATGATGTGCGGGATTCTGCACCAATCGCTAATTTTATGTCTGAAGCAATTGTGACTTGTGCAGACCCACATCCAATGTAGAGATGTTTGGGAAAATTATGCATTTATAAACAGTATGCGCAAAGTTTAGCAATAGTCCATATGTAAAGATCCATGGTTCTCCACCAATCCAAAGGTATTAGTTAAAAAGAGTATAAAAAACGATCGTATATGCATATGAACACATACGTTAGATCTGATCGGCCGATACGACCGTTTATATTGTCTAATTACAGATTCCTGAGTTAACGTTTGAAGGCTTTATATAAACAGCTAATTAAAATATAGCCATATACGAATCATGCTTGGCTATAGATCACAACGTAATCTCACGTCATCGGCCGATGCGATCGTAATTTAGACATAATAAACCTTCTTTACATGATTATTTAAAATCAAAAAAAAAAAAAACTATAAACAACAATATAAAATATCCAAAATAAACTACAATTGTAGATTACAGAATCAATATAGTGAATATAGATAGATAGATATCTCTATCTATGTATCTCTCTCTAGCTAATATATATATATATATATATATATATATATATCTCCCCTTAGAGAAGAAAATGGCGGTCATTGCAATTTTTTTGTTTTATGTCACCCGGTATTTGCACAGCGATCTTTCAAATGCAAATTCTTTTGGGCAAGAAACGTACTGAATTTAAAAAAAAAAAAAAAAAAAAGAACAAAACACAATCTATGACTCCGACCCCCCCCCCCCCTGTAAAAGACTGTTATGCACAGTAAATAGATACCTAACATGTCACGCTTTAAAATTGCGCACTCTCATGCAGTGGCGCCAGACTACATTACTTAAAAATTTCCCTAGGCTACGCTTTAAAATTTTCTACAGGTTACATGTTTAGAGTTACAGAGGAGGTCTAATGCTAGAATTATTGCTCTCGCTCTCTGATGTTCACGGCAGTATCTCACATGGGGACATACTAAAAGGAATGACAGAATGGAATACCCATAGACTTTAACAGGGAGATGGAATGCCCATAGAAAATAATGGAACAAAGTGGAATGCCCATAGAGAATAATGGAAAAAAAAATTCAGTTTGTGACAGACTCTTTTGACATATAAATGTTTTTTTTTTTTTTTAAAGACCTACTTTTAAATATCAGTGGCCATGTTTAATATTGAGATTAGATGGGATTAATGTTGTTTTTTATGGCATAACAAAGGTAAATGACAGAGTGGAATGCCCTTAGAGTATAATTGGAAGTAAAATATAAACTCATTTGCAGGCAAATCTGAGTGACCTAACAATTTATCCTTTACCACAGCTGTTCCTCATGTAGAGTAGCAGATTGTAAGATTGAGATTATTTGGGATTACAGCTGTTTTATATTGAATTACAAACCTATGACAGGGTGGAATGCCCATAGAGTATAATGGGAAGCAAGATGTGTCCTGGAGTCAAAACCATTGGTCATATCAGATCAATCTTTAGCAGACATGCTCTCTATGTCCAATGGTGATGTCCAAAATTCAGATTAAGTGGGATTATTATTGGTTTCTATGGAATGACAGATAAATAATAGAAAGGAAAGCCCATAGAGTATCATGGGGAGAATGATGTGACCTGCAGTCAAAACCATTGGTCATATCAGATCAGTCTTTAGCAGACATACCCTCTATGTCCAGTGGTGATGTCCAAAATTCACATTAAGTGGGATTATTATTGGTTTCTATGGAATGAAATACATATGACAGAGTGGAATGCCCATAAAGTATAATGGGAAGCAAGATGTGACCTGGAGTCAGAACCATTGGTCATATCACATCAATCTTTAGCAGACATACTCTCTATGTGTGTAAGTGATGTCCAAATTAGACATTAAGTGGGATTTTTTTTTCTATGGAATGACAGATAAATAATAAAAAGGAATGCCCATAGAGTATCATGGGGAGCAAGATGTGACCTGGAGTCAAAACCAGTGGTCATTTCAGATCAATCTTTAGCAGACATACTCTCTATGTCCAGTGGTGATGTCCAAAATCCAGATTAAGTGGGATTATTATTGGTTTCTATGGAATGACATACATATGGCAGAGTGGAATGCCCATAAAGTATAATGGGAAGCAAGGTGTGACCTGGAGTCAGAACCATTGGTCATATCACATCAATCTTTAGCAGACATACCCTCTATGTCCAGTGGTGATGTCCAAAATTCAGATTAAGTGGGATTATTATTGGTTTCTATGGAATGACAGATAAATAATAGAAAGGAAAGCCCATAGAGTATCATGGGGAGAATGATGTGACCTGGAGTCAAAACCATTGGTCATATAAGATCAATCTTTAGCAGACATACTCTATATGTTTGTTAGTGATGTCCAAATTAGACATTATGTGGGATTATTATTGTTTTCTATGGAATGACAGATAAATTAATAAAAAGGAATGCCCATAGAGTATCATGGGAAGCAAGGTGTGACCTGGAGTCACAACCATTGGTCATATCGGATCAATCTTTAGCAGACATACTCTGTTTGTTAGGGATGTCCAAATTAGACATTATGTGGGATTATTATTGGTTTCAATGGAATGACATACATATGACAGAGTGGAATGCCCATAGAGTATAATGGGAAGCAAGATGTGACCTGGAGTCAAAACCATTGGTCATATCAGATCATTCTTTAGCAGATATACTCTCTATTTGCAGCAGTGATGTCCAAATTTGAAATGAAATGGGATTATTTTTGGTTTATATGGAATGACAAGACATATGACAGAGTGGAATGCCCATAGAATATCATGGGAAGTAAATCGTTTTGACTCCAGGTCACTTCTTGCTCCCCATGATACTCTATAGGCATTCCTTTCTATTATTTATCTGTCATTCCATAGAAACCAATACTAATCCAACTTAATCTGAATTTTGGATATCACCACTGGACAGAGAGAGTATATCTGCTAAAAATTGATGTGATATGACCAATGGTTCTGACTCCAGGTCACATCTTGCTTCCCATTATACTCTATGGGCATTCCACTTTGTCATATGTATGTCATTCCATAGAAATCAATAATAATCCCACTTAATGTGAATTTTGGACATCACCACTGGACATAGAGAGTATGGCTGCTAAAGACTGATCTGATATGACCAATGGTTTTGACTCCAGGTCACATCATTCTCCCCATGATACTCTATGGGCATTCCTTTTTATAATTTATCTGTCATTCCATAGAAAACAATAATAATCCCACTTAATGTCTAATTTGGACATCACTAACAAACATATAGAATATGTCTGCTAAAGATTGATCTGATATGACCAATGGTTCTGACTCCAGGTCACACCTTGCTTCCCATTATACTCTATGGGAATTCCTTTCTATTATTTATCTGTCATTCCATAGAAACCAATAATAATCCCACTTAATGTGAATTTTGGGCATCACCACTGGACATAGAGAGCATGTCTGCTAAAGACTGATCTGATAGGACCAATGGTTTTGACTCCAGGACACATCTTGCTTCCCATTATACTCTATGGGCATTCCACCCTGTCATATGTTTGTAATTCAATATAAAACAGCTGTAATCCCAAATAATCTCAATCTTACAATCTGCTACTCTACATGAGGAACAGCTGTGGTAAAGGATAAGTTGCTATGTCACTCAGAATTGCCTGCAAATGAGTTTATATTTGACTTCCCATTATACTCTAAGGGCATTCCACTCAGTCATTTACCTTTTTGTTATGCCATAAAAAACAACATTAATCCCATCTAATCTATATATTTAACATGGCCACTGATATTTAAAAGTAGGTCTTTAAAAAAAAAAAAAAAAATTATATGTCAAAAGAGTCTGTCACAAACTGAATTTTTTTTCCATTATTCTCTATGGGCATTCCACTTTGTTCCATTATTCTCTATGGGCATTCCATTCTGTCATTCCTTTTTAGTATGTCCCTCTCACATGTGTGGTTTGAACCAGGGCCGTCTTTAATATTGATTGGACCCTGGGCAAAACTTTTGCTCTCCACCTGCTCTGAGACATACAATAAATATCAACTAGACTCAAAATCAGTTTACTGAATCAGATCAGGCAGCTATTGCGATTCGTTGCCAGAAGTTTCAGTGTATCATTACTGCTCACTGACTGGTTGCTAGAGGTTACAGAACACATTACAGCTCACTGGTTAGTTGCTAGAGGTTACAGCACATGATTTCTGCTTGTTGATTGGTTGCTAGAGATTACTGTGGATATGACCTGAGGGGGGCCATGATATACATGTCAATACCGCCGGCCGCCTCTATTTACATATAAATGCCGGTAATTTGCATGTAAACACAGGGTCTCCAACTGAGTCATCTGGGACACAGCACAGGACTAAAACCTCAAGGGGTGAGGGAATTTAAACCAGCATAGTTGGCAAGTATGAAGCAGCTGCTTTGGGCCCCACAACAATGATAGGGCCCAGGGCAGCTGCCCCTTTTGCCCTGCCTTAAAAACGGCCCTGGTTTGAACACCATTTACATATGTAAGCATGACCTATGTGTTTACCACTGGGTGTAAGCAAAAAAAAAGCTACTTTTTTTTTTATTTTTATTTTTTAACACTGATTACTTTTATTCCAATCGGAATGTAAACATTCCTTGTATTAAAAATAAGCAGTGGAAAGAATGGTTGCTAAAGATTTCTTACATATGTGAAATGGAGGATACTAAGGCACAATCAGAAGAAACCGTAGCACGGTATCACAAAACTTGGTCTCCCTGGTTCGAGTTCCGGTATTCTCAAGAATATGGGTCACTGGTTGGGTGATCTGATCACCGAAAAAGTGGACATGGATAGCCAAAACTGACAGGTTGACAGAATCGACCTATACGCTACTTACTATAGGCTGCCCGGTGCAGCACCCATGCAATAACAATCTCACACTCCATCTACGGTCTTCGCTTTTCTATTTTCTCTCTCTATTCTTACTATCTTCTTCTTTTTCCTCTGAATTTCCATCTCCCCAAGAAGTACAGTTGCTGCCCGCAGCTTGGTATTACCACTTCTCTTGTGACATTTGGCGTTGTTGTTTTGCACTTTAGTGTTGGCAGTTTACGCTAACTTTTGGTCTAATATGTCTAACTTTTTGTGCCTTATTTACCCGCCTGTACTTTCTCCTGTATTGCTTATATTTTTGAATAAAAACTTTTAAATGTAAAAATAAGCAGTGACGGGCCCTCTTTATAGAGAGATCTGGGTCAATAAGACCCCACATTTCTCCTCCTACAATGTAAAGTATTAGGGGAGAAAAAAAAAAAAAACTTGATCTAATGCAGCGGTTTTCAACCCAGGGGGAAATTGCTGATTTTGCCAGGGGGTCGCAAAAGCCATTCCAATCCTGTCAGACCCAACTCTGTACACCTAGTAATGTCGGGTCCGTCTCGGCCAGCAAGACGTCGCTTTCAGGAGAAGAGAGACCATGCAGCAGTGACGTGCCATCTTGGTACACTCAAACGCAGCGAGGCTACAGTTAGAAGTCATCGGCAAGCAGAAATCTTTTTACACCGACCGAAGTCTAGCATTTTACACAGATTTTTACCAGAAAACTGAGCTTGTATACTATATAAGGCTTACATAGTACATAAGCTCAGTTTACTGGTAAAAATAAGTGTAAAATGCAAGACTTCGGTCAGTGCCGACTTCTAACTGTAGCGTTACTGCAGACGAGTGTACCAAGATGGTGGCGACGGAACGTCGCTTCCCTTTTCACATTAGACGGGTTGCTGATTCTGATGGAACTGGAAAGTCAGAGACTAATTAATAAGAACATATTAGTAGTGTGCCACCGGCCCAATAAATCAATAGATTGTGAATAGATAAGTCCAACATGACCTGACTGTGCCAGAAAAACATTATTATGGAACAAAACATATCAATTATATATAAACATCCTAGTTGGTTCCTCAAAAGTGGTTATTCTGTGCCAGTGCTAGATATACAAAGTGTATAACACCCGGGATACACCACCACCTTCTGACTTGTGCACTCACCAGAATACAGTATAATAAGGAAACAGAAACTCAAACCCTCCTTCGCACAAGTGAGTTACCAAGTGGACTAAAAGTTCATGCTGGAAAATGCTTCCGACCTGCTGCCCTCAAGGATAGGGAAGTCCCATAGTGGTCAAAAAAACAACAAAAAGAGGGCACACTAGCCTTGTGCATTATCCTTTAAAAGTATTTTTTATTAACAATAAGGTAAAAATACTACTCACAAACATATGGTAAAAAGTTAAACGATCTCCTTGTGACAACAATTAGTAGACTGACAAACAGACTCCCAGATGGTACACAGGAGACCTCAAAGGCCACTGCCAGCTGACACGTTTCGAAGGGGTACCTTCTTCCTCAGAGCCCAGCCTTATAATAAGGGTCTGATAATTCTCCCCCCGTATACTCATGCAAGATGAAGAGCCATCAATGCGTAATATTCCAAAAAAGATCATTTATTTAGCTTAAAACATGAACAGATGTACACTCGCATGATAGGTGTCAGGTGTTGTTAGACTGCCACTAAGTCTTTCCAGCTGGCGTGCGTTCCAAGCCTAATTTTCTGTGTGGGTCAGGGCCTGGATGTGACTTTCAGCATCGCTCTACTATCCTCAACATTTTGCATGTTCAGGAAGCGTTGAGGCTAGTGGAGCAATGCTGACGTTGCATCCAGCCCCTGACCTGCACCGAAAATGAGGCTTGGAGCGCAAGCCGGCTTCCAAGCACGGAGTGGCGTATACAAACTGTATGTTTGATTGCTGGATAGCCTGAAATCTTTTTTGGAATATAATGGCAATAATGACTCCTGCATGTCAGATATTTATATTTTGATTCATAACAGTCACAAAATTACAGTAATGAAGGAGCAATGAAAATAATTTTACTGTTAGGGGTCCCCATAACTGGGGAAATTTTATCAAGGGGTCACGACACTAGGAAGGTTGAGAACCACTGATCTAATACTTTTCTAAAAAAAAAAAAAAAAATAGCTTTGTTTACATTGGCTGGAACTGGACATGACTTTATTCCAGTCCTCCTAGGCCATAGAGATGAGCAGAGGCCATCCTTTCCTTCGCTCATCTGTGACCAGCAGCTGCAACTGCCCGATTGGTTTTCGGACTTCCCAAGCCGCCAGGTAAGCCCAGAAGCTACCCCCCTCCCACCGCTTCTAAAAGTGATCCAGTGGTGAATCTGCCGCTCTGACCGATTTTTATCAGTTAGGTTAGAGAATCGCTGGCTGAAGAAACCGATAATGGCGTTCTAGCGTATTGCTGCAGCCATAACCCCAGTATTCCACCTCCTACTGAGGATGTCTTTTTGACTATGGCCCGGTAAGGTGGTGGTTAAAAAAAAAAAAAAATCACCTGGGGCCTAAAGATTAGTTAAACCCCCAAACATGATATATATTCTGAAAGTAGAGACCTTGGAGAATAAAAGCGTTTATTTTTTTTTTTTTTGTGTCACATGATAGTAGTGCAACCGTTTATCAAGCACAAAATTTCTGTAAAAAAATATAGAAAAGTTAGCCTCAAGTAGGTGCCAGTATCTGGTTTTCTCAGTACCTGCTGCCACTTCCACAGTCCTCCAAATTGGCAATCATAATGTGCCTTACCCTGCCCTCAGCCTCCTAGGACACATCACATGTCCCAGGAGGCTGCAGGACCATCCACAAAGCACTGCTTGTGATGTATATGCAGTTCCAGCACTAAATGTGTGTGTTGGAGGGTCTAGTGATGCTGGCTACTGAGGGATCTATTGCTTAGGGGGTTTAGTGTGTGTGTGTGTGTGTGTGTGTGGGGGGGGGGGGGGGGTTCTATTGTTGCTGGCTGCTGGAGGGCATGTTTCTGCTGAGGGCTCTATTGTTGCTGGGGGGGATCTATTGTTGCAGGGAAGGTATTTTGTTCATAGAGGGACCTATTGTTGCTAACCAATGCCATACCAATTACTTAGCACTGCAATTATACTTGGTTCTATTCTTTATAGGTGCAGTAGTGTGAGCTGGGTCAGGAAGAACCTGCACCTATTCTCTATATTTAAATAAACAAACAAAATTGCCTGTAAGAAAAATATCTCCTAAACCTGTATTGTTTAGGAGATATTCCCCCTCACAATGAGCCACTGACTGCAGCAGCGCATGCGCACAGGGGATTCTCGGCTGGAAGCCCGGCATGCGTGCGGGAGTGCTGATATCGCTGCTCCGGCCACCTACAGCGCCGGAGCCACGATATCTGGAAGACACGCCAAGGGAACATGTCGGCTCCCTCGCCGTGTATCGGGTGAGAAGTTGGGGCCTCGTTCTAAGATAAGCATTTCATAATGAGCTAGTATGCAGTGGCCTTATCGGCATGTAAAAAAAAAAAAATATATACAACTGCTTTAAGAGGGGGGGGGGGGGGGGCTGTAAACCATTCCCCCAGTTTTGATGGCAGGAACTGTGTGGGAGCTGCTCTGTGCTGTCTCTGGAAGTGTTTCTCTTTACCTTGTTGGGTTCTGTAGAACAGTGGTTCTCCACCCTGTCCTCGAGTACCCCCAACAGGCCATGTTTTGGGAATTTCTCTTAGATAAAATAACTGTCCAAAATACCGAGCCATTGACTCTGATTTAAAGCACCTGTGCAAGATAAAGGGAAAACCTGCAAACATGGCCTGTTGGGGGAACTTGAGGACAGGGTTGAGAACCACTGCTGTAGAGCATCTTCCTGGGCCCCCACCAGTGCGCTTTCATGTGCAGTGGTTCCCTTGACCCCACACCCCCTCTGATAAGCAGGCATTGTTCTGGATCTTCATTCCTGGAAAGAGCCAGTACTGCCAAGCTGGTCCTGCTCTTTGTTTACTTGGCGTCATGTGCAGAGGAGGGTCCTCCACTGATGCCCCTCAAAGAATAATCCCGGTCAGGTGTGAGTTGTTAGTTCTGGCCAATGGAATGCAGAGAAAAGGAGGTGAGTCCATCGCAGCTGCTCACCCCACTTTTACAGGGTCAGGGGGGCAGCGGCAACCATTCAAATTGGGACAAACTGCTGCGTCCTTATACTATTGCATAAGACAACCTGGAAGCTCAAGCTGCATAAACGCACCACCCGTTCATGGACTACGGCTTCAATGCCCTTTGTAAGCAGCTGGGCCTCTGCCTGGTTAGATGAGGATTCGATACCTGTAAACATGTCTGTCACATGTAAGGGGAAGACAGCTGTGAAAACTTTTAGCTTGCGGCCACTTTGACATTTTAGAAATGTAATGGCTAAGTTCACCTTTTTGACCTTCTTCTTCTTTTTTTTTTTTTTTTTTTTTTTTTTTTTTTTTTTTTTCTTCTAAACTCCAGCTCCGTTATGTACCAATATAGCCATATTGTACTTATTTAGCAAAAATTAAAACTGCTTTAAATTCTACACAGACTTGCCTCATTCTCCTCATAGTTGTTAAATCGCACTGCTCAATTTACTTCTGCCTTACTTCCTGGTCAGACTTCAGGTCATGACACAGGGAGGAGTTGACCAGCTGAGGGTAGACGATGCAGGGTGTATGCTAATGAGATCAGCTGGTCAACTCCTCCCTGTGTCATGACCTGAAGTCTGACCAGGAAGTAAGGCAGGAGTAATCGAGCAGTGTGCTTAAACCGCTATGAAGAGAGTTAGATAAGCATGTGTAGAATTAATGGATAGCTGTTTTATTTTTGCAACATAAGTACATGATGGCTATATTGGTACATAGTGGAGCTGGAATTTAGAAGAGGGGGGGGGGGGGGGGGTTTAACCTGGCCTTTTTAAAGTGGTTGTAAGCCCTTACTTGTACCCAGTGATGACACAACCGGCCTCAGGTGATACAGAGATCAAACGTATCTTCCTACAGCCGTCTTTCACCTACATCCATTCAAAGTGCAGAATTTTACATAGGATCTCTCAGCTCTGAAAGTAGATGGCCGAGAGCTGAAGTTACATCAGTGAGGTATGCTCTGAGAGCTGATTGGAGGGAAGAGAACCCCCCCCCCCCCCCCCCCCCCTCAGACAGGAAAGGAGCCTTGGCTGTGCCAACCCATCACCATTTTTCTGTTTTGTGTCAGAAAAACTCTCCAGGAGTGATTTATGCTTGTAGCAGAGGAACAAAGCAGCAGACAGAAATGGCACTTGGTGCTCTGGATTGAGACAAGTACACACTATAGAGGGGATATGCTTTGTGCTTTGCTCACATTTCATGCCTGAGGTTTACAATGGCTATGAAATCTCTAGGCCTAATTTAGTTTGAAAATATTATCAGCACTCGGATGCCTATGGCTTCTTCACCCATAAGTTTTATAGTTGTGTTGCCACCCCAAGGTATTCTTAACACCAATTCTCCCCCCCCCCCCCCCACACACACACACACACACACACACACACACACACACACACACACACACACACACGCACCTTTTTTGCATTGTAAAAAATATAGTGACCTCGCAATATTTTGACCTGTCAGTATAAAATATTACTGTAGATCATACATTAATTAAAATCAAGGCATTCTTGACACCCATTCTCTTCCGCCCCCCCTTTTCTTTTTCTTAATCTAGAATGCTGAGGAGGCGTGGGGAAGCAATCCGGTTCAAACAAATAAAGAAGGAGATGGAACCCCCTGGGTCACCTGAAAGGCGTCTGACCTGGAATGCAATGGAGCAGATCAGGTAACTAAACTAAAACCTAAACCGGCATACACTGTTAAAACATGTATAGAATCTGCTTTACCTTCAAGAGGTGATGGAACAAGTAAGCAGCAGCACATTGATGAGATTCTACCCATTACCTGTATGGAGAGCATGTGACACACTCCCTTGACTCTCAGGATAAAGCACTTTGTGATTAAGTAGTTGATCAGTAGGCACCAGTGCTGCCACATGAGGACTTGGATGTCCTGAACTCTTTGCATACCTTGTGAAAGGTTTGATCAGAGTGATTTGGAGCTTACATATGGCTTCCTCTCTTCATTCTCATAGTGCAGCTAGGAAGTGAAGGAATGGTAAATATAAGCAGCTGGAGGAAAGTGCAGTTGAAGCAGAATGAAAGCATTGGGATTTGGTGACAATTGGGGCACTTTTTTTTTTTTAAAGAGGAAAAATCTCATCTTAAACATTACATTAAATGAGTGAAAAATACTACAACACCCATAAGTGCTTGGGGTGGTGTACCGACCCACTAAACATACAATAAAACCAAAAAACAATTACAAAAATAATTAATTAAATAGTCCCAATTAGATACTGGAGAAAAACATATATCCAAAGTCCATGCAGTGATTAAACTCCACAGATACAATTCTGATAGACTTCATCTACATCCATTTGCCCAAAATACAATGAGATCTTCTGAAATCGGTGAAAAATCCCTTCACCACAAATTTGAGCACGAAGACACCCAATCGTGAAGATACAGTAGTCTCCTTACCAGATTGTAATGACTACTTTAATTAAAAAGATAGTCAGTTGAGCTTGTGCAGGTAAATGCCTGCTCACATGGAATATGATATGGACTCTATGGAAAACACCTTCTTCCTCATAGGCTCAGACGGGGCATGAAGAAAGAGCAAACAATATCCATAGCATAATACTGTTTATTTAAAACGAAAATTTAAAAAACATAAAGCCAAATGGCTGCTTACATTACTCAGTGCCAGACCTGGCACTGGGGCTGCTCACTTATCAGATCGTTTTGTGGTTCCTCGTTGTGTACGGCGTGCGTTCCACCGAATGCGACCGACAACCAAGAGGACCGGAATTTTGCGTATACGAACGTGACCAGGTACCGCTTCGACGTACGTCTTCAGGAAGCGTACCTGGTCACAGGGTCAACATTGTTTATAGTGTGCCAATTGATCTTAAAGAGCCAATGGGAAGCAAAAATTTGTGCGCAGCCTCAGTCCCACTCGAGGCATAATGAATAGACCACCATTCGTAATTTGCTTACATTCTGAAATTAAAACTTCTCACTAAAAATAATGCCATTATTAATCAAACAACATCAGAGGGGAAAACTATATAAAAATGCATAAATACAAAGTCTCTATTTATTTGCAATTCATGATGACTGTAGATCATTAGCAATGGGGTATCCTTCTGTCATTCATATAGTTGACCTCTAGATGTCACTCTATATGAAGAGGCTACACCATATCGCTATTAAACTGGCACTAACCAATAGACTAATTGTCCATTTGCACATTAATCATTTAGAGTACTCTATTTCCATTATTTCTGTTCCAAAAACTTTAACCCCTATTTTCTTATTAAAAATTTTTTTTTTTACAAAACTACGTGATCCCCCTATCATCATTTCTGTTTTATCCACCTCATTCTCTCCTATACTTTTCTTGTTTAATATGCACCTAAATTTTATATCTTAATGTGCATTCATCTTTATTGCAGATTGGTAGAGACTTGATCCAGATTTTAATGCCATGCTCCCAAATTAAGTAGAAAAAAAAAGGGGGTGGGGGGAACCCCACTTGCCCGGCATGGAATACCCAACCTTAATCGTTGGACAAAAAACAATTTAGATCAAGCTCTATATTCATTCCTAACGGCTGCATTGTTATCAAAAAATGAAACAAAATGGATATATATATAAAGTTAATATTTCTCTTTTCATGTGTGTCCCTGTCCAATGTTTTGTGATCTTGTCATTACCATAAAACTTACAGAGAGTAGGGTCACTATTATGATGTGATTTAAAATGCCTTGACACGCTATGGTTGGGAAATCCTTTCTTAATATTCGTAAGGTGTTCGTTAATTCTAATTTTTAATTGTCTAGTTGTTTGGCCTACGTACTGCATTGAGCATGGACACTCTAACACATAAGTAACATGATCCGAATTGCATGCGATTAGTGGTTTAATTTTATACTCTGTTTGTGTAACTTCGGATTGAAACTGAGCAACCTTCTTAGATGAGCCCGGCTTTCTTGTTAGTCTGCAGGCCCTGCATCTAGTACAATAATGAAAACCGGATCCATCCAGAAAAGTTGACACATTTTTTGGGGGGATCTGGGACATTACGAGCTATTTGATTTCTCAAACCTGGTGCCCTTCTATAGATGAATTTAGGATTATGTGGAATTATGGATACCAGGTCTTTGTCTTACAACAGGAGGGGGCCAATATTTTTTAAAAATGGCTTCCACCTGTCTAGCCTGTCAATTGAACCCTGTTGCAAAAGCTGTGGCCCCTTGGTATTCAGATTTAGATTTTGGTATCTACCTGTGTCACCACCTTCGTTAGAGTTTTGTAAGAATAACCTTTTTCTAAGAACCTACTGCTTAGTATCTGGGCCTGTGTATAGAAGTCGTTATCTTCCTCACAGTTGTGTTTTAATCGCATATATTGTCCTTTCGGAACTGCTCCTATCCATTGTGGGTGGTGACAACTGTGTGTGGGCACATAACCATTTATATCAGTTGCTTTGAAGTATGTTTTACTGACAAACTTTTTTTGTGATAGGTCCAAGTAATTCACTTCCACATTGCTGTGTTCAGCTGTAAACTTTAAACCGTAGTGATTACCATTCATTTGATTCAAAAATTCTTCAAAACTATCTAATTTGCCCTTCCAGAAAAGAATAACATCATCGCTGTATCTTTTATAAAAAAATTGGAGATTTACTCTTTTTTTTTTTTTTTTTTTTTTTTTTTTTTTTTTTTTTTATAGCTGGTTTCTAATTCCCATTTGTTCAAAACTATATTGGCTACACTGGGAGCATAGTGTGCCCCCATGGCCACTCCTCCTATCTGGTTATAATAGTCATTATTAGCCCAGAAAAAATTGTTACTCCTTGCTAGATCAAGGCCTTTTAATTAAATAGTTTATCTGAACCTTTTTTAGTTTGGATCCTTTTGTCAGTGCCCACTTTAATGCTATAAGTGCATCCTTCTGTTGGATATTGGTATACAGAGACTCGATGTCAACCGTGGTCATGATGGTATCCTCTGTTGCTACTAGATCCTGTAAAAGCACTATCAAGTCTCTGCTGTCTTTGAGATATGGTGGACTTTGTATAACTAGTGGTTTAAAAAAACCATCTAGGTATTCACCTAGTCTTGCAAACAGGGAGTCTATCCCGCTTATTATCGGTCGACCCGGGGGGACACTCTTTATTTTTATGTACTTTTGTTACTATGAACATTACTGTAATTTTTGGCGCATATGGTATAAGGTAATCTGCTTCTTTTTGATTTAGGATTTTTTTTATATAGGCCCTCTTTTACCCAATTCGTAAGTTCCATTCTTAATTTTGAAGTAGGATCTCCTTTTAGTTTAATATATGTGTTAGAATCATTTTAGTAATCTTCCCATCTCCTGGTATTCACAAGATAGTATCACCAGGCCTCCTCCTTTATCAGCTGCTCGTACCACTATTTGTTTATTTTTCCTCTATGGATTTTATACCTTCCCAAATTTGTTTTATTTTTAGCGTGTCTTTTAATTGGGGCCGAAACAACTAATCGATTAATCGGCCACTAACATAATGGGGTTAAAAATAATGAAATTGGCCCTTTAAAGTACAAAAAAAGGAGAGGGAAATTGGGACTTTGAATGAAGCAATTGAATAGTGGAGGTGAGTTACAATATAACGTATTTTATTTATAAATATTCTCAAAGCATTAAATCATTAATATCATATATATACACATGTAGTGTGCACAAAACCTGAACCTAGTAAGCAAAGTACATACATACATACATACAACACATGATCGGAGTGATGAATATACAGATTGATACAAGAGGGCATGTACATGCCAATAGCACCATGCCCAATGCTGGCATGTATGCCTACATGGTATATGTACATCTGTCAAAAAATATAGAAACATCATAAAGTCTAGTAGTAATGAATTGTTGTTGAATTCTTGTTTTTATGCCGCCTCAGCTCCCGCGGTGGGGTTTGTATTCTCGTCTGACCCTTGGCTGGCCACTCCTAGCTGCAGTGGTGGTCAGGTTTGGTGAGTGTTGCTGGTCAACCATTCATACTTGTATAATTATTTTGAGTATTTTTTACTTAATATTCAGTTCTTTACATCCCCTTTTTATATATATATATTCCATAGGAATGTCTGCCACATCTGCTCCTGACGATTGGGAATACCCATGAAACGCGTAGAGCTTTACTTGATGCTGCAGTTACACCTCATACGAACTGATATTTATTTATTCATTACTACTAGACTTTATGATGTTTCTATATTTTTTGACAGATGTACATATAACCCTCTTCTATTGTATTTAAAGTACAAAAAAGAGCAAATGTCTACTGCAAATATTACTTTCACTGTCCCATAGTAAAAAATGAACCCCTTACAGTAGCGATTATTTGCTCTTTTTGTACTAATTTTGGTTTTTTAACCCCAATATGTTACTAAACATCTCAGGCCTGGGTCACACCTCTGGTGTTTTTTTTTTCCTGGTGCTTTTTGCAGAAACACACTACAGTTCATTTACATGGTTTCCTATGGGACACATTCACATCCATGATTTTTTTTTTTTCAGCCGCTGCGTATTTGGAAAAGACAAGGACTTTTTAACACAAAATGGTGCTATTTTGGTTTTTGGGCTCAATATACTTCAATGGAGAAGCTGCAGAAAAGCAATGTAATAATGCGTTTTTGCAGCAATTTTTTTTTATTTTTTTATCTGGCCAACAAAAATTGTAAAAATGCAAATCGCAGCAAAATTACCTTTTTTTTTTTTTTTTTTTTTTTTTTTTTTTTTTTTATTAGGTTATTAATCGAAACAATCGGCCAACTAATGGATTATGAAAATAATCGTTAGTTGCAGCCCTACTTTTAATTTCTAAGTTTCTAACTTCATTCTGTACCATATCTTTGAAAACTTCAATATGATGGTGCATTCCTTTGTTGGGATTAAACACAGAATTTATTTTTTAACACACTTTGTACATGGGGGGGGGGGGAGAATCTGTGGTAGAAGTATTTCTTATTATATTCGAATTTGCAAAATGTTTTTTGATATTAAGTTTCCTAACATTTTTCGATGTCAACAAATAATTCAAGTCCGCATCTTTGTTCGGTGCATACTTTAAACCTTGATTTAATACTTCTAATTCTTTCTCTGAGAGCTCAACTCCTGCCAGATTAAAAATTCCCTCATTTATTTGTCTTTTTTTTTTTTTTTTTTTTTTTTCTTTCTATGCTCTTGTGAGGGGTGCTGGGTGAAATACGATACGGCCCTTTCCATCCCCTCCATTACCCCCCCCCCGGTGTTTGTTTTGATGGGGTCCAGGTCTCCCCCTAAAGTTCCCTCTGAATGTACCTCTAGGGCGTCTGTATCACAAGGTATTTTTAGTAAGTGGCGCAGAGTTTATTTGGAGCTGTTATCAGCTGCATGTACACAGAATGAAAGCGTTGCCTGAAATAACTGAGCAGACAGGCTGGTCTCTTCTGAAATGAAATAAACTTGTCTGCCTGCTTTCAGTCTTCTTTAAAATGAACACTGAGGTACACATGCGCAGCTTAGTTTGCATTCTTGCATAGTGCCTGTATGCTGTGATGACTGAACTCCTCTTGTGCATGCATGGGAGTGATGTCATCCCACGCTGGCCAATCAAGATGGCCAAAGACATACAACTGTAGGAAGCCAGAGTTTGCTGGTGCAGGACCTCATGGGCATCTGCCTTTTTTTGAAGCAAAGGTAAGTATTATGGATTTTGGTTCTGCTTTAAGTAAACCTGTTGCGTTGCCCTTCTTAATCAAAACACAGGTTCACTTTAACCTAGCCAGAGACATTAGATAATGATCAGATAGAGACATTTCAAGTGATTCTGTTGCTTAAAGTGGTTCTAAAGGCAGAAGGTTTTATACCTTAATACATTCTAATGCATTAAGGTAAAAAACCTTTTTAGGGGCAGCCCCCCCCCCTATACTAGCCTGAGCCCCATCTCAATGGAGCGGCTCTTGCTCTTCTCAATGAGGAGAGAGTGGACAATGTCCATCCACAGGAGCGCCGCTTAAGAGTGAGGGGGACCCAAACAGAAGAGGATTAGGGCTGCTCTGTGCAATACCATTACACAGAGCAGGTAAGTATAACATGTTTGTTGGTTTAAAAAAATTGCAACCTTTACAATCACTTTTTAAATAAAAATTGGAATACAAGATGTACCTGCTATAAACATTGTAAATAGTTACATCACCTGCAGCTAAACCACCAAACGCTGCTTTCATGATGAAGAATCGTCTGCTGAAGTCTCCTAAAAGACTGACATCTTGGAGTGTCCATTTCCTGATTTACACACACACACACACACTTCAGTAGTTCCTCCTGCCCACTCCTATATCACTAGTGTCATGTAGCAACATAGGGGTCACAATGGGAGATGTAATCCTTTTTTTTTTTTTTTTTTTTTTTTTTTTTTCCTTTTCCCCAGGTGCATTTTATTACTCCAGCTTTTAGGTATAGTATTTGAACCTCCCAGCATTTTTAGCTTAACACATTGAGCACAATAAAATAAAACATTCCCCAATAAAAAAAAATTTGTAAAAATTCTCACCCAGTACTTGCAGTTTCAAAGCTGCTCTTCTCTCCTAATGCTGCTTTGCTGAACTTCCAGACTGAACAGGAAAGAATTCAGAATGGACAGTGCAGTCTCTAGCTAGTCTGTTGGGTTGAATAAGGGAGAAGCAAAGGAGTACCTTGCTTTTGAGCTGTGTGTTTCTATTGATGCACATAGTGTAGGGGTGGCACAATTCTAGTCCCTGCATGCAAAGATGACTCGAAAGGATGCTACAAGAGAAGATCCACCATGAAACGGGGAAAACTGGGGCAGCAGTCATGGCATCAGCTTATACTGGAACACAGACAAGGATTAACCCCTTTGGCTCCCACTGGCCTTTTAATGGGTTTGGCATTCCATGAGGCTGGGCTTGTGACCACGTGACTGCCGTGATTGGGAGTTTTTCCAATCATGTGACAGCCAATCGTAACAACCAATCGGGAGCTTTACGTGAGCCGCTGGTCTCGGCACAGCTCTATTGGCGCTAACACACATTAATATGGCGCGAAGGCCTGGCCGCAAAGAGGCAGAATATTTGTGTGCGCTTGGCACCTAGGGGTTAAAAAAAATTCTGGTAAAAATGCAAAAGCTATTTACAAATGAAATAAAGGATTTTATTTTTCAATTTTGGACTTATTTAAAAAAATAAAATAAAAAAAACATTATTGAGCAATTATTTTCTGCTTTTGTTTTTGCTTTTAATTTTTAACTGACTGCAGCCAGAATTATCAGCAGGGGCAGAACACAGCAGTGGGACAGACATGCTGCACCCGTTCTATTTACTATTATTATTATTATTATTATTATTATTATTACAGGTTGTTTTGTTCTTATTTTTTTCTTTAAGATAACAAAGAAACCTAATGTATATTGCTGTATGTACACAGCAACCCCCGGCTTCAATGTAATAGTCCAGAATTGCAGGCAGGGGGATTTGGCAGAGGGACAGACTTGCTACACACATTCTGTGTACTATGATAATGTGTTTGTGCTTTTGGTTTTGGTTTTTCTTGATTTGTGTAGCACATCCAATGTCCTTAACTGAATACAACACCCCCCCCTTTTTTATTTTTATTTATACAGATATTTGAACCAGGAGTTCCCTGAAGAGTGGACTTTACAGCGACTTGCTGCCGGATTTAATGTTGATACTGATGTCATCAGAAGAGTATTGAAGTCGAAATTTGTCCCATCAGAAGCTCGGAAGATGAAACAGAATGCTTCTGTTTCCAGACGCCTTGGACAAATTACCCCGAGGACCGAGCAGGACCAGCTTAAGTTGATGTCTTCTAAACATCCAACACAACACGTCTTAGGAGATGGGAAGAGTGACAGGCAACTGCTAGTCAATCACTCACCACCGCTTCTTCCTTCTCCCAAAACATCAGACATCTCTCATGTAGCTGTGCGGGGAGAAGGCGCACAGAGACGCCAAGATAATTCCCTAATACCTCAAATCGCCCTTCACAAGGTCCAGGACTTTCCACCTTCTCCAGCGCTGACTAGTGCTAATCCAAGTGAACCTGTGCCCAGTGCCCCTGTGGAAGAAGACTGGGAGACACTTGATGAGACATGGGATGGGGAGGTAATAAGTGATACTGAACTAGAAGAATTATCAAACAGTGGACTTGAAAATAAAATGCAAGTTATACAAAAAGGGAGCGAATATTTTGACTGTGATGGCAATTTTCTATATAGAATCTGAAAATAAACAAACAATGTACATTTCAATAAATTATTGCTTTTTACTAAAACGTCATTTCCTTACAGCATGATTCCAATTGACAAAACTTGTTAGATTTTTTTTTCTGTGGCTCCTACCAGCCTTAAGCAGGCCATAGATTATGCAGTTTTCTTTCCTGCAACCAGAAAATTGCTCAAGCATTCATTGTGAACCTGGGCTTGGTTTACAAAAACTGGAGTGTGTAAAATCTATTGCAGCTGTGCACGGTGGGCAATCCACTTCAGACTGTTCAATTAAGCTTTTTAATAAAAAATACTGGGGGCCTACTATGGGTACAAACAAGAAAAAACCCACACATATGTGGTATCCCTGTGATTGTCAGGACCGGCAGAATTTATTTTGGGTTAGCTTTGTAATGGCAGGTTATGGTAATACCAAGTAATAGAAAAAAAAAAACTATATATAAAATGTATTTAATGTCAGCCAGCTTGGTAGGGGGGGCGTGACCGGATGTGTAAGGCGGAGTGAGAGATGTGAAACGCCGTGTGTAACCTCCTCCCAGACTCCATGAGGAGAGCGTGGTGTGGTTAATGCTACGGCTGGATGCAGTGTGAGGAGGGCTGGAGCTATTCACCGAAGCCGGATGGGAGGAGGAGTGACGGCATACGACCGTATTATCGAGCCGAGCCCTCGGGGATTTCCGCTTGCTTCCGGGTTCCGAACCCCAGCGAATACGGCCGAAGACATACGAGCCCCCCCGACCAGCGCCGAATGCCCTCGAGCCTCCGAGCCCTGCCGAACAACTCCGCATACAGTGGACAGCAAGAAGCTCTCCCGCCCGCCCGCAAGCCGCGATAGGAGGAAGGGGGTAAGCGGCTGTGTTTCGGGGGGGGGGGGAGAAGACGGAGGTGTGAGGGGGATAGCAGGCGGAGGTCTGGCAACGTAAATTGTGGACTTAGTGATGTCTGAAAACTGGCAATAAGCTAATAGGAGGGCTCTGGCCAGGGGTGAGGAGGACTTTTAGCTCTTTTTTTTTTTTTCTTTTTCCTCTCTGGATTGCATTGCTTTGTATTGCACACCAAGATGAATGAATGGTAACCCGAGTAGCATATGCAATTAACTACCTGCTGTAAAGGCGGGCGTTTGTGGTCAGCGAAACCAGGAAGTCTGTGATATTGGAATTGAGTACCTGTGGACTGGCTATAAGGCAAGATCAGTGTTGCACTAATTGATCTATTGAGGGATGGTGGCAGTCCTAAAAACCAACTGATTTTTGAATTTGTGCGTGCAAATAAGTGCCGGTTGTGAAGCAATAAAACAGGAAGTCATTGCGATACATGAAGTGAATACTGGAGAACTGGGTATAAGATACGGCTAATATTGCATTAAATTTTTGACTGAGTGATGGGCGGCTGAGTTATAATGTTAAAAATGTATTAAATACGATATCCAGGACTGTTCTGAAGATTAAAATAGGATAAATAGAGAAGGAACCACCCAAAGAGAAGGGGGAGGAAAGCGGTGAGAAAAGGAAAGAGAAAGAAAGATGCAGCACCTGCGCTCTGCAAAGGAAAGGGGGGAAAAAAGCACGCAACAGTCTGCCACAGCAGCCAAATTAGAACAATTTGCTCATAACCCTGTACAGTCATCTCAGACCCCTCCAAAAAAGGGGCAGCAAGGGGTAATGCCTGAAAGGAAAAGCATGGGACAGTCAAACATTAATAATACGCAGGCCGGAGCAGTGGCAAAATGTTCAGTTAATAAGAATGCGGGTGCAGGGGAACAGAATATGGAGATTACAACAGGTGCCCCTCTTCCGTTAGAAAAAGAGCCAACTATTAAGGATGTGTTATTGGCCGTAAATGCATGTAACATCTCATTGAAAGAACTGTGTAATCAAATGAAGGGAGTGAAGGAGGATCTACTGGTGGTAAGGCAAGGTAAAAATATGGGGGAAGTTGGGGGGGAAAAAAAATGTGTTTGCACTAATGAATGGGGCTCAGGAGATAACTCAAATAAAGAAAAGACACAAAATATTGGGAGGTAAAAAACAAGGAAAACTTATCAGTTACACGGGGAAAAATTGTAATAAACAATTATACAGCATAACTCACATTAGGAGATATATAATAGATGAAATAGCGGTGATGGTTAGTAAATATGTTATTTCAGTGGGGACCAAGGTTTTGGAAGTTTGGTATAATTTAATAAAGAAGGTAGGGGGGAGATGGAAGGAACTGGGGTATAAGGAGATTTTAATCTCTGTCTTTTTTTAGAAATATTCCCCGCCTCGTTATCTCTGCCTCTCTCCTTCTTTTTTTTTTTTTTTTTTTTTTTTTTTTTTTTTTCTTTTCTGTTCGTTTACTCTGTGAATGCAGGATGGGAAAATTAAGATGGGCTCCTGGAATGTGAGGGGCCTGGGGACAAAGGTGAAACAAAAAGCGGTGTTTTCTATGATGGAGGGATATGGAGCTGGGTTGGTCTGTCTGCAGGAGACTCACTTAATTAGAGATACAATACATCGGCTGCAGAATAGGAAATATCAATATCACTCTGTATACTCGTCATATAGTAGAGGGGTGAGTGTCATGGTAAGAACAGGGTTGAATTTTGCCTGTAAGCGGGTCAGCCAAGATGAAAAGGGTAAATATATATTTTTACATTTGTTTAATTGAGAACAGAGAATGTGTGTTGGCAAATATCTATATCCCCCCACCATTCAAAATGGAAGTGCTGTTTAAATTATATGAATTTTTACTGGGGGTAGATGGAATTCCTATCATAATAGTAGGGGATTTCAACACAGTTTTAGATACAAAAATGGATAGATTCCCAGAAAAGATACTGGTGGAACCGGCTGGGTATGGGAGGTTGGGTCAGTACATGGAAGAAGTAGGACTACTGGACTTATGGAGAACGGGGAATCCGGGAGCCAGGCAGTATAGCTGCCGTTCGGCCTCGCACTCCACGTTGTCCAGAATAGACATGATACTGGGGAATGACCTGGCCCTACAGTTGGTGGAAAAGATTGAATATCAGCCCAGGGGGATATCAGATCATTCCCCAGTGACAGTAACTTTAAAAATGAGTGAACGAAGGGGACAGAAGGTATGGAAATTGAACCTGCTTTGGTTAGAACTAATAAAAAAAGAGACAGAAGAAGGCCCAGAGAGAATCCAGGTGGAACTAAAATTTTTTAAAAAACAGGGATATTATGGGATGCTCTGAAAGCATTTTTGAGGGGTCTCTTGATTCAATCTATAGCAAAAATTAATAGAAAGTCGAGAGAGCAGGAGGTAAGAATAGGGAGAGAAGTGTTTGAGGCTGAAAGGGACTATATTAGTGACCCTACCCTGGGAAAAGAAAAAAATGTGGCTAGATAAACAAGAAGAATTTAGGTTAATGACTTAGAACATACGTTGTAACTCCGCTTTTTTCAATCGTCAAGTCTCTTTTGTTGAAGGGGAAAGTATGGGAAAAATGTTAGCACAATTGGTGAAAAGTAATTCTGGTCCATCTTCAATACCGGTGATTAGAACAATGGAGGGGGAGGTTACAACGGAAACTGTGAGTATATGTCAAGCATTTAGAGAATGCTATAAAAAATTATACACTGCACAGAAAGTAGGGATGGATGAGCAGATGGAGACATTTCTAGGTTACTTGGAGGTACCATGTTTGAAACAAGAAGAAAGAGAAGAATTGGAAGCCCCAATAACTTTGAAAGAACTTCAGGAAGCAGTCGCAAGTATGTCAAACCAAAAATCGCCCGGGCCGGACGGGCTGCCGATTGAAGTATATAAAAACTATGGCGAGATACTGCTTCCTGAACTTCTGGAGACACTAAGAGGAGTAAGTGGGGAGGGTAAATTGCCCCTATCAATGATGGAGGCAGTTATAATCTTGCTGTACAAGGAAGGCAAAGATCCATTAAATGTAGCAGCGTACAGACCAATTTCTCTCCTGTGCACTGATGCAAAGATACTGGCTAAGGTATTAGCAACTAGGCTTAACCGAGTTATAGCAAGATTAGTGCACATGGACCAAACAGGGTTCATAGCCAATAGGTCAACCAGCATGAATATTAGGAGAGCCTTTTTGAATCTACAGATCCCAATAGATAATGACACCTCGGGAGCAGTTGTGGCACTAGATGTAACAAAAGCATTTGACAGTGTAGAATGGGGATACATGTGGAAAGTATTGGAGAAATTTGGTTTGGGTCCCTCCTTTATCGGTTGGATTAGGATGTTATATGATTAACCTAGTGCAAGACTAAAAATCAATAATGAGCTTTCCGATAAAATAGAGTTGGGGAGAGGAACGAGGCAGGGGTGTCCATTGTCACCCCTACTCTTCACCCTTGCTATAGAGCCCTTGGCCTGTGCAATTAGAGTAAATCGGGAGATAGTTGGTTTTTTGAGAAAAACTGGGGAGGAAAAAATTGCGCTTTATGCAGATGATATTCTGTTATTTTTGGGTGATATGAGATACTCATTGATAAAAGCAATAGAAATAGTGCAGGAGTTTGGTGGTTTCACAGGGTTGGAGATTAATTGGGAAAAGTCGGAATGTCTCCCTATGGACCCAGGTGATCAACAAACAGCCCTGGGAGTCCCCCAAATGTCAATAGTGGACAAGTTAAAATACCTTGGAATTATTCTGACAAAGGACCCCAAGCAATTTATAAGTCATAATTTAGCCCCATTATTAGTTAAGTTTAAACAAAAAATTGCTATATGGAAGCGACTTCCTCTATCGGTGGCTGGCAGATGTAATCTGATAAAAATGATCTGGATGCCCCAACTTCTATATATACTGCATAATACCCCAATATGGATTAATAGAGGTTGGTTTAATAAGATCGAGATGTTGTTCAGGGAATTAATATGGAAGGGAGGACAGGCCAGATTGCGATTGCGGATGCTTCAGCTACCGGTAGAGGAAGGAGGCTTCGCAGTCCCGTACCCGGAGTGTTATTTCTGGTCATCACAATTACAACAGCTAGGGGGAATCGAAGTGGTGAATGGAGGAACCCCAAATGGGAGACTTGTCTTAACAGGCTCCCCACACAGGACGCTGATTGAGACCTTGGAAGCAGAATTATTCCAGTATAGATGTCCTACAGTAAAAATGATGTTATAGGGGGGCGTGGCTTAGCGGCGAATGTAGGAAGACGTGCTTACCTTGAGCTCCGCCGGCCATCCGTGATTCCATCCTTCCAGTCTGCCCTGAAACGCCGTTTTCGGGGCCCCTACCTCCTGCCACGCTAGGTGAAGCATCCCGGACCACCGCGGTACATCCCGGGACCCTCGCTGTGATGTCCAGATGCCATACCGGAGGGAAGGGGCTGACGGACCCCCCAGGCCAAGATGGCGCCGGTGCGCGGCACGCAGCCAAAGACCAATACAAGGAAGCAGCACAGAAGCTCCTCTATGGCGGTAAATCATACAAGGATGCCCTGGCGGGCCAGCCCTCTCCTCAAGCTACCCCTGGAGGCTCTCCTGAGGCGGATGACACAGTTCCCTTGGAGGATGAGGATGGATTGTCTGCAGCATGGCAAACAGTGAGTACACCCAGGGACAGTGTTAGGCCTGAAACACAGACCATCCCCTCCCCAGCGCTGGAAAATGAGCCTACACTAAGGGACATATTCACTGCTGTCACCTCCTGTAATCACTCTATTGCAGCCCTCTCTGAGGACATTAAAGGGGTTAAAGCTGAAATAACGTTTGTCCGCCATGACATGCAAAAGCTCAGGGAGAGAACAGCTGCATTGGAAGGCAGACTGAGCACAGTAGAGGATGACCTGGCCCCCATGCAAAGGGATCTAAAATATAATTGCCATCTTACTGAACAGCACGCTATGCGACTTGATGAGATGGAAAATCGCATGAGACGCAATAATATTCGCGCTGTGGGGATTCCGGAACGTGTTGAGGGTAAAAACCCGGTAGACTTTATTGAAAATTGGTTGCTTGCCACCTTTGGTAAAGAAGCCTTGTCACCGCTTTTTGCAGTGGAACGTGCCCACCGGGTGCCGTCTCGCCCCCTACCTCCGGGCAATCGTCCCAGGCCCTTCTTGTTTAAACTCCTCAACTATAAAGACAGAGACACCATTCTTTCTAAAGCGCGGGGGTTGTCGGACAAGATGGAGATTGAAAATTCCAGGATTTCACTATTTCCGGATTTTTCAGCAGAGCTCCAGAAAAAGCGTGCAACATTTCTTGAAGTTAAGAGACGCCTTCGGGACCTTAACATTCAATATGGAATGCTATATCCAGCCAGACTCAGAGTTACGGCACTGGGTTCAACGCACGTTTTTGATCGCCCCACGGCGGCAGCACAGTGGCTTGACCAGGAGTACAACGCACTCAAAGCCGCCAAACTTCAAAGATCTCCTCCACGCTAACGGCACATTTCAACAGGCTGACTGGACTTCCACTTTTACAAGACCGGCAGAAGGCTGAGGTTTGTGGTTCCACTGTAACCCTACTAGAACTACAACATGTCTGCATATGTGAAACCCCGTTTGTCATCTGGGAGAGTCCTCTCTGGGTGTTTCCATGGCCTTCCCCCAGCCCCCAAGTTTCGGATGGGGCCTATTATTCTGCTATCTTCCCCGTGTGTGAGCCCCATGGGCTTTAATACAGAAGATGCTACGGTTTTTTGCTGTTTAACTGTTTTTCTTTTCTTTTTCTTTTTGATTCATTTTTTCTCTCTCAGGATCGCAACGGACAAGGACTATTTTCCGACCTGTCTGCACCCATCTGGGCGCCTCTTCCTAGCTGCGACAGCTCCTGTCGGACTTTTTTCTCTCCAGTCTTGGGACATCTCAGGTGATGCGACTTCCCAGTCGCTAGTCGCTGATAAATGTGTGTTAATTGCCTTTTTCCTCCCTGGTGGTTTACGACTGTTATTATGGTTACTCCTACTTGCACTTATGTTTTGTATTTCTGATGGCTAAGATTAGATTTCTTTCTTGGAATGTTAGGGGAATGGGCAGTCCGGTGAAGAGGCTGGCGGTGCTTAGGCACCTTAAAGATATGAAGGCTGACATTGTGTGTCTGCAGGAGACACATTTTGCTCCTGCTGGTACTCCTAGACTGGGTTCTAGACAGTATATCCACCAATACCATTCCACATACTCTGCCTATGCAAGAGGAGTGAGTATCCTAATTAAACAGCATGCACGTTTCTCCTGCTCCCAACAGGTTATTGATCCGGGGGGAGGTACATTTTTTTGCTGTGTAAGCTTGCTACTATACAATGCATTATTGCCAATGTTTATATCCCGCCGCCGTATTCGGCAGAGATTCTTAGGCGCCTAGCTGGGTTTATGGCACAGTTCCCTGGCATACCCCTGTTGGCGATGGGTGATTTTAACAACTATGTCAACGGTCTGTGGGATAAGACTCCAACTCCTCCGGTAGTCCCCTCACGCCCTAATGGCGATACTCCTTTTGCAGCTCTGTTAGCTGAACTCGGACTGGTGGATGTCTGGCGGAAAGCCCACCCCCACTCCCGTTTATATTCCTGTTGCTCTCCAGCGTTTGGGAGCTTGTCCAGAATAGACTTGGGACTGGGAAACTCCGCCCTCCTCCCCCTAATTAGAGATTCTGGTTATGGGGTTAGACATATATCCGACCACTCTTCTTTGTGGATTGAGATGTCCCTATCTACTGACCACGCACCTAGGAGTTGGAAGCTTAACCCCTTTTGGCTTGCATTATTCCCGCAGCCTGACCCCATTACAAGTGCTCTTAAACTTTTCCTGCAGGACAATTTAGGCTCGGCAGCTATAGATGTAGTCTGGGATGCAACTAAGGCCTTCCTTAGGGGACAATTTATCACTACTATAACTGATATAAAACGGAACACTAAAGCTTGGGAAATGGAGGTCAGTAGAGCACTTAGAGAGTCGGAGCAGGCCTATGTTGACAACCCCTCGGAGGACACTAAGAGGGCTTGGTTGGGAGCGCAATCTATGTCTAGACAAGTAACTTTACAACTGGCAGAAAATAAAAGGTTTTTCCTCCAACAAACACACTTTGAGGAGGGGGAATCGACGGGCCATATGCTGGCTCTGCTGGCGAGGACCCAGGGTTCCGCGCCTATGACTCACTCACTGTGCGATTCGCAGGGAGTGACCCATTCGGACACCCCTGGGATCTTGCGGGTATTTCGATCCTTCTATGCAGACCTGTACTCCTCTAAGGTGCAGCCCGGTGATGGGGAGATTGGGGACTTTTTAAATGGGTGTGATATTCCATGCCTGTCTGCGTCGGACGGAGAGCTGTTGAACGCCCCCTTAACGGAGGAGGAATTGGCTTCTGCACTGGAACACTCTCATAATAATAAAGCTCCGGGGGCAGATGGTCTCCCATCCGAGGTATACAAGCGTTATGCTGGGGTTCTTTTGCCAACCCTTTTAAAAGTGTTTAACAACGCCTTAGAGACGGGGGTCCTACCTGCCTCTATGAATGAAGCAATCATAATTGTACTTCTGAAACCGGGTAAGGTAGCAACATCACCGGACGCATATAGGCCAATCTCCTTGCTCACGACAGACGTTAAACTATTAGCTCGGGTCTTGGCAACGAGATTATCTCTGGTAATACACAAACTGATCCATAGGGATCAATCAGGATTCATTCCATCACGTTCCACTGCCCTAAATATTCGCCGTTTATTCTTGAACCTACAGGTTCCTGTGGATAACCCCGGTAATCAGGCCATCCTCTCGCTGGACGCGGCTAAGGCCTTTGATAGTGTTGAGTGGCCTTATCTGTGGAAAGTGATGGAGCGGATGGGGCTGGGCAGCACATTTATTAGTTGGGTCCGACTGTTATATGCCAAGCCTACGGCTAGAATCAGAGCTAATGCGGAGCTCTCCGACCCATTCGTGCTGCACAGAGGCACGAGACAGGGGTGCCCTCTGTCGCCCCTGCTCTTTGCCATGGCGCTTGAACCACTTGCAGCCAGAATGAGATCGGCTCAGGATATTGTGGGTTTCTGCAGGCCCACTGGAATGGATGTGGTATCGCTCTACGCTGATGACACGCTTATATACCTGGGGGACACCCAGGGCTCCCTTACGGCCACCATGAACCTGATTACCCTATTTGGTACATTGTCAGGTTTTAAGATTAACTGGGACAAATCTGTACTGATGCCCTTGTCCCCTCTAACGGCTCCCTTACCCCCTTGTGCAAACATGATCCAGACGGTTACATCCTTTAAGTATCTGGGGGTGCAGATATCCCCCGAGGTGACGGAATATGCCAAACTGAATCTTATGCCATTGCTACTTAAGTTCAGAGATAAATGTAAGATCTGGTGTAAACTACCGTTATCGGTGGTGGGCAGGGTAAACCTCATTAAAATGGTGTGGGCCCCGCAGCTGCTCTATATTTGTCATAACTCCCCGACTTGGATCCCGAAACGTTGGTTCGATAAAATTGACTCTCAGTTTAGGGAATTAATATGGTGTAGAAAGACGGCCAGACTTAGTTTACTTACCTTGCAATATAATAAGGACGAAGGGGGGTTGGCACTTCCACACGCTAGGATGTATTTTTTTGCTTCGCAGCTCCAGCACATGGGTGGGTGGGGGTTGGATGACCCATTGGACCCGATCCGAAGGATACTGGCTGACGCGGTCGCCTCGGACACAGCATTGTCTAGATTGGAGGCAGGCTTCCCTCATATGGACAGGGGTTCCCCGACTGTTATACTGCTGAATACACTGTGGTCTCATGTTAAAAAACTGCTACGAATACGTGGCTTCCTTGCCCTCACCCCTATTTGGCGGAACGCTAATTATGGTGAACTTTTTAAGCTCAAGGGATTTGGTAACTGGAGTGGGAGTGGTCTTCAGTATCTCTCGCAACTGTATAGTGGACGGGTACTGAAGTCCTTTATGGAAATACAAGCGGAGTTTGACATCCCTCGTAGGGATTTCTTTAAATATTTACAGTTACGTCATGCGTTGCAGACACAGGCACGGAGTGTGCAGCTCTCCCTAACAGACCATCCTGTGGTGAAGGAGATATTTATGCAGATTGACCGTAAAGGCATGATCTCTAGGGGGTATGCTATGCTTCTTGACGCGGTGCAGGACCCGGCACGTCTTCCATGTCGGCAGAGGTGGGAGGCGGACCTGGGGCCCATGGACGCGGAGACCTGGAACCTCTGCTTGTCCTCCGCTCCGTTGGTGTCGGTATCGGCCTCCCATAGGCTCTCCCACCTATATTTACTACATAGGACCTATAGAACTCCAGTTAAACTGCACAGTTGGGGTGTTAGAGGGTCTCCCCTTTGCCCTAAATGTATGCGGGACCATGGGGATCTTATGCACATGTTCTGGAGGTGCCCGAAACTAAAACGATATTGGGCGGGAATTTTTGACACTATATCCTCAGTGTTCTCTGTTGGTATCCCGCGGTGTCCGTTGGTCTGCCTGCTGGGGGCCCTGGATGAGGAATCATTGACACCCTCGGCCCATACAGCCATTATCAGGTTACTATATGTAGCTAGAAAATTGATAGCGAGACTATGGATGACCCACAGGGTTCCCACCAGGCAGCAATGGATAGAACAGGTGAACCAGATGCTGATCAGAGAAAAGATAACATACCAACACAGAAACGCACCGCACAAATTTAATGCCATGTGGGGGGGGTGGCTTGAGGTCCCGGGACTAGCTCCCCACCAACTTATACAGGACAGACTTTTACAGGGTTAACTGAAGGTCCTAGGACCGGTATATGGAGGTACATAAATGGTTATGTTACCAGGATGGGTCTAACTCTATGTCTCTCCCTTATCCGGTAATTGTACGGGGTGTAGGGAGACACCAATGGGACTGTGTGCTGGGCTGTGGGCCGTAGTATATATGTAAGGTACCTATGCGGCTGTTTCTTGATGCGGAGTGGTCTATGAGAGAACGATACTTTTGTTATTACTTTTGGTTCTTTTTTTCTTTTTCCTTATCTCCTTTCTTCTTTAATTTTTTGGTTTTATTGATATTTTCCATGTCTCAACAGTTTTCAAACCGAACCTATTTGTATTTCTATATTCTCTGTATATTTTTGGATGTAAAAACCAATGCTACTGTAAGACTGTACTTTACTCCTATGTTTGGTTTGTACCATAAGTGCTTTACAATAAAAACTTATTTGATTTAAAAAAAAAAAAATGATGTTAAAGATATGGGATATGGTTAAAAAAAAAAAAATGGGATATAGGAAAATAACAAAGTACACACCTCTTTAGAATAATAAGAAGCTACAAGAATTATGGCGGGTTGGTAAAATCTCAGAATGGGAAAAATGTGGTATTGAAAGGTTGAACCATTTATATGGAGGCAGGGGTATTAAAACCTTTGAAGAACTGCAAAAAGAATTTAAGATACCACAAAACTCATTCTATGCATATATACAAGTGAGACATGCCCTAAAGACCCAGTTTGGAAACTTATTATTGGTATGGGAAGAATTGCCGTTGATACAACTGGTAGCGCAAGCAGGACCCACCAAAGGATTAATATCAAAATTCTACTCCCAGTTAGATAAATAGATTAATGGTGAGAGGAAAAGTAGGGTTGAGAAGGAGAAATGGGAGCTAGACGTAGGTAATATAACACAGTCACAGTGGAAAACGATTCTAGAGGCATGCCCAAAGATTTCGGTTTCCCCCTCCCCATAAGATATCACACCTGATGGTGATTAACAGAGCATATTACACTCCCCAGAGACTATTTAAGGTTGAACATATATTTTATTATCACAAAATCAGTGCAAATAAGGAGTACAAAATGGTAGTACATTTCCGAAAATACACAAACAGTAAGGTACAGGTGTAAAAGCATAAAGAACTGCGAGAATAACAGAGCTGATTAATACCAGTTGAAACAAAGAAAGGAATCAGTAGGTGGGGGAGAGGGGAGGGGGGGGTGTAAGAAAGGGGGGGATGGCAAGGGAAAGGGAGACAGGAACCCCGAAACCGAAATCACTATGAGTAATTCTACAGCCTCCAGGGCAGACCAGGGATGAGGACCTAATGCCCAACATGGGTCGTCACATGGGGGGAGAGGGAAGACAAACGGGGACCAGCAGGGAGAGGGCGCACATAGGGAAACGATAGCACAGGCTTGCGAGCCGTGCGGCCCCCAGGGAGGTGCCCTAGGTAAACATTTAAAATACAGGACAGGTCAATGTCCTATTGGAGTCCACTAAGGAAGCTCGGTGAGGCAGAGTGATGGCGCCAGATAGACCACAGGGCAGTAAACTTGTCGTATCTGTCGTCCACCTTCGCCTGCAACTCCTCCATGACCATCATCTCATTAAGAATTTCAACCCATCCAACCACCGACGGGACCCGGTCTGTCTTACAATAAAGGGTGATGTTATGGCGGGCTGCAGAGAGGAGGAATCTAAGGAGGCAAGCTTTGTGCCTTTTAATGGAGCGCGGTATAATGGACAATAAAGCAACCAAGGGCGAGGGGGACATGGTATCCTGATACATAGCATTATACGTTTCAAAGACCTTATCCCAGAAAGGGTGAACCTTAGAACAATCCCACCAGATATGAAGGAATGTACCTGTCGCTCCGTGGCACCGCCAGCACACATCCGTTGAGCCGGGGAACATCCTGCGTACCGAGACTGGAACTCTGTACCACCGTGACAGTAATTTGTAATTCTTTTCTTGAGTAAATCCTGACCTAGAGGATTGGTGGGTAAGGATAAAGGAGGTATGCCAATGCGATGGGGTAATTTCGGTCTCAACGTCAGCGGACCACTTGTCCGTATAGGTAGGAAGTGAGGTGTGAGTAAGAGATTGGAGTTCTTTGTAGAGAAGAGACAGCGTGTGTTTCGGGGTGCGGGGAAGAGTGCAAAGTTCCTCAAATAGGGTGAGCGGTCTATGAGTGTTACCGGATAGGAAGAGCGAATTGCAAAATTGGTTGATGGATCGCTCAGAGAGCCAATCCAAACCCGGGGAAAGTGACGATGTCGCCAGGTCTCTTAAGCAACCGGTGGAAGGGTGGACAAATTGAGTAGCCGTGGGCCAGTCTTCCCCCCAGAGACTATTTAGATTTGGTAAAAGAGCAGACGACAGCTGTCCTAGGTGTGGGGGGATGGGAAACCTAATACACATGCTCTGGAGGTGTCCTAAATTATTCCGATATTGGAAAGGAGTAGTAGAGACATTAACCTCCTCCCACCCGCCCTATAGCCGAATGATGGCCTTAGAGCGGGCGGGTTCCTTCGCCTGGCCGTCCCTGGACGGCCTGGTGTTTACTTCCGCAATGCGCGCCGCCGGGGGCGCGCATCGCGGAAGTATTGTATTCGCCGTGTCTCCCGGAGACAGGCAAATACAGATCGCCGTGAACGGCCAATCAAAGCGGCCGTTCACAGCGCGATCGCAGCTGCCAATGGGAGATGATCTCATATGTAAACATATGAGATCATCTCCCATTGCCGTGTCTCTCCCTCCTCACACAGAGACAGCGTGTGAGGAGGGAGAGCGATCTGTGTGTCAGCCCCAGTGCCATGTGTCAGCCCCAGTGTCAGCCCCAGTGCCAGTGCCATCTGTCAGCCCAGTGCCATCTGCCAGTGCCGCCAGTGCCACCTGCCAGCGCCAGCCGTCAGCCCCAGTGCCACCTGCCAGCGCCAGTGCCGCCCGTCAGCCCCAGTGCCATCAGCCCCAGTGCCGCCAGTGCCGTCAGCCCCAGTGCCACCTGCCAGTGCCACCTGCCAGCACCAGTGCCACCTGCCAGTGCCATCCGTCAGCCCCAGTGCCGTCAGTGCCGCCAGTGCCACCTGCCAGTGCCATCCGTCAGCCCCAGTGGCAGTGCCGCCAGTGCCACCTGCCAGTGCCACCTGCCACCACCAGTGCCGCCAGTGCCACCTGCCAGCGCCAGTGCCATCCGTCAGTCCCAGTGCCGCCAGCCCCAGTGCCACCTGCCAGTGCCAGCGCCAGTGCCACCTGCCAGCGCCAGTGCCATCCGTCAGCCCCAGTGCCGTCAGCCCCAGTGCCACCTGCCAGCGCCAGTGCCATCTGCCAGCCGCAGTGCCATCTGCCAGCCCCATTTGCCAGAGCAATTAGCCAGAGCAAATAGCCAGCACCATCTGCCAGTGCCATCTGCCAGTGCCAGCCCCAGCCCCATCTGCCAGCGACATCTGCCAGCCCCATCTGCCAGCCCCATCTGCCTCCAGTGCCATCTGCCTCCAGTGCCACGTGTCGTCAGTGCCACGTGGGGTCACTTTGTGGGCATTTCCATTGTCCTGGTGCTCCAGGGCCTTCAAAACTGTAATAGGTGGTTGAGAAATAAGATGTGTAATTTATGTTCCTAGAACGCCTGATGGTGCTATTTCAATATTGGGCCTCTGTATGTGGTCAGGCTGTGTAAAAGTCTCACACATTTGGTATCGTTATACTCAGGAGGAGTAGTAGAACATATTTTGGGGTGTCATTTTTGCTATGTACATGCTATGTGTTGGAAATATCTTATAAATGAACAACTTTGCGTAAAAAAAATGCATTTTCATTTTTTTTCCACATTTTCCCAAAACTTCTGGAAAAAAAATGAACCATTCAAACGACTCATTATGCCACATAGATTATACGATGGGGTGTTAGCTTTCCAAAATGGGGTCACTTTGTGGGCATTTCCATTGTCCTGGTGCTCCAGGGCCTTCAAAACTGTAATAGGTGGTTGAGAAATGAAATGTGTAATTTATGCTCCTAGAACGCCTGATGGTGCTATTTCAATATTGGGCCTCTGTATGTGGCCAGGCTGTGTAAAAGTCTCACACATTTGGTATCGTAATACTCAGAAGGAGTAGCAGAACGTATTTTGGGGTGTCATTTGTGGTATACACATGCCATGTGAGAGAAATAACCTATTACATTGAAAATTTTGTGAGAAAAAAAAAAAATCTTCATTTTGCAAAGAATTGTGGGAAAAAGATGACAACATCAAAAACCTCACCATGCATCTTAGTAAATACCTTGGAATGTCTACTTTTAAAAAAGGGGTCATTTGGGGGGTATTTGTACTTTCCTGACTTGTTCGGGTCGCAAGAAATGAGATAGGCCACCAGTACATCAGGTGTGATCAATTTTGTGCGATTCGCACCACAGCTTGTAGACTCTCTAACTTTCACAAAGACCAAATAATATCCACTAATTTGGGTTATTTTTACCAAAGATATGTAGCAGTATAAATTGTGGCCAAAATTTATGAAAAAAAAATTATAATTTGCAAAATTTTATCAGAGAAACAAAGAAATATGCGTTTTTTTTCAAAATTTTCGGTCTTTTTTCATTTATAGCGCAAAAAATAAAAACCCCAGAAGTGATCAAATACCACCAAAAGAAAGCTCTATTTGTGGGAAAAAAAGGACACAAAATTCATTTGGGTACAGTGTTGCATGACTGAGTAAGCAAGTGGTTAAGTAGAATCTTCGGGACTGCGATAGAATTAAATGCTGTGGTGTGTATTTTAGGATACAGAAATGAGAGAGCAGAGAGAAAGGGAGTAACCATTGTAATTCTAAGATGTTTATTTCAAGCCAGGAGGATGATTGCTAGGAGATGGCAATCAAATCTAGCCCCCACAGTAGAAGATTGGGTGAGAGCTGTAAATGAATACCTATGTAAGGAGAGAGCAGTATACGCAAAACGAAATAACTTAAAAGAGTTTAATAAAAACTGGCGAGATTGGATAGAGGAGATGCATACCCCAGTATAAACTACAATAACCAAAGGAAGAGGACGAGGGGGGGGGGGGGGGTGGGGGGAGGTGGGAGGGAGCAGGGAAGAGAGGGATAAGGTTATTGGAATCACTTTAAGAAATTAGTTCTAAAGGGAAAGGTGAAAAGCAAAGAAGAGAAACACACGGAAGGGCAAAAGTATAAATACAACACTGGAGGGGAGGGGAGGGGGGGATGAAGGGATAGAAAGGGAGGAAAGGAGGGGGGGTTAATTAAATAGTAAAAATGAAGGAAGTGAAAAATAGTTGAGGAGGGATGTTGGGGTGTTATGGTATTGTTTAGATATTGTTCTCATTTTGTTATTTATTATTGGAGTATGGATACATATACATGACTCCCCCCTTCCTTAAGGCTGGGTTCACACTGCTGCGGGGGGAGATCCGGATGTGATTCGCACCGCAAATCACATCCGATCTCCGTAGCGCTGCGAGTTCAGCCATACAGATAGTATGGCTGAACTCGCAGCGGTCCCGCAGCAAACTCGCACGGGACCCTTTTTTTCGTCCGCAACAGAATCGGATCGCATGGGCGTTCACACCATGCGATCCGGTTCTTGTGCGAGTCGGCAGATCGCACTGCGATATGCGATCGGATCTGGGGGTGTCATTAACATATCATTGACACTCCCAGCCGTTCGCATAGGGCAGTGTGAACTGCCGGCGGGAGTCGTGCGATGCGGGAAAACGCCGCGGATTCGCGGCGTTCCCGCATCGCAGCGGTGTGAACCCGGCCTTAATCTCAGACTCTTGAACGGAAGGAACTTGTATTGGATCATTGGTAACTTTGTGTTATTTTTAAAATGACTAAAAGGATGTCTGTATAAACTGTGAAAAATTTAATAAAGATTAATTATAAAAAAATATATATATATAAAATGTATTTATATTGTGCCTGTTTTTCCTTTTTTCCTTTTTAATTAAAAAAAAAAAAAAAAAAAAAAAAAGGGTCCTTAACTTTTTTACCAACAGAGTAAGCCTGGGTTCACACATATGCGAACGCAGATATCGCATGTGATGTCTGTGCAATGTGAGTTCAGCCATACAGTTTGTATGGCTTAACACATATTGGACTCGCACACAAAAAGCGTCATAAACTTTGTATTGAAACTGGCAGTGTGAACTGCCTGCAGGGGAAGATGCGATGCGGGAACCCACACTCGAATCGCGATGGTTCCCGCATCGCAAGAGTGTGAACCCAGGCTAAAGGCCAATTTCTCCTGGAAAAAAACAAGGTATAATTCACTTGGATACACAAAGTAGTTGTGGTGATATGTCCAGTTTTACTAACGCGTGTCAATGCTGCAAAGTTATATTCTGGCTTTAGGATTTCTTATACCTTCTTTATAAAAGGCTTACAATGACCAGAGAGGAGGTTTTATATCAAAAAATCTGCTTGATTTAAAAGGTCCCATCTAAAAATCCAAAAAGTTACAAAGTTACAGCCCAATTCTGCATTAATATCGGGCACAAGAAAGGACAGAATGGGGCTCAGTGCTGGGGTCCTAGCAACAGGACCCTCACCAGGTGCACCCTAGCAAGTGTCACTCTGCAGTAGTATAGCCAGAGAGGGAGGCGGTGCGCTGTGCTCTCTGCAGAGTCTTTCTTTTACAGAAAGAAGAGAAATGGACTAAAAGAGGATGGAGAAGACTCATCATCTTCAGCCAGACAAGAGGAAGATGAGCGAGGATGAGCCCCAGGAGGAGAGGATGAAGAGAGGACGCTGGGAAGCTGAACTAACGCTGATGCCCAGAGGGACAAAGCGTGGTAGGTTATATACCTACATGTACACTTGACACTAGGAGCTTACAGTGCCTTGCGAAAGTATTCGGCCCCCTGGAACTTTTCAACCTTTTGCCACATTTCAGGCTTCAAACATAAAGATATAACATTTTTAGTTTTTGTGAAGAATCACCAACAAGTGGGACACAATTGTGAAGTGGAACGAAATCTATTGGATTTTTGAAACTTTTTTTTTAACTAATAAAAAAATGAAAGGTGGGGCGTGCAAAATTATTCAGCCCCCTTGCGTTAATACTTTGTAGAGCCACCTTTTGCTGCGATTACAGCTGCAAGTCGCTTGGGTTATGTCTCTATCAGTTTTGCACATCGAGAGACTGAAATTCTTGCCCATTATTCCTTGAAAAACAGCTCGAGCTCAGTAAGGTTGGATGGAGAGCGTTTGTGAACAGCAGTTTTCAGCTCTTTCCACAGATTCTCGATTGGATTCAGGTCTGGACTTTGACTTGGCCATTCTAACACCTGGATACGTTTATTTGTGAACCATTCCTTTGTAGATTTTGCTGTATGTTTGGGATCATTGTCTTGTTGGAAGATAAATCTCCGCCCCAGTTTCAGGTCTTTTGCAGACTCCAACAGGTTTTCATCCAGAATGGTCCTGTATTTGGCTGCATCCATCTTCCCCTCAATTTTAACCATCTTCCCTGTCCCTGCTGAAGAAAAGCAGGCCCAAACCATGATGCTGCCACCACCATATTTGACAGTGGGGATGGTGTGTTGAGGGTGATGAGCTGTGTTGCTTTTACGCCAAACATATCGTTTTGCATTGTGGGCAAAAAGTAGGATTTTGGTTTCATCTGACCAGAGCACCTTCTTCCACATGTTTGGTGTGTATCCCAGGTGGCTTGTGGCAAACTTTAGACGAGACTTTTTATGCATATCTTTGAGAAATGGCTTTCTTCTTGCCACTCTTCCATAAAGGCCAGATTTGTGCAGTGTACGACTGATTGTTGTCCTATGGACAGACTCTCCCACCTCAGCTGTAGTTCTCTGCAGTTCATCCAGAGTGATCATGGGCCTCTTGGCTGCATCTCTAATCAGTCTTCTCCTTGTCTGTGCTGAAAGTTTACCGGGATGGCCAGGTCTTGGTAGATTTGCAGTGGTCTGATACTCCTTCCATTTCAAAATGATCGCTTGCACAGTGCTCCTTGGGATGTTTAAAGCTTGGGAAATCTTTTTGTATCCAAATCCGGCTTTAAACTTCTCCACAACAGTATTACGGACCTGCCTGGTGTGTTCCTTGGTCTTCATGATGCATGCTCTCTGCGCTTTCAACAGAACCCTGAGATTATCACAGAGCAGGTGCATTTATACAGAGACAGATGACACACAGGTGGATTCTATTTATCACCATCAGTCATTTAGGACAACATTGGATCATTCAGAGATCCTCGCTGGACTTCTGGAGTGAGTTTGCTGCACTGAAAGTAAAGGGGCCGAATAATTTTGCACGCACCACTTTTCAGTTTTTTATTTGCTAAAAAAAATGTAAATATCCAATAGATTTTGTTCCACTTCACAATTGTGTCCCACTTGTTGGTGATTCTTCACAAAAAATAAAAATGTTATATCTTTATGTTTGAAGCCTGAAATGTGGCAAAAGGTTGAAAAATTCAAGGGGGCGGAATACTTTCGCAAGGCACTGTACACTCTATATACACTTTTGACTAGGAGCTTACACTCTAATATATATACCATTTGGGATACAGGTATTACATTTAGTGTACATTTAGGTAGATTTAGGGGTCACTCAGTGCAGTCAGGTAGCCATGGAGACAGGTTAGGCAGCCAGAAATCATGTATATTATGTTTAACTGACCTCTGAAGTGTAATACATGGGAGAATTCATTGTAATCCACTAATTTCCAGTAATATACATGTTTTCTGATAGGAATGATCACAAATAGTGAGAACTTTTCTGTTCATTTTCAGGGTTTATTGGCTGGAAACTCTCAGTAGTAGTTAAAAGATGGCCGCCGTGACTAGTGGAGGAGGCGGGGCTGAGGGGGAAGGGGGAGGGGGGAGAAGACTGGCACGCCAGGGAGGAAAATTGTGATGTATTGCTGCCATTTATCTTAATTTTAATTTAGCATTGTAATATCAGATTTTAAGACCTTTTATATATTGGTAATTAGGAATATTGGGGACATCTGTATTTAGGGATATAGATTCAGGTATTCGTGACCTTATGTCATGTTACTCTGCTGGCTTTCATACAGACTCCCTGAACAAGAACAAGTCCCAGATATGTATTTCTCATTTGTTCTGTGTCAGGGACTCCAAATTATGGCCGCAGAAAGAGGATTTCTAAAAGGGGGTCAGTAATGAGAGTCAATGGGTTTCTCCCAGAACAAGTGTCCATTACTACACATAGAGATAGATCAGTAATACTTCATGATAATTCATACACACGATTTACATTACAATGTTGTCAACACATATTTTATAAATTAAAGAATAAAAAATAAACCTTCATATCTTAATGTTTTTGTTAACAGAATGTGTAATTTGACATGTATAATAAGGATTTTGTATCATGCATGCAATGGTCTTTATGGTCAATTTATTAAATAATTTCAGTGATCTATAGCTTGTACATATCGGGGTAACTTGATGAACACTTTAACCACTTCAGTACCAGGCACTTTCGCCCCTTCCTGCCCAGGACAACTTTGAGCTTTCACCGCTGTAGCAATTTGAATGACAATTGTGCTGTCATGCAACACTGTACCCAAACTAAATTTTTATCATTTTCTTCCCACAAATAGAGCTTTCTTTTGGTGGCATTTGATCACTTCCTTTTTTTTTTTTTTTGCTAAACGAACTAAAAAAGGCAGACATTTTTGGAAAAAAAAAAAAAAAGAGTTTTTCTTCGTTTTGTTAAAAATGTATTTTTCTCCTTCGCTGACGGGCACTGATATCTAGAATTAATGGGTACTGATATGCAGCACTGATGGGCACCCATAGGTGGCATTGATTTACACTAATAGATGGAACGGATGGGCAGCACTGATTGGGCAGCTACTGACAGGTGTTAATACTGAGCATTGATTAGCTCTTTATTGGGCACTGGCAGGGCACCAATTGACAGCTCGTGGGTACATTTGATGGGGGCTGTGCTGATTATCTGCACAGACCCCCCCCCCCCCACAGGGAGAGCCGCCAATTCGCTCTCCCTGTCAGAGCAAAACGAGTAATGCCGTTTACCTGCACTTCATGGTTCACGCGATGATCAACTGTGATTGGTCACAGCTTATCACATGATAAGGAGCCTCTTATCGTGATCAGAGATGCGGTGTGTCAGACTGACGTGCCGCAATCGCCCAGTCTAGGACAGAACCACTTCCCGGCCGTCGTTCTGTTCTAGGCTGGGCAGGAAGTGGTTAAAGGAAATATTAAATATGTTTTCTGGTGCCTGTCATTCAAGAGAATATCGGGTTTAGTAGTAGGGAAAGTGGTGTTAGGCTCGGTTCTCACCAATGTGTTTTTTCATGCTTTTTGCAGAAACTCAGCACATTATTTTAAACATGGGTTCCTATGGAACACATTCATATCAATGCATTTTTGTGCCTCTGCATACTTGGAAAGGGTCAGGGACTTTTTAAATGCAAAATGCTGCTCCCCCTTTTTTTTATTTTATTTTTTTTATTTTTCTTTTTTTGCTTCAAATAGACTTTAATGGAGAAGCTGCAGAAAAGCACATGGTGCCTTTTTACTGCCTTTTTTTTTTTTTTTTTTAACCACGATTTAAACTTTTAAATCTGCCCAACAAAAATTTTTCCTAAAAAATAAAATCAGCATTCTTAGGACAGTTACTTTGTTTAAATACCAGATTTTCTCTAGTCACTGATCATGGTGCAATGCTTTGCAGGCTCCTTGGGGGGGGGGGGACAATAAAACACACATTTTATTTACTTCATAAATATGTGCATTTTCTTATTTTTCCCCAAAGGTGAACTTAGCATTTAACTTAATAATAATTGGTTCACAAGATTATTATTTTATTATTATTATTATTATTATTATTATTAAGATTCATTTAGGCTTTGGTTCCCACTGGTGCGAATTGGATGAGGGTTTCACCGCATCCAATTCACATAGCAGGAGATTGTGACTGGCTCTCAATGGAGCTGGTTCACACATCTCCGGAGCGGCTCCGGTGCGAATTGCACAGGATTCTTGTGTGTCTTTTGGTCCTCTAGTGTGAACCCAGCCTAAAGTAGTTGTAAGGTAAAGTATATACGTTTTCCAATAGTTAAAAAAATCTTCCTTAAAGCGGGGTTCCACCCTAAAGTGGAACCTCCGCTGATCGGAACCCCCCCCCCCCCTCCGGTGTCACAATTGGCACCTTTCAGGGGGGAGGGGGGTGGAGATACCTGTCAAAGACAGGTATTTACACCCACTTCTGGGCACAGACTCCCGTGGGAGTCTACGCCATTTCCTGTCCTGCCGCGCTGTCTGCTGGGACACACACGGGTCTCAGAGACAGCGCGGACAATTCCTATTGCGCTGCGCGAGTCGCGCATGCGCAGTAGGGAACCGGGAAGTGAAGCCGATTCGCTTCACTTCCTGATTCCCTCACCTAGAATGGTGGCGGCAGCAGCCGAGGGCCGAGCGATCGATCGGCCTCGGCTACCGGCATCGCTGGAACCCGGGACAGGTGAGTGTCTATTTATTAAAAGTCAGCAGCTGTAGTATTTATAGCTGCTGGCTTTTAATATTTTTTTTGTAGGTGGAATCCCTCTTTAAAGTAGAAGTATATCCTGAGCTCGTTTTGCTCTACTTCTCCTGTGGATCACAGGGCCACAATTTGTTTTGCACTCCTGTGACCAGTTTTCAGCAGAGAGCGGGTTGACGTTTGCTCTGTGCTGATGTCACAGATGTCAGTCCAGGCACCGCGTCATCCCAACAATGGAGTCTGGATCCTCCAGCTGCCTGGACCGACACTTGGCTTAGCCTCTCTGCGAGCTGCTGAGAGCCGGCCACCCCTGCCCCTCCACAGATTAGCACTCCAGTGACCAAGGAGGGAGCAGAGAGCTGTGACTGACAGGCTGTAGCTCTTTGCTTGAGGAGCTGTGAGAACCAAGTGATCGGTGGTGTTCGATCACTCAGTTCTCAGTGCATAAGCACGGGGGGACAGATGTTGCATCCACCTAGGTAAGTATGAATCTGAAAAAAAAAAAAAACACTTCTCTTTTAAATGAACCCATCTGTGTAATGTAAAGAAATAATGTAAATAGAACAAAAAATGATGCAAAAACAGGAATGCTACCCCTCACATTTATGATACATTGAGATGAAAAAAAAAAATGGCAAAACTTTTTTTTTGTTTTGGATAGAGTGGGGAGAGCAGACTCACTCTATTTGTCCTATTTACTATTATCATTGAAAGTAAAGTGACCTAGGGGTCCCTAAGGAATTCCCTTAATTTGATTTCCTTTCACTTCCTGTTTGGTTATCAGACAGGACATGAAGGGAAATCTCTGCAATGGGACACAGAAGCTGAAAAAAAAAAAGCTGACAGGGGTTATAACCCTCCCTTACTCTATCCAAAAAAAAAAGTTCTGTCTATAGTTTTACTTGAAGGCTGGGTTCACACCTAAGCCAATTCAATTTGCATAGCAGGAGAATGTGACCGGCTCTCTATGGATCTGGTTCACATATCTCCGCAGCAGGTGCCTTTTTTGGTTAGTTTCAGGTCCAAATTCAGCCCAAAATTCGGGCTGAAATCGTTAACCAGCACGCGCCGGACCCCTGCTGTGCGACGGATGCGGCTCGTATGTGAACCAAGCCTAGGGGAAATTCACACCAGATACAGTAGGACTGCATTGGGGTGAATGGCTGGCTATTCCAGCAAAGTCACACTTATTCCTTGTCTCTTATGTGCGTTGCAGCACTGTGCGGTCACAATGCAGTACTTTTTATCAGAGCAGTGCAGTGAGAGGCAATGCAATGTCTCACTCCACATAGCCAGCTATTCAACTTTATGAGATAACTAGTGATGGACGAACTTCCAACGGGACGTTTAGCGGACCGCGAACGTGGCCAATAGTTCGCAAACCGTAACGTTCGCGGGGGGCTCCATGGACTTCAATGGGAGGCGAACTTTGCAAACCTACAGGTCAAATTTGCAGCCACAAAATAATTACTAGCTGTGCAAACATAGTCCCACCACATGGCCAATGACATAACACATGTATGAGGTGAATCTGGGATCGACAACTACAAGCTTTTTTTTTTTATATGTGAAATTGTGACAATTCAGGACTGTGGAGTGCATGAAGGCCATGGAGGAGAGGGAAGGTCAGGGTAGGCAAAGAAGAGGGTGCAGGAGATGATCACCAGCAGCGTGACATACAGCAATGACACCTGCACCGTGATAAAGTCATCTGACACCAGCAGCGTGACAGAGAGCACTGACACCAGCAGCGTGACAGAGAGCACTGACACCAGCAGCGTGACATACAGCACTGACATCAGCAGCGTGACATACAGCAATGACACCTGCACCGTGATAGAGTGATCTGACACCAGCACCGTGATAGAGAGCACTGAAATCAGCAGCGTGACCTAAAGCAATGACACCTGCACCGTGATATACAGCACTGACATCAGCAGCGTGACCTAAAGCAATGACACCTGCACCGTGATATACAGCACTGACATCAGCAGCGTGACATACAGCAATGACACCTGTACCGTGATAGAGTGATCTGACACCAGCACCGTGACATACAGCACTTACACCTGCACCGTGAGAGAGTGATCTGACACCTGCACCGTGAGAGAGTGATCTGACACCTGCACCGTGACAGAGTGATCTGACACCTGCACCGTGACAGAGTGATCTGACACCAGCACCGTAAGCAGCCCCAGGAGGAAGTCAGCATAGCACAGGGATGGTGGGAGCCCCTCATAATGAGCATAGCACAGGGATGCTTTGAGCCCCTCATAATATGCACAGCAGAGGTACAGCCCCAGGAGTAAGTCAGCACAGCACAGGGATGGTGGGAGCCCCTCATAATGAGCATAGCACAGGGATGGTGGGGGCCCCTCATAATGAGCATAGCACAAGGATGGTGGGAGCCCCTCATAATGAGCATAGCACAGGGATGGTGGGAGCCCCTCATAATGAGCATAGCACAGGGATGGTGGGAGCCCCTCATAATATGCACAGCAGAGGCACAGCCCCAGGAGTAAGTTAGCATAGCACAGGGATGGTGGGAGCCCCTCATAATAAGCAGCCCCAGGAGGAAGTCAGCACAGCACAGGGATGGTGGGAGCCCCTCATAATGAGCAGCCCCAGGAGTAAGTCAGCATAGCACAGGGATGGTGGGAGCCCCTCATAATAAGCAGCCCCAGGAGGAAGTCAGCACAGCAATGGTGGGAGCCCCTCATAATGTGCATAGCACAGGGATGGTGGGAGCCCCTCATAATGTGCATAGCACAGGGATGGTGGGAGCCCCTCATAATGTGCATAGCACAGGGATGGTGGGAGCCCCTCATAATAAGCATAGCACAGGGATGGTGAGAGCCCCTCATAATATGCACAGCAGAGGTACAGCCCCAGGAGGAAGTCGGCACAGCACAGGGATGGTGGGAGCCCCTCATAATGTGCATAGCACAGGGATGGTGGGAGCCCCTCATAATGTGCATAGCACAGGGATGGTGGGAGTCCCTCATAATGAGCATAGCACAGGGATGGTGGGAGCCCCTCATAATATGCACAGCAGAGGTACAGCCCCAGGAGGAAGTCAACACAGCACAGGGATGGTGAACTTTACAAACCTACAGGTCATATTTGCAGCCACAAAATAATTACTAGCTGTGCACACATAGTCCCACCACATGGCCAATGACATAACACATGTATGAGGTGAATCTGGGATCGACAACTACAAGCATTCTTTTTTTATATGTGAAATTCTGACAATTCAGGACTCTTGAGACAATGGAGGCGAGGGAAGGTCAGGGTAGGCAAAGAAGAGGGTGCAGGAGATGATCACCAGCACCGTAATATACAGCACTGACACCTGCACCGTGACATAACACATGTATGAGGTGGATCTGGGATCGACAACTACAAGCATTCTTTTTTTATATGTGAAATTCTGACAATTCAGGACTCTTGAGACAATGGAGGCGAGGGAAGGTCAGGGTAGGCAAAGAAGAGGGTGCAGGAGATGATCACCAGCACCGTGATATACAGCACTGACACCTGAACCGAGATAGAGAGCACTAACAGCAGGACTGATACCAGCAACTTGCTGCTGGGCCCCAAAAATATGACACCGCTCAACCTCTTCAAATAGGAGGGTACTGGCATATAGTATGTGCTTTTTAGGTTGTGATTAGCAGACTGTACCTCACTCAACCCTATATACTGTAGTACGCTATGCCTTACCAGTCCTTAGAAGGACCTTTGTGCAAATAGTAGGTTGTGATTAGCAGACTATACCTCAGTCCATATACTGATAAAGGACTGCTGCAGAATAGGGCAGCAGTCAGCAGTAGTGCACCTCAACCCTATATATTGTGGACCTATACCAGTCTTTAAGGATTAGCAGACTGTACCTCACTCAACTCTATATACTGTAGTACGCTATACCTTACCAGTCCTTAGAAGGACCTTTGTGCAAATAGTAGGTTGTGATTAGCAGACTATACCTCAGTCCCTATACTGATAAAGGACTGCTGCAGAATAGGGCAGCAGTCAGCAGTAGTGCACCTCAACCCTATATATTGTGGACCTATACCAGTCTTTAAGGATTAGCAGACTGTACCTCACTCAACCCTATATACTGTAGTACACTATACGTTACCAGTCCTTAGAAGGACCTTTGTGCAAATAGTAGGTTGTGATTAGCAGACTGTACCTCAGTCCCTATACTCATAAAGGACTGCTGCAGAATAGAGCAGCAGTCAGCAGTAGTGCACATCAACCCTATATATTGTGGACCTATACCAGTCCTTAAGGATTAGCAGACTGTACGTCACTCAACCCTATATACTGTAGTACGCTATACCTTACCAGTCCTTAGAAGGACCTTTGTGCAAATAGTAGGTTGTGATTAGCAGACTGTACCTCAGTCCCTATACTCATAAAGGACTGCTGCAGGTGCAGATAGGGCAGCAGTCAGCAGTAGTGCACCTCAACCCTATATATTGTTGACCTATACCAGTCCTTAAGGATTAGCAGACTGTACCTCACTCAACCCTATATACTGTAGTACGCTATACCTTACCAGTCCTTAGAAGGACCTTTGTGCAAATAGTAGGTTGTGATTAGCAGACTGTACCTCAGTCCCTATACTCATAAAGGACTACTGCAGCAGAAGGGCAGCAGTCAAGTATAATATTCTTTCTATATTTGGAAGAAGGAATATTATACGTGTACAAGCCTATTACCATAACAGTCCTGAAAAGAACCTTTGTGGACCTAATAGTAACAGCTACTGATTAAACTGACTGTCCCTCACTGCCACACACAGCTTCCTGTCTGTCCCTATTTAAACTGACAAAACACAGGCTCCTGCAACAAGAACTTGAATAGCACTCAAAACTATATCCTGTACTACTTTACCATACCAGTCCTGAAAAGGACTTTTGTGGACCTAATAGTAACAGCTGATGATTAAACTGACTGTCCCTGCTGCACACAGCGTCCTGTCCCTCTCTCAGCCCTGTCAAAAGACAATCTGCAGCAACAATGACTTGAATAGCAGTGCCTCAAACCTATATCCTGAACTACACCTATACCATACCAGTCCTTAAAAGAACTTTTGTGGACCTAATAGCTAGCGATTTGGGTCACTGCAGTCTCTCCCTGCTCCACACAGCAACCTCTCCCTATAGTGACAGAAGAAAGAATGTAAAATGGCCGCCGGATCGGGTGTATTTATAAGTTAGGGGGAATGTCCAAGTGTCCATGTGTTGTAATGTCTCAATTGGCTGTCCTGTACCCCATGATGGATGTGTCATCATAGGTCAAAGTTCTTTTACACGGTAAACACGTAAGTCCGCTGGGCGAACAGCGGCAATAGTCCGCCGAACGGGCGGACCGCGAACAGCCGAAATTCGCCGCGAAACGACTGCCGGGCGAACAGTTCGGCCATCCCTAAAGATAACATTTCAATAAAGATCAATAAATAAAAAAAAGTAACACTGCGATCCGCTGAGCTCAGCTGGATTGCCCTGCACACCATTCGGTGCAATGCAGAGGTTGGTGTGAACCAACCCCAAGAGTCCATATGATTATGGTGTTGCATATATGAGCACTTCCTCACCTGCAGCACATCTATGACCTTGGGTACATCCCGCTGTCCAATGCATGTAAGAAAGAAAAAAAGAGGGTGCCACCAATAAGATATACAGTGTTAGATTTATTTTTTTTTTTTTTTAATAAAAACATGCACTCGCTGAAGCAGAAGAAATGGTAAGCATGGCAAGCAGCCTCTGTGGTGTCCATCCCTCCAGTCTGGATTTCTGTCGGCATCTGATGCAGTGGCGGAACTACCGCCATAGCAACACATGCGGGCGCTATGGGGCCCGCAGTCAAGTGGGGCCCGGTGAGGACAGGCGCCGCGGCTCCGCGGGAGATAGCCGGCGGCTCCGCGGGAGGTACGCGGGTAGTCCGCGGCTCCGCGGGTAGTCTGCGGCTCCGCGGGTGGTCCGCGGGCGGCTCCGCGGGTAGTCCGCGGCTCCGCGGGTGGTCCGCGGGCGGCTCCGCGGGCGAGAGTGGGCGGTCCGCGGGTGGTCCACAGGCGGCTCAGTGAGTGAGAGCGGGCGGTCAGAGGATCCGTGGGAGGCGGATGAGAGTGGCCAGTTCGCTGGTGAGAGAGTGGGCTGGCCAATCAGGGAGCTGACAGGCGGGGAGCATAGAGATGACATCATCTCTGGCCGCCCTGCATCCCTGCAGTGCAATTCCCCCCTCACTGTGCAGGCAGCCAGGAAGCAGAGAGCTGACATTATTATCTCTCTGCTGTCTGACTGATAATCTGCTGCCTGACTCTGTGACACAGCAGGAAAGTGGCAGAGCAAGTGACAATCCATAATGTGTGGCAGGCGACGTGGCAAGTGACAATCGGTAACGTGTGGCAGGTGACGTGGCAAGTGAAAATCCATGACGTGGCAAATGACAATCCATAATGTGTGGCAGGCGACGTGGCAAGTGACAACCCGGGACGTGGCAAGTGACAATCCATAACGTGTGGCAGGTGACATGGCAAGTGACAACCTGGATGTGGCAAGTGACAATCCGTAATGTGTGGCAGGTGACGTGGCAAGTGACAACTCGGGACGTGGCAAGTGACAATCCATAACGTGTGGCAGGTGACATGGCAAGTGACAACCTGGATGTGGCAAGTGACAATCCATAACATGTGGCAGGTGACGTGGCAAGTGAAAATCCGTGACGTGACAAGTGTCAATCCGTAATGTGTGGCAGGTGACGTGGCAAGTGACAACCCGGGACGTGCAAGTGACAATCCATAATGTATGGCAAGTGACAATCTAGGATGTGGCAAGTGACAATCTGTAATGACGTGGCAAGTGACAATCCGTAATGTGTGGCAGGTGACGTGGCAAGTGACAACCTGGATGTGGCAAGTGACAATCCGTAACATGTGGCAGGGGACGTAGCAAGTGAAAATCCGTGACGTGGCAAGTGACATTCCGTAATGTGTGGCAGGTGACGTGGCAAGTGACAACCCGGGACGTGGCAAGTGACAATCTAGGACGTGGCAAGTGACAATCCGTAATGTGTGGCAGGTAACGTGGCAAGTGACAATCCAGGATGTGGCAAGTGGACAATCCACAACATGTGGCAGGTGACATTCTGCAACGTGTGACAAGTGACAATCTGCATCTGGTGGCAGGCGATGTGGCAAGTGGACAATCCGCAACATGTAGCAGGTGATGTGACAAGTGAAAATCCATGACGTGGCAAATGACAATCCATAATGTGTGGCAGGCGACGTGGCAAGTGACAACCCGGGACGTGGCAAGTGACAATCCATAACGTGTGGCAGGTGACATGGCAAGTGACAACCTGGATGTGGCAAGTGACAATCCGTAATGTGTGGCAGGTGACGTGGCAAGTGACAACCCGGGACGTGGCAAGTGACAATCCATAACGTGTGGCAGGTGACATGGCAAGTGACAACCTGGATGTGGCAAGTGACAATCCATAACATGTGGCAGGTGACGTGGCAAGTGAAAATCCGTGACGTGACAAGTGTCAATCCGTAATGTGTGGCAGGTGACGTGGCAAGTGACAACCCGGGACGTGCAAGTGACAATCCATAATGTATGGCAAGTGACAATCTAGGATGTGGCAAGTGACAATCTGTAATGACGTGGCAAGTGACAATCCGTAATGTGTGGCAGGTGACGTGGCAAGTGACAACCTGGATGTGGCAAGTGACAATCCGTAACATGTGGCAGGGGACGTAGCAAGTGAAAATCCGTGACGTGGCAAGTGACATTCCATAATGTGTGGCAAGTGACAATCCGTAATGTGTGGCAGGTGACGTGGCAAGTGACAACCCGGGACGTGGCAAGTGATAATCTAGGACGTGGCAAGTGACAATCCGTAATGTGTGGCAGGTAACGTGGCAAGTGACAATCCGGGATGTGGCAAGTGGACAATCCACAACATGTGGCAGGTGACATTCTGCAACGTGTGACAAGTGACAATCTGCATCTGGTGGCAGGCGATGTGGCAAGTGGACAATCCGCAACATGTAGCAGGTGATGTGACAAGTGACAATCCTTAATGTGTGGCAAGTGACAATCCAGGACGTGGCAAGTGACAATCCATAATGTGTGGCAAGTGATGTGGCAAGTGACAATCCAGGACGTGGCAAGTGACAATCCATAATGTGTGGCAAGTGACGTGGCAAGTGACAATCCAGGACGTGGCAAGTGACAATCCATAATGTGTGGCAAGTGATGTGGCAAGTGACAATCCAGGACGTGGCAAGTGACAATCCATAATGTTTAGCAAGTGACGTGGCAAGTGACAATCCAGGACGTGGCAAGTGACAATCCATAATGTGTGGCATAATGTGTGACTTATCTATCTTGGCAAGTGACAATCTGGGATGTGGCAAGTGGACAATCTGCAACATGTGGTAGGTGACATTCCGCAACCTGTGACAAGTTACAATCTGCATCTGGTGGCAGGCGATGATGGCAAGTGACACGTTCAGGGATCCCACTGATTTTGCATTATGGTGAGTTGAACTATTTCATTTTATATAACAGAACAGAAATTGATTAGAAGGCATGGAGGTCTGCAATGTGTTCCCTTCAGGGGCTGCATACAGTATACTTCATACTTTGTTGTTCAAAATTAATATAAGCTGTTGCCTGGGTACTGTGCCACATGGGTGTGGTAGTCTGTTGTTCAATGGCATTAGTTCATTTTTTTTTTTTGGTGGGGGGGGGGGGGGGGGCCCATACAACATTTTTCTATGGGGCCCTGTGATTTCTAGTTACGCCCCTGATCTGATGTAATGGAGACGGATCAGCTGCTGTGGAGCTTGACAGGCAAGTATGTCGGGCACAAGCATTGAAGCTGGACTGTACTCCTGTGACTGTGGCAGAGCGTAGACGGGACTGTTATGGTGGTCCGAAACTCAGGAGGATGACGTCACACACTGCAGGACTCAGAGGAAGTGTGGTAATGCATTTCAGAGAGGGACCGCCCCCATTTCAAGTCATGAGCAAGGGAAAGTCCTGCCCTAAAAAGAGTTTGAAAAGAATACCCTATCATATGCAAGGAGAAACGGGATTTCTGCTTGCACACTATTGGCCAGTTGAAGTCAGCACAACTTCACCTCATTCACTAAAATAGGTGAAAATTTAAGTGGAATTTACATTAACCTTGTGAATGAGGTAAAAGTGTCACTTCAATCATCCAATCATTGTACAGTATATTTCTTTTCCTTGCATGATTGGGTATTTCTTACAAAGTGAATTTTCACATTGAAAGGGGATATACCGTACTCTAATTCACTGTACCTGGATACGGTGCAGAACACACTCATTTAAATCAATATCGCTTCTAACACACAGAAGACAGATAAAGTTTATGGCCCCTTTCAGACGGGGCAGAATTCATCCAATCAGATCTGTCTGCTCAGCGGGGGGGACCTCGCCACTGAGTAGGCAGATTACAGACACAGCCTGCTGCTCTCTGTATGGGGCAGTAGTATGGAAATAGACTGCATGTCCGTCTCCATCTGATTGTCATTTGATCTGCTGGACAGAATGTGAACATATCCCTATAAATCAGTTTTTAGCGGACCCGATCGGATGCCGGCAGGCGTCAGGGGAGACATATCCGCCGCCCCATAGAGAACAATGGGGTGGTCTGATCGGGTCCACCTGACAAATGTACAGGTGTACCCGATAGGCCCTTTTCCCACCAGCGGACCAATCTTTGCACTCAGATTACTCATACATTAAAAAAAGTATCTGAGTGTAACACTGAGGTCTCATTCACATGGGCACAGAACCCCATACATGGTGAACCTGGCATTCATTTATGTGCCCCTAACTGGCAAGTAGTCCATGCAGGCAGCCCATGTAAGTCTATTAGGATGCAGAAGCCGCACGGACACCACCACGGGTGTACATGTATGTGTGTGTCCTCCTAAATGAACACTGTATGCCTTCAGAATTGCTCACCCGCAGCCCCAATCATGTTATATTAGGATGGGTGGCTGTGTCAGTGCAGTTGCTGCATCATAATAGAAGTAAATGGGATGTTGACACACAACACCAACCGGCAGGAGATGCATTAAAGCGGGGTTCCAGTCTGGGGAAAAACTAATTAAAAATCAGTATTTGTAGCTGCTGACTTTTAATATAAGGACACTTCCCTATCCAGGGAACCTGCGATGACAGCACCCCAAGCCGATCTATACATCGGCTCCAGGTGCATGCGCTGTCATCCTTACTAAGGGAAACAGGAAGTGAAGCCTGTTTCCTACTGCAAATGCACAAGTCATGCTGCACTTTCTGAATGGTTCGGCTGTATTCTGTGACCTGTGTGTCTCCCCGAAGACAGCGGAAGGGGATAGGCGGGGTGATGCTGGAGAGGAGGGGCTGGAAATTGTGGCGATCATACACGGAAGTGGGAGTGGGTACATGGTTTTCACAGATATTCGCCTCTCCCCCTGAAAGGTGCCAAATGTGGCAGCGGGGGGGGGGGGGGGGGGGGAGGAAGCAAACAAGCAGGGCTTCTCCTTTTGAGTGGAGCTCCGCTTTAACAAAGGACCCATTCACTGTATATAGGCATCAATGTCTGTGTGAACGGGGCCTAACACTCTAATTCCGCATACACATGATCAGTTTTCCCGTCAGAATAAACCCCGAAGGTTTTTCCGACGGAGTTCGATTGAAACTGACGTGCGTACACACGGTCACACCAAATGCCGACCGTTTGGAATGCGGTGACATACAACATACGACAGGACTAGAAAAAGGAAGTTCAATAGCCAATAGCCTCCGTCTCGTACTTGATTCTGAGCATGCGTGGGTTTTTTTCGCATCGGAAATTGCCACAGACTATCGCATTTTCGGATAGGAGCTTTTCCAGACTGAAAAATTGAGAGCATGATCTCAATCTTTTGCTGGCTGGAATTCGGCCAGCAAAAATCCAATGGAGCATACACACAGTCACATTTCCCAACAAAAACTCTCATCAGCCAAAAATTCAGATCGTGTGCATGTGCCATAAGGCTCTTCTAAAATAGCAGTACAATTACAACTACTTATGGTCCCCCTAAAAAGCAATCCACAGTAAATCGCTTTGCTTTTCAGAGGGCAATGAAAGGAGGTTTGCAGGCATTTAGAGGTTATCAGAGTTATCTTCTAGCCCAGGGATGTGCAATTAGCAGACCTCCAGCTGTTGCAGAACTACAAGTCCCATGAGGCATAGCAAGACTCTGACAGCTATAAGTATGACACCCAGAGGCAGAGGCATGATTTTTATTTTTATTTTAAACAGCTGGAGGTCTGCTAATTGCATATCCCTGTTCTAGCCCATTGTGTGTGTATAAAATTCAGATGATTCTTCCATAACCATTTATTCATAGGTCTTTCAGTTTATAGTCCATATGAAAAGATTATAGCAATGTGACCAGGTTGTGTAACCATAAAATGTCCATCCACAAATGGAAGCCTCCACAAGGGGATTAGAAGCAAAATTCAGCGGGAGCTCCAGAGTATAAAAGAGAAGAGAGGCGCCTCGAAGTGGAGCAATATGGTTACATTTAATGAAGGTCTAACATTTAGCAACTCACATGGTTGATGATTAAGAGGCACATCTACGTATGCAGGCATCCGAGGTAAAGCTGTCTGCAATTGTGACCAGGTAGACAACCCTGCATTAGAGCGATCTGGAAGCGAGACTTAAAACGCTTGTGGAGCAGGGGCGGATCCAGAGTCTAATCTCGGGAGGGGCACTGCTATAAAATATGTTTTTTGGGGGGCAATTTATATGGGAAATGGCTGGTATTGGCGCTTCAATCATTACGGCACCATGGTTGTTATGGTGTCAGGATGATTGAAGCGCATTATTTCTATTAATACATTGTAATATAAAATTAAATGGTTCAACTCACCATAATGCAGAATCAGTGGGAGCCCTGAGGATGTCACTTGCCATGTCGCCTGCCACCAAATGTGGATTGTCACTTGTCACCAAATGCGGATTGTTACTTGCCACGTCACCTGCCACACATTGCGGATTGTCACTTGCCACGTAGCCTGCCACACATTGCAGATTGCCACTTGCCATGTCACCTGCCACACATTGCGGATTGTCACTTGCCACGTCGCCTGCCACCAGATGCGGATTGCCACGTAGCCTGCCACACATTGCGGATTGCCACTTGCCACGTCACCTGCCACACATCGCGGATTGTCACTTGCCAAGTTGCCTGACCCACATTGCGGATTGCCACTTGCCACGTCACCTGCCACACATTGGGGATTGTCACTTGCCACGTCACCTGCCACACATTGCGGATTGTGACTTGCCCCGTCACCTGCCACACATTGCGGATTGTCACTTGCCACGTCGCCTGCCACCAGATGCGGATTGCCACGTAGCCTGCCACACATTGCGGATTGCCACTTGCCACGTCACCTGCCACACATTGCGGATTGTCACTTGCCAAGTTGCCTGACCCACATTGCGGATTGCCACTTGCCGCGTCACCTGCCACACATTGGGGATTGTCACTTGCCACGTCACCTGCCACACATTGCGGATTGTCACTTGCCACGTTGCCTGCCACACATTGCGGATTGCCACTTGCCACGTCACCTGCCACACATTGCGGATTGTCACTTGCCACGTTGCCTGCCACTTATTGCGGATTGCCACTTGCCACGTCACCTGCCACACATTGCGGATTGTCACTTGCCACGTTGCCTGCAACATATTGCGGATTGCCACGTAGCCTGCCACACATTGCGGATTGTCACTTGCCACGTAGTCTGCCACACATTGCGGATTGCCACTTGCCACGTAGCCTGCCACACATTGCGGATTGTCACCTACTGGTGGTCTTTTGTTGGGTCCCAGAGTGAACATAGGCAGCAGAGAGACAGGGGCGGATCCAGGGGGGGGGCAACGGGTCAATTGCCCCCCCCGAGAATACCGCCAGCTGATGACAGAACGGCCGGTTCCGCGGGTCCAATCGCGGCCGGTTCCGCGGGTACCCGCGGGCCGGTTCCGCGGGTCCAAACGCGGCCGGTTCCGCGGGTACCCGCGGCCGGTTCCGCGGGTACCCGCGGCCGGTTCCGCGGCTCCAATCGCGGCCGGTTCCGTGGGTACCCGCGGGCCGGTTCCGCGGGTCCAATCGCGGCCGGTTCCGCGGGTCCAATCGCGGCCGGTTCCGCGGGTACCCGCGCTGAGTGGACGGGTGAGGGGGGGGCAGCTGGGCGGCTTAGGAGGGCTGCTGGCCAATGAGGAAGCCAGCAGGCAGGGGAGCAGGGAGATGACATCATCTCTCACTGCCCTGCGTCCCTCCAGTTCCGCCCTCACTGTGTAGGAAGCTGTGTGCAGCAGAGAGATTGCATCATCTCTCTGCTGCCTATGTTCACTCTGGGACCCAACAAAAGACCACCAGTAGGTGACAATCCGCAATGTGTGGCAGGCTACGTGGCAAGTGGCAATCCGCAATGTGTGGCAGGTGACGTGGCAAGTGACAATCCGTAATGTGTGGCAGTTGACGTGGCAAGTGACAATCCGCAATGTGTGGCAGGTGACGTGGCAAGTGACAATCCGCAATGTGTGGCAGGCTACGTGGCAATCCGCAATATGTTGCAGGCAACGTGGCAAGTGACAATCCGCAATGTGTGGCAGGTGACGTGGCAAGTGGCAATCCGCAATGTGTGGCAGGCAACGTGGCAAGTGACAATCCGCAATGTGTGGCAGGTGACGTGGCAAGTGACAATCCCCAATGTGTGGCAGGTGACGTGGCAAGTGGCAATCCGCAATGTGGGTCAGGCAACTTGGCAAGTGACAATCCGCAATGTGTGGCAGGTGACGTGGCAAGTGGCAATCCGCAATGTGTGGCAGGCTACGTGGCAATCCGCATCTGGTGGCAGGCGACGTGGCAAGTGACAATCCGCAATGTGTGGCAGGTGACGGGGCAAGTCACAATCCGCAATGTGTGGCAGGTGACGTGGCAAGTGACAATCCCCAATGTGTGGCAGGTGACGTGGCAAGTGGCAATCCGCAATGTGGGTCAGGCAACTTGGCAAGTGACAATCCGCGATGTGTGGCAGGTGACGTGGCAATCCGCAATGTGTGGCAGGCTACGTGGCAATCCGCATCTGGTGGCAGGCGACGTGGCAAGTGACAATCCGCAATGTGTGGCAGGTGACATGGCAAGTGGCAATCTGCAATGTGTGGCAGGCTACGTGGCAAGTGACAATCCGCAATGTGTGGCAGGTGACGTGGCAAGTAACAATCCGCATTTGGTGACAAGTGACAATCCACATTTGGTGGCAGGCGACATGGCAAGTGACATCCTCAGGGCTCCCACTGATTCTGCATTATGGTGAGTTGAACCATTTAATTTTATATTACAATGTATTAATAGAAATAATGCGCTTCAATCATCCTGACACCATAACAACCATGGTGCCGTAATGATTGAAGCGCCAATACCAGCCATTTCCCATATAAATTGCCCCCCAAAAAACATATTTTATAGCAGTGCCCCTCCCGAGATAAGACTCTGGATCCGCCCCTGCAGAGAGATGATGCAATCTCTCTGCTGCACACGGCTTCCTACACAGTGAGGGCGGAACTGGAGGGACGCAGGGCAGTGAGAGATGATGTCATCTCCCTGCTCCCCTGCCTGCTGGCTTCCTGATTGGCCAGCAGCCCTCCTAAGCCGCCCAGCTGCCCCCCTCCTCACCCGTCCACTCAGCGTGGGTACCCGCGGAACCGGCCGCGATTGGACCCGCGGAACCGGCCCGCGGGTACCCGCGGAACCGGCCGCGATTGGAGCCGCGGAACCGGCCGCGGGTACCCGCGGAACCGGCCGCGATTGGACCCGCGGAACCGGCCGTTCTGTCATCAGCTGGCGGTATTCTCGGGGGGGGGCAATTGACCCGTTGCCCCCCCCCCTGGATCCGCCCCTGTTGTGGAGTGCAGCGTGGAAGGGATCAGGGGCGGACTGACCATTTGGGCACTGCCCGAGGGCCCCATGCCACTAAGGGGCCCCATCAGGGTTGATCAATAAAACCAGGGACAGTATGTAAAAAAATGCTTTTTTTTTTAAAATCCCAAGATTATAGCTGCCCCGCCTCTCCAGTACCTTTTCAGTGTGTGTGTATGTGTATACTTTGTGTATATACTGTGTGTGTGTATATATATATATATATATATATATATATGTATGTGTGTGTGTGTGTGTGTGTATATACCGTGTGGCCCCATAATCTCCTATTGCCCGGGGGCCCATGAGTTGTTAGTCCGCCCCCGGAAGGGACGACATCAATGGCGGTGCAGAGGATGGTCTATGTGGACATATTTACCCCGGATGTCTGCATACTTAGATTTGTCTGTTTTAATCACCAACCATGTGAGTTTCTAAACATTGTACCTTCATTAAATGTAACCATATTGCTACACTTAGAGGTGCCTCTCGAATCTTTTAAACTCAGTTGTGACATGATGCTACTTGTATATCAAGTCAAAATGTATTTAAAAAAAACAAGGTTTTGCTGTATGTACTGGATATATCACTGGTGTACTTACAAGGAAACACTCATACTTCTAACATAGTAACATCATTATTGTATTCACCTCCATGTATTATCATCTACTTATGTTTTACTGTATGTACTGGATATATCACCGTTGTACTTACATAGGGAACTATCTACTTATATTTCACATTGTATAATACCTTTGCTCTCCTCTGTCCAATGTAGGTGGATCTGGTGAAGGACAGAGTAACGAAGCAGAACGTGGTCCTCAAAGTCATCAGGATTTCCGAACTTCAAAAGAGAAAGATCTACAAGGAGAAGAAGGTCCTTGAGGCAGTGGTCGGCTGTCCCTTCCTCATCCAAAGCTACCAGAGTTGGGAGTCGGAGGTAAGTCTACAAATCTTCTTCCTGAAAGGTCAGAGAATCTAAAATTGATCATTTCATCTTATAATAGATGCGAGATAGGAAACCAACCAGACGTTACCTGTATCCTCACTGTCACTATCGGTGGGACTGATCATCTCTCACTTTCAGTAAAAATGTCAAAAACAAATTAAATTGGTTGGCAGTACCTAGTGCTGGAGAGAACCAACACTTCACCTACTCTGATTAACAATTAGCAACTAGCTGCTGAGCCACAAAAGTTCTGCTTGCACAGCGGTCAGCATTTAAGGGCTGAAGATTACGTAAAAAAAACCCACCAAAATAAGATATATTTTCTGGAAGCAGATACCCTACAGAATAAAATAGTGGTAGTCAAGCACAGAAGTTTAGTAAAAATGCACTAAAGGTAGATTTCAGGGCACATAAAGGCAATATATCACCCAATTTATAAAATATAAACTATGAGGTTATGCAAAGTAAATGGATACCCAGCATGTCAAGCCTTAAAATTTCATGCAGCAGTGAAAACGGTGATAGACTTCAGAACTTTATATTTTACATAGGGGGGCGCTTTAAAGGCCCCTACAGATCATCAATTTAGAGTTAACTAGGAATAATGGGCCTAGAATTATTGCTCTCACTCCGGTGTGCACAGCAGGAAGTCACGTCTGTAGAGAAGTCAACGATTTTGTGCATAGGTACCCGAACGCAGGCATTTATGTTTATACGTGCATGCATCGGGGGTGGGGCTCAAATTTGGGGGGATTTTAAGTGTTTAGGTGTAACTTACATTATTTTTACTAAACTTTACATATCGCACAGGGGACTTTTTGGTGACAGGTTCTCTAAAAGACCCCTGATATCTCACTTGCCCTCAATATAGCTAATTGAGTGCTTTTTCCCCCGCCATATGTGCCAGATGACACCAGGATTCGGAAGTGACGTTTTACACTTCGCTTCCGTGTCATTAGCAGGAAGGGGAGATCAGTGAACAAATGTAGTGATAGAGGACAGAAAATTTGTAAATTGCCGAATTAATGTACAGCTATTATGTCCCTTATCTAGTATCTTACAGAAGCTATTTCTAAACAAAAATTAAGACAGATTATTGCCATCTACAGTACCCAGAACTATGTCCATTTATATCTTCTCAGAATAATTCACTAGAAAGTTTTTAGTTTTTGATCTAGGACTTGGACTATTGTAGAATGCAATCTTAATGCTAAGTAAATATCAGATGACTAAATTCTCCTTTTTTTCCTATTTTAGAACTGCTTTTGGATTGCCATGGAGCACGCCAGTGGAGGAGATCTTCATCATCTCCTGAAGAAACAGGGATGCTTTGACATTGACAGCATCAGGTAGGTACTGTCATAAGCAATGGAAGCACCACTGACTTACATCATGCTACATCATACCATAGTAACAAATACTTCACCTGTATGACACCACAATACAAAAGAAGAACATACACTCCTATAAAAGACAATGGGGGATCTTAGGGCTACACAGGCAATTGAAAACACAACAACTGACCGAGCCAGCCCTGCAGTCACAGCGAGGAATAATTCTCAGATGTCCCATGATCCATTCTCTAAAATATAAAATCTTCCTGCAGCTCTCTGTGTGTTTTTGAATAGAGAAGTTTTGATATTGGTTTAGATTGGGAACTAGGAGCACTTAGGGGTATTTCTGAACATACACATGAAATACATTCTATTTACTTCTGTATTATTATATATATATATATATATATATATATATATATATATATATATATATATATGTTGGAAGATTACTCATTATTTTTTCTTACTTCTTCAATAGATTCTACGCTGCCGAATGCATCATTGGCCTCCAACAGCTCCATGAGAAAGGCTTTATCCATCGGTAAGTTCTCGTCTTTATTCTACTGCTTCCCGTAAATAGTTCTTACTTTACATTTCATCTTTTTAATCAATAAGATTTACCAACAACTGTAGTGTGAGGACCACCTAAACAATGACTTACCTTTATATACAATGCGGTAGGTCCTCCAGCTACAAAGCGGTTTGTAAATGTTGTGATTCTAAAGCATTGCCTGCAACAAAACTGAAGTCTTCATATTCAATGTACAGTAATACATACTTATGTGTCTCCCATGTCAAAGTTTAAGTGGTTCAAAGGGCAGACGGTTTTTCATCTCAATGCATTCTCTGTGTGCAGCTCCCCCCCCCCAGCCCCCCTTATACTTTCCTGAGCCCCATCTTGATTCAGTGCTGTTCCAAAGGGCATCGGTTGTCTTTGCTCTATCTCCTCGCTGCCCATGGAGGCAGCAGCGGGAGGCATTGGCTACTTCTGATGACAATTACAACCTGTGAGGAAACAGCGGGGGTGGGGCAAGCTGCACTGTGTACCTCAATAGACACACACAGCACTGAGCAAGCCTGCATGAGTGTCCCCATAGCAAGCAGCTTGCTATGGGGGCACTCAAAAGGGGGAGGAGTCAGAATTACCAGCAGGGGATCCAAGAAGAGGATGATAGTGGCTATTCAGTGCAAAACCAGTATAATGCATTTGAGTGGCATTGCAATGGGGGGGGGGGGGAGGTGGGCCACACTGGGTAACACCCACCAGAGGGGTGGCACCAGGGCTGCCGCCTGCCACTACACACTGTACGTTATTGCTTGCAGTTGCAGAGCTGCAGCGGAGCAGTGCGAGCAGGGCACCAAGCCATGTGGGGAAGGCTGCCTATAACACTCCCCGGTCAGGTTAAGCTATCCCTCTGGGATCTCCAATGTCTCCTGAGGCAGCCGGAGTTGGTGGGCAGAGCTGGGCATGTGGCTGCCTCCTTCCCTCCTCCTACAGACTCTTTGACTCGGGCTGATCCCGTCACTACATAGAGTCCTAACCTGCCCTATACCAACACAGCCTGACCTATACCACCCTAATGTGCCACTATACCACCCCAGCTTACCCTATACCACCCTAACCTGCTCCATACTATCATTTACAGGGGCTGCTTGGGGGTGCGCCCCATGACCATGCACTGCCTGCAGGGCGCTAGGCAGAAGGGGGAGTGACACCATGTTTTACCGCACCAGGTGACACCAACCCTAGTGATGCCATGTTTGTTATTTAGAAAATAAATTCCCTTAACAATCACTTTAAGGTTGGATTGTCCTTGCTATGTTGCAATGACACGCATGCTACCACAACAGGTAGAAATGTGCATTGTGCATTGGCTCACTGCAGTGCTCTTCATTTTTAATGGCACTCCCAATGTACCTTGCCAACCTTTGCTGGTGCATTTCAGTGTGTTAGGCAGCCCATTCAAATTAATGGGCTATCTTAAAGTGGAGTTCTACCCAAAAATGGAACTTCCACTTTAAGTGCAGGTGACCCCCTGACATGCCACATTTGACATGTCATTGTTTGGGGGGAGAGGATACCCTCTTTTTAGAGGCATCCAGCTCCCACTTCCTCCCGGGGCTCCACAGCACAAGAAGGAAGTTCACCTCTCCTCCCTCCCTGCAATCTTCTGTGACACCTCACAGGTCCCAGAAGATTGCCTGACCATTCATAGCACGCAGCACAGTAAGAATGCCGACGCCCTGTAGAGGAGGGGTAGAGGAGCGGGGCTTCATACGCTCGCATTGCTGGACCGTGGGACCGGTGAGTGTCCGATTATTAAAAGTCAGCAGCTACGCTTTTTGTTTGACTTTTAATATCGTTTTTTTTTGGTGGAACTCCACTTTAATACAACACACATTAACCTATACCATAAAGTGTCTTACTGTGCACATACTCCACAAGTGTGGTCCCAGCTTAAAGTAAAGAGATTTTTTGGACATGAAATTTGTTTTAAAGGAACATACACATATTAATGCATTACCAAGTAATGTTCAAGGCAATGTTCCTCCAACACCAATGCATTGCAGCACACTGCAACAAAAGGATACCCACTACCATACATTGTGACACCCTGGGTCAAGAAAAATGGTGCATGTCTGATATAAGGACTGTTGTGGTGCCTATTCAAACATATACAGATTACTGATAATGTATTTCTCTCTACAGGGATATAAAGCCTAAGAATGTGTTCATCGGAGGAGACGGACACATCAGGATCGGGGATTTCGGGGAAGTGACAGAGCTGGGAGAAGGTCTTGCAGGAACCCCCGGATATATTGCCCTGGAGGTAAGTCATGTTAGTCCTGCTAGCTATGTCGGCACTTTTCTATTGGTAGGGAGTGTATCATCTCTTACCAGAGAGCTAATCTAATCATGTGGACTAGCACTCTGCTAACAGAGAGATGACTAGAAAGGAAACTGAAATGTTTTCTTAGGTTTCCTACTGCCCACCAGCAAAGCCTGACTACTTTATTCCCATCTAATGCTTCTTCGATTAAATATTTCACAAAAAAAGGCCGGGATCATCCTGGTGTGGTGCGTTTTGGGCGCAGCGCAGATGTATTCACGGTTTCTGTGCATGTTTGCAGCATTTTTAGTCGTGGTCCCATTGACTTCTATCAGGTTTACACTTCTTTATCACGTTTTCTGAACGTAAACCAAAGATGCGAGATGCAGGATTTTTGGTGCGCTTTTAGAAAAGGTGGCAAAAATGAGCGACCTAATAGAAGTAAATCAGACCATGGCTAAAAATGTGGCAGAAATGCACTAAAACCATTCATAATACACCCACGCTTCGGTCAAAATGCAGCTCACCGGTGTGAAACGAGCCTAAGCCTACGTTTAGACATGCTAACATTGCTGCATCTGAAAAGCAATTTAAAGTGGATCGCTTTTTCAGAGTCATTTGACAGATGGTGAGTAGGGATGAGCTCAGGCGTGTTTGCATACGCCACATGCAGAGCCTTCCAGAAAGTCGGCGCGGCGCTGCGCTAATCACAGACAGTGAGACATTGCCCGATCTCTGCAGCCATGCATCGGGACAATGTCTCACTGCCTGTGATTATTGCAGCGCTGCTCCAACTTCCTGTCGGGCTCTGCGCGTGGAGTATGCGAACATGCCTGAGCTCATCCTTAGTGGTGAGGAGGCAATGTACTGCCTCATCACTGCCTGTTTTAACCCTGTAAATCCTGCACCACCATGCTGCAACCATATTCATTACATGTGGTTGCGGGGCGGTTGCAGCGTGGGCCCATTAACTTGAATGAGTCACGTTTGGCGGCAGTACTGCCAACCAGGACAGGTGGTATCATTTTTGCAGTGTCCATTGCATGTGTGCGACCTAGTCCAGTCCCTTTTTTAGCCTGGGAGGGGTAGTTGGTAAAAGCGCTTCTTAATTGCCTGCTTTTATGGCCTCCCCAACCACAACTAAAACATTCAGAAAGCGTGGGCTTTATTAAAGATTTGATGACATTTAAAGACAAGGCACATTTCCAGGACAAATCCTTCATACCAAGGACAGTCCATTGATATCAGAGATATCTGACAGCTGTGATGTACTTGTGTAGTCATTTTTATATTGTAGTTGTCTGCTATGATCATTTGTGTAATATGGCAAAGCTTACAAGTCTCAAGTCATATTTTTCTTTGACAGATCCGTAAAGGGAAGCCATATTCCTCGGCCGAGGACTGTTTTTTTTTTTTTTTGGAGTGATGCTGTTCGTTTTGGTCACCGGAGTACCAGCCAAGCGATGCAAGGCCTCCATTGTGCCAGCTTATGGCTTGGACTGTCATCTGGAGGATCTGATTATAAAGGTAGGTACATTACATCTGTTCATTATAGTCATAGATAACACCACACCTCCCTTACACTGACACATCTGAATTCTAGAAAGATACTAAAGTGCAATTTGCATGATGGAGCACCTAAGGCCATCATTTTCTCTGGAACAACTTGGGGTGCATTCATACTTGTGAATAAACCTTCTTGCTGATTAGCTGCTAGAAGCCCAGAGAGGGTTCCTGCAACTGAAGGCAATAGACAGCTGCCACCTTTCACAGCTAATCATGCCCACTCTGGTGCTGCAATCACATGCAAGTGACTGGCCCTGGGAACAGGCAGTCTGTATCCAGGGCCGACCACTTACATGTGATCGCAGCACCAGTGATTACAGTGGGCATGATTAGCTGCCTCCTATTGCCTTCAATGGCACTGCCTACTTGCAGGTAATCATGGGACTCTGCTGGGGTTCTCACAGCCAATCAGAAGGGTGCATTCACAAGTGTAAACCCCCCCCTTGTATTCACCCCTTGTCCTTCCTTAACTTCTATTTAAGTGCAAGGGATGTTTAAGAAACTTGTTAAAGTATCTCTGAGGCCATTAATACCTTTAGTCATGGGGGGATTCTGGAATCCCCCTGAGGCTTCATACAATATATGACTTAGGCCCCTTTAACATGCTGTCTGATCAGTTCACCTGTCAGCGGACTTGTCACCGCTGACATCCGACGCTCCATAGACCTCTATGGAGCATCCGTTCAGGTCCGCCTGAAAAACTGACAGGCGGACCTGAACGGATCGTCCGTGTGAAAGGGGCCTTAAGTGCCCCATTACTAAAAGTCAGCAGCTGCAGTATGTGTAGCTGCTGGCTTTTATTTTTTGCAGGGGTGAGCGGACCTCCACTTTAAGTGTGTATATACTTAACCAGTTGCCGACCGCCGCACGACGATGTACGTCGGCAGAATGCCACGGGCTGGCATATGGGCGTACCTGTACGTCCCTGCCTCCCAGCGGGTGGGGGGCCCATTCGGGCCCCCCCCCCCCCGGTGCTTGCGGCGGTCGCAATCCCTTCAGGAGCGATCCGTGCTGAGGGGGAGGCCATTGATTCACGACCACCCCCTCACGATCGCTCCTGACGAATAGAATGCTTCCCCTGCTTCTGAAATGTAAACAGAAGCAGAGGAAGTGATGTCATCTCTCCTCGTGTCAGTCTTTTTTCGTTCCGGCGCCAAGGACATAAGGCAAAATACTGCACCAACACTACATATACAGTAGAACACACAGGCACACACTTCACCCCCCGATCACCCCCCCTGCACCCCCTGTCACAGTGACACCAATAGCAGTTTTTTTTTTTTACTGATTACTGCATTGGTGTCATTTGTGACTGTTATAAGTGTTATGGCAGTTAGTGGGAGGCCCCATAGAGTGGGCGGTAAAACGCCGCTATTTTTAGCGGCGTTTTACCACCGAATTTGCGGCGCATTTCGGCCACTAGCGGGTGCTTTTACCCCCCGCTAGCAGCCGAGAAAGTGTTAAAACCGCCAGCAATACGCCGCAATATCGGTTTAACCCCTTGATCGACCGGCAGGTGATATCGGTTTTAGGGTTAGATAGGTTCTGCGTCGCCCCAGGCAGCGCCAGCTTAGTGTCAGTACCGCTAACACCCACGCACGCAGCATACACCTCCCTTATAGTATAGTATCTGAATGGATTGATATCTGATCTGATGAATATACTAGCGTTCCCAAAAAGGCAGTGTTAGCGAGATCAGCCAAGATACCTGCTAGCCCCTGCGTTTTGCCCCTCCGCCCAACCCAGCCCACCATAGTGCAGGATCGATCGATCACTGTTACTTACAAAACACTAAACACATAACTGCAGTGTACGCAGAGTCAGGTCTGATCCCTGCGATCGCTAACAGTCGTTTTGGTAGCGTTTTGATACAGTCGCTAACAATCAGGATCTTTTTTACCTGAGTCTCATTAGTGTACCAATAAATTTAGAGCCCAAAATGGGCAAATCAAAGGTACACTAGTGGAGGCCTTCACGTTTCTGAGCGTGACAGATAGTGAAGAGGAAGTCACTCATCTGTCAGATTCAGGCTCAGAATACGATCCTGTAGATGACAGCGGCTCCATGGCAGATAGCTCAGACGATGGAGTTCTGGTCCCTGCCAAGGTCAGGCGTACCAGACGCCAATCTTCTTCTACTGTTAAGGTGCAAGAACCGCAGGACTCTCGTATGGAGCAGAGAAGTACTAGCGCCACTATTCCTTCTGGTGAACTGGCAAGCACCAGTGGCCTAGTACACCCTGGTCATACATCCAGCACTGCAGTAACACTTGGTGACATGGCGAGTCCCATAAGTGCAGTTCAAGCTGGTTAGGTGGCAAGCACAAGTAGTGTCCCGCTACCACCAAGAAGACAAAGACAGGCCCGTCAAGCCCATAGTGCCCTTCCTGTAGAATTTGCCAATCCTAATTGGGAACCCACCACTTCTGCAGCACCCATACTTCCCCTATTCACTGGCCAACCCGGCATTTAGGTGGAAACAGTTGCTTTTACGTCACTTGATTTTTATTCACTGTTTTTCACCGAAGATCTCTATAGATCTACTGTGGACCAAAGCAATTTGTACGCTGGTCAACACATCACGACTATTCCCCAGTCCTCCCTTGCCAGAGATTGGAAACCAATTACGGTTTCCGAATTTAAGACCTTTCTGGGCCTTTCCCTCCTTATGGGCATAACCAAAAAGAGTGAGTTGCGGTCATATTGGCCCACTGACCCAATTCACTATATGCCCGTGTTCTCTGCCTCCATGCCTCCATCCTCCTCCACCTCCAGCGCTGTAGGAGGTTATTTCACCACCACAATTAAAAAAAAAAAAAAAAAGAGAGCATATATGCCGAAGCATGGGGGCAGAAGGGGTGGAGGAGCGATTTGCTGCTAACTTTTGCGGGAGGATGCCCCCATGCTTCGGCAAATATATATTTTAGGCACAGATTGTGTTAAAAAAAACAATAATTTTTTACTATTTTGTTTGTATTTGCTTTGCAGGTATGGTACGTCTTACTGTTATACTGTAATGTTACTTTGTTTTATTGTTAACCATCATTTGCTTAGCAGGTACACCATTCAGTTGCAGCGCAGATTTATTTATCTTGACAGCAACAGCGTTTGCTCCTACGATAAATAAAGCCGTGACTCCAGCGCTGTAGGAGGTGATTTCACCACCACAGTTAACCACTTGAGATCCGCGCTATTGCCAAATGACGGCATTAGCGCGGACCTACATTTCCGGGACTACGTCTATTGACGTCGTCCCGGTTACGAGCGGCCTGCGCGCCCCCTGAGGGGCGCGCGCGGCACGCTCTGTGATCGGCGAGTCCATGAGACTCGCCTGATCACCGATCCGTGCAAGGGGTCGATCCCGACCCCTTATCACGTGATCAGCTGTCAGCCAATGACAGCTGATCATGTGATAGAACGGAGCCGGTAATTGGCTATTATTCCTCCTCGCGCTGACAGCGCGAGGAGAAAAAAAAAAAGCCGATCACCGGCGGCCGTGATCGGGACATCAGTCCCGATCACGGCCATCAATACAAGGGACCACCTGCCACCTGCCAGTGCCCACCTGCCTCCCGCAGTGCCATCCTGAAGTAAAATAAAAAGCAAAAGTAAGTGCCCCCCGTCAGTGCCCATAGTGCCCACAGTGCCACCCACAGTGCCACCCAATCTGCCTCAAAGGTGCTGCACCCCAGTGCCGCCCATCAGTGCCCAGCAGTGCCGCCCATCAGTGCCCAGCAGTGCCACCTATCAGAGCCACCTATCAGTGCCACCTATCAGTGCCCATCAGTCCCATCTATCTGTGGTACCTATCAGTGCCCATCCGTGCCACCCATCCGTGCCACTTATCCGTGCCACCCATCCATGCCATCTTATCTGTGCCCATCTTTGCCCATCAGTGCCGCCTTATCTGTGCCCATCGGTGCCGCCTTATCTGTGCCTATTAGTGCCGCCTTAACTATGCCTATCAGTGCCCACCAGTGCAGCCTATCAGTGCCCACCAATGCAGCCCATCAGTGCCCACCAATGCAGCCCATCAGTGCCCACCAATGCAGCCTATCAGTGCCGCCTAATCAGCGCACTTCAATGAAGGAGAAAAATGACCCGTTTGCAAAATTTTATAACAAACTATTAAAACATGATTTTTTTTTTTTTTTTTTTTGCATCTTTTTTTGTTTGTTTAGCAAAAAATAAAACTCCGAGCTGTAACTAAATACCACCAAAAGAAAGCTCTATTTGTGGGAAAAAAATTATAAAAATTTCATTTGGGTACAGTGTTGTATGCCCGCGCAATTGTCATTCAAAGTGCATTAGCGCTGAAAGCTGAAAATTGGTCTGGGACTGAGGGGGGTTTAAGTGCCCAGTAAGCAAGTGGTTAAAAAAAAAAGAGCATATATGCCGAAGCATGGGGGCAGCAGGGGTGGAGGAGTGATTTGCTCCTACCTTTTGGGGTGGATGCCCCCATGCTTCGGCATATATAAATGGTGCATGTATGCCCATCATTAGAAGTGGGTGGATGAAGGGAGTTATTCTAATGGTAGGCATACCCACCTATCAATCCCTTTTCTCGTTTAGCCCACAGGCTGCATGAAAATAAAGATTACGATATATGCCCAACCAGGACCAGCAACGTACTGGTATGTTGCTGGACTTTTGAGTAGTTATACCAGATTGATACCTGTGGGTTTAGGTATCATCTTGGTATCATTCTTTTCAGCCAGCGGTACAAAATTCGGCCCCTCGTAAACCACTTCAACCAACCTTTTGCAGACTTGTTTACTCCCCATCAAGTTGTCTGCGTTGATGAGTCCCTGATTAAGTTTTCTGTCGCTTGTCTTTCAAACAGTACCTTTCCAGCAATCGTGCCAGATACGAGGTCAAGATGTATAAGCTCTGTGACAGGGCCACAGGCTATACATGTAGTTTCCTGGTTTACAAGGGAAGAGATAGTCACGTAGAGCCGCTGAACTGCCCAGATTACATAGGGAGCGCTGGCAAGATTGTGTGGGACTTGGTGTCACCCTTATACAGAAAGGGCTACCACTTGTACGTGGACAATTATTACACGAGCGTGGCACTTTTTAGTCACTTGTGTGATCATCAGATTGGAGCATGTGGCACTTTGAAATCTAATCGCCGGGGCTTTCCCCAATGGCTTGTAGATTCCCATCTTAGGCTGGGGGAGAGAGCCTGCTTGCAGTGTAATAACTTGCTTGCTATGAAGTGGAGGGATAATAAGAATGTTCTCGTTCTTACCTCCCTTCATGCAGACACAACAGTCAAAATTACTAGGATGACTGGTGTTGTGGAGAAACCCTCTGTGTTCACGAATATAACCTTAATATGAGAGGGGTGGACCTCAACGACCAGTTGTTGGCGTCATACCTAGTTGACCGTAAGGCCAGACGCTGGTACAAAAAAGTGTCTATTTATTTCAATTGGCCTCGCTGAACACTCATATGCCATACAGAGCTTCAAGATGGACTGGATCCTTCCCTAAATTCCAGGAAGGGATCGTCAGAGCCCTTCTGTATCCAGATGGTGCTCCACCTCACCTTTCCAATCCAAATGCAGTAAGCCGGCTGCATGAGAGGCATTTTCCTTATGTCCTCCCGAGTACCCCTAAACAAAGAGCCCCCCCCCAAATAAAATGTTGTGCCTGTAGAAAGCACGGATATAGGTGTGACACCTGCTATTATTGTCCCTCCTGTCCTGACAATCCTGGTCTTTGCATTGGTGACTGTTTTGAGCACTACCATACACTAGTTGAGTTTTAGCGTAGGGTGCAGCATTGCACAGACTAGGCACACTTTCACAGGGTCTCCCAAGATGCCATCGCATTTTGAGAGACCCGAACCTGGAACCATTAGTTACAGTTACAAATAAAAGTGTAAAAAAAAAAGTCTCCAGCGCTGTAGGAGGTTATTTTATCACCACAATTAAAAAAAAAAAAAAAAAGAGCATACATGCCGAAGCATGGGGGCAGCAGGGGTGGAGGAGCGATTTGCTCCTAACTTTGCAGGAGGATGCCCCCATGCTTCGGAAAATATATATTTTAGGCACAGATTGTGTTAAAAAAAATTTTATTTTTTACTATTTTTTTTTGTATTTGCTTTGCAGGTATGGTACGTCTTACTGTTATACTGTAATGTTACTTTGTTTTATTGTTAACCATCATTTGCTTAGCAGGTACACCATTCAGTTGCAGCGCAGATTTATTTATCTTGACAGCAACAGTGTTTGCTCCCACGATACATAAAGCCGTGACTCCAGCGCTGTAGGAGGTGATTTCACCACCACAGTTAAATAAAAGAGCATATATGCCGAAGCATGGGGGCAGCAGGGGTGGAGGAGTGATTTGCTCCTACCTTTTGGGGTGGGTGCCTCCATTCTTCAGCATATATAAATGGTGCATGTATGCCCATCATTAGAAGTGGGTGGATGAAGGGAGTTATTCTAATGGTAGGCATACCCACCTATCAATCCCTTTTCTCGTTTAGCCCACAGGCTGCATGAAAATAAAGATTACGATATATGCCCAACCAGGACCAGCAACGTACTGGTATGTTGCTGGACTTTGAGTAGTTATACCAGAATGATACCTGTGGGTTTAGGTATCATCTTGGTATCATTCTTTTCAGCCAGCAGTAGGCTTTCATGCAAAAGCAATCCTAGCGGCTAATTGGCCTCTAGACCGCTTTTACAAGCAGTGGGAGGGAACGTTACCCCCCCCCCCGCCTCCCACCGTCTTCCATGATTTTCTCTGGTTCTCCTGTCCCAACAGGGAACCCGAGAATGCAGCCAGTGGTTCCGCATGCTGACCATAGAGCTGATCAGAGACCAGAATTGCTGCAATCAACTCTATGACCTAAGAAACCGGAAGCTACATGCATTTCATGACTTAGATTTCGCCGGATGTAAACCGCGCCATTGGGAAAGCATTTTATCACACAGATCTTGGTGTGGTCAGATGCTTTGAGAGCAGAGGAGAGATCTAGGGTCTAATAGACCCCAATTTTTTCAAAAAAAGAGTCCCATAAGTGCAGTTCAAGCTGGTGAGGTGGCAAGCACAAGTAGTGTCCCGCTGCCACCAAGAAGACAAAGACAGGCCCGTCGAGCACATAGTGCCCTTCCTGCAGAATTAGCCAATCCTTATTAGGAACCCACCACTTCTGCAGCACTCGTACTTCCCCCATTCGCTGGCCAACCTGGCATTCAGGTGGAAACAGTTGATTTTACGTCACTTGATTTTTATTTGCTGTTTTTTACCGAAAATCTCTATAGATCTATTGTGGACCAAAGCAATTTGTACGCTGGTCAACACAGCTCCACTTTTCTCCAGTCCTCCCTTGCCAGAGATTGGAAACCAATTATGGTTTCCGAATTTAAGACCTTTCTGGGCCTTTCCTTCCCCATGGGCATAACCAAAAAGAGTGAGTTGTGGTCATATTGGTCCACTGACCCAATTCACCATATGCCCGTGTTCTCTGCCTCCATGACCAGGGCACGATACCAGCAGATCTTGTGGTTCATGCACTTCAGCACTAGTACTTTGAGATCTTTTTGATGTAAAGTGCATTATAAATAAAATCTATTATTATTATTCAACAACAATGAACTCTGTCATCCTCGTGGAGACCCTGGATACGATCGGCTCTACAAAATTCGGCCCCTTGTAGGGAAGAGATTCCCATCTTAGGCTGGGGGAGAGAGCCTGCAGTGTAATAACTTGCTTGCTATGAAGTGGAGGGATAATAAGAATGTTCTCGTTCTTACCTCCCTTCATACAGACAACGGTCAAAATTACTAGGGGGACTGGTGTTGTGGAGAAACCTTAATATGGGAGGGGTGGACCTCAACAACCAGTTGTTGGCGTCGTACCTAGTTGATCGTAAGGCCAGACGCTGGTACAAAAAAAGTGTCTATTTATTTTAATTAGCCTTGCTGAACACTCATATGCTATACAGAGCTTCAAGACGGACTGGATCCTTCCCTAAATTCCAGGAAGGGATCGTCAGAAAAAAGTTTGTACTATTCCCACAACTTGTGGCAAAATATAAAATATTCCATGGACTCAACATGCCTCTCAGCAAATAGCTTGGGGTGTCTAATTTCTACTGTACTGCCCTGCCATTTTGGCAGCTCAAGAAATGAGACTAAAAGCTAGTAAATTCCAGAAAATGTACCCTAGTTTGTAGACGCTATAACTTTTGCGTAAACCAATAAATATACGCTCATTTACTTTTTTTTTACCAAAGACATGTAGCTGAATACATTTTGGCCTAAATGTATGAGTAAAATTGAGTTTATTGGATTTTTCTTATAACAAAAAGTAGAAAATATTTTTTTTCAAAATTTTCGGTCTTTTTCCGTTTATATATCGCAAAAAATAAAAAAATCGCAAAGGCAATCAAATACCATCAAAAGAAAGCTCTATTTGTGGGAAAAAAAGGACGCAAATTTTGTTTGGGTACAACATTGCATGACCGTGCAATTACCAGTTAAAGCGACGCAGTGCCAAATTGTAAAAAGTCCTCTGGTCTTTGACCGGCCAAATGGTCCGGGGCTTAAGTGGTTAAGTACGTGAGAAAAAAAAAATGAAAATAAAAAAATAGATAAGATAATATAGATTATTATTATTATACAGGATTTATATAGTGCCAACAGTACGCAGCGCTTTACAACATGAGGGCAGACAGTACAATTACAATACAATTCGATACAGGAGGAATCCGAGACCCTGCTCGTTAGAGCTTACAATCTAGAAGGGAGGGTCATGTGATACAAAAGAGTAATAACTGTGGGGAATGGGTTGATGAAGAAAATAAAAGTGCAGTTGTTAGGTGGAGGCAGGGTAGGCTTCTCCGAAGAAAAACATTTTCAGGGATCGCCTAAAAGTAGGTAGATTTGCAGATGACATGAGCCTGACAGATTGGGGTAGGGTATTTTAGAGGATGGGAGAGGCTCGGGTGAAGCCCTGGAGGCGAATATGGGAGGAGGTGATGAGGGAGCTAAAGAGCAGGAGGTCTTGGGAGGAACGAAGGGGAAGATTAGGTTGGTATTTTGAGACTAGATTTTTTTGAGACTAGACTAGTGATTAAAAGTCAGCAGCTACAAATACTGCAGCTGCTGACTTTTAAAATATGGACACTTACCTGTCCAGGACGCCCGCAATGTCCTCACCCGAAACCGACCGTCCCTCGGCTCCGGCATCTTCAGTAAGGGAATCAGGAAGTGAAGCTTTGTGGCTTCACAGCCTGGTTCCCTACTGTGCATGCACGAGTCATGCTGCATGTTCTGACTGGTCCCTGCTGTCTTCTGGAGGAGGGGGTCGGACATGGCCTAGATCGCCGCGTATACTGCAGTGATCTATTGCCAGAAGTGGAGTCAAATACCTGGATTAGACAGGTATCTGCTCCCCCCCCCCCCCAGCCCCCCGGAGAGGTGCCAAATGTGACAACAGGGGGAGGGGCGGATCAGCGGAAGTTCCATTTCTGGAAACAAAGGTATTCACAAGTGTCCCCAGAGGAAGCACTTGCCGGGGAAGAGGAGCCTGTAGTTCTGGCGGGGGACCCCAGAAGAGGAGGATCTGGGCTGTTCTGTGCAAAACCATTACACAGAGAGAAGGCAAGTATAATATGTTTTTTATTTTAATAAACAAAAATGAAAGCTGCAAATGTTCACAATTTTATTTATTTTGTGGCAATATCCATTACATTCTTTGTCTTATGTACAATAGGTACACATTTTAATATTTTATATTTGTAATTTTGTACAACATTTCAAGTACAATAAACAGAGTTTAAAAAAAACAAAAACATACTAGTTCATGCGTTGTGCATGTATACTCCAGAGTACGCACTGGAAAGACCCAAATCGAATGCCGGTCTGGCTCCTCTTATGACACATGTACATATCAATAGTGTTTTCTGTGGAGTTAGGCAGTAACTCCCCTTTCTCTAAATAGCTGATCCAGGCTTTGCTCCATGGCTGTGTTTGTGCCTCGTATACCGTTTACCACTTGGAAAGCCCACTGGAAATATTCTTGGACCCGTTGCTCTGACCACCCTGCAAAAAGAGAAATGTGTAGATATAAGGACGTATTTTTTTATAGGACCTTTTATATTGGTTTTATAGCGCTACCCACGCTAGACTCACTGGTAGTCAGGTTCTGTTTCCCCCCTGAGTGCTCACACAGCCAGGCACACAACATTTTCAGCATTCTTTCTCGGGCTCAAAGATGAGTCTACAACTCATAGAGCAAAACAGGAACTTGGATGGGGAGCATGGGATACCCCGGAACTGCAACAACTGCTTGGCTTCTGACTGATAAGTACACAATGCAGGCTGTTTTGCCCAACTCCTTGCTGTACTGGGCAAACTTCCTGCTGTCTTGCACAACTCCTGTCTGTACTGAACTTGCAAAGTAATATGAAGAAAGACTTCTTGCTTAGATAGTGGCATATGCTCAAAATACTCCACAGTCACTCTTCCTCTGACAAAGAAGGTTACCTACTCACTCTGCCCCAGGATGGTTGGTCTTCCTCCCATCTACTTCCTTCTGCTTCAGTCTCTGGACCATGGTTCTTCAGTAGGCCCAACAGCTAAACCTCAATGTCTTCATAAGGGCTCCTCTAGCTTTCTCTACCCCAGGGGCAGAGCCCCCTGGACAGGTTTGTCCTCCTGCAGGACTGGACCCAGGAACTCTGCATTTTGCTGCCAGGCCTCCGACTACTTATGGGCTCTTGCTCCACCTGATCCATGTTTTTTTATTTTTACCAGTCAGTGACTTAGTACTGAAACCAGAGCTAGCCAAGTAAATAGGCTCTTTAGGAGTTCAGCAATGGCAGCCTTAATATTTCTCTAATTTAGGGTCTTGCTGAACACAGACAGGATTGTCCAGACCTGAGCATTCCATACAAACATGCTCAGAGAATTTTAAGAAATGAATGTAGTAATTGTATCACTGGGCAAAGTTACAATCCTTCTATCAGGAATACCTACCATTTGGAGTGCATCGGTTCAAGTCTCGCAGGTTGTACAATTTATCGGCTAGCTTGACCAGCTTGGCCTTGTGACTGCAATGGGGTGCATGCTCAATCTGCAGCTGCTTCCTCTGCATCTTTGGTAAGGTCTTATCATCCGTCACATCCTCAACAATTTTCCTGACCTCCTGTCCAAACTTCTCCTCGATTTCCTGCAATGTTGTTTCTGTATCTTCCACTGTATCATGTAGTAGAGCTGCCTGGAAAACAAATTCATAGGGATTTCTTGATAATATAGTTTGTTTTTGAATTTTTTTTTTTTTAGTTAAAGTAGTTTATTCAGACAGATATAAAGGGTTTATACATGAAATGGTATGCAATATGATTCTTTTTTTTTTTTTATAACATATATTTTTCTCCACATTTATATAAAACCAAGCTGTCTATAAGAAGGGGCAGTAGCAGAGGCTGGGGCAGTAACTTTGCCAGGAGTGCTTACAATGGCGTTTATTCCCATCATTTACAATAAATAAATATTACAACATTGGCCAAAGTTGTCTTTTATCATTGATTTTTTTTTCAGTTATTTAATTGATTCCTAAGGAGGACCCATTAGAGTCTCACTGCACAAATTTTCGACAAACCTGCATATAATTATTTTAGTCCTAAATTATATGAAAAGCCTACACTTTCTTTTTCATTTGGGTTGAAGTAGGCCAGGTGCCACCATTTCCTATATGGACCACAACTAGGGATGAGCTTGCATTTGTTTGAAATTGGGTTTGGGTGACAACACAGATGCCATCCTGGTCCTGTGCAGCTGATGTAACAAAGTAGTGGGGGTGCTTGTGACATTGTTGACCTGATATAGCCACATGGCCATAATAGGTCAATGAGGCCATAATTAGGTCAATCGTGTCAAAGGTATCCTTGCCCCTTGTAGTTTCATATGCAACATGGGGACTCAGCTCTCTAGACCAGTTGGCTTTCTTGTTCTGACCCCAACCTGGTTCCAGACACAAACACCAGCTCATCCCTAGCCACAACCATGGAGAGGGAATCCAATAATCAGATTATGATTGAACCACTCTCAATATTCTATGTTTTGTTAAAGAAAACCTAAGCATGAAGAGTAAATACAGGTAAAGTAATCACATTTAATAATTTTCGGCACATTCACCAGCTAATGACATTTCATGCACATGATTGGAAGGAGCACGTTATGTATTTAAATTTTCCTTCCTAATAACTATGGGGACAGTGCTAGGCCCTGCCACTGTGTGATTATAGGTAAAACCAACACAAGGTTTGCACTTATTATGCAAACTGTGGGAAACCAAAGTATAGTGTCTGAGTGGAGAAGACTGGGCTTTCAGTTTACTCTGGGTTTTGTAATCCTGGATCAGGAACAGACTTTGAAGATATTTTGGTGAGAAGTCTTAAATACTGTGTCCACGTCTTAATGGAGCGGGAGAATGCCACCAGCACACCACGGATCTCCAGAACGGGTCCAAAGCTTTATTCAGCAATCACATCATTATAATAGAAGTAACGTTTTGGAGCCTCGTAGGACCCCTTCATCACCCATGGTGGTGGTCACTACAACACTCATTAACACTTATAGCCACTCTGCAGGAACATGTGTGTTGGGAATAGTATGTTGGTATCAGGTCAGGTCAGAGACATGCAGGCTGCGTGAGGGTGCAGGTGTGCACCCTTGTTATAAGTGAGGCCTGGCCATAGCTTAGGGCTCATCCAGGAGACAGGTGTGTGTGATTCACCCTTTCCGTTAGGAAAGGTACTCCAAGAGAGTATCAGGACAGCTGAGCGATCTGGAGGACTGGAAAAGCTGAGGCAACTAGATGAGTCCAGGGTATGGAGGGAGTCTAAGTTTCAGAGTAGTGGTTAAGCCTGGGGTACCTGGAGATCCCCTTTTGAGAGGCCAGGAAGTGGGTCTGTGCAGCAGGGTGAGGTAACTACAGGCTGAACGAGCCAGGGGAGCCCAGTGAGCCAAGAGGGGTTGGTGAGACGGTCTGAGGTACCAGTGAAAAGTGCATCAGTGCTGCTAAATAGTTACCGTACATAGTCGTTACATAGTAGGCGAGGTTGAAAAAAGTCTATCAAGTCCAACCTATGTGTGAGATTATATGTCAGTATTACATTGTATATCCCTGTATGTTGCGATCGGTCAGGTGCTTATCTAATAGTTTTTTGAAACCATCGATGCCCCCCACTGAGACCACCGCCTGTGGAAGGGAATTCCACATCCTTGCCACTCTTACAGTAAAGAACCCTCTATGTAGTTTAAGGTTAAACCTCTTTTCTTCTAATTTTAACGACTGGCCACAAGGCTTGTTAAACTTCCTTCTGCGAAAAAGTTTTCTCTCTATTGTGGGGTCACCAGTACAGTATTTGTATATTGAAATGATATCCCCGCTCAAGCGTCTCTTCTCCAGAGAGAATAAGTTCAGTGCTTTCCTCATAACTAATATCCTCCAGACCCTTTATTAGCTTTGTTGCCCTTCTTTGTACTCGCTCCATTTCCAGTACATCCTTCCTGAGGACTGGTGCCCAGAACTGGACAGCATACTCTAGGTGCGGCCAGACCAGAGTCTTGTAGAGCGGGAGAATTATTGTTTTATCTCTGGAGTTGATCCCCTTTTTAATGCATGCCAATATTCTGTTTGCTTTGTTAGCAGCAGCTTGGTATTGCATACCATTGCTGAGCCTATCATCTACTAGGACCCCCAGGTCCTTTTCCATCCTAGATCCCCCCCGGAGGTTCTCCCCCCAGTATATAGATTGCATTTATATTTTTGCCAACTAAGTACATTATTTTAAATTTTTCTACATTAACTAGTAGCTGACCGCCGGCCGTTAAAAGACGGCCAGGCGGCGCACCTATTGTTGCGGGAGGCCGTCATATGACGGTCTCCCGTTTAAACAGGGAATGCGCGCGATCGTGCGCATCCCTGTTTCTTTGGTGGCGGCACGTCACGGAGACACCGCTCGCCACCGAAGGGGGTGAACAGCCATTCGTTATGGCTGTTTACCACGTGATCGGCCGTGATGAAGTCACGGCCGATCACAGATGGCCACACCCCGAACGTGCATGGCGCATGCGCGCGATCGCGAGCGTGCTGCGCGTAGGTGGCGGCGTGTTCCCCGGGAACACTGCTCGTCACCGACGCTGGTAAACAGCCATTGGCCGGCTGTTTACCCATGTGATCGGCTGTGATCCTTTCACAGCGGATCACTAAAATGTAAACAAACCGCGGTAACGGGATGTTACCGGGTTCTCCTCCTCACACACCGATCGTGTGTGAGGAGGAGAACCCGGTAACATCTCGTTACCGCATACAGTGTACACCAATCATACTGATTGCCCCCCCCCCCCCCCAATAAGGAGGACCTGTCACCACCCCTCATAGTACCTGTCAATCACAGTCCATCAGAGTACCTGTCCCGGCCCATCAGAGTACCCGAGTACCTGTCCCGGCCCATCAGAGTACCCGAGTACCTGTCCCGGCCCATCAGAGTACCCGAGTACCTGTCCCGGCCCATCAGAGTACCCGAGTACCTGTCCCGGCCCATCAGAGTACCCGAGTACCTGTCCCGGCCCATCAGAGTACCCGAGTACCTGTCCCGGCCCATCAGAGTACCCGAGTACCTGTCCCGGCCCATCAGAGTACCCGAGTACCTGTCCCGGCCCATCAGAGTACCCGAGTACCTGTCCCGGCCCATCAGAGTACCCGAGTACCTGTCCCGGCCCATCAGAGTACCCGAGTACCTGTCCCGGCCCATCAGAGTACCCGAGTACCTGTCCCGGCCCATCAGAGTACCCGAGTACCTGTCCCGGCCCATCAGAGTACCCGAGTACCTGTCACAGTCCATATGAGTACCTGTCACCAGGCCATCAGAGTACCCGAGTACCTGCCACCAGGCCATCAGAGTACCCGAGTACCTGTCACCAGGCCATCAGTGTACCCGAGTACCTGTCCCAGCCCATCAGAGTACCCGAGTACCTGTCCCAGCCCATCAGAGTACCCGAGTACCTGTCACCAGGCCATCAGAGTACCCGAGTACCCGTCACCAGGCCATCAGAGTACCCGAGTACCCGTCACCAGGCCATCAGAGTACCCGAGTACCTGTCACCAGGCCATCAGAGTACCCGAGTACCCGTCTCCAGCCCACCAGAGTACCCGAGTACCTGTCCCGGCCCACCAGAGTACCCGAGTACCTGTCCCGGCCCACCAGAGTACCCGAGTACCTGTCCCGGCCCATCAGAGTACCCGAGTACCTGTCCCGGCCCATCAGAGTACCCGAGTACCTGTCCCGGCCCATCAGAGTACCCGAGTACCTGTCCCGGCCCATCAGAGTACCCGAGTACCTGTCCCGGCCCATCAGAGTACCCGAGTACCTGTCCCGGCCCATCAGAGTACCCGAGTACCTGTCCCGGCCCATCAGAGTACCCGAGTACCTGTCCCGGCCCATCAGAGTACCCGAGTACCTGTCCCGGCCCATCAGAGTACCCGAGTACCTGTCCCGGCCCATCAGAGTACCCGAGTACCTGTCCCGGCCCATCAGAGTACCCGAGTACCTGTCCCGGCCCATCAGAGTACCCGAGTACCTGTCCCGGCCCATCAGAGTACCCGAGTACCTGTCACAGTCCATATGAGTACCTGTCACCAGGCCATCAGAGTACCCGAGTACCTGCCACCAGGCCATCAGAGTACCCGAGTACCTGTCACCAGGCCATCAGAGTACCCGAGTACCTGTCCCAGCCCATCAGAGTACCCGAGTACCTGTCACCAGGCCATCAGAGTACCCGAGTACCTGTCACCAGGCCATCAGAGTACCCGAGTACCTGCCACCAGGCCATCAGAGTACCCGAGTACCTGTCACCAGGCCATCAGTGTACCCGAGTACCTGTCCCAGCCCATCAGAGTACCCGAGTACCTGTCCCAGCCCATCAGAGTACCCGAGTACCTGTCACCAGGCCATCAGAGTACCCGAGTACCTGTCACCAGGCCATCAGAGTACCCGAGTACCTGTCACCAGGCCATCAGAGTACCCGAGTACCTGTCACCAGGCCATCAGAGTACCCGAGTACCCGTCTCCAGCCCACCAGAGTACCCGAGTACCTGTCCCAGCCCACCAGAGTACCCGAGTACCTGTCCCAGCCCACCAGAGTACCCGAGTACCTGTCCCAGCCCACCAGAGTACCCGAGTACCTGTCCCAGCCCACCAGAGTACCCGAGTACCTGTCCCAGCCCACCAGAGTACCCGAGTACCTGTCACAGTCCATATGAGTACCTGTCACCAGGCCATCAGAGTACCCGAGTACCTGCCACCAGGCCATCAGAGTACCTGAGTACCTGCCACCAGGCCATCAGAGTACCCGAGTACCTGTCACCAGGCCATCAGAGTACCCGAGTACCTGTCACCAGGCCATCAGAGTACCCGAGTACCTGTCACCAGGCCATCAGAGTACCCGAGTACCCGTCTCCAGCCCATCAGAGTACCTATTTGCAGCCCATGTCTCATAGAATATACGTTGGGGTGTCTACTTTCCAAAATGGGGTCATTTTGTGGGTAATTTCACTGTCCTGGTGGTCCAGGACCTTCAAAAGTGTGATGGGTAGGAATGAAATGAGATGTGTCATTTATGCTCCTAGAACGCCTGAACGTACTACTTCAATGTTCGGCCTCTCTATGTGGCCAGGCTGTGTAAAAGTCCTACACATGTGGCATCGCCATACTCGGGAGGAGTAGCAGAATGTATTTTGGGGTGTAATTTTTGCTATATACATGCTATGTGGTAGAAATATCTTATAAATTGACAATTTTGTGTAAAAAAAAAAAAAAAATGTGTTTTAATTTTTTTCCACATATTCCAAAAACTTCTGGAAAAAAATGAACCGTTCAAAAGACTCATTATGCCTCACAGATTATACGTTGGGGTGTTTGCTTTCCAAAATGGGGTAATTTTATGGGAAATTCCATTGTGCTGGTACTCCAGGGCCTTCAAAAGTGTAATAGGTGGTTGAGAAATGAGATGCGTAATTTTTGCTCGTAGAACGTCTGAAGGTACTACATCAATGTTGGTGCTCTGTATGTGGCCAGGCTGTGTAAAAGTCTCACACACGTGGTATTGCCGTACTCGGGAAGAGTAGCAGAATGTATTTTGGGGTGTAATTTGTTGTATGCATATGCTGTGTGTAAGAAATAACCTGATAATATGGCAATTTAGTAAAAAAAAAAAAAAAATATCTTCATTTTGCAAAGAATTGTGGGAAAAAATGACAACTTAAAAAAACTCACCATGCTACTTACTTAATACCTTGGGATGTCTACATTGTAAAAAAGGGGTTATTTGGGGGGTATTTGTACTTTCCTGACTTGTTAGTGTCTCAAGAAATGAGGTACACCTGATGTACTGAAGGCCTGATCAGAAGTGATCAATTTTCAGTGATTGGCACCATAGATTGTAGACTCTATAACTTTCACAAAGACCAAATAATATATACTAATGTGGGTTATTTTTACCAAAGATATGTAGCAGTATGAATTTTGGCCAAAATTTATAAAGAAAAATTACTAATTAGCAAAAATTTATGAGAGAAACGAAGAAAAAGGCATTTTTTTCACAAAATTTACGTTTTATTTTATTTATAGCACAAAAAAATTAGAGTTACGCTTACCGGTAACGTCTTTTCCAGTAGTCTTTCAGGACAGCCACTATGAGAGATAGACTCCTCCTCTTCCTCTGGAAACACTGTGCCAGCCCATAAATTCTTACTTCCCCTGCCGGACCTCAGTTTATATCGAGAATACCTCCGGCCAGCTGGGGAGACACAAGAACACATTAATAACATATTTATCAAATACCATTATCTTGCTGCGCTCTGGTCTTTTGTAAGACTCCCCCCAATTTTCGGGTGGGAACTAGGGCTGTCCTGAAAGACTACTGGAAAAGACGTTACCGGTAAGCGTAACTCTAATTTTCCCTAATCGTCTTTCAGGACAGCCACTACGAGAGGATAAGCGAGCACTTACCAGTTAGGGTGGGACTACAGCTTGCAAAACCTTTCGCCCAAAGGTTTGCTCACCTGCCGACACCAAATCCACTCTGTAGTGTTTTACGAAAGTGGAATAGCTGGACCATGTTGCTGCTCTGCAAATCTGCTCTGGCGTTGCTCCCGCTCTTTCTGCCTGGGAGGCTGCCATAGCTCTAGTGGAGTGTGCTTTAATACCCACTGGGATTTCTTTCCCTGCAACTAAATAAGCCTGCTCAATGGCTACTCTGAGCCACCTAGCAATAGTGCGCCGGGACGCTTTACAACCTTTTCTGGCCCCGGAAAATAAAACAAATAAGGAATCTGACCTTCTGAATGCCTTGGTCAGTTCCAGATAGTGTAGGATACATCTCCTAACATCTAAATAATGAAACTTTAGTTCCTTCTCACCGGAGGGATTGGGACAAAAAGAGGGCAAAACAATTTCCTGGCTTCTATGAAAGCTGGATGCCACCTTCGGCAAAAAGGCTGGATCGGTCTTTAAAACTATCCGATCCGGAAAGATAACACAAAAGGGAGCCCTGACTGATAAGGCCTCCATCTCACTGACCCTCCTGGCAGTTGTTACTGCTACCAGGAACACTGTCTTCAGAGTAAGCTCTCTCAGAGAACACTCCTTTAAAGGCTCAAAGGGGGGTCCAGTTAATCTCTGCAAAACTAAAGATAAATCCCATCTGGGAAAGGACAGACCCTGGACCGGTCTCTGTCTGGACAGGGACCTAAAGAACCTGACTACCCATGGGTTGGCAGCCAAATGATCCTCCAAATAAACACTGAGGGCTGATACTTGACCCCTAAGGGTACTAATGGATAAGCCCTTATCTGCCCCGCATTGTAAAAATTCCAACACTGCGGAGGAGCTTCGTACTGGGAAAAAGCTCTCTGCGCACCACTTGTTGAAACGTAACCAGACCCTTTCATAGATCTGGCGAGTTTCCTTCTTCCTACTGTCCAGGAGGGTAGAAACTAGTCTCTCTGAGAATCCTTTAGATTTTAATAAACCCTCCTCAGTAGCCAGGCCGCTAACTTCCACTGGCGTACCTGTGGGCATAGGACTGGCCCCTGAGAGAGGAGATCCTCCCGAGGGGGCAAGAGCAGGGGAGGTTCTACCGCCAACTGCTTTAGCACTGAGAACCATGCTCTCTTTGGCCAATGTGGAGCCACCAGAATCAGAGATGTGCTTTCCATCTGAAACTTTCTCAGAACTGCTGGCAACAACGCTGGAGGTGGGAAGGCATAGCAAGTTCTGAAATGCCAATTTTGGCTCAAAGCGTCCACCCCTAGAGCTCCCTCTCCCCTTTTTAGGGAGAAAAAACAGTGGGTTTTTGCATTGTTTTTGGACGCGAACAGGTCCACCTCTGGAGACCCCCATCTCTTTACTATGAGATTGAAGACCTCCTGGTTGAGAACCCAATCGCCCTCCCTCAGCCTCTTTCGGCTGAGAAAATCTGCTACTACGTTTTCCTCTCCCCTCAGGAAAACGGCTGAGAGCGAAAGGGTGTAGGTTTCGGCCCAGGACAGAATCTCTGTCGCTAAAGACAACAGGGCTCCGCTTCTGGTGCCACCCTGTTTGTTCACATAGGCCACTACGGAAGAGTTGTCCGACCGCACCTGAATGTGGTGACCCCGGAGCTCTTCTTTGAAGAATCTGAGGGCTAGTCCCACTGCCCTTAGTTCTTTCCAATTGGACGATCGAGTCAACTCGCCATCCTCCCAAGTGCCCTGGGCTAGAAGGGAACCCAAATGCGCCCCCCAACCTTTTCCACTTGCATCTGTGGTTACTACCCGAGAAACCGGGATGAGCCACAGACGACCTTGCGACAGATTTGTCACTTTCCTCCACCACCAGAGGGATCTCTTTACCTGGTGGGGAATATGTACTAGGGTGTCTAGGGCCTCCTGACTGTGGTCCCACACCCCTAGGATGAAGGTCTGTAGGGGACGAAAGTGTAACCCTGCCCACTGCACTGCTGGAAGGGTGGATGTAAGAAGACCCAGTACTGACATCAGAACCCTTATGGAAACCAGCTGGTTGCTCTGAAGAGAGGCCACCGCACTGTCCAGTTTTCGTACCTTTTCTCTTGGCAGAAAAACTCTCAACAGTGTTGAGTCCAACAGGAAACCTAGATAGGAGATCTGTTGTGAGGGGATCAGGCTGGACTTTTCCAAGTTCAGAAGCCACCCCAGGTCTGTAAGGACCCTTTTGGTTAGATCCAGATCTTTGACCAACTGTGTTGGGGATGCTGCAAACAGAAGCAGGTCGTCCAGGTAGGCAATTATACATACCCCCTGGAGCCGAAGAAAGGCCATGGCTTCTGCCAGGACTTTGGTAAAAATGCGGGGTGCAGAGGATAGCCCGAATGGCAGGGCCTGAAACTGAAAGTGTACTGTTTCTCCGCCCAGATCTATGGCAAGGCGTAGAAACTTCTGCGAGGCCTCCGCTATAGGGATGTGTAAATACGCGTCCCTTAAGTCCAGAGATACCATGAAGCAGTTGTGGGGGAGAAGCGCTTTTACTGAAAAGATCGATTCCATGCGGAATCTTTTGTATGTCACTGAAGCGTTCAGGGGCTTTAAGTTCAGAATCAACCTGAACTTCCCTGAGGGTTTTTTCACTATGAAGATGTGAGAATAAAACCCCCTTCCCTCTTCTGCTTTTGGGACCCTGAGAATAACATCCTGATTCTCCAATTCCCTCAGAGCTTCTAGCAAGGCCTCGGCCTTTACCATGCACCTGGGTAGATGCGTGACAAGGAGCCTTTGAGGGGGTGGTCTTAGGAATTCCAAGAGGTACCCCCTTCTTATTACCCCTAAAATAAATTGATTGGGGGATATTGTCTCCCACTGTGGAAGAAAGGCCCCCAGTCTTCCTCCCACTGTAGCTGGAAAGTCACTGGGTTTTACGGGGCTGGATAGGAGGGCGAAAAATCGCCCCTCCTCTGCCCCTGCCTTTTTGGGGCCAGGTTTTCTTTTTCCCCTCTGGTTTAGAGGTTTCCCTACGCCCCTGCGGGCGAAACCCCTTTTTTGTTGGTACGGGGGTTTTCCGTTTGAGAGGAAAGGACTTTTTCCTGTCCGCTGTCCGGTCTAGAACCGTCTCTAGCCCTGGGCCAAACAGGAGGTCCCCCGTCAGGGGTATCCCACATAGCTTTATCTTGGAGGCATTATCCCCTGGCCATGTTTTTAACCAGAGGGCCCTTCTGGCCGAATTGGCTAGAGCCGCCGTTCTGCCCGACATGCGGACGGACTCAGCAGAGGCATCAGCTATGTAAGTGATCCCTCGCAGCATAGTAGGGAAGGATGACAGAATGGTTTCCTTATCTGGGCCTGCCTCAATATGTTGTTGGATCTGTGAGAGCCAGTGCTCTAAATTGCGAGCCACAACTGTAACTGCCATTTCAGGCTTTAAATTGCCGATAGCCGAGTCCCACGTCTTTTTAAGCAGGGAGTCAATCCTTTTGTCCATGACATCTGCCAAGGCCCCCATGTCTTCAAACGCCAAATCTGTGTGTCTGGAGACCTGGGAGAACGCGGCATCCAATTTGGGACTTTTATTCCAAAGGCATGCCGGGTCCTCTGAAAATGGGAACCTTCTTTTGAGGGATCTAGATAAAAAGGGTTTTCTCTCCGGATCCTGCCACTCTTTTTTAACTGTTTCCATTAAAACTTCGTGTACTGGAAACACCCTTCTTTTTGGCTCCCCTAAACCTGAATACATTTGGTCATGCAGGGTTAGGGGCTTTTTATCCGTCTGGATACCGAGGGTTGCATAAATTGCCTTTAAGAGGTCCTCTACCTCATCAAGGGATAACTTATATCTGGAGGCTTTCCTGGACCCGTCCTGGTCCTCCCCCTCAGAACCCTCCTGGGAATCGGAAGAGGAACTGTCTGGAAGTTCCCTACCTGTCCCTGAAGGGCCTGCAACCTCTGTCCCCCCTGTACTAGCAGGTTGGACTGGAGCAGAACGCTGTGCTAGAGGTGGGGTTGTATCCTGGGGAGATGGACCCGTGGGAAGCTGAAATTTTTCAAAAAGGGACCTAAAAGAAGAGAAGGTGGACGAGAGCTCCTTGACTGAAGCTGCTAGTCCTGACTCCTGTTCAGATTCCCTTTCCCTAACGAGGGAGTCAATACAGCCTTTGCACAACACTTTGGTCCAAGATTCCCCTAAAATGTCCCTACAGGAGGCACACTTCTTTTTAGAGCTATGCGTAGACCTAGCTTTTTCCGTAGCTTTCTAAAAAAAAAAAGGAAAAAAGAAAAAAACAGAAAAGACAAAGTCAATCAAAAGCTCGGGATACAACCCTGGGAGTGCACTAGACCCTTTTTTAAAACGAAGGGATCTGAGCCTCCCCTCCCCCCTGGCCACCCAGGGGGTCTGCCCCCCCACCCATGATAGAACCATACATTGGGGTGGGGGGATCCTAGATAGAGAGTACCCCTCCCCAGGGCGCTCTTACCTTAGGAATGCTGGAGATAGAGTCTGTCGTTTGAGCCTCAGCTTCCGACATGACTGCAGGTGGCTGCTTACTACAGAGTTCCACGTTGCCTGTGCACGTTCTGAACTCATCTCCAGCTTGTGCCCGGCCCTCCTATCAGCTCCACGACCCGGAACCGGAAGTTGATCGTATTTCGAGGTCAAGCCTTCGTTTCCGCCGGATACGACGTCGCCCGTCGTTCGGCCCGCTCGGTTCAAAGAAAAAAAGGGGCGGACTGTACCCATGTACAGGGAAATCTTCCGAACGGCTTGCCAGCTGCGTCCCTGTAGACGCGATAGGAGTCCCCCACGACCTGAAGCCGCGCTCGACTCGGAAGGGGTGGCAGTACCTGGTGAGGTAAGTAAACCGTTCGACCCGTCCGACACGCGGACGTTGGTTTCGAACGGTTTGAACCCAGCTTTCTCCAAACGAAGCCCCTGCTTCTTTCAACCGGGTTCTTTTAACGACAAAACGGCCACAGCCTCCCCGACTGATCGGCCTGGTTCCTTGCACAGTGTCTCCCCGCCGGAGGAAACACTAATAACTGAGGTCCGGCAGGGGAAGTAAGAATTTATGGGCTGGCGCAGTGTTTCCAGAGGAAGAGGAGGAGTCTATCTCTCATAGTGGCTGTCCTGAAAGACGATTAGGGAAATAAAAAAACCCACTAGTGATTAAATACCACTAAAAGAAAGCTCTATTTGTGTGGAAAAAAGGACGCAAGTTTCATATGGATACAGTGCTGGATGACTGAGTAATTGTCATTCAAAGTGTGAGAGCGCTGAAAGCTGAAAATTGGTCTGGTCAGGAAGGGGGTGTAACTGCACTGTATTGAGGTGGTTAAACCTCGTTTACCATGTAGTTGCCACCCCATTAATTTGTTCAGAATTTTTTGCAAGGTTTCCACATCCTGCGGAGAAGTTATTGCCCTGCTTAGCTTAGTATCGTCCACAAATACAGAGATTGAACTGTTTACCCCATCCTCCAGGTAGTTTATGAACAAATTAAATAGGATTGGTCCCAGCACAGAACCCTGGGGGACCCCACTGCCCACCCCTGACCATTCTGAGTATTCCCCATTTATCACCACCCTCTGAACTCACCCTTGTAGCCAAATTTTCAATCCATGTACCCACCCTATGGTCCATGCCAGCGGACCTTATTCTGTACAGTAAAAGTTTACGGGGAACTGTATCAAATGCCTATGCAAAATCTAGTACAACACGTCTACAGGCTTTCCTTTATCTAGATGGCAACTCACCTCCTCATAGAAGGTTAATAGATTGGTTTGGCAAGAATGATTCTTCATGAATCCAATAGGAAGCCAGGTGTCTCAGCATTTACTTGTTTTGCTGCTGAAAATTGCCTGTGTTGGCAACTGTTCTGGGCTGGAGCTGGAAAGCCTTAAAACCGTAGTTTGGACTGGCATAAACTCACTACAAATGCCTCTAAAACTAGAGTTGGATTCCCTCATCTCATTACCCAGGAAAAAGATAATGTCAGATATAACAGATTGTGCACAGGGCACTGCATTGACCATAATGTCACATGTACACACGTCTTTACCTGTAGCACAGCTAGATCACTGATTCCAGCTTCGTGAGATAATATTCTAGCAACACCTAAAACATAAACCGATACAAAAAGGTGAACATTTAATGAGTGAAAAAGAGGAGAATCGCCCCCTCTTTACTTCTAGTACTATACAGCAATGGTTCTCAACCCTGTCCTCAAGTACCCCCAACAAGACATGTTTTGTTAACCACTTCCCGACCAGCGCACGACGATGTACGTCGACAGAATGGCACGGGCAGGCATATTGGCATACATGTACGTCCAATATTCGTTGCCGCCGTGCCATCGGGAGCGCGCCGCCGGCGGCGCGCTCCCGCGCTGGTCGGGACCCCTGTGAGTCCGGTCGCGGGACCCGCGGACTCGATCGCCGCGGGCATCCCCGCGATCGTCTCACGGAGCTGCCGAATGGAGGAAATGCTGTATAAACAACATTTTTCCATTCTGCCTAGCAACTAGTGACGCTGATCTCTGCTCCATGTGATTGGAGCAGAGATCAGTGTACACTAAATGAAAGCCCAACCCCCCCACAGTTAGTAACACACCCCTAGGAACACTTAACCCCTACACTGCCACCCACTGGTTAACCCTTTCACTGCCAGTGTCATTTACACAGGAATCACTGCATTTATATAGCAGTGATTACTGTATAAATGACAATGGTCCCAAAAATGTGTCAAAAATGTCCGATGGGTCCCCCACAATGTCGCAGTCACAATAAAAATCGCAGATCGCCGCCATTACTAGTAAAAAAAAATAATAAAAAATTATTAATAAAAATGCTATAAAACTATCCCTATTTTGTAAACGCTATAACTTTTGCGCAAACCAATCAATAATCGCTTATTGCGATTTTTTTTACCAAAAATATGTAGAAGAATACGTATCGGCCTAAACTGAGGGAAAAAAATTTTTTTTTATATATTTTTGGCGGGATATTTATTATTACAAAAAGTAAAAAATAATGCGTTTTTTTCAAAATTATCGCTCCATTTTTGTTTATAGCGCAAAAAATAAAAACCGCAGGGGTGATCAAATACCACCAAAAGAAAGCTCTATTTGTGGGAAAAAAAGGACGTTAATTTTGTTTGGGAGCCACGTCGCACGACCGCGCAATTGTCAGTTAAAGCGACGCAGTGCCGAATCGCAAAAAGTGGTCTGGTCTTTGACCAGCAAATTGGTCCGGTCTGAAAGTGGTTAATTTCTCTCAGATATCTCAGATTTAAAGCACCTGTTCAAGATAAAGGAAAACCTGCAAACATGGCCTGTTGGGGGTACTTGAGGACAGGGTTGAGAACCATAGCTATACACAATGGTCACATACAGTACATTTTAACCACCAATCTCTCTCCATATTGGTGAGGAATCTCCCCATCTGTAGAAATGCCAAGCAACCAACAGTTAGCTTCTTTACCACTAGGTTGCTTTGAACCAGAATAGTGTCTGGCTACAGTAAGTAGTGTCATCAGGTGCTAGGCCCCTTTTAGGTAAAGCCCTCCTGCAGTGATGTCATGGGCGAGTCAGTGCCCTGTTATAAACCAGGTTGGGAGGAGCCCTAGCTGCACTTAGGGTAGGGTGAACTAAACACCTAATGTCTATGTGCCTGTATCTAGCACATGTAGGTCCTGGATAGGGCAGGAGGCGAGGAGGAGTAGACTTGCACTCGGGAAGTGGCAGCTATAGTCTCTGTCCTTTATGGAAGAGGGGGCTAGGGCGGATTGCAAAAGACCTTTTAGGCCAGGCCAAGAGTTCCCTGTGTGAGGTTGGAGTGTCCCGGGAGAGAGGTACCTAATGAGATGATGGGCGACTACAGGGAGCGCAGTCCTGTGACTACTAATGACTCGGGGTGAAGAAGAAATGGTTTGAGGGAGATGGCTGCCAATGTGCTGCATTTGCATGTGATTGGCTGTGTAATGTTAAGTGACTCGAGAATTTATGTCCTTATGATGGGACTGCTTTGCCATTTTCAGAATTCCTTAAGTAAAGTGCAGCATTTACTGTATGTTTGTATATTCCTTCCTTTGGGGATGTAAAGGTCAATGGCCAGAAATGTCATGTGGAGGCCTCAGGCATGGAGTGGGGTATGGTATGGCGGAGGGTTTGACCTAATCAGGTGGGACTGTGTTCTAGCAAAAGGAGTGGGGAAGGGACTTGCGTTTTGGTTCGAACATCCAGCTAATCACAGAGACTCTCTTACAAACCCATCTCAACTTCTTCTACATACAGTAGCTATGTATTTTTGCTTTATTCTGTTAGTCAAGCTTATCCAAAACCAAGAACAAAGATGTAACATATTAAAGACTGTTGCTCTGTAGATATGATAACTGCATTCGTTTTTCTTCATATAGTCATAATGAATAACGGAACCCTGCAAATGGCAGAGAGGCTGTTTATAGCTTTTTTTCCCCTTTTGATTTCCTCTATTTTTTTATTTTTTTTTTGTAATTCCTTTTATTCCCTCTATTTTTAAAGCAGAACTAAACCTACTGATTTAACGGGTTCATCAAAAGTTACATTAAAGGGATGTTATGAATGATAACTGTCACAGTTGCTTGTGCTCTTAACTGAACTGTCAAGCCATCAAAAGACTGATTACATGTGCAACTGCAGATCAAACAGAGGCTACGATGTCAGATTCCTTGGCTGTATGAGATAGGAAGATTTAGTTCTGCTTCAACTTGTGATCCTGCCAGTAACACACTTCCTGTCCTAGAGTGACAACACTCACTCACCCAATTGCATCTTTGGAGGGGCAGCATTCTCCCCTAGGACAGGAAGTTTGTTAGAACTACAAAATATCTTCCCCTCTCCTTTCCTCTATAACATAGCTGAAGGTTTTCTGTAGTCCACAGGAAGAGCAGAAAGTAACGTGCACTGAAAACAGCAGGAGGCAGAGAGCCCTGGAAGTTATCGACTCACATGATGTCATGCAGGATCAACATTTATTTTGTTGCACTTACACAACAGAGAGAACTTAAAAGGGATTGTAAAGTACAAATTTATATTTTTTTTAACCACTTAATAACCGCCCTATAGCCGAATGACGGCTTTAGGGCGGTTTCTTAACTGTGGGAGGCCGTCATATGACATTCTCCCAGAATTCCGCTCGGGCGCGCACTCGAGAGCATCCGTGACCGCCGGGTCCACAGGACCCGGCGCATCACGGATCACGGTAAACGGCCGCTCGTCGCGGCCGTTTACCACGTGATCGCTCCGTCAAATGACGGAGTGATCACTTGTAAACAAACCGGCGTCATGTTATGACGCCGGTTCCTCCCTCCCCCTCTCTGTACCGATTGGAACAGCGGAGGGGGAGGAGATCGGTGTCAGCAGCGATGTGGGCTGCATCTGCAGTGCCCACATCGCTGCTCACCGAAAATGAACCCCTCAATTCCCTGCAAATACTCTGCAATACCCTGCCATTACTCTGCATTACTCTGCAATACCCTGCCATTACTCTGCATTACTCTGCAATACCCTGCCATTACTCTGCATTACTCTGCAACGCCCTGCAACACCCTGCAACGCCCTGCAACGCCCTGCAACACCCGCCAATGCCCTGCAACACCCTGCAATGCCCTGCAACACCCTGCAATGCCCTGCAACACCCTGCAATGCCCTGCAACACCCTGCAATGCCCTGCAACACCCTGCAATGCCCTGCAACACCCTGCAATGCCCTGCAACACCCTGCAATGCCCTGCAACACCCTGCAATGCCCTGCAACACCCTGCAATGCCCTGCAACACCCTGCAATGCCCTGCAACACCCTGCAATGCCCTGCAACACCCTGCAATGCCCTGCAACACCCTGCAATGCCCTGCAACACTCTGCAATGCCCTGCAACACTCTGCAATGCCCTGCAACACTCTGCAATGCCCTGCAACACTCTGCAATGCCCTGCAACACTCTGCAATGCCCTGCAACACTCTGCAATGCCCTGCAACACTCTGCAATGCCCTGCAACACTCTGCAATGCCCTGCAACACTCTGCAATGCCCTGCAACACTCTGCAATGCCCTGCAACACTCTGCAATGCCGTGCAACACCTGCCAATACCGTGCAACACTCTGCAATGCTCTGCAACACCCTCCAATATCCTGCAATGCTCTGCAACGCTCTGCAACACCCGCCAATACCCTGCAACACTCTGCAATGCTCTGCAACACCCACCAATACCCTGCAACACTCTGCAATGCTCTGCAACACCCGCCAATACCGTGCAACACTCTGCAATGCTCTGCAACACCCTCCAATATCCTGCAATGCTCTGCAACGCAATACTCTGCAACGCCATACTCTGAGATACCCAGCCATACCCAGCCATAGTCGGTGATACCCTGCAATACCCAGCCATAGACACCCCCCCCCCCTCCCGCTGGTGCTTCTACCGACTCGCCAATACTATCAAATCCAGAATCTTTTTTTTTTTTTTTTTTTTTTCAGGCTTCCCAGCTTAGAGGTGAGATGCGGGGTCTTATTGACCCCACATCTCACTGTAAAGAGGACCTGTCATGCCATATTCCTATTACAAGGGATGTTTACATTCCTTGTAATAGGAATAAAAGTGATCAAAAAATTTATTTTTGGGGAAAAAAATGTCAAACTAAAATAAATAAAGTAAAATGAACAATACATTTTTTTTTTTTTTTTAAAGCGCCCCTGTCCCCATGTGCTCGCATGCAGAAGCGAACGCATACGTAAGTCCCGCCCACATATGAAAACGGTGTTCAAACCACACATGTGAGGTATCGCTGCGTACGTTGGAGCGAGAGCAATAATTCTAGCCCTAGACCTCCTCTGTAACTCAAAACATATAACCAGTAAAAAAATAAAAATTAAATCGTCGCCTATGGGGATTTTTAAGTAGCGACGTTTGGCGCCATTCCACGAGCCTGTGCAATTTTGAAGAGTGACATGTTAGGTATCGATTTACTCGGTGTAACTTCATCTTTCACATTATGCAAAAATTGGGCTAACTTTACTGTGTTTTTTTTTTTTTTTTTTAAGCACAAAACAGTTTTTTTTCCAAAAAAAAGCATTCGAAAAATTGCTGAGCAAATACCGTGCGAGATAAAAAGTTGCAACGACCACCATTGTATTCTCCAGGGTGTTTGCTAAAAAAACATATATAATGTTTTGGGATTCGATGTAATTTTCTAGCAAATAAATGATGATTTTTACATGTAGGAGAGAAATGTCAGAATTGTCCTGGGTGCTCCAGAACGCCTGATGGTGCTCCCTGCATGTTGGGCCTCTGTATATGGCCGCACTGTGTAAAAGTCTCACACATGTGGTATCGCCGTACTTGGGAGTAATAGCAGAATGTGTTTTGGGGTGTAATTTGTGGTATGCATATGCTGTGTGAGAAATAAACTGATAATATGACAATTTTGTGAAAAAAAAAAAAAGTAAAAAAAATCTTGATTTTGCAAAGAATTGTGGGAAAAAATTACAACTTCAAAAAACTCATCATGCCTCTTACTAAATACCTTGGAATGTCTTCTTTCCAAAAAGGGGTCATTTGGGGGGTATTTGTACTTTTCTGGCATGTTAGGGTCTCAAGAATTGAAATAGGCCGTCAGTACTTCAGGTGTGATCAATTTTCAGATATTGGCACCATAGCTTGTGGACTCTATAACTTTCACAAAGACCAAATAATATCCACCAATTTGTACTTATTTTTACCAAAGATATGTAGTGGTATAAATTTTGGCCAAAATTTATGAAGAAAAAATTACTAATCTGCTAAATTTTATAACAGAAATGAAGAAAAATTAATTTTTTTTTTTTTTTTTACAGAATTTTCTGTATTTTTTCTTTTATAGCACAAAAAATAAAAAACCCAGCGGTGATTAAATACCACCAAAAGAAAGCTCCATTTGTGTGAAAAAAAGGACAAAAATTTCATATAGGTCCAGTGTTGCATGACTGAGTAATTGTCATTCAAAATGTGAGAGCACCGAAAGCTGAAAATTGGTCTGGTTATTAAGGGTGTTTAAGTGCCCAATGGTCAAGTGGTTAAATAACAAACATGTTATACTTACCTCCACTGTGCAGCTCGTTTTGCACAGGGTGGCCCCGAACCTGCTCTTCTGGGGTCCCTCGGTGGCTGTCTCGGCTTTCTCCCGCAGGTACTTCTCACGTTGATGCGAGCTCCCTCGCATGGTGAGAAGCACCTACGGGCGCGCTCCCATGATACAGCCGGCGGCTATAGCCGCTCGTTGTATTACACGGCCCCGCCCCCGGCGCGCTGTCTCATTGGATATGATTGACAGCAGCGTGAGCCAATGGCTGCGCTAATTTCAATCCATCCACTCCAGCCAATCAGTGGCCAGGCTGAGCGGCGAAGAGGACGGCGAGGGCGAGCGCGGGATTTTCGAGGGGTCAGGTAAGTAAAACGGGGGGACTGGGGGCGCCGGCAGTGTGAGATGTTTTTTCACTTTAATGCATAGAATGCATTAAGGTGAAAAAACATTTACCTTTACAACCCCTTTAAAGTGACGCTAAAGTAAATTTTTTTTTTTTAAATAACAAACATGTTATACTTGCCTGCACTGTACAGCTCGTTTTGCACAGAGTGGCTCAGATCCTGGTCTTCTGGGGTCCTTCGGCGGCTGTCACAGCTCCTCCCCTAATCAGATAACCCCCTAGGAGAAGCGCTCTCCCAGGGGGTTAGTTTGGGAGCACGCTCCTGAGTCCAGTATTCAACGTCCATAGATGCCAAAGGCAGGACTCGGCCCCGGCAGCCGCATCATTGGATTTGATTGACAGCAGCGCTGCTATCAATCTATCCAATCAAGAGCTGAGAACCTCAGGCAGAGAGCACGTCCCGTGGGACAAGTTTAAGGGTTCAGTTAAGTAAAACAGGGGGGGCGGTCACTGACAGGTGTCTTCTCACCTTTATACATAGGATGCATTAAGGTGAAAAAACACATTTACAACCACCTTTAAAGTGGACCTTCATCCTAACCTAAAAAAGAAAAAAAAGAAAAAGAAAAAAAAAAGTGATGTTCCGCTGTCTTCTCCCCTCTCCCTCTCTCATATTTGGCTACTTACGTCATTTTTTCAAGCATTGCAGCACTATTGTCTTTCTCGCCCCAGGCAAGAATGACATTTTCTGTCACCCCCTCACTGATTCTGTGTGTGCGCAGATGTGCCGTAGGATTTAAGGTCCAGGTAGAACCCTGTGGCACATGGGCGCACACCTGCCTGGTCCCCTTGGATATTGGAGCCCTAAACAGCACCATGTCCATGACGGGACCCGAACCAGACAGAATCCTTTGACACATCTGCACAGGTGTTAGAACACAAAGGTGGCGGCACATTGGGGGGCAGAGACAAAAGGTAAAAAGTTTCTCTTTAAATTTGAATTCTATATATGGCTTTTGTATTAGCATAGGACCAACTTGGACCAATGCAAGTATGTGCCACAGCTGTGGGATCCCTGTAGAAGCTGGAAATCCCTGTAGTAGTCTCAGCTACTACAGTGCTCACTGACATTTTTTGGGTCCCATGCTGAGCTGCTGCCCTGCTGCATAGTGAACACAGGATGCCACTTGCTCGGTAAAGGCGCCAATCACAGAATACCTTGCTTTTTTTTTTTTTATTTATTAATGACTGTAAGGTGTTCTTTGATTGGACGAGGTGGACGGCATGAAACCCCTCCAATCATAGAACACCTAGCATTTATTTTATTGTAGCCTCCTAAAACATCCACTTTCTGTTTTGAATGCCTGGGGTGACAGCAGAGCCGCCTCTCAGACACATGAGAGGAGAATAATGGCGGCTGAACTCAGAAGCAATGTGAAGAATGGGAGGACCATAGATGTGCACAGCCTATTGCATTAGGATGTGCACCCCAAAGCACAAACACACATGTAATCTCAGCTGGGAAAGTGCTCTGTGCTGAACAGCTTCTGGTTTATTCACAAACTGAAGCATAGTAAACATGCTCCCTCCTCCTCCCCCTAACACCGGGCCAGAAGGAGAGAGGAACGAGGCCTCGCGCATGCGCAGTAGGGACCCGGCATGAAGCCATAAGGCTACACTGCCGGGTTCCTTTACCCGCAATGGCGGCGGCAGCACCCAATAGCTGACGGAAACATCAACTACGGTGCTGGAATCGCTGGACTACAGGACAGGCAAGTATCCTATTGTTAAAAGCCAGCAGCTGCAGTATTTGAAGCTGCTGGCTTTTAATTGTTTATTTTTCTTGGGCGGACCAGCAGCTTCACATACTGCAGCTGCTGACTTTTAACAATAGGACACTCACACACAGATACTGTGTGTGTGTGTGTGTATGTATGTGTGTATGTGTGTGTGTGTGTATGTGTGTGTATATATACACACACACACACACACTATCTGGCAAAAGTGAGTACACCCCTCACATTGTTGTAAATATTTTATTATATCTTTTCATGTGACAACACTGAAGAAATGACACTTTGCTACAATGTAAAGTAGTGAGTGCACAGCTTGTATAACAGTGTAAATTTGCTGTCCCCTCAAAATAACTCAACACACAGCCATTAATGTCTAAACCGCTGGCAACAAAAGCGAGTACACCCCTAAGAGAAAGTGTCCAAATTGGGTCTAAAGTGTGAATATTTTGTGTGGCCACCATTATTTTCCAGCACTGCCTTAACCCTCTTGGGCATGGAGTTCACCAGAGCTTCACAGGTTGCCACTGAAGTCCTCTTCCACTCCTACATGATGACATTGTGGAGCTGGTGGATGTTAGAGACCTTGTGCTCCTCCACCTTCCATTTGAGGATGTCCCACAGATGCTCAATAGGGTTTAGGTCTGGAGACATGCTTGGCCAGTCCATCACCTTTACCCTCAGCTTCTTTAGCAAGCCAGTGGTGGTCTTGGAGGTGTGTTTGGGGTCGTTAGGTTGGAATATTGCCCTGAGGCCCAGTCTTTGAAGGAAGGGGATGATGCAGGCCTAGGATGATTCCCTGAGAGTGCACTGCAGCCCCCAACATGCCAAACAGGAGGGGAAAGAGGAGGCGGGGAGAGAGGATCGTGAGAGGAGAAGAGGGACCACGGGGCTGTCAGGTGGAGGGAGCCAGATAGAAAGTGTCAGTCATTCTATTGTATATCCCCCAAGAACTTACCTACAGGTGGGGGAGAGCGATGGGGAGAGCGATGGGGAGAGCGATGGGGAGGCGGGAATGAAGGCTTCCATAGGAGGGACAGGACCTTATCCTTGGCTGCTCCACCCTGTCCTACCCTCCACATGGCCTTTTCCGCCCTGTCCTCCCCTCCACCTGGCTGCATCCACCCTGTCCTCCCCTCCACCTGGCTGCATCCACCCTGTCCTCCCCTCCACCTGGCTGCATCCACCCTGTCCTCCCCTCCACCTGGCTGCATCCACCCTGTCCTCCCCTCCACCTGGCTGCATCCACCCTGTCCTCCCCTCCACCTGGCTTTTTCATTCACGTTAGGTGTAAAAGGGGAAACATTTTAAAGAACAGATAGCGTCAGGCTTTCCTTCCACTTTAAGGTAAGGTTAAAGTGACTCTGTTTCAAGGGGGGGAAAAAAAAAAAAAGAAGTATACATGAACTCATTAAAATCTCATAAAAGTAATTTTAAATCTACAGCTTTTATTAAAGTAATATTTAGTGATCCTGCCACGTAGGTCCATGTGCAGACACTTCCTGTTATAGCATAAAAAACACTCCGTCCCTTCATGGTGTCGCCCTGGCAAACAGGCTTTAAAGGACATTGGTTGTTTCAACACACAGACATGGTTCACTGGTCACCATCAGTAAACCTGCTGTGGGAAAAACGCCATCACTGGAATGCATATAGACAGGAAGTGGCTGCAAAGAGACTGCAGGAGATCATTAACACTGATATAAAAGAAAGCTTTTAGTTTAATTCCGCCCCCCCCAAAAAAAACAAATCATTTTAAGGGGCCGGTTTACACCACAAACCCCATGTTCATTGTGCAGTTCTGCATTCATATTTATATGTATTTGTAATGTGTTTGCAGGATTATTATTTTTTTATAATTTATGCTTTATTTATTTTTTAGATGCATATGGAATATGTAGATGCATTTGCATTGCGTTCATGTGAATTCCATTTATGGTTAAAAAAAAAAAAAAAAAAAAAATGCAGCATGCTGTGAACACACAATGTGTAAACTAGACTCACTGAAATGCATTTGTTGTTCCCATCTATATTCATACTAGTATTAAAAACACATTCCACTGCATCAAGTCCTAAACCTGTCCAAAGATAAACGCTAATGCCAAAGATAAACTGAAAAATAGAGCACCTGCTCTCAGTCTTTTGCTGGCAGGAATTCCGCCAGCAAAAGACTGAGAGCAGGTGCTCTATTTTTCGGTTGTATACGTTCCGATCGGAAATTCCGACGCACAAAATTCCTACGCATGCTCGGAAACAATTCCACGCATGCTCAGAAGCATTGAACTTCATTTTCTCGGCTTGTCTTAGTGTTGTACATCCCCGCGTTCTTGACGGAGAACTTGTGTGATCGTGTGTATGCAAGCCAAGCTTGAGCGGAATTCCGTCGGAAAAACCATCCAGGATTTTTCGGATGGAAATTCCACTCGTGTGTACGGGGCATAAGGGTCCTTCCACATGGGTGGTATGCCCTGGTGGACTCCACTTTTGTTCAGCAGGGGATCAATCTGCTGAGCAGACGGATGACAGGTCCTTCTAGGCTCACTGTGCAGAGACGGACTTGTCAGATCCCTGCTCTTCTATGGAAAGATCGGATGAAATCAGACTGCCTGTGCGTTTTCATCTGATCTGACGCGCTAGATGAATGGAAAATAAGGTCACTATCCCTCTGGATTTCATGGACAGGATCGGATAGCGGCGGATGTGAGTGGACATGTCACCACTGACATCTGCCACTCCATAGGGGTGATTGGAGCATCCGATTAGGTCCTCCTGAAAAACGGACAGATGGACCTGATCAGACCGCTCGTGTGAAAGGGGCCGAAGGCTGACATTGCTGACCTTGGCCTCTAAAAATGATGGTTGCCTGGCTGTCATATACTGCTATAATATTTTAAGCCACTGTCCCAGATCAAGTATAAAACAACAACTTGTGCAGTTCAGGTTTCTTCACATCATAAATCGCACAGAAGCGCGATGGATCGCATGATTTACATGTGATCCAGCTGCAGTGTGATTTCAGTTCATTCTGTTGCATGCACTAGTTTAAAAAAATATTAATAAATGCACAGCAACTGGATTGCTTAGTACTACTGTACCATACGATCCAGTGTAGGCAAATGCACTGCATTTGTGACCGGCATTTGGAGTGTCATTAAGTTACTACCGAGCCCTGGTTTACACTAGAAAGCAAGTCGCAAACACAGTGCGTTTGCATTGAATTGCATGGTACAAAAGTATCATGCGATCGGACTGCAGTGCATTTCTAAAAGCAGTACATGTACTACTTTGGTGTGGTGCGGTGCAATTTGAGCCCATTCACAATGAATGGGCTCAAATCGCACCAAACTGAATTGCACAAAAATGTAACGCTTATTCCTGTGTAATTCATAATGTGAACCTATCCTCACACATGCTGCAGATCGCAAAAACTTTTTCAATGAGGTGTGGGAAAAGCACACTGCACACTGGTTTTCCGCACTGTGTTCTGGTGCAAACTGGCCCTTACACTTACTTTCCCAAACTGCATACTTCCGGGTCAGTTACTTAAGTGGACATCTATGAAGGGACAGTGTCCAGGGATAGCAGCTGCAGCCGATCGCATGCGCCTATGATAGCAGCCGATCGCATGCACCCGTGATAGCATCCGCAGCCGATCGCATGCACCTGTGATAGCAGCTGCAGCCGAACACGTGCACCTGTGATAGCAGCCGATCGCAAGCGCCTATAATAGCAGCCAATCGCGTTCACCACTGATAGCAGCTGATCACATGCACCTGTGATAGCAGCCGCAGCCAATCGCGTGCACCTGTGATAGCATCTGCAGTCGATCGCATGCACCTATGATAGCAGCCAATCGCATGCACCTGTGATAGCAGCCTCAGCAGATTGCATACATCTGTGATCTCAGCCACAGTTGATCACATACACCTGTGATCTCAGGAATTCGCTGTACTATTGTAAAATCCCATAACATGCAAAAGTTGTATCTAACAGAAGAAGGAGTTACCTATAGGATGATTAATATAGGGCGTCTCTTCTTTGTCCTTCCTCCTCTGCCCCCTGTGCTTCTCAGCTGCAAAGTGCGTTGTTTCTAGAAGGAGGGTGACCTCAGCCATTGCTGACACACACTATAGTGAATGGAAGGGAGAAGGTTAGACAGGGAAGTGATTGCAGTGACAACAGGAAGTGGGCTGGACTTATTCTCCAGCAATAGAGACAGAGAGAAAATCTGAAAAGACAAATGAGAAGAATTGGATGATCTGGTAAAGGAGGAGAATGTTCTATGGATCTGGAGCAGCTGCATTCACCCTGTTAGATCAAATGCAAGGAAATTCCTGTCTTTTAGTAAATCCACTCCTGGATCTCTTGTAGCCCTGAGTGGTGTGCATGCTCTATTCACACACTGACCATGTGCAGGCATTGGGGTACATTCACACGTGTGATGGGGTGCACATAGTGCGCTGCGCTCAGAGGCGCCTGTACAGAAGTACAGCATCTCTTTATAAGGCTACATGCATAGGATCCTCCTGAATTTGCTTTACTTAGATGCCAGAGAAGTTGATCTGGGAGGAATAAACAAATTACTAAGGTCACTTTCTCCTGTATTTAAAGAGGAAGTAAACCCTGATGAGTTTACTTCCTCTTACATTCCCTGCAAAGGTAAAGCATAATGGACTACTATGCATCGCATAGTAGTCCATTATGTGTCACTTACCTGACACAGGAACCAGCGAAGTCATCGCTGTCCCCTGTAGTCCACCGCATCCATCTTCTCGGTGGGTCTCACTGCTTTGCCGCTGTCATTTGGCAAAGCCGCAATGCCGTCACTCCTGCGCATGCGCACGGGAGCCGCCACTCGCGGCATATCGCCGTTGACAGCGGCACGCTCAGTGCGCCTGCGCGCCGCTGTCTACGGCGCATGCGCCGTAGACAGCGGTGCCAGTCTTTCGGCAAATATCTCCTAAACTGTGTAGGTTTGGGAGATATTTCTTGGACCTACAGGTAAGCCTTAATCTAGGCTTACCTGTAGGTCAAAGTTGGTTGTAAGGGTTTACAACCACTTTAAAGGGTAAGGGTAAGTTCACCTTCTGGAACACGTTACACCCATTTTCATAATGTAACATACTAAAAACAGACCAGCCCTCCGATCCTCAACCCGAGCTTAGACAAACTGAGTCCTACTGCCCCGTTGGTCGCACCACCCTGCACTACCAGATTCGGGAGGTTCCTCGCAGAATTCGCCCTTGTAGACACCTGGAGATATAAACACCCATTGCAGTCAAGCTACTCCTGTTTCAACCCATCCCGCTCTGCCATGTCCCGCATAGATTTTTTCTTTGTCACCCTCTCTTTACTACCTAGTCTCCTTGATGCAGGCTTCGGCATCAGGGTGCTGTATGACCACTCCCCATATTGGGTCACGCTGCCTTTGCCTGATCCTACAGGGTCCGGATCTGGAGGCTGAACCCCTTTTGGCTCTCTACCCTGTCTGATCTCGATAGCATCCAAGGGGAATGGGTGCACTACTTTCGCACCAATGGTGGTTGTGCTCCAGTTGGGACCATCTGGGAAGCTTTCAGAATACATGCCCGTATGATCCTCTCCTCACGTATTAACAGACACAAGGCTACCTCCAAATTAGTGCTCCAAAAGGCAGAGGACCACCAAAAATCGCTTGAACAGGTCTTCCTGAATGACCTTGTCGGCTGCCAATGCCTCACTTGTACGAATACAGACCAGACTTACCGAGCAATTACATTTTGAGAAAGCCAAACAAGGTATCTTTTTCAGTAAACAACACATTTTTTTTTAACACAAACATGCTGGCAAATTACTTGCCTACATGGTACACCTTGACCACAAACTCCCCGGTGGTGGTTACTCTCCAGTCGGCCTCTGGGGCCAAGATAACGGACCCCCGCCTGGTGGCTGAGGAATTCATATCCTTTTATTTCAACCTGTACACCTCTATGATGTCACTGAAATATGCCGCTTTCCCCTCGCTGACTCCCCATCAGGTTGCCCAACTTGAAGCACCAATCACCACGGACTTATAGGCCCTAGCACAACTTCCCCCCTCCAAGGCACCTGGCTCCGATGGACTCCCCCTCTAGTTTTACAGTCAATTCTGGGAGAGCCTCGTCCCTAAACTCCGTGAGCTATACACCCACATTTTCGACACTGATGCACTCCCAGCTACCATTGGTGATGCCATCATTGTTGTGATTCCCAAGCTGCTCGCTGAATCATACCACCCTGATTCTCTCCTGCAACTAGATGTTAAGATATGCGCCAAGACACGTCCTCCATAGGTCTTACCTGATGCCACCACCTTTCCAGGTACCGGCCAGGCCAAAACCCTGCATGTCCTAGATGTGGAGACCCCAATGGCTCCTTCTACCACTTACTATGTAAGTGGTAGAAGGAGCCATTGTGACCATTCAGGGATACTGGTCACAGGTCACCCAGTTCCTTCATGATCGTATGGGCTGTGCCCCTGTCAATTTATATGGGACTTCTCTCTCTCTCAGAGGGAAAAAAATACTTAAGCATATTTTTGCAAGAAACGCTATTCATAGCCAGAATGCAAATTGCCAGGACATCGATGAGAGAGACACCCCCCACTATACAACAATGGATCAGAGCTATCAATACTACTCTCCCCTATAAAAAAAAGTACTATATCTACACAGGGGCAGCCCAAATAAATACCACAAAATCTGGGATAGGTGCCTGGAAGACGACTCTACCTGCAATAAAGAGGACTGAATCCTGCTCTACTTAAACAGCCCACCCCCCGGTACAACCTATGTCTCTATCCATATGCTTTACCTCCCCGTGGGCTGCCATTACCATACCACTCAACAATATACAATGTCTTGGAACCCTTACTGAAACTTGACAAATTTCTATGCATGTCAACGTGATTGTCCTAGTGAAGTGCCTGTTGCACTTCTTTTTCGTATGTCAATTTATTTTTATATGTCAATATATTTCCGCGCTTAATAAAACTTAATTCTGATTAAAAAAACAAAACAGTTTTATAGCCAGGTTTAATATTTTAAACGGAACTATACTCCCCTTCAGTCTAGCGATGTGGCGTCCTGGAGCTCCCCACCAGCCGCTGACATCTTTGAGTGACCAGCTTCCTCCGGGTATCAATGCCCTCTGCTTCCATTGGCCAGATTGATACAATGTCACTCCTGCGCATGCCTGGGAGTTCAGCCAGCTTAGGCATTGCTAGATTTCTACAATGAGGTGCAGGTGTGTAGAAACAGTAAGTAACTTTAATGCAAAAGAGGCAAATCCTGTCTGTTCACCCATTTTTATTTTTTACATAAAGTTCCACTTTAAATGTGCCTCCCACCCAAACTATGTACATGAGCCCAACGCCTATCCATCTATTCACAACCAGGATTCCCATGATACAAATACCTGTCGACTTGCCAACGTCACCTACATCCTTACTGCCCCAGCCCCAGAGGAGCCAAAAGAAAATGTAAAATTTTGCAGCCAGGTTTAGCTCCTATCTCAAAAAATTAGGCCCCCATTCACACCCGTGCGATTTGTCATGTGATTTGACAGTTCACAAATCACATGACAAGTTGCACCCCATTGTTGGCAATGCAATCATTCAAAGAGCTGCCACTTATGTTGCAGCGACTTTGAAAAAGTATTCTGCATTACTTTTTGCCGATTTCATTGCGACTTGCATAGACTACTCTTGTATGAAGAAGCAAGCCACAATGAAATCGACAGTGCTAATCGCACAGATGTGCGGCTTTGAAATCAAGCTGAAGTAGTGAGATTTCAAATTTGCACCAGTGTGAACGGAGCCTGGAACAAACTGCTAGGTTCCAGGCATCCCACAAAACTGTCTGCAAACGCGTGAACCCCTATTCTGCGGATCTAGATACCTGTACATGACAGGGTGAAGGGGGTTACTTTCTACCAAGCATTGTAATGTGGGGTACCCTTGGATAGGTGCAGAGAACACCTCTTTACTTTAGGGTGATCAGAGATCTTCCATGAAACACTCGGCTTTTCTCCCTAATCAGGCCACTGGAGGGAGCTCAAATCCCAGCGCATCACAGCTTGTTTTATTAACCTTTGCTGGGGCTCCCTACAGTGCTAGGGCTGGGGCTCCCTACAATCCTAAACCTGGGGCTTCCTACAATCCTAAGGCTGGGGCTCCCTATAATCCTGTAGTGTAGAGCCGGCTCATGATGAGCCCGTGCTATATGGTTTTTGAAAATTAATATTCCTAAAACCACAGTTGGGTTTTAGGGCTAATTTTGACAAATTATGGTTTCAGTGCCAGTTTATCTCGATTACGCTGAGTTCTCCTTGGCTGCAGGTGTCGCTGTCACCGCCAGCAAGTGGTAGAACGCAGTGTAGTTGGGTGCATTAGGTACCATCATTGTCTCGGAATCAGCCTAGTGGGAGTGTTTTCCTGCTGTGCATTCTGGGGGGTGGTATTTAAGGTACTGCGATCACGTGTTTCGGGGTTCCGGTCCAGAAGAGGTTTTCTATCTGTTTGGTCCTGGTCCTCCTGACCAGCCCCCATGGCCCTCGTGGCATGGGGTGCGGATCCATGCAATTCCAAGCCTCGGGGCTGGATAGCCCCAGGCGAAGAATCTGCATGGACAGGCCTGAATGGATATGAGCCCATAATGATTCAAAGGTGGTCTGGTGCCGTCTCTAGGGAGAGGCCCAGCAACTGGAGAAGCATCCAGGGGAGGACTCAGTTGAAGGACACTTTGTGGATTTATATTCATACGGTATCGCTGAACCGGCTGGGAGATACTGGTACCGTATGATAGTTCTTTAAATTTGTCTACGTCCCTCAGTTACAACCAAGTCTGTGGCAGAGACTTTTATTTCTCAAGTGTTCTACATCCAAGTCTGTGGCAGAGACTTTGCTTTACTTAACACCCTGCCGGCTGCTAGGCCTAGTGAGAGGAGGTCTATCCGAGGGTTGTGAGAATCCAGTTGTGAGACGTTTATTCTCTGGATTTTGCTGTTCCAAAAGTACCTGAACTTCCTTCCTAACCCTCTACCCTTTATTAAGAAACTGTGTTATCTTCTAAAATACATAACCTAAAAGAGGATCCAGTGTCAGTTTCTGTATTTCTTTGGGCCATCTACCACGGGAACCCCTAGATGGAGGCGAGGCCAAGAAGGTAACGGTAAGCCCAACAAAACCAGCAGCTCCTTCGAGGGTCAGTGCTACATAAGGCTAGGGCTTCCTACTATCCTAAGAGACCACACACACTATATAATGCTCTTTAGATTTTGTCCTTTAGATTTGCCAAAACCATATAATATGAGGTCAAACCTAAACACTTTCAATTTGTATGCAATCAGGCAAGCCCTAATGCTCTGTACACACGATCTGAAATTCCGCCAGCAAAAGTCCGATGAGAGCTTTTGGTTGGAAAATGCAATCGTGTGCATGCTCCATCAACTTTTGCTGGTGGAATTTCGGCCAGCAAATGATTGAGTGCATGTTCTCAATTTTTCAGTCGGAAAAGTTCCGATGGGAAATTCCGATCGTCTGTACAAATTCCGACACACAAAATTCCTATGCATGCTCGGAAACAATTTGATGCATGCTCGGAAGAATTGAACTTAATTTTCTTGGCTTGTCATAGTGTTGTACGTCACCGCGTTCTTGACGATTCAAAGTTCAGCAAACTTTTGTGTGACCGTGTGTATGCAAGCCAAGCTTGAGCGGAATTCCATCAGAAAAACCATCCAATGGAAAATCCGCTTGTGTGTACGGGGCATAAGGTCCCATACACACTATTAGATTTTCTGCAGATTTTTGTCTTCAGATTTACCAAAACCATATAATATGAGGTCAAACCTTAAGAGTTTCAATTTGTATGCAGGCAGGCCCTTGCACTACATGGTTATTTGGTAAATCTGAAGAATATCTAATAGTGTGTATGGGGTCTTACACTACAAAGGTGAAGGTAAATGTAAAGGAAATCGAACAACAAAACTGTATAGTGTGTATCCAGCTTTAGGCTGCTCTCACACCGCTCCAATACAAAAGCGCCTATACCAGGGATATGCAATTAGCAGACCTCCAGCTGTCGCAAAACTACAAGTCCCATCATGCCTCTGCCTCTGGGTGTCATGCTTGTGGCTGTCAGAGTCTTGCTATGCCTCATGGGACTTGTAGTTCTGCAACAGCTGGAGGTCCACTAATTGAATATCCCTAGCCTATACAATTTTGATGCCTTTCTGGTGCATTTTGTGGGAGTCTATTACCCAGCATGTCCCTATAAAAAGTTGGATAAGTGACTCAAAAATGCACCGTAAATGCAATGCATGTGCGTTTTTATGTGTTTTCTATTCATTTAAATGGGGACCTGTATATTTTTTTTGGGATGGTTATGAGAACCGTACCAAAGATGCAGCATGCGGGACATTTTAAAATACAGCGCAGTGGTGTAAAAAGCCCCATAGGATTGTAAAAGAGTGCATTTTTTCTGTGTTTTTAGCAAAGTAAAAGCAGCCTAACACCTGAACAAGCGAAACATTGTGACTGTAGCCAAATTATACCTCCTGGCACATTCGATGGCCAATACTTGAGTGAATAGGGCTGTGCTGCAACTGTCCTGCATGCATGATTGCAGTTTGGTGCTGCTGTCTTACAGGGTTAAAACAGGCAGTGGGGAATGGATGTCTTGCCTCCCAGTCACCGGTGCAATGTGCTCTGAAAAGTGATCCACCACATATTGCTTTTCAGAGGGACATCAAGGGCTGCCACAAATGTAAAGAGGACTAAAAACAGTGGCTTCTTCACTTGAACAAAATACAATTTACAAATCCAACATCAGAATTAGTGGCTGTTTCTTCACAGGTGAACCTCAGGTAAGTATTAGGGGACTGCTGCACGCTGAAGGCTTTTATCTTACTGCATTATGCATTAAAATAAAAAACCTTCTGCCTTTACAATCCCTTTAATTGCAGAATATCACACCCAGGACCAGCTAGCACTGTTGTTGAGGCCTGACACTGGCTCAGTCAGGCTCAAAGCAAATGTCCTTTACAGGCAGGGACCGCAGGCCCCTATGATGTAGCAAAATATTGCAGCCCTAATGCTAGCTGTACCACATGTGGCTACTGATCCCAGTACCACCTCTTCTGGCCCTGCCAGCCCTCCTGGCTGCAGCTGCCTCTTTCCACTGCCTGTGCCACCATAGTCCTCCTTACTGGCTCTGCACCCATCCCAGACTGCTCCATCCCAGGCCTCTCAGGCGTGCCCCTCAGTCCTCCTGACTGTGTGTCACTTACCAACCCTCTCTTGACTGTTCCTTGTCCTCTTGGGACTTGCCTGGCTGTATTCTCCCACTATCCTCCTTGCTCCCAGGACACCTCTGTGGTTTTGGGAAGGTTCCATCCACATGAGCCCAGGCCAAGGTCACCCCCCCAGACTGGGGTGCTCCCTCAAAGGCCCCGACAGCTTAACACTCCATCTCCAGCTTTCACCCAAACAACTCCTCCTTAGCTAAGCTAAGCCTGAATATTTGAGGAGGCCTGGAAGCTGGAGATGGAGTGTTAGGCTGTCGGGGCCTTTGAGGGAGCACCCAATCTATGGGGGTGACCTTGGGCCTGGGCTTGTGTGTGGATGGAACCTTCCCAAACCACGGAGGTGTCCTGGCCAGAAGGCACTGGGAGCAAAGCAAGGAGGACAGTGGGAGAACACTGCTGGGCAAGTCTCCAAGAGGACAAGGAACAGCCAAGAGAGGGCTGATAAGTGACACACAGACCTGGCGGTCATGGATATTCCCGGGTGCGCGATTCTGGAAGGACGTCAATGTATACTCTCCCAGAGTTATTGAGCCATGCTGTAGCCATCGTTTGGCTATAGCGCGGTAATTAAGTGGTTAATCATTGTGTTGTACAATGCACAAAATATAACTTGTGCTGTCTGGTTATTCACAGCCCTCAACTCATATAAAAAAATGCTTGAAGATGTAAGATTGTTTTTATTATTATGAACTTGTAATTCTCACATCATCGTAATGCCACATTTAGTCCAGGAACTATAGCACTCGAGAAGGGAAGTGATGGGGCCTGTTCACACTAGTGCTTTATAACTGCATGTACAGCATTCCAAAAGCATGGAGGAAATAGTTTCCATTATAATCTACCAAGCTCTTTGCAACAGTATAATGCGTTACAAAACAGTGCAAAGCATTTTTGAAAGATTCTGCTTTTTGCATCTTTTGTGCATTTTTTGAAAAATGTACATCTGTAGTAATACACTAAAAGCATCTTGCAGTTGTGCTAAAGCCTAAATGCAGTCAGAATAAAAAAAACTGAAAAGTCAGCACGAGAGATATAACTTACAGTCAGTAGGATGTGTCCCCTGTGCTGATGCCTCTTTTTTTTTTTTTTTTTTTTTTTTTTTTTTTTTTATTGCCACATCAGTGTTTCTTTACCAGAGACTAGGTTCAGCTTATCGCTCACTCGTGTCTCATTTTCCATTCCACATCATCGTAGCATATTTGGTTGTTCAAATTTTAAGCTTAATATAGTCACCTAAGAACTTTGTAACATTTATTTAAGGTACAAAAGTGATAAAAAATCCCCCAGTAATCCTGGTATTCCATATCTAATACAAAATTTTTCCCTACTCCTCCCCTCCACCCGCCCCCCCCCCCCCCTCCTATCCCCAATCTATTAGAAGACACATCGAGCAAAGGATGCCTAATAGAGATATATAGAGAAGCTATATAGGCTAAGAGACGCCTGTTCACAATACTTTATAGGGGAATCCCCAGTCTTCCCAATCCCGAACCCCATATCTTTTTAAATTTCTTACCGTTACCCTGCTTAATAAAGAAAACCCTTTCATTACCAATAGTTTTCTTTATATTATCCAACCATATATCTGATAGTGGACTAGAGTATGCCTGCCAATTCTGGGCGATTAATTTCCTCGCCTGGAAAAGGCATCTAGTAACTGGTTCAAAAATATTTTTAGGGATTTTATATCCCTCCGGTATAGCCAACAAACAGGTCCTCACTGTTGCCTCCAGTGTCAACCCGAATATTCCATTCACATGGTCTATAACTTGTGTCCAGTATCTGAACAGTTTCGGACACCTCCAAAACATATGAATGAAATCCCCAACTCGACCACATCTGGGGCACTGATCGTTGTCCCTCCATCCCATTTTAAACATTTTCCTAGGCGTATAATATGTCTGGTGGAAAAAAAAGAGTTGAGAAGCTTTCTGTGCCGGAGAAATAGAGACCCTGGTTCCCTGTTCCATTATCCAGTCCCAGTCCGGTATGGACAGCGGACCCACATCTCTCTCCCATTTCCCTTTACTTTTAATCACACCGCTTCGGTCCAGCAATTTATCTCCCAACCTGTTATATAGGGATGAAATCAATCCTTTGAGCGTATCCCTGGACATAATTTGAGATAACACCGGTATCTCAATCAACTGTATCTCCTGTGATCTAAATTGGGCCTGGATTGCGTGTCTGACCTGGAAATATTTATAAAGCGAGTGATTCGATAAAGAGAATTCAGACCTTAGGTCCGCAAATGATCTAATATCCGAATCCTGGAGCAATTGCGCTAGTTTATCTATCCCTTGGTTTACCCACTCCTTACTTTTTTCCACTTTAAATAGCTCATCTAGGTTTCTATTGTCCCATAAGGGAGCCAGCACGGATACCTGTTGGTATCCCAACAGGGCCTTAGCTGTTTTCCAGATTTTAACAATCTGGGTAATCGTTGGGCAACACATATTAAACGAATTTGCTTCAAGCGCTTCCAGAAGCGTGTTATGTGGGCACCCTGACATTAATAGCCTATGGCAGGGATTGGCTTCATTTTTTGTTATTGCTCCAGCTAAGTGTTGCAGTTGAGCCGCTAGGTAGTAAAGTCTGGGATGTGGAATCGCCAACCCCCCTTCTTCCAGCGGCAGCTGCAAAGTTCGCAAACTAATCCTCGGTGGACCCTTTTTCCATATACAGGATCTAAATAGAGATTCTATTTTCTTGAACCATTTTTCCCCGATCCATAGAGGTGAATTATGGAGGACATACAGGATTTGCGGAAGCCATACCATCTTGATCAAGTTGCAGCGGCCAGCCATTGAAAGGGGGAGGCGACTCCAAATATCAGCCTTTTGTTTTAACTTTACTAAAAGGGGGGATAGATTGTCATCTAAATAAGAATTTACATCCCTAGTAATCCACACCCCCAGATATTTAAACTTCTCGACTTGCTTCAGGTTCCCGATATCCTGGGGAGCACAAATATACCCACTTTCCAGTGGTAATATAGCAGATTTATCCCAATTGATGGTTAATCCTGATATATAACCAAATTCTCTGATCATCTTCATTACCACTTTCAGTGAGGCTTGGGCATCCCCTAGGAAAAGTAAAATGTCATCGGCAAACAATGCCATTTTTTCCTCTACCTGTCCTCTTCTAAATCCCTGTATATCAGGACTGGCCCTAATGGCGATAGCTAGCGGCTCCACCGCCATAACAAACAATAGGGGGGAGAGGGGGCATCCCTGCCTCGTACCTCGTTCCAAGAGAAATATTTCAGACAGCTCATTGTTAATTTTAATTCTCGCTCTTGGATCCGTATATAACAGTTTTATCCATTTAATAAATTTTGGTCCAAACCCAAATCTAGTAAGCACATTAAATAGGTATGCCCATTCGAGGCTATCGAATGCTTTGGCTGCATCCAGAGTCAAAACTGCTCTGGAGCCCCCATTGTCCACTAAAACTTGTGTATTCAAAAAAAGTCTACGTATGTTAACACTAGTAGATCTATTCGGGATAAAACCCGACTGATCAGGATGAATGAGCTTTTGGACACTTCTTTTTAAACGTGTTGCAAGCACTTTTGCTAGGATTTTTACGTCTGACCCCAACAACGAGATCGGGCGATATGAGGCCGGGTCCATAGAGTCTTTGTCCTCTTTAGGAATAACCACTATTGTGGCTTCCAACATCGAAGAGGGCAGAGCTCCACACTCAAAGGAATGCCTCAATGTCTCCAACAGTTGTGGCAGCAGGACCTCTCCATATCTCTTATAGACCTCGATTGGCAGACCATCAGGTCCTGGTGCTTTTAAGTTAGTCATCCCTGCCACCGCACTTTGGAGTTCCTCAATAGTAATCGGGGCCTCCAATACTGCTAGATCTTCTACTGTTACTGTTGGCATATTCAACTTCCCCAAAAAAGCAGCTATGGCTCCCCCTTCACTCCCCCCTTGGGACTTATATAGTGAACTGTAATACCGATAAAATACCTTATTAATAGTGGATGTTTCAGATGTAATCTCCCCCTCTGGGGTCCTAATCGCCAATATCGCTGGAGGGGCCGTATTTGCTTTAATCAACAGGGACAACATTCGTCCCACTCTCTCTCCCTCCCCAAAGTTTGCTTGTTTCTGCAGTATACATCTATTTTCCATCTTACGCCTAGTAATTATCTTGAATTCTTGCTGTTTATCCAGCCAAGCCTTCTGGGTAGTAGGATTCGGGTTTATAGTATACTGTCTTTCTGTCTCTAGTACCGCCTTAGTAACTTCCTCCTCCTGTTTTTTCAATTCGGCCCTGTTCCTAGCAGTTGATTGGATAAAAAGACCTCTTAAAAAGGCTTTTAAAGAGTCCCAAACAACTCCTACTGGCGCTGTACCTACATTAGTATTAATAAATTCCTTTAGGTCAGTTGTCACCCGGTCCGTATCTTTCATTAATTCCAGCCAAGCAGGGTCGATTTTCCATTGGCCAGAGTATTGTTTCTTGCCAACACAAAGTGTCAATATTAGGGGGGAGTGGTCTGAGATACTTCTTGGACCATATTCTATCTCATCCACTCGCGGCATCGCACTACTATTTAACAAAGCCATATCGAGTCTCGATAATGTAGAGAAGGAGGCTGAGTAACAAGAATATTGTCGCTCCCTCGGATACCGAGTGCGCCATGCATCGTATAAACCTGCCTCACTTAAGAAGCGAGCTAACCTCGTGGGATCTTTCACTATTGGTGTATTTACGATTGGGAACCTGTCCATAGATTTATCCAAAACTTCATTAAAGTCCCCTACTACTATCACAGGGATACCAGGTTTGTCTATTACAAAAGATAATAACTCATATAAAATCTCTAATTTAAATGGAGGAGGGACATATATGTTGGCTATCACGTAGGGACTATTCTCGATTTGGCAGTATAAAAAAACATATCTACCCTTTGCATCTATACAACTATTATGGCAAAGAAACCGAACCGCCCTATCGACAAGAATACTAACCCCTCTTGCATAGGTTGAAAATACGGAATGAAACTGGGTCTGGTATTTCCGACCTTGCAGACACCGAATCGTGTCACCTGTTAAATGCGTCTCCTGAAGACACAGTAGTCCAGGTCCTTTGCCCTCTAAAGCTGACAAAACCACTTTCCTTTTGGTCGGATCTCCCAGACCCCGCACATTCCATGATACTATCTTAATTCTTTTCGCCTGCATCACCGCTTGGCAATCTGTAAATTAGGCAGATTTCTCAATAACCTTTGAAAGAATAAAAAATAAAAATAAAAATATATAAGTATATTGACACCAGTGAAAACCCTCCCCCTTCCTATCCCTTTCCTGCCAGTCAACAACCCGCACATTGGGTGGTCTAAACCAAGAAAAGCAAAAGGAAGGAGAAAAAGAGAAGAGTGAAAAATATACAAACATGATAATACCATAGAATTCTCTCTCTCCCCCTTTCCCCTTAATTTTACATATGTGTATCCAAAGAATTCTTTCTCTCCCTTTTTCCCTTTAATTTTACGTATGTGTGTCCTATATTCTACATAATAGTGCATCTCAAAATTTGTGTATCCTTGTATCATTTTTGTTACTCTTCCCTTTCCCCACCCTCCCATCCCTTCTCTCCCTCCTCCCCTTTTACCATACCCCCTCCCCCACCCTCCCCTCCCTTGCCCCATAGGGCTACCCCCTAGGGGTATATTTGTGACCTTCTCACGACACTCCCACCACTCACCCATATCTATCCTACTGGGTGCTTTCACCCAGGATCTACCCCCACTCATGGGGACTTCTTGTCCCCCACTACAAATGCTTACTTACACTCAACACACCCTTGTTACTCAACCCCAACCCCCACCTACATTGTGCAGTATATCAAGTATAGCAAATTACAGCAAATACATTCCCTATTCCTACCTACCCCCCCAAAACATATGCCCCTAGGTCCTTTAAGGTCCACCCAACTACTTTGCAGTGTGCATTTATAGATCCTTTTTTGTTTCATCTAACCATTGGGATGCTTCCCCTGGCGTATTGAAAAAGAACGTTTTCCCTAATGCATTCACCCTTAAACGCGCTGGATATAAGAGCGCATATTCTAACTTAAATTTAACCATTTCTCGTTTGACTGGTATGAATTCTGCTCTTCTTTTCTGGAGGTCAGGGGAGAAATCAGGGTACAGGGAGACCCTAGCTCCCTTATACCTGATGTCTCCCCTCGTTCTAGCCTCTCGTATTAGGGACACTTTATCCTGGTAATTAAGAATTTTGAGCATTATAGGCCTAGGGCGCTCCCCCGCCTGGCGAGATTTTACCGGGGTACGATGTGCCCGTTCTATTGCAAATAATGGGGTAAATATTGCAGTCCCAAAAAATTCTCGGAGCCACCCCTCAAGGAAGCCAATCAGATTAGTCCCCTCGCAATGTTCGGGAAGGCCTAGCACTCTAATGTTATTTCTTCGATTTCTGTTCTCCATCTCATCGAGTTTATCCGCTTGTGTAGTAACTATTCTCTTAAGCGCTTCAACTTCCTGGCTCACCGGTCTCAGCTCGTCTTCTATTGTGCCCATGCGTTCCTCAAGTTCGGTAGTTCTTAATATAGTCCTATTCAATTCCTGCCTCATAATCAACAGTTCCTCTTTTATATGTTTTAACTGCACATCAAAATTGGATATCGAATCTTTGCATTCCTTAATTGCGTTGAAAATGTCCCTTAATGTAGGTTCCTCCTCCATGTTACCTGTCGTAGGTAGATGGGAGCTAGTTGTTTCTGGATTTGTTGATACTGTTCCTAGTTTACTTCCCCCTCCTCCCTTGCTGCCCCCCAATTTAGCAGCTATTGGAGTGGGGGGGTTGGCCACAGACTGGCCTTGACTCCTTCTATCGGCTGAAGAGTTTTTAATGTCTTTATTGTGTAAGTTTACCTGCTGGGAGCTTGATTTGGTGGGTGAAGTTGGGCCAGAGTGAGCATAGCGCTCCAGTTTTGCCGCCGCCGACGCCGAGGCCATTTGGTTAGTTTTGTCCTTGGCGGCGCGCGTAATTTGTTGACCCTCTGAGGGTGTTTGCACCTCAGGAGATCTTTTCCTTGACATAGTTAGATTAAATCAATTTTATGGCCACATAAAAGCCCGTCTTACACACCAAAAAAAAAAAAAAAAAAATTCCAAGGGGAGGAGGACCGTAGTATTATGGCGTCACTCCTAGTGTAGGTGACACTCCCTCATTCCCAGAGGGGGCGCTACTAATCAACCACTAGCCTCCAACCTCAACAAACAGTCCCCTCGCCAAAGACTAATCGCCATATAGTGATATACTTATACTTATGTACTTATGTATATATACTTATATTCACAGTATATTATCAAAATAGAGAAAAGCAATCAGTGGTTTACTTCATCCGTGATTTAAGACCATAGAAAGAGCACTTATCTCGATTACCAGTACATAGTCCCATGGAACCCAAGTAACAGGGCATTTCAGATCATCCTCTCACTTCCCCGCAGGGTTAAGCAGACAGTGAAATTACATATTTGTTGCCACTTATCTTAATGCAGGTCCATAATCATACAGCGTACAGCCGGTCTGTGCAGGGTATCCAAGTTGTCCTGATCTTTCTCTTTACTGTCAGAGCTGTTATCCAAGTCTTTCTCTCTCTCCTCCAAAACTTTCCGGCAAGCAACACTGTCTGTGTGAGCTATGCTTCACCTGACAGCTAGCCTGGCTAGAGAATAGAAAGCGGCAAGCGAAAAAGGGGGGGGCCGGGAGGGGGGAGCTCTACATAGGAGTTCCCTCTCACCTAAAAATATGTCAGGTACCCCACAGCCCAGAGCACTCCAAGCTCGTCCGGCATAGGTATCGGGCCCGCCGCACGTGGCTGCACGCCAAGCTCGTCCAAGGCAGAGCCTCTACAGCGACACGCTGATCCAGGAGCCGCACGTAGTCTCGCGGGATCACCACCGTGACTCTCGGCTCCTGGTCTGACAGCCCGACACAGACCGCAGCGATCCCCGTACTCCAAGAAGACCAGGGGGAAAGAAAAAAAAAAGCACTCGAGCTTGAAGGTAGTAACTGCAGCGGCACAGTTTAGTGTGTCAAACCCTCAGCGATAGATGGCCAAGCATAGCTAAGCATAGAATCTGAGAGCCATACAGACGCTGTATCCTAAAGGGCTTTTGGGCGGCATCAGGTAATCCAGGGAGGGTCAAAACAGGGACATCAAAGCAGGCAGGGCCACACGGGACAGAGCAACTCCATGCTCTCACTCTCCACACACCTCCCCTCCCATCCACATCCGGTCACACCCCCGTCGTGCTGATGCCTCTTCTTTTAGTTCATATCCTTCTTCATCAATACACTCCCCCTCCCCACCACCACCGTAATCATCTGATGCGGCGGGGGTTAATACAACTAAGGGGCTGTCACAGGCTTTGATCAAAGCAGCCCAACTGTGCCCTCAATTTTCACCCAGCTCCTTCATTCATAGAATTCTTACTACAGCTTCCATGAATGAGACAGAATTTATGAATGGAGGATAGGCAGATGAAGTATAGGTCCGTCTCCTCCATTCATAAATCACCTTTCATTCAAGGGCGTGTTTATGGACAGAGGAGGATTTTACCTAAAAGAAGAGACATCAGCACAACAGTCATATTCTACTGGCTGTAAGTTATGTCCCTTGTGCTGATTTTTCAGTTTTTTTATTTTGCCTGCACTAAGGCTTTACATTTTAACACACTGCATTAAAAACAAATTATGCATATTGTAGCACCGGGCTCCTGAAGAGCACACGCTATGTTTCTGTCAATTTAAATGTTCCTAAGACCATAGTTGGGTTTTAGGGTTAATTGTGGTAAATTATGGTCTCAGTATCAGTTTGGCTGGACTGTATTGTGTTCTGCCTGGCAATAGGTGTCAGTGTCACCTTTGACAGGCATTGGAACGCAGTCCGGTTGGACGCATTGGGTGCCAATCTTTCTCGGAACCAATCAGTGGGTGCGTGGTCTCGCTGTGTATTCTGGGAAACGGTACTTAAGGTACTGAGGCCACGTGATTCGAGGTTCCAGTCCAGAAGTATGTTCTGACTCCATGGTCCTGGTCCTCCTGACCAGCCCCCAGAGGCCCTCATGGCCTGGGGTGTGGATCCATCCGTTTCCGAGTCTCGGGGCTGGCTAGCCTGGGGCACAGTAACTGGAAGGAGGGTTCCAAGGTGGTCCGGTGCTGTCTTGGTTTTGGAAAGGCCCAGTAATTGAAAACACAACCAACGGAGGACTCTTCAGAAGAGGGCCATGCACAAGGCTGGCTGCTCAGCAAGAGCCTGGAAGCTTACGCTGGAAAGGACACCAGGTGAATCCACACTCGTACGGTATCGACGGACTGGCTGCAAGATACTTGTACCGTATGAGAGTCTCTAATTTTATCCTTCAGTTACAACCAAGTCTGTGAGAGAGACTTTTCATTCTAAAGTTCTACAACCAAGTCTGTGGCAGAGACTTTGCTTTATCTTAATCACCTGTCAGTTTCTAAATTCACCAAAAGGGGATTTATCGGATAGTTGTAATATCCAGTTGTGAATGGCTATTCCCTGGATTGCATAGAGAGAGACATTCAAGTGTCAGCAGTTCCAATAGTACCTGAGCTTTACTACCCATACCCTCTATTCCCTACCGAGAGACTGTGTTCTGTTCAACGTTTTGCAAATAAAAAATCCCTAAAGTGGATCCAGTGTCAGTCTCTGCAGTTCATTGGGCCATCTACCTCGGGAAACCCCTAGACGCACACGAGGTCAAGAAGGTAACGGTAAGCCCAAAAAAAATCAGTTGCTCCTTCGGGGGTCAGTGCTACAATATTAAAAAAAAAAAAAAAAAAAAACGTGTTTTGTTATGCAGTGCTGTAAACTGGGCCTTAAAGAGGAAGTAAACCCCTTCAAACCACTTTGACCTACAGGTAAGCCTAGATTAAGGCTTACCTGTAGGTCCAAGCAATATCTCCTAAACCTATATGGTTTAGGAGATATTTGCCCGAAAATGGGCACCGCTGTCTACGGCGCATGCGCCGTAGACAGCGGCGCGCAGGCGCACTAAATGCGGCAAGTCCAAGAATGGATTTGCCTAATTTGTCCACTCCCGTGCGCATGCGAGGGAGTGACGTCATCGCGGCTTCGCCGAATGGCAGCGTCGGAGCTGCGAGACGCGACTCCCGTGCGCATGCGCAGGAGTGACGTCATCGCGGCTTCGCCGCTGTCATTGGTCGGAGCTGCGAGACGCCACCAGCAAGATGGACGCGGCGGACTACAGGGATCAGCGGCGACTTCGCTGGCTCCTGTGTCAGGTAAGTGACACATAATGAGCTACTATGCGATGCATAGTAGTCCATTATGCTTTACCTTTGCAGGGAAAAAAAGAGGAAGTAAACCCATCAGGGTTTACTTCCTCTTTAAGTTAGAACTGGTTTATGTAGTATGAAAGGGATAGGACTAAGGCCTCATGCACACGCGTGTTCAGAGGCAGTTGGACACTTTTTTTCAACTGCCCCTGAACTCATTCAATGTTATCCTATGTGTCCATGTACACAGTCTCGTTTTTTGCCGTTTTTATGCAGTTGCGTTTAACCTTGTTTTTCCAGAAGCAAAATGGGTTCAGACGCAAAAATTTCCACATTTCAGACGCAAAACACGGCTAAACGCGGCACCCGCGTTTAGCCGCATTTGCGTTTATATGCGTTTTTTAAAGGAACCCAACTTTTTGGACCTGAAAACTCAGAAATATGATGGAAAACCATAGAAAACAATAAAAAAAGTTTAAAAAAATGTTGTAATTACTTATATAATTCATAGAGCATATTTACTTTGTGATACAATCCCATAAAATCTCTAGTGTTTCCAGTAGCTTGGACAATGAGGAATGCCTCCACTTCTTTGCCCCAAACCCTCATCCAATTTCTAATCTAATCAGTGACTCCACCTAGTCTGGCCAGACCATAGCATTGTCTTTTTTTCACATAGAAAACCTGCATACCAATGTCTAGTCAGCCCCAACCCCCGACCATGTTTCCATGTTCAACACCCATCCTTCATGAAACTGAAACTTTTTTCCACAAGCCACCCCCCTTCCCCAAAGCTAGGCTTGTCCACACCTTGCATTGTGATTAGCAAGTTGATCATCTTGGAAGACACATCTCTGAAAATGACTTCCGATGTAACCCAAAACCAATTAATTGAAGTAATTCAGAATCACATGCAATTATGGGACAAATCCCATATGGCAGAAATAGTTAAAAAAACATGCTTTGAGAGCTTGGGGAGGGTCTACATGATGTTATCTTTATAAACGCTTATAAACATAAACGCGGCTAAACGCAGCATGCAAATGCAGGAAAACGGGCGTTTCTAAACGTGCGTTTTCAGCTTTTTTTTAGCAGAGTTTTCACCGGTGTCTCGTGTGCATGAAGCCTAACTTGTATATGCTGTGGTAGATTGCTGGCATAAGGGGGACTGAGCTCTGTGTGCTGGGTTGCAAATCACACTGATGCATGTTTGCTGAAATGTAGATCTTGCTGTTGGCATGAATTGTATTTAGCGATCTGTGTGTGTTTCAGGGTAGGGATGGATCTCACTGGTGGCATAGATACTGGGAAGGAATCTGAGAGTCTTGGGATGCAGATCTCACTGCTAAAATGAATACTGGTAGGTAAGCTGTGTGGTCCGGAGTGACGTGATGCTTGTGAATGGGTTGTGTGTACAATGGTGACGTGGATAATAGGGAGATGAGGTACATGTCTGTAGCCAGGAACTGGATACTGTATATACCTATTCCTGCAATCAAGAGACACCGTGTGGCATTGTTTCAGGGGGAGCTGTTTCCCTCTAGTGTTGAGTGTGATGCTGACCTGTTACCTTCTTAATCAGAGACAAGGCAGAGCAAAGCATCTTGGGATATGTAGTCCTTATGGATAGGATTCACCCTCTGTCTGAATTGGTGGAACTACAACTACAGCTGGCTGATTGGGAAGAGCAGACCACTGAGAGAGACTATAAGAGGGAGGGATTGAGGCTTGGCATGCTCTCTTGGGACCCGGTGTGGTGCTGGGTGCAGGGAATCTGTGGTAGTGTGAGATGCAGCTGAGTCAAGGCCTGCACTGACAGAATTATCCAGCGGATATCTGGAGGGACACCTGTGGACAGCTCCCCTTAGCTGTTTAGCAGCAGCCTGGAGGCCGTTCCTATCTAGAGTTGCCACATCATCCCTTTAATCCAGGACACATGAATTACACAGGTTGTGAGGCCGATTTAATGCAGATAAGGCACCAAGTGAGTTTAATTACCACCTTAATCAGCCACAGAACCTGTGAAATTCATGTGTGTCCCAGATAAAAGGGATGATGTGGCAACCTTATTCCTATCCCATCCATCCTGCCTGCAATGGTATCAGATTCGGGTGAGCTGTGGCACGCTGCGGCATAGGCCGGATGTCATCCCTTGAGCCATGTTCCTGAGAGACCAACATCATCATCATCTCTTGTTCCAGTGTGGTGATCGGGCAACGGCCCAATCTTATAGACACTGTATATAGACACTATTGTCTCCTGCACTCCTTATCGACTTTAGTTCCAAGGATTTAGACCAAACATCATATATACTGTACATACATCCTTGCTTTCCATGGCTCTGCTGTTGCTTGTAGTTCCACAGAAAGTAACATCTTTAAGTCAGTGATCACTGTGAATCCAGTTACAGTTTAAAGCGGTAGTAAACCCGCATTTTTTTTTTTTTTTTTTTAAAACCTGCAAAGCAAAAGGCATAATGAGCTAGTATGCACCGCATACTAGCTCATTATGAAATACTTACCTTAGAACGAGGCCCCGACATCTCGCCCGATCCACGCCGAGGAAGCCGACATGCTCCCTCGGCGTCTCTTCCGGGTATCGCGGCTCCGGCGCTGTGAGTGGCCGGAGCCGCGATATCGTCACTCCCGCGCATGCGCGCGGGAGATTTAAATCCGGCCGGACGAGCGCTGCCGGATTTTCGCGGAGAGAACCCCCTTGTGCGCATGCGCCGCTGCAGTCAGCGGCGCATACCGAGGGGAATATCTCCTAAACCGTACAGGTTTAGGAGATATTTTTTTTACCTACAGGTAAGCCTTATTATAGGCTTTCCTGTAGGTAAAAGTTAAAAAAGTGGGTTTACTTCCACTTTAATTTACACAGGAAGATTATTTGTTGTTTATTCACAACTTATTGAGTCAGTTGCCTTACTTTACCATCCAAAGTTTCCTTTTCATGCAGTTAAACATCAAGGGCTAGCTGAAGATCAACCAGACTGCTACACAGAAACACAGGACTACTTTCACCTCCCTCCCCACTTCAGGGATTTGTTTTACTGACACTTATAGAGCTATAATTCACCAAGAACTATCTGAAAGAGCAGGTTTAATTGCCATACAGTTCTCATTGCTAAAAATTGTACTTGTTATTTACTGTTCTGCATTTATGTGTAAAGGAGCAGTAGAGAGGGGTCTCACACTCATAAGAGCCATTCCTCTTTTCTCCTGTAGCCTGTTCACATAGGTATTATAATGCTTGGTTGAGCACAGAGAATTCACTCCTTTGCTGTCATTTGGAGGAAAGGGAAAATAAATCATTAACCCAGGGTGTCGGAGGACTCACAGGGTCGGGACAACCAGGGGTATTGATTCATCTTGTGACCCTCAAGAGGGCAGCGCTACATGTGTTAGAATGCATATATTAATGGAGGAAGTGGCGGCTGGTGCTCCAACTGGGGGGGGGGGGTCAAACAAACGTTAATGTTAATAACAAAATATCCATTTGTAGTTTATACATAATTATAAAAAGAAAATAGTAAATGTTCTTTGTAACTTATAAAAGGTCCATCCATAATAAGACATTTTAAAAATCTTTTACAGTGCCTTGAAAAAGTATTCATACCCCTTGACATTTTCCACATTTTGGCATGTTACAACCAAAACGTAATTATATTTTTATTTTATGTGATAGACCAACACAAAGTGGCACATAATTGTGAAGTGGAAGAAAAATGATAAATGGTTTTCAATTTTTTTTACAAATAAATATGTGCAAAGTGTGGAGTGCATTTGTATTCAGCCCCCCTGAGTCAATACTTTGTAGAACCGCCTTTCACTACAGAGCTTCAAGTCTTTTGGGGGATGTCTCTATCAGCTTTGCACATTTAGACAGTGGAATTTTTGCCCATTCTTCTTTGCAAAATATGTAAAGTAAATGTGTAGCGCTAAAGATATGTCTTGATCGCGGTCACCTGATACTGGTGATCATCAAGAGACAAAGCGATCTGTGGATTCAGTGATGTATCACTGGTGTGCAATAATAACTTTGTGTGTAAACAATAGTGTACATATAAATGCAAGTAATGAAACCATATACGATGCAAATATCTCAAATTATCATCATGTCAAAAGTATATAACACACTAGAAAGTGTATATATAATTTTTTTTTAAAGATGGATAGATGATCATATAATGACATATAATCAGTGTCCACACTATGTGCAAATGTGATGCAGTGTAATAACCTGGACAAGTTATATACACAGAAATGTGTCTTAGGCCTCTTTCACACGGGGCGGATCAGTAATGATCCGCCCCGTGATGATCCGCTCGCTCAGCGGGGATCGCTCCGTTGTCCCCGCTGAGCCGGCTGCGGACAGGGCGGTCTCCGCACACTGTGCGGGGACCGCCCTGTCAGCTCTCCGCTCTCCTCTATGGGGATCGGACGAGCACGGACCGTGTGTCCGTGTTCATCCGATCCGCTCTGCAGACGGACAGAAAAATAGGATTTTCCTCCGTCTGCAGAATCGGACATTTGCGGAGGCGGACAATAGCGGGTGTCTGCGGATGCTCATCCGCAGACACCCGCTATCCCATAGGGATGAATGGATGTCCGTATTTCATCCGCAAACGGATGGATGAAATACGGACATACCATCAGCATGTGTGAAAGGGGCCTTAAATATATACCATGCAGACGTAGATTAAAATATAGTGTTCATAATACAAACACAATAATGCATACAGCAAATAAACAATAAAGGTAAAAGTCGCCAGTGACAATACACTAAAAGCAAATGAATAAAACTACTAAGTCCATGTGATTATGAAGCCACAACAGGAATTCAAAGTAGTCTTATGCCGCGTATACACGACCGGACTTTTCAACATCAAAGGTCCGACGGAACGATTCCGGCAGACCGTTCGATCGTGTGTGGGCTGTAGCGGACTTTTCCGCCGGACCCAGTTCCTACCGAGAAATCCGCTCGTGTGTATGCTAGTCCGACGGACAAAAACCGACACGAGGGCAGCTGTTGGCTACTGACTATGAACTTCCTTATTCTAGTCCAGTCGTACGTCATCACGTTAGAATCCGTTGGACTTTGGTGTGATTGTGTGTGGGCAGGTCTGTTCATTCGGAAAGTCCGTCAGAACTCTGTCAGAACTCCGCCGAAAGTCTGTCGGACCTAGTCCCTCGAAAAGTCCAGTCATGTGTACGCGTCATTAGGGGTGATGTTTGTGTTTCATTCACATATATAATGATCTTTAGAGGAAATCAACAACGATCAGCCGTTATGACAACACCTGGGATAGTACCTCCACCTTCTGGGAATGGGGGGATTCGGTACTCTTACCCTGGGTAGTGGATCCACACGCCAGCAGCGGTGAATAAAACAGAAATCGATGTGGATGCGGTAGGCATGAATCGAACTCCAAAGACGAGGTACTCCAACTCCTTCCTTGATGACCACTGGGAATCCAGGATACGACTCAGCAGCCACAATCCTCCAAATAGTGATGACTATTAAGGTATAGAAGAGAAAAAAAACCTCCACATAGTGTAAATCAAAAATGGTGGGGTTTATTGAAGTAAAAAGTCCAACATCCAGACAGATGAGTACTATAAAAAGTAATTCAATTGAACAAATAAAATGGCGTAGTAATTGTGGCTTGACAAGCGTAATAACTCTATGCGTTTCGTCTGCAAAGACTTCAACTGGGGTGTGCAAAATAGCTCAAGCTCTGTCAGATTGGATGGAGAGTGTCTGTGAACAACAATTTTCAAGTCTTGCCACAGATTCTCAATTGAATTTAGGTCTGGCACATTCTAACACATGAATATGTTTTGATCTAAGCAATTCCATTGTAGCTCCGGCTGTTTATTTAGGGTGGTTGTCCTGCTGGAAAGCGAACCTCCGCCCCATCTCAAGTCTTCTGCATACTCTGATGCCGCGTACACACGACCGGATTTTGCGGCAGAAAAGGTCAGATGGAATCATTCTGTCGGATTTTCCGATCGTGTGTGGGCTTCATCTGACTTTTTTCTTCAAAAATTCAGATGGACCTTGAAATAGAACATGTTTCAAATCTTTCCGATGGAATCAATTTCTATCGGGAAAAGCGTTCGTCTGTATGCTGGTCCAATGGACCAAATACGATGCAAGGGCAGCTATTGACTACTGGCTATTGAACTTCCTTTTCTAGTGCTGTTATACATCATCGCACTCAAAACGAATGGACTTTGGTGTGATCGTGTGGGAAGCCCGTTCGGTCGGAACTCCGTCTGAACTCCATCGGGAAAACCGTCCGACCTTTTCTGCCAGAAAGTCCGGTTGTGTGTACGTGGCATAACAGGTTTTCTTCCAAGATTGCCCTGAATTTAGCTCCATCCATCAACTCAAATCCAGCTTCCCTGTCCTTGTTGAACAAAAGCATCCCCAAAACATGATGCTGCCACCACCATGTTTCACGGTGGGGATGGTGTTTTCAGGGTGATGTGCAATGTTAGTTTTCTGCCACACATAGCGTTTTGCTTTTAGGCCAAAAAGTTCAATTTTGGTCTCATCTGACCAGAGCACCTTCTTCCACATGTTTGCTGTGTCCCTCACATGGCTTCTCGCAAACTGCAAATGGGACTTCTTATGGCTTTCTTTCAACAATGGCTTTCTTCTTGCCACTCTTCCATAAAGACCAGATTTGTGGAGTGCACAACTAATAGTTGCCCTGTGGACAGATTCTCCCACCTGAGCTGTGGATCTCTGCAGCTCCTCCAGAGTTACCATGGGCCTCTTGGCTGCTTCTCTGATTAATGCGCTCCTTGCCCGGCCATTCAGTGTAGGTGGACGGTCATGTTTGGTAGGGTTGCAATTGTCCCATACTCTTTCCATTTTTGGATGGTGGATTGAACATTGCTCCGTGAGATGTTCAAAGCTTGAGATATATATTTTTTTTATAACCTAACCCTGCTTTAAACTTCCCAACAACTTTATCCCTGACCTGTCTGGTGTGTTCCTTGACCTTAATAATGCTGTTTGTTCACTAAGGTTCTCTAACAAACCTCGGAGGGCTGCACAGGAGGGACACGTTGGAACAGCTGTATTTATACTGAGACTAAATTTCACATTTACTAATTAGGTGACTTCTGAAGGCAATTGGTTCCACTAGATTTTAGTTAGGGGTATCAGAGTAAAGGGGGCTGAATACAAATGCACACCACATTTTTCAGATATTTATTTGTAAAAAAAATTAGAAAACCATTTATAATTTTCCTTCCACTTTACAATTATGTGTCACTTTGTGTTGGTCTATCACATAAAATCCCAATAAAATAAATTTATGTTTTTGGTTGTAACATGACAAAATGTGAAAAATGTCAAGCAGTATGAATACTTTTTCAAGGAACTGTATCCCTTAAAGAGGAAGTAAACCCTGATGGGTTTACTTCCTCTTTTTTTCCCTGCAAAGGTAAAGCATAATGGACTACTATGCATCGCATAGTAGCTCATTATGTGTCACTTACCTGACACAGGAGCCAGCGAAGTCGCCGCTGATCCCTGTAGTCCGCCGCATCCATGTTGCTGGTGGCGTCTCGCAGCTCCGACGAATCACAGCGGCGAAGCCGCGATGACGTCACTCCCGCGCATGCGCACGGGAGTCGCGTCTCGCAGCTCCGCCGCTGCCACTCGGCGAAGCCGCGATGACGTCACTCCCACGCATGCGCACGGGAGTCGACAAATTAGGCAAATCCATTCATGGATTTGCCGCATTTAGTGCGCCTGCGCGCCGCTGTCTACGGCGCATGCGCCGTAGACAGCGGTGCCCATTTTCGGGCAAATATCTCCTAAACCATATAGGTTTAGGAGATATTGCTTGGACCTACAGGTAAGCCTTAATCTAGGCTTACCTGTAGGTCCAAGTTGTTTGGAAGGGTTTACTTCCTCTTTAACCCATATTACCTTTCATATGTACTGTATGTCAAAACTCAAACTTGGTAATCCCTGAAATATTAGTAAGTAAATGACTGTTTTTGGCATCATTCTGAGCACGCAATTCGGGAAACTCACAGAAACAGGCCACGTGCAGCATGAGATTTTTTACCTCTTGTCAACACATCCAGTATGAAAATACCTGCCTTGGAAACCACAATGGTATTTGTGTAATCTTCCCCTGCAAACCAAACACCCAGAATACAATGAGCTGCAGGAGAGAACCCGAGCACGTAGGACGCATGGTGATCCTAACAATGAACAAGTTTGGGCTTGTATATGTAAATCAATAACCAAATAATACAACATAAACGTAAACCAGACTGTCATTGCGGCTGTGCTATTAACTTTTGTTTATCAATTAAAAATACTTTATTTATTTAAAGATATTCTTTGTAGATAAATGTCCTAATAAAGGATTCACAGTGTCTCAAAAATTGGCTATCACTTAAAAATACGGACAAAGTAATAATACTTCTGTGAATTATCATGTGCAATTCCCTAAATTTGCTTTCAGTGTAGTTTTATAGCACTTTAACTGCCATGCGAAACGGCATGTACGTTTTTTCTTTGCGCATGCCGGAAAAATTGAATGTTACTCGGATATTTTCTCTCTAATTCCCTGTACACACGGTCGGAAATTCCAATGGAAAAGGTCCGATCGGATTACATTGTCAGAAAATGTGTGGGCTCTATCGGACTTTTTCCATCCGAAATTCAGACGGAAAAAATTTGAGAGCAGAATCTCAAATTTTCAGACAAAAAAATCCGATCGGACTTTTTCCGATCGTTTGCAGAGAATTCCAATCGGACAAAGTGCCACGCATGCTCAGATCAAATTATGAGACCAAAGCTATTGGCTACTAGCGGCAACGTAGTCTCGTCGTAATGAACGAACGTCATCACATTCAGAACGATCGGATTTTCCGACAACTTTGTCTGACTGCGTGTATGCAACACCAGTTTAGGACAAACATCCGTCAGAAAAAAATCAGACGGATTTTGTTGTCAGAATGTCCGACCGTGTATACAAGGCATAAGTCTGATTTTATTCACTTATGAGAGTAGCGTGAATCAGGAAAATAACACATTTTGTACACTTGATGGAGCCAATTATCATAGGAAATAAATACCTATTTTCTATGATTGTCAGCTCCATCTAGTGTCCATAATGCAGTATTTTTCTGATTCACACTATTATTTATTATTATTATACAGGATTTATAGCACCAACAGTTTGTGCAGTGCTTTACAATATAAAATGTATGAAGAACATCCTACCTGGAGAGAAAATAGCCTAGTAACAGTCAATTGTGCTGGCATTCATGTGAATGTATATTGCTTTGCAGGGCAACTAGCTCTGTACATTGTTTATAGACACACACAAAGTGAAAACATAGGAACCCCTGGGCCAGGGGCATACCAGGTTAGTGTTCAATTAGCAGACAAGCAGGGTGGCTGAAAAATTAAACTTCTGGATACTGTTCAGGGCAAAAGAGGTTACCCTAATTTAACCACCCCTAAGGCCAGCCATAGACAGAGCAAATTTCTTTCCTGTAATAGCTGCTAGCGATAATTGCATGTAAAATCCAGCAGGCTGGTTGTACCCAAGTTGATCAACTTGGGTACAACCAGCCTGCTGGATTTTACATGCAATTATCGCTAGAAGCTATTGCAGAAAAAAAAGTACCAGATTCAGCCTGCCCATACATGGTTTGAATCTCAGCTGGTCCCTTCTGAACCGGCCAAGATGCGAACCATCTATGGTTGGCTTAAGTGGACAACACCTTCAAGTGTGAGTGTTGGTGCGAGCAAAATGATTATTTACAGACTACTCAGCTGTGAGAACAATGTGTAGTGCGCTTAATCAAAAATCCTTCCCAGATCGAAGATGTCTGCAATGTAGATAAAATGTATTTTTCTTTTTTTCCTACATCCTTTTATTATATTATTGTATTGTCCAAAGTTCATATCCTTTTTATTCCAATAGAAAGCAAGAATCAGACTTCGCATTGGACTTCAAAATTTTGGCACATCTTCATGTCCATCTCCTAAAACAGAGCAAATGTACAAGGTTGGTAAATATGTAGATTGACAGGTACTATGTATATGCTGAATGCATACAGACATACAGATTATGTGTGCTCTAAGAACATACATTATATTATCAAAAGTATTGGGACACCTGCTTTTACACGCATATGACCTTTAATGGCATCCCAGTCTTAGTCCTTAAAGTTCAATATTGAGTTGGCCCACCCTTTGCAGCTATAACAGCTTCAACTCTTCTGGGAAGGCTGTCCACAAGGTTTAGGAGTGTGTCTATGGGAAGGTTTGACCATTCTTCCATTTATGAAGTCAGGCAATGATGTTGGATGAGGAGGCATGGCTCACAGTCGCCGCTTTAATTCAACCCAAAGATGTTCAATCAGGTGGAGGTCAGGACTTGCTCATCTATGTCTTTATGGACCTTGTTTTGTGCACTGGTCCAAATCATTTGGTGGAGGGTGGATTATGGTGTGGGGTTATTTTTCAGGAGTTGGGCTTGGCCCCTTAATTGTGAAGGGAACACTTAAGGCATCAGTATACCAAGACATTTTGGACAATTTCATGTTCCCAACTTTGTGGGAACAGTTTGGGGATGGCTCCTTCCTGTTCCAACATGACTGCCCACCAGTGCACAAAGAAAGGTCTATAAAGACATGGATGAGTGAGTTTTGGGTGGAGGAACTTGACTGGTCTGCACGGAGTCCTGGCCTCAACTCAATAGAACACCTTTGGCGTGATTTAGAGTGGAGACTGTGAGCCAGGCCTTCTCTTCCACATCAGTGCCTGACCTCACAAATGTGCTTCTGGAAGAATGGACAAACATTCCCATTGACACCCTCCTAAACCTTGTGGACAGCCTTCCCTGAAGAGTTTGAGCTGTTATAGCTGCAAAGGGTGGGCCAACTCAATATTGAACCCTACAGACTAAGACTGGGATGCCATTAAAGTTCATGTGCGTGTAAAGGCAAATGTTACAATACTTTTGGTAATATACCGTATATACTCGAGTATAAGCCGAGATTTTCAGCCTCTTTTTTGAGGCTGAAAGTGCCCCCCTCGGCTTATACTCGAGTCATCGCTGTCTGCCTGCTCGATCAGCGTGTCGAGCAGACAGACAGCGGCCATTCTATAATTCAAAAGCCGCGCCTCCGGCTCCGCCTTCGCCTGTGATAGGCGGAACACTGAATTTCCCAGCAGCCTGTGTTCCGCCTATCACGGACATCGTCTCATCCTCGTACTACGGACGAGGATGAGACGATGTCCGTGATAGGCGGAACACAGGCTGCTGGGAAATTGTGTTCCGCCTATCACAGACAGGGAGGCGCGGCATTTGAACAGGGGAATGGGCGCCGACGAAGAGCGGTGATCCTGGGACGGGACCGGACGGAGGCTCGGCTCGGGACGGGACGGGACCGGACGGAGTCTCGGGACGGGACGGGACCGGACGGAGGCTCGGGACGGGACGGGACCGGACGGAGGCTCGGGACGGGACGGAGGCTCGGGACACAGGTAGGCTGGACACACAAGGCCACACACACACACACACACACACACACACACACACACACACACACACACACACGGATGGACACACACACACACAGGGATGGATGGATGGATGGACACACACACACACAGGGATGGATGGATGGACACACACACAGGGATGGATGGATGGATGGACACACACACACACAGGGATGGATGGATGGATGGACACACACACAGGGATGGATGGATGGATGGACACACACACACACAGGGATGGATGGACACACACACACACAGGGATGGATGGATGGATGGACACACACACAGGGATGGACAGGCATATCTCACCCTCGGCTTATACACGAGTCAATAGGTTTCCCAGTTTTTTGGGGGTAAATTGGGGGCCTCGGCTTATACTCGGGTCGGCCTATACTCGAGTATATACGGTAGTGTATTTACCTACCCCTAATAAATATAATACTATTTAAATACTACTAATGATAAATAAAAATATCCTAAATATTAACAATAAAAAATAGTTGACATTAATACATTTCTACATTGGAGGAATATTATTATACTAAAGGCAAGCCAAAACCTTTTGTAAGGAGTACTGAAGGGTTATGGTTTTTTTTGTGTGTCTACAACCCTTGTTGGGGAGGTTTCCCTTCATTTTTTGTCCCAGTGATCATTGAGAAAGGAAATGAGGGGAATCACTTTCATGGGGACACATAGCAATAAAATGAAAAGGGGTTAGAAGAACCTTTGATTTTTTATTTATTTTTTGCTGTCTCTATCACAGCTGACAGGGACAGAATGTGAGGGGGAAACCTCACCCGGCAATCAGATAGCAATTAAAATCCTGCAGAGATTTTAAGCTTTTTCCACTCTGTGAAAACTATAGATACATTTTAGTCCCGGTTCACACTGGTGCAGTGCGAGAACCCCATGTGATTTGAAAATGATTCGCACCACATTCCTGTTCAAATTACATGCCATTTTGCAGCAGTGCGATTTGAGCTATTCATTTTGTATTGCTCAAATCACACCTCACATCGCATCCAACATAAAATCTTTCACATTATACAAAAAAAAAAAAAAATGGGCTAACTTTACTGGTTGTTTTTTTTTTTTTTTTTTATTCATTAAAGTAATTTTTTCAAAAACATTTGCATTTGACAGACCGCTGCGCAAATACAGTGTGACATAAAATATTGCAACGACCACCATTTTATTCTCTAGGGTGTCTACTAAAATATATATATATATAATGTTTGGGGGTTCCAAGTAACTTTCTAGCAAAAAAAAATGATTTTAATTTGAAACCAACAAATGTCAGAAAAAGATTGTGTTTAAGTGGTTAAACTTTTTTCACTTACACACAAAGTCTATTCCATTGACAAATTGTTACAATGTACTTATACTTCAGTTCAACTGATAAAGAATGCTTTGATTCTTGGCAGACTGCCCAGTTTTTCTCTTCCTTTCTTTTGATGACTGTGGCTTCAGAAGAGCAGAGAGAATTCTTTGCATAGAAAGAATTGTGAAACACTTTAATCAAGATCGCGATAACGATTCTTGACGATTAATTGTGCAGCTCTAAATTAGATACAGAAGCTCCTGAAGAAGCGATAATATTGGTCGTGAAACATGTTGAGCATTTTTTTAATTCTTCAAGTACTCTTGAACACCCTAATAGCGAATGTCATATCTTAGTGTGGGCTTTTCCGACGTACATCAAGTATAGTCCCACAGGAAGTATACTAGCGGCTTCTATTTTCTGGGTTGATCAATGGGTCCTTCTATCTTCTACTTAATATTTAAATGTGTTTTATTCAATGTACACTGTATATGTAGTCAATGTATGTGAACTATTCAAATTTGAATACAATAGCTGTCAGAGGACATTCTCCCCTCCGTGCTGTTTTGGGTTGAATGTTGGAATTTGTGGTACCATAGAGATATGAAAGAGAACAGAGGGACATGATGGCACTCCAGCTATGCACTGTCAGAATGACATAATCCTGTTTGGGGCTTCTGGTTATATCACAACATGCTCTTTATAATGTGGCCATATACTCACAATTATAAATTAATTAAAGTGACACTAAACAATATTCTTATTCTCCAAAAAATCCACACATCCACTACTTAATGACCATTTGTCAGTTTTTTTAAGCAGAACTTAAGGCAAACTTTTTTCTTAATTTTTAATAGAGTAAAGCCCCATACACACTATCAGATTTTCTGCTGAATTTTGTCTTCAGATTTACCAAAACCATGTAGTTCAAGAGCCTGCCTGATTGCATACAAATTGAAAGTCCTAAGATTTGACCTCATATTATAAGGTTTTGGTAAATCTGAAGGAAAAAATCTGCAGAAAACCTGATAGTGTGTATGGGGCTCTAGGGAGGGTTATAACCCCTGTATTTATTTGTTTTTGTTCTGCCATCCATGTCCCCTTGAAATTTCCATTTGCTTCCTGTCAGTGGCGTAACTAGAACCTTCAGGGCCCCGATGCAAGAAACCATGAGGGGCCCCCTTGAACCCCAGCCAGGGCCCTTCCCACCGAGTCCGGCGGTGGAACTCCAGGGCGTGGTCACAGGTATGACCTTTGTGAGCCCTGTAGTTCCACCACTGGTATCAGCAGTTTTTATTTTATTTTATTTTTTACATTTTTAGGTGCCCGATTGGGGGACTGTCCCTAGGCAGGATTGGGTCCCCGTCCCCAGAAGAGATGAGGTCCTTTTCTCCAGGGCAGATGAAGTTACTGCCCCCAGGTGACCAGGTGAGAAGGGGTCCCTGTCCCCATGTGAGAAGGGGTCCCTGTCCCCAGTGGGATATGGAGGGGGTATGTAATAGTATGTGCTAGATGCCTATGCTGCTGTCGGCCATATGTAGAAGGGGCTGCATGGGCCCCCTGCATCACAGGGCCCGGTTGCGGTCGCGACTGCTGCACCCCCTATAGTTACGCCCCTGCTTCCTGTCCTTTAGCCAAAACAGGAAGTGAGATGAAATCCGTCCAATGTAACAAAATGCCTGGTTGTCACCAGAGCTACTGTTCTCATTGAAAGATTTTTCCTCCATTCCTGTTTGGGATTTTTTCACTTTCATCCTTGCAAAGAGGAAAAACGTATCATGTGAATCTCCCTAACGAGCGCACAGACAGCAATATTAGTCTGACAGGTGTTCTAATTTCTCTTCACACTAACCAAAACAAAAAAAAATTTTTTTCCATTAGTGATACTTTAAATTGTTTCTTGCTGTGATTTTCTGCATTCTTGTAACATCCTCTGTGAGCGCCTAAACCTCTCCTTTTTTAGATGCGGTGATGACAGTTTAGCATAAAAAGTTTGTTACCAATTGATGTTCAGGTTGATGATCCCCGTTGACTGTTGCCTTGGCTGGTCTTGTCGCTGTGCAATTGGAGCAGAACAAGATGAAATTGATAATGGGCGCTCACCAAACGAAGCCCCCTCAACAGCGGGCAGAGTGCAGCCAGGCGATTGTGCAGTGATGCCTCTCCCCGTAGAAGTTAAGTTATTTAGTGAGCCAGAAATGGTTCCATTAAAGCGTGTTGGTTTTTTGTTGGGTGAACTTTCTGAAAAAAAAAAAGTTAACTTAAAAAAAATATATATATATTTATTAAATATAAAAAAGTGCTGAAACCTTTAAAGACCCCTAAAATTTACAGGCATATTTAATTATACACACATACAGTATAGCTAAAGAATCAGAGAGTCTCATTGAATATTATATAAATGAATACTATCATACACAGGTTAGGATATTATTCACATATAGCATATCATATAAACGCTCTTAAAAAAAAAAAACAGATCTTTTTTGTTTTCATGGATAGCCTATAAAAGGTCTTCAACACTACAGAACAAAACCAGTTGAAAGTGACCAACTACTAGATACAATGAGGGGAAAAAAGTATTTGATCCCCTGGTGATTTTGTACGTTTGCCCACTGACAAAGAAATGATTTGTCTATAATTTTAATGGTAGGTTTATTTTAACAGCGAGAGACAGAATAACCAAAAAATATCCAGAAAAACGCATTTAAAAAAAATTGATAACTTGATTAGCATTTTAATGAGTGAAATAAGGATTTGATCCCCTATCAATCAGCAAGCTTTCTGGCTCCCAGGTGTCTTCTATACAGGTAACGAGCTGACATTAGGAACACTCTCTTAGCCCTTGTACACACGGTCGGACATTCCGACGGAAAATGTCCGATCGGACCGCGTTGTCGGATAATCCGACTGTGTGTGGGCTTCATCTGACTTTTTCCGTCGGAACGTCCGACCAACAAAGTTTGAGAGCTGGATATAAAAATTTTCCGACAACATGATCCAATCGGACTTTGTCTGATCGCTTGTAGAGAATTCCGATCGGACAAAGTGCCACGCATGCTCAGATCAAATTCCTAGACCAAAGCTATTGGCTACTCGCCTGAACGTAGTCCCGTCGTAACTAAATAATGTCATCACGTTACGAACAATCGGATTTTCCGACAACTTTGTGCGACCGTGTGTATGCAACATCAGTTTCGGACAAAATCAGCCGGAAAAAATCTGATGGATTTTGTTGTCAGAATGTCCGACCGTGTGTACAAGGGATTAAAGGGTGTGCGCCTAATCTCAGCTTGTTACCTGTATAAAAGACACCTGTCCACACAATCAATTAATGGGATTCAAATCTCTCCACCATGGCCAAGACCAAAGAACTGTCCAAGGATGTCAGGGACAAGATTGTAGACATACACAAGGCTGGGTGGGCTACAAGACCATCGCCAAGCAGTTTGGTGAGAGGGTGACAACTGTTGGTGCAATTATTCGCAAAGGGAAGAAACACAAAATAACTTACCTCGTGGAGTTTCAATGATCATGAGGATGGTGGGGAATCAGCCCAGAAGTACATGGGAGAATCTTGCTAATGAACTCAAGGCAGCTGGGACCATAGTCACCAAGAAAACAATTGGTAACACACTACGTCGTGAAGGACTGAAATCCTGCAGCGCCCACAAGCCCCCCCTGCTCAAGAAAGCACATGTACAGGTCCGTCTGAAGTTTGCTAATGAACATCTGAATTATTAAGAGAACTGGGTGAAAGTGTTAAGGTCAAATTTGAGCTCGTTGGCATCAGCTCAACTCGCTTGGGGTTTGGAGGAGGAGGAATGCTGCCTATGACCCCAAGAACACCATCCCCACCATCAAACATGGAGGTGGAAACATTATGCTTGGGGGGTGTTCTTCTGCTAAGGGGACAGGACAACTTCACTGCATCAAAGGGACAATGGACGGGGCCATGTACAGTCAAATCTTGGGTGAGAACCTTCTTCCCTCAGCCAGGGCATTGAAAATGGGCAGTGGATGGGTATTCCAACATGGCAATGACCTAAACGCACGGCCAAGGCAACAACAGGCCTTAGTCCCATAGAAAATATATGGAAGGAGGTGAAGGTTTGAGTTACCAAACGTCAGCCTTGAAACCTTAATGACTTGGAGAGTCATACTTACTATAATTAGCTGATTAGCACCACTGATGCAAAAACACTGCCCCTTGTGATATTCCTGCAGACCTGATGAATTCCAGCACAGTAAACCAAAGCAAGGGAGTACCTGTAGTTTGAGCACAAGCTCAAAGGACAGAAAACTTTAGCTGGCCATACACTGTTCAAATTTCAGACTGTTCCTGATGACCTGGATGAAATTTATTTTGTGGGGGGCCCCAAAATCCTCTGGTTGAAAATTCACAGGAGCCAGGTAAATAATTGTCAGCCATAGAAAGAGCACAAAGAGTACACACCGCTCCAAGGCCAACCCGCATGAGATTAAAAATCTCTGAATCTCTGAACTTCTGTATTGATCCAGTTAATCCATACAGGTAAAAAAAAATTAAAACACACAGCTCCAGGACAGCCAGTAAATGCGTTTCACACGTCAGTGTTGATTCATAATGAATCGGCACTGACGTGTGAAAAGCGTTTACTGTCTGTCCTGGAGCTGTGTGTTTTTGTCTCTTCGTCTGTATGGATAAACTCAGTAAAGAAGCCTGTAGTGCACTGGAGTGCCGCTACCTTTTGACTTCTATTCCAATCGTCAGCCATACAGTGAATGCATCCAACCAGATGCATCTGCTGTTTGAATATTCTGACAACCCCTGGTGTTGGCTGTTAGAATAAAATAGCCCAGCAGGGGATTTGTCCATCTGCACCATATAGCATGGATGGAGCAATCGCTTCGATTTTTTTCCATTATGCCTGCTAATAGTGTATGGTCAGTTTTAGAGAAGGATTTTGTAAAGAACTGAAAGCAGATTATAGGAATTAGGAAAATATGTTCATTAAAGTGATCATAAAGGATATATTTTTTTTAATAACAAACATGTTATACTTACCTGCTCTGTGCAATGGTTTTGCACAGAGCAGCCCCAATCCTCTTCTTCTCGGGTCCCCTGTCAGTCTGCCAATTGCTCACCAAAGCAAGCCGCTTGTTATGGGGGCACTTGTGCATGCTTGCTCCTGTGCCAGTGCTGTGTGTCTATAAGACACATAGGGCGTGGCTCTGCCCCTGCTCTCTCCTCACTGACTGTGACTCAGCCAATAAGCAGGGTGAGTCACCTGCTGCTCCTGTGCATATTTCTGGATCGAGATCGGGCTCAGGTAGGTATAAGGTGGGAGCTGGGGGAAGCTGCTTGCAGAAGGTTTTTCACCTTAATGTAGAGAATGCATTAAGGTTAAAAAAACTTCTGCGTTTAGAACCACTTTTAGTGCTTTAAATTAATATATGTATTTATTAAGATGAATGACACATATTTAGGCTTGGTAATTATTTAAATACTTACTTTGCTCTATCTTTGCTTTGGCACTTGTTAGTCTATTATGGCCTCCACCTTTCAATGGCTTGGCAAAAGAGTTAAGTTCATTAAGAGTCGCTGTTGCTCGTATTGATTGAAACCCATTCCAGGTTAAAGTTTTTGGATGTGCATATCTCCTTGATGCATAATGTGTTGGAGGTGGTGCCCCTATACCAAGAAAACTTGGAAAATTTACCGAAGGCCCGAAATTAATATGGTTGGATGGGGCACTCGCTCGAGTTACAGTCTCTGTGATTGCACCTCCCAGGCAGGAAACTGGAACATAGGACATGTTTCCTTCTGTATCCTGACACATTATCAGGCCTTGAGTCTGCAAGAAATACAAGTTTACAGATTGTATTAAAACTAAAAGCAAGTATTGCATTTACTATGTGAAGGGTGAGAAAGAGTTAACATGACTAAAACTTTAAAATAGCTGACAGAGGAATATCTTTATTTTAGAGAAACCTGCAGAAATCAAACTGTTAAGTACTGAACAAAGGGCTATTCGTAAACAACTAGATATGCACAAAGTAGTTATCGAATCCATAAGTGCTGCTCTGACTAGACTCTGTGAAGTAACGGAGGACTATGAGTGCTGCACAAATAGCACTATTGAAATACCCGATTTGTATGATATAATTGATAAACACCGAAAGGAGGTGTCAAACCTCCAAGCTGAAGCCAGAGATATTGGCGATGTTTCAGTGTTTTTTTGGGTTAAATTTTTCCCTTGGTTTCGTCAAGCAGGAATGTTAATTTTAATGTGCATGGTTTTTATCCTTGTTTTATTTATTTATATATATATATATATATATATATATATATATATATATATATATATATATATATATATATATATTGTTGTATCTTATTCAATGTATCTATAATTACACAATGCAACAAAATGATCCCACACAGAGAATATTAAGTAATCATGGTGAAATCACTTTGTGATTTAAGAGGGGATTGAAGGGTGAGAAAGAGTTAACATGACTAAAACATTAAAATAGCTGACAGAGGAATATCTTTATTTTAGGGTCCTGTTTGTCACAATGACCACAGGATAGATAAGGTCTGGTAGGAACTGGTTTTGAAATTATGTCTTCAGACAACGTCAGCATTAAATAGTTTAAATTATGTCTGAAATGTTATGTCTCATGTGATGAACTTTGTCCTTCCTCTCTCCCTCCTTTCTCTTTAAGTTATGCAATATTCTTTGTCCATATTTTGTATAAAGGTACGACCCTTACCATTAAAACTAAGCATTCATTGAAACGGCTATTTTGTCTTGTACTTCCAGAGCTCTGACAGAATTGCTCACTGATTGTCCAGGTCTAAGCAGATTTAACCCTTACACTATGTCTAAGAACTAGTTGTCCAGATGTTGAAAACCACTGAACAAAACACTTGTCAAGTTGATTTAATTGTAGTAATAATAATAATAATAATAAAGCCTAATGAAAGCAGGGAGCTAATGGAAATTATTCTACAATAATAGGGAGAAAAGGTTTGTCCATTGCAGATAATCGGTTTCATTGACATTTAGGTTTGGTTCACACTTCTGCAATGAGATTTTGATCCGACTTGCACTGCATTTATGTGATGAAACTTGGATGTGTGGTTTGCAAACTCCATGGGGCTAGATTTGCTGGAATAGCACCAAAGTAACACAGGACCCTTTTCCAAAATGACGGTGCGCTGAGCTGCATTGATGTGAACAGGCACCATTGAAAGCAATGCGATTTCCGTTGTTATGCAATTCTGTGTAACTCAAGACATTGAAATGTGAGGAGAAAACAGACTAATTTTAATGGAAGATTCAATTTTTAGCTTCCTATTCTGACAGATTTTACTTTTAAATACAGAGCAAGTTTGGCTGTGAGTCAAAAGCTATGGAACCATAATCAAACTTTCATTCATATTTTCATAAATCTCTAACCTCTTTTCAGATTTAAAAATGATCTAGAATCAAACATTAATTTGAAGCTTGCTGTATGGTTGATAAAAAAAAAGACTTAAATCCAATTACATTAAACTTACCCCTATTGACTGCAGGCAGAGGCAGCCTGTTGCTAACACAGAACTCAGTCTTGGTTGCGGCGCAGAAGTGTCAGTGATGTGGACCTATGATCAGACCCTTGAATGTTGTATTTGCAGTTCTACTGGGTAGCAGTGGCAGCTGGTGGATTTTTCTTTTGGGGAGCGGCACTGACAGCAGCACCCATCCCCCCCCCCCCGTGGAGACTGCGGCATGACACACACCAGCCACATCCCACCCCCCGCGTGGACCAGGGTGTGACACTGACATCAACCCCTCCCCTCGAGGACGGCATCGCAGCACCTACCCGGTCTAGGGCTGGCGTGCTGCAGGGTCCTCTCTTCCTCTCCAGGGATGGGATGCGGGCAGCGGCTCCGGTGTTTGCTACTCCCATAGCCGTGCGTCTTCTTCCTGTTCCTCCAAAGCTAGGCATCCAATAGGATCGCCTGACACTTTGGCCAATCGGGAGACAGGTCTCACTGACCTGCCTCAAGATTGGCGGGCCGCTTGTCTTCCTGTTCCTCCAAAGCTAGGCATCCAATAAGATCGCCTGATGCTTTGGCCAATCGTGAGACAGGTCTCACTGACCTGCCTCAAGATTGGCAGGCCCGTGTGTCTTCTTCCTGTTCCTCCAAAGCTAGGCATCCAATAAGATTGCCTGGCGCTTTGGCCAATCGGAAGACAGGTCTCACTGACCTGCCTCAAGATTGGCGGGGAGGAACGTTAGTGTGAAAACAGCGAAAATAAATTTGTTATCGTCATACAACTGGGTGGTATCAGGATGCAGTGCTGTGCACATCAAGCCCATCCTATTTTGAAGGCGATTAGAGCCTCTGGCTCTAATCACTTGCTTCAAAATACACACCTCCCAACTATCCCCGCCATAGTAATTAATGTGTCTGGTGGCCTGAAAGGGGCCAGGCACATGGATAGCGAGGGTGTCGGAGGTGTTAGAGGGGACAGCGCCCGTGCACCCACAATGTGCGGGCCGTCATCCATGGCACAGATAAATCTCTCCTCACATAGGTACTTTTACTGCTAAAACCATGCCTCATTCAGTTGTTTATCTATGCCTTTTGCGTGCTCCTTTTTAACAACCCCTTCATCATAAACATATACATTAATTAAAAGGTTAAAGATAACTGAAGTTTCTTATTTGGGTGATTGTGACTGTAGTAGAATTTTGTACTGTGCCAGCCATTGATCAATGCAGAAGGCTTCCAGTTTAAATGCCTTTTTGGTTAACTGAAGATACTAAATATGCTTATCTTAGCCATTAAAGATTATCACTTAAATTCCAAACTTTACACATGGTGACTTTTAAGCTTTAATGAGCAGGGCCCTTTGATTCCTCTTGTATTGAATTTTAGTGTAACTATTCCCTCCACTTTGTAACTTGCTGCGAAAACGTTAAAAATAATAATATTCGGGAGTTGGCTATCACACTGAGCCTGTCTCCATTCACCACTATAGTGGGCAACCCTGCTTTTAGCCCTGGCCTACATGACTCCAGATTTTAAGATTTGAAATCTGCTAAGATATTTCAGGCCCGGCACTTTATAGTAAATAGCCGATGGCCGATGGTTTACTACAGTGGTTCTCAACCTCAGTCCTCAGGTTCCCCCAACAGGCCAGGTTTTCCTTTACTTTGCACAGCCGCTTTAAATCAATATCAATGACATTGTATTGATAAGAGCTATTTTATCTAAGGGAAGTTACAAAAACATGGCCCGTTGGGGGGTACTTGAGGACTGAGGTTCAGAACCACTGGGTTCCCAGACAGCAATTTATAGATGACCCGAGGTTTGAGAGGCTATCTTTCTGGCATAAACTGCAGCTGGCCCCCTTTATTGGCTCCCTCTCTCTCCCAGATATCTTTAATAGAAGCTTTTCCACGTTCGAGCTCCTTTTCCTCACAATGATGGGGATGGAGGCAAATGACCATACCCGGCCATGGCTTCATTTAAAGTCCAAAATTCCCCAATTCCCCCCTCCCTTTTTAAGATTTGCAGACGTTCCATTGTACCCTTCTTGATTACAGCAATGAAGGGCTGCATTCCGCTGTTTTGGAAGAAGAAGCAGGAACTGTATTTAGCCAACTGGTTTAAAAAAGTAGCTGAAATCAATGAGATGGAGGACCTCGTGGCCATGGAAAAGGGCCTCTGGGAAAAATTCCTTGAAAAGTGGTTCTACTGCCACGAATTTGTCTACTCTGAGAAGTACAAAACTCTGTTGAATTAAATTGGCGTCAGATTGGTTGTATGACTGGATCCCTTTCCTTTCCCTCCCTTTGGGTCTTTCTTTCTCTGTTTTTTCTTAAATATTTGCGGTATATCTACCAGGTAAAATGTCATGTGGGGTACAGAGACTCCCTAGTATCTGGTATTCTGGATCACTAGCTTACATATTTATCTGCACCCTATGTTTTTTTTCTGTTGTGCTGACCTTTCCGTGTATATGTATCATTATAGTTATGCCTATGTTGAGATATCTGTACTACCTGTTTGTTCTCTAAAATATTGAAAAAAAAAATGAAAAAATAAATAAAATAAAAAATTTAAATATATTACTTGTGATTAAAATAACAATAAATGCCAAGCCTGTGTTAACTGTATCCAAAGAAGTACTTTGCAAGTTTGTGACCATCAAATTGTGCAAATTGCCATTCCCAGCATGTGTAAACAGCAATCTCCCCCAACCATACCGCAATGGTTTGTCAGAGTAAATGACATTCCACAAATGGAAGACATGACTGCCGCACTCCAAGATAAAACTGAGAAACGCAAAGCCAGATGGATGCACTGGGACCTATTCCGTTATTCTAGTGAATACATACTCTACACTTGAATATTTACACTCTTCGCATTCCACAAGCTCATGATCGCTATAGCAGCTGCCATCCTCTGTGGCTGTCCCCCTCCCCCCAACCCCCCTTTTTTCTTTTCTCCTAGCCACCCCTTTTTTTCACCCCCCGTTTCCTCCTCTCCCAAATCCTACCCCAGAAAAAGACTCCAAAAATTATTTGGCAAGCTCCAGTTCTGACAGTTTATCTAATATACAGTGCTATCAAAAAGAATTTGCCCCTTCCTGATTTTTTATTTGTTTGCATATTTTAAATGATTCAGGTCATCAAACAAACTCTAATATTACACAAAGATTACCCCGAGTAAATACAAAATGCAGTTTTTAGGGAAGGGTTACAAAGTGATTTCTAAGGTTTTGGGACTCCAGCGAACCTCGGTGAGATCCATTATCCACAAATGGTGAAAACTTGGAACCTTCCCAGGAGTGGCCGGCCTACCAAAATTACTCCAAGAGAACGACGGCGACTCATCCAGGAGGTCATAAAAGATCCCAGAACAATATCTAAAGAACTGCAGGACTCACTTGCCTCAGGTCAGTGTTCATGATTCAACAATAAGAAAGACTGGGCAAAAATGGCACCTATGGGAAAATTCCAAGGTGAAAGCCACTGCTGACCAAAAAGAACACAAACGCTCCTCTCACATTTGGCAAAAAAACAGCTTGATTATCCCCAAGACTTTGGGGCAAATGTTCTGTAGACTGAGACAAAAATTTGAACTTTTTGGAAAGCATAAAAAATATGTTAGAGTAAATCTAACATAGCATTTCATAAAAAGAACATCATACCAACAGTCAAACATGGTGGTGATAGTGTGATGGTCTGGAGCTGCTTTGTGGCCATAATTGACGGAACAATGAATTCTGTGCTCTACCAGAAAATCTTGAAGGAGAACGTCCGGCCATCAGTTCATAACTTCAAGCTCAAGCGCACTTGTGTTATGCAGCAGGACAATGATCTGAAACACACCAGCGAGTCCATCTCTGAATGGCTCAAAAAAACTAAATTAAGGTTTTGGCATGGAATAGTCAAAGTCCAGACTTAAATCAGATTGAGATGCTGTGGCATGACCTTAAACAGGCCGTTCCTACTGGAAAACCCTTCAACGTGACTAAATTAAAAAATTCTGCAAAGAGTGGGCCAAACTTCCTCCACAGTGATGTGAAAGCCTCATTGTCAGTTATCGCAAACGCTTTATTGCAGCTATTTGCACCAACGGTGGCACAACCAGTTATTAGGTTTAGGGGGCAATTTTTCACACAGGGCCAGGCAGGGTTGGATGGCTTTTTTCCCTTAAAAAATTAAATCATCATTTAAAAAATGGGATTTTTATATACAGCTTACCTGTAAAATCCTTTTCTTGAGAGTACATCACGGGACACAGGAGCTTCATTACATAGTGGGTTATATAGGCACCTCTGGTGATTGGACACTGGTTGACCCTAATTAAAGAGAATTCCTCCCCTATATAACCCCTCCCATTTGGGAGGCACCTCAGTTTTGTAGCAAAGCAATAAGAAACCACGTAAAAACCCAAGAGGGGCGGGAGCCCTGTGTCCCGTGATGTACTCTCAAGAAAAGGATTTTACAGGTAAGCTGTATATAAAAATCCCATTTTCTTGATCATACATCACGGGACACAGGAGCTTCATTACATAGTGGGATGTCCCATAGCAATGCTCAGGTTGAGGGGAGGGAGACACAGATCATAAACATAGACCGCCAGGGACCTGAGGACCTAAACTGCAGCCTGCAGTACACTGCGCCCGAAGGCGATATCCTCTTGCCCTCTGACATCCACCTGATAGAATCTGGTGAATGTGTGGACTGATGACCAAGTCGCAGCCTTACAGATCTGAGCCAGGGAGGCCTGGTGATGCACTGCCCAAGAAGCACTGACAGCCCTAGTAGAGTGCGCTTTCACCTGAAAAGGAGGAATCTTCCCCTTTAAGCTATAGGCCTGAGAAATAACTTGTCTGATCCACCTTGAGAGAGTGGACTTTGACGCTGCCTGACCCCTTCTAGGGCCTTCTGGCAGAATAAATAAACAGTCAGTCTTTCTTATCTGAGCAGTTGCCTGAAGATAAAGACTGATTGCTCTAACCACATCTAAAGTGTGTAAAGACTCTTCCTCTATGGACTGAGGATTTGGAAAAAAGGATGGTAGGATTATATCCTGATTCAGATGGAAACCCGAAACCACCTTAGGTAGAAAGGACCCGTTGGGACGCATAACCACCCGGTCCTTATGGATAATTAAATAGGGCTCTTTACAGGAAAGAGCTGCCAATTCTGATACTCTTCTAGCCGTGGATATGGCTACTAAGAAGACCAGCTTTTTAGTCAAGAGAGCTAAAGAAGCCAGCTGCAAAGGTTCAAATGGTTGGGCCTCTAAGGCCGAGAGAACCAAATTCAGATCCCATGGGCATACCGGAGGTTTAACTGGCGGTTTTATCCGCATAGCCCCCTGGATAAAAGCCCGTACTAGGGAGTGTGATGCAAGAGGTCCTTGAAAAAATACCGACAGGGCCGAAATCTGCACCTTGATGGTGCTTATGGCCAAATTCATTTCTAGGCCTGACTGGAGAAAGGCCAAGATTCTGCTAATGACATACTTTCTAGGATGCCATCTCCTGAGTTCACACCAGGAAACATATGCCCTCCAGATCTTGTAATAGATACGCCTGGAGGCCGGCTTTCTGGCATTGACCAGAGTGGAAAGGACTGGCCCCGAAAGGCCACGGTCTCTCAGAATGTGGGTTTCAGCAGCCAGACCGTCAAATTCAGACTGCGTAAAGCAGGATGGTAGATTGGACCCTGTGAGAGCAGATCTGGCCGGGGAGGGAGGGTCCATGGCCCGCCCACTGCCAACTTAATGATTTCTGCAAACCATGGTCGCCTGGGCCAAGCTGAGGCCACTAAAAGGACCGACTTCGACTCCCTCTTGACCCTTCCCAGGAACCGCGATAGCAGCGGGCTCGGGGGGAAGGCATAGATCAGATTGTACTGATCCCAGGGAACCGTCAGAGCATCTGACCCCTGAGCAAGTGCATCTCTTGTCCTTGACACAAACTTGTCCAGTTTCCTGTTGAATCTGGATGCAAACAGATCCACGTCTGGAGTGCCCCACTTGTAACATATGTTCTGAAATACATCGGGGTGCAGAGCCCATTCTCCTGGGCACAACTGCTGGCGGCTGAGAAAATCCGCCTGCCAATTCTCCACCCCTGGGATGAAGACTGCAGAGAGACACGGAACATGCTCTTCTGCCCAGACAAGTATGCGATTCACCTCCTTTTGGGCCACCAGACTTCTGGTACCGCCCTGGTGATTGATGTAAGCCACTGCGGTGGCATTGTCGGACTGAATCCGAACTGGGAAACCTCACAGCCTGTAAGACCACTCTATGAGTGCCATGTAAACTGCCCGAATCTCCAAGATATTTATGGGCAGCAGACCTTCGGTCGCAGACCATTTTCCCTGCGAGCACGTTCCCTCCAATATGGCTCCCCAGCCTGTCAGGCTGGCATCCGTTGTGACAATCTTCCATGAGAGGGGAAGAAAAGTTTTGCCTTTCAGCAAATTCCTGGTTTGTAACCACCAGACAAGACTTTTGCGTGCCCGGGGAGATAAACGCATAGGAAGATCCAGGGATTGGGGCTTCCTGTTCCAAGCCGCAAGGATGCATCTTTGCAGAGGCCTTGAGTGGAACTGGGCGAATGGGATGGCCTCGAATGAGGCGACCATCTTTCCCAATAGTCTCATACATAGCCGAATGGAGGAAGATCTTCCGCCCAGAATCAGGAGCACCAGATCTCCAATGGCCAAGGCCTTTGGCCTTGGAAGAAACACCCTGCCCTGAGCGGTGTCGATAATCAAACCCAGGTAATCCAACCTGGTGGTCGGTTGCAAGGACGACTTTTCTAGGTTTATAATCCAACCTAGGCGCTCTAGATGTTCTAGCGTCCTGATGACGCTGCGACTTAGGCACGCTGCAGTTCTCTCTACGAGAAGCAAGTCGTCTAGGTAAGCCATGATGGCTATGCCCTGAACTCTTAAGATTGCTAAGAGAGGGTCCAGAATCTTCGTGAAGACTCGAGGGGCCGTAGCTAGCCCGAACGGCAGGGCCACAAATTGAAAATGGCGCCGCTCTACCGCGAACCTTAGAAACTTCTGGTGTGCGGGAAATATTGGCAAATGGAGATATGCATCTTTGATATCTATTGATGCCATGAATTCTCCCCCTTGCAGGGAGGAGACCACAGTGCGTATTGACTGCATCCGGAAGGTCTGGATGTGTAAAAACCGGTTTAAGTCTCTCAGATCCAAGATAGGTCTGATACTTCCGTTTGGTTTTGGAACGGTGAAGAGATTCGAATAAAAACCTGAACCCTGATCTTTCGGGCTCACTTCTACTATCACACCCTGGGATAGTAACTGATCTAAGGCCAGGAATAGCGGTTTCTGCTTTACTGGATCCTTGACCTTAGAAAACGAGAAGGTGGAATCTTCTGAAACTCTAGCCTGTAGCCCAGAGATACTGAAGAGATCACCCACTTGTCCTGAATCTCTTCCCGCCAGGCGCCTGCAAACTGCAGGAGCCTTCCCCCCACTCTGCCGAGCGGGGGCGCCCCTTCACAAGGAGGTCTTGGGGGTCTGCTTGGCAGGCTTTCGCCCCCAAGTCTTCTTCTGTCCCTGGGCTCGGCCCTGAGGCTTTCTAGCAGAGGAGGGCTGGGAAGGCCGTCGCCACTGTTTAGAGCTTGATGCTTCGGGAGAGAGAGTACGCCTGAATGAAGGACGTTTGCTCCTTTTGACTGGAAGGAGAGTAGACTTACCTCCCGAAATATTTTGGACGAATTTATCTAATTCTTCCCCAAACAAACGCTCCCCTTTAAACGGGAACCCAGTCAAATGCTTTTTGCATGACATCTCAGCAGCCCAATTCTTTAGCCATAGAGCCCTACGCATGTGTACCAACATGAGGGATAAACGTGATGCTTGTTGGACAGAATCCAAAATCGCATCAATTATGAAACACAAGATGTGAGGCATCTCTGCATATTTCTCTACTTCCTCACTGGGAAGGAGACCAAACATTTGTTTAACCTGTTCCTTGAGGAACTGACACAACCCCACGGCTGTGACTGTAGGCTGCACCACAGCGCCAGCCATGGAAAAGGAGGCTTTTAACAAGGTTTCCAGCCTTTTGTCAACTGGATCCTTAAATACCTGCGCATTATCCAAAGGACAAGTTAGGTTTTTATTCACACAAGAAACAGCCGCATCGACAGATGGGACCCCCCATTTCTTAGTGAAACTTTCCTCCACAGGATAATGCATAGAAAACCTTTTGGGAGGAGTAAACAGTTTATCGGGATGTCCCCAATCCTCATACATCAATTCACCCATTAAAGGATGAATTGGGAAGGAACAAGCAGTTTGTGGGGCTTTCCTGACTCCCAGGGAAGAGACAGAGGATGTAGCGACTTCAGCAGCAGGCATTCTGAATGTGGTACGCACCAATTCAGTATAATACTGCACCTGCTTTCTGAGTGCCTGGGAGGAGGGGACTAACTCCTCTTCCTCTGACTCATCCGACTGCTCATGATCCCTATCCAAAGATAGGGATCCCTCCTCATTTTCAGAGCAACTATCTGAGAGAGGGATTTCAGCAGAGGGAGGGGATCTACCCCTTTTCCTGCTATCTTTTAGGGAAGCAGAAATAAAATTCATGATCCTCCCTTCAAAACCCTCCAATGTAGCCCTAAGGGAGTCCTCAGTGACATAGACCGGGGCTGGGACATTGGGAGAGGCTGCAAAGCCTGAAAGGGGCACCGACTCGTCTTGAGAGGCAGGCTCCAGTCTTGCAGAGGGGGATGGTAATTTACAGGCACTTTTGGAACCCCTGGACCTAGGCAGTGACTTGCCAGTGCTTTTATTACCTGCCCCTGAAACCCTCTTACGAGGAGACATAGTACTAAGCTACAAAGCAGAGGTACTAGTACAAATGCAATCACTGTTGCGCTTAAAGTCTCACAATAAATCAATATATGCTTAAACTGCACAACCTGATGCTGAGTAGGTGTCTTAAGGTTTGCCTGGATCCAATCCCCACGGATGCTTACAGCCCACAGCTCCTGTGTCTCCAGTTACAGTCCCCTGACGCTCTGGGCTTTTTAAAAATGCCGCTTGGCACCTGCGCTACAGCGCCGTGCACACTAACGTGCACGGCTCGCAACCACACCCCCCCCTCCTCCATTAGGCCGGGAGCGCGCCCGGCGCGCGTGCACGCGCCCGCGCGCGTGCACGCGCCCGCGCGCGTGCACGAGGACCGCGGAATCCGGGGGGGGGGAAGGAGAACCCAAAGGGAGCAACGTGGGACCCCTGACCTGCATGGGACCCCTTTTTACCTTTAACTGTGGCAGGAACTGTAAGGGAGACGTGAGTAGCTGGAGAACCAGGCTTTCACTGAGCGTGTTTGTATTGAAAGGCATGTAAGTATGCATCAGGCTGCTCTTACTCCCTCTAGTGGTGGAAACCAGGTAAGACATACAACTACTCACAATGAAGAAATCCATTCATATATTTAAAATATATAGGATGACTTCCCTTACCTGTCCCCGCCGCAGGAATTGCTGATAACAGACCAATTCCAGCCTTCACCCATCACGGCGGGTATTGTTAGCCAACCTTCAGGTATATCTGGGGCTCTTACGAAAAGATCCTCCCACCTGGGCCATGTAGAAAGCTCTGCCAGAAACTTACGGGCGCCCTGAGTAAACAGTACCCCAAGTCTGGTTGTCCCAGAGCCCAGTCTTCCAATGGAGAGGACTTACAGGCAAAACCTCATTTCTTCGGCAGACGAGGCCCGGGTACCATACCATCATGGGAGTCAAATATCGGCCCGGGGTATGGATCCGGTTTGTTGTAGCCCTTCGGCCCTCGCCGGGACCCGCATAGAGCTAAGTTTTACGTGACCATCGACCAGACACTGGCGAAAAAACTGAGGTGCCTCCCAAATGGGAGGGGTTATATAGGGGAGGAATTCTCTTTAATTAGGGTCAACCAGTGTCCAATCACCAGAGGTGCCTATATAACCCACTATGTAATGAAGCTCCTGTGTCCCGTGATGTATGATCAAGAAACTGCATTTTGTATTTACTTGGGTTATCTTTGTGTAATATAAAAAGTTTGTTTGATAATCTGAATAATTTAAGTGTGACAAATATGCAAAAGAATAAAACAACAGGAAGGGGCAAATACTTTTTCACAGCACTGTACATATCAGCGTGATGTACCCCACAGTTCTTAGCAATTTCTGACTTTGTAGAAAACATTTTTCGATCAGTGAATTAGCATGCCTACATTATGCTGTAATTATTACTGTTCTTTGTGGATAAAAACCTTCTAAATAAAGAATAAAAAAAAAGTGCAAAATCACAAACATCCACACATTTTTTTTATAGTTTATAGCTGACCATAACTGATCAAATTTCCCTCAATGTGCGGCCTTCCCCTCTCTACGGAAGTCGATTTTTTAATCATTTTCTGAAAATCAGCTGCTGCAAAAAATGAGCTGCAGCCACGATCAGTGTATTCTGATAACAGCAGGGGCAATGGAGGAATCTGTTATTTTATTTTATGTTCAGCTCATTGGCTGAAGTAGAAAAAACTGATCATGTATGGCCAGCCTACGGATTTTACATGAACTTGCACTATATTACCAAGAGTATTGGGGCACCTGCCTTTACACGCACATGAACTTTAATGGTATCCCAGTCTTAGTCCGTATGGTTCACTTTCTTTGTGTACTGGTGTGCAGTCATGTTGGAACAGCAAGGGGCCATCCCCAAACTGTTCCCACAAAGTTGGTAGCATGACATTTTTCAAAATGTCTTGGTATGCTGATGCCTTAAGAGTTCCCATCACTGGAACTAAGGGGCCAAGCCCAACACCTGAAAAGCAACCACCACACCATAATCGTCCCTCCACCAAATGATTTGGACCAGTGCACAAAGCAAGGCCCATAAAGACATGGATGAGCGAGTTTGGGTTGTAGGAACCTGACTAGCCTTCACAGAGGCCTGACCTCAACCCAATAGAAGACCTTTAGGATGAACTAGAGCGGATACTTGTTGTTCAACATTAGTACCTGACCTCACAAATGTGCTTTTGGAAGAATGTTCAAGCATTCTCATAGACACACTGCTAAACCTTGTGGACAGCCTTCCCAGAAGAGTTGAAGCTGTAATATATATATATATATATATATATATATATATATATATATATATGTGGACTAACCTAATATTGAACCCTACGGACTAAGACTGGAATGCCATTAAAGTTCATGTGTGTGTAATGGCAGGCGTCACAATACTTTTGGTAATATATTGTATATCTACCAGAGCTCACCACGCTATGAAAACCAAAGCCACTGACCTTTTTATGTTAAATCACATTTGTATGGTCTTCACCTAACAGAAACCAGAATTGACATGTAGAGGACATAATAGAACCTTCACTAAATAATAGCTGTCTGTGACACTGAGCTATGGGTCTTACATTGTAAATAATTTTACTGGAGTCATTTTGTGAGGAGCCCATTGCATTCTTACATCATAGGTACTTATTTCATACTTGATTTCTTGTTTGAGCATCTAGGAGACTGTAGTCATGTGGCTTGAGGTCATGAGTTTTGGGCTCCATAGTGCCGAACAGGCTATACAACGCATCCACTATACCAAGGCTTCTGATAAGCTTCTCTCTCTGCTGAAGACCCTGCAGCCTCTCCATCTCCTCTCGTTCATTAATATCCACGGGTTTCATGGAGTCTATTTTCATCTCCTGGGTCTAGGTAAAGAAAGTCAATATTCACTTACAGAACCTGTACAGTATCATGAACACGATGAAAATTCTGATAGATATTTTACAGAATAAAACTTTATTAAACATAATAGCCACGCATCACATAAAGTTACAACAGTGCTGTTCCTGAAAGTGTATCTAAACCTAAAAACAAAAATGTTATATATTGCAGCTTATCAGTCCTTAGATGTGTTGGCTGAATTATTTTATATTTTTTTCACACTAAGAACATTTTTAGCAAGTAGAGTAGAGGGAGCCCCGTAATGATCCAACCAGAAGGGGAGGGGTAATGGAGGGGCAGGCATGACCGGGTGCCTAGAGACACCTGGAGAGGAATAGGATAGGTGGAGAAAGAGAATGTGTGAAGGGGGAGGAGCTATATATAAAAGGTGCGGAGTCCGAGCGGGACCAGTTGCACGTGAGTCGAGCATTGGAGGAGGCAACCCTCCCTCCCTACTGTACGGCATGTTTTGGTGTGTGTGGGGTACTTGTTACTTGTTGGCGTTGTTGTTTTGTTTTTCTTTTTTCTTTTCTTTCAGGAGAAGATGGATGGTCGTCACAACAGTGAAGTCGGCCCCTTTGGGGGGCTGCAGCGTGAGATTTCTGGTGGTCTTTGACGGTGGCTGTAAACAGAGGTGATATAAAAGGGTGGGGGGCTCATTGGTATTATGGGCCCCTCCGGTGTATTCCTGAACGGTGGACGGAATACTGGGAGGTTTTTCACTGCAGGAATTGGTTGTCTCTGAGCGGTCACAGCTTGAGGCCTGGTATGTTAAAAGGTAAAGCAGTGAGGTTGGTGTTGGAGTTAAAGTGGGTCACCGTCAGAGATCACCAGACTGGAGTTGCTAAAGTTGTTCAAAAATGTTTTGTTTACAGTTGTATATATATATTTATATATTTATATACATATTTTTGGAGGGAGTAAAATATTTGGTTATGTTTAACCACCTCAATACAGTGCAGTTACACCCCCTTCCTGACCAGACCAATTTTCAGCTTTCAGCGCTCTCACAGTTTGAATGACAATTACTCAGTCATCCAACACTGTATCCATATGAAACTTGCGTCCTTTTTTCCACACAAATAGAGCTTTCTTTTAGTGGTATTTAATCACTAGTGGGTTTTTTATTTTTTGTGCTATAAATAAAATAAAACGTAAATTTTGTGAAAAAAATGCATTTTTCTTGGTTTCTGTCATAAATGTTTGCTAATTAGTAATTTTTCTTCATAAATTTTGGCTAAAATTTATACTGCTACATATCTTTGGTAAAAATAACCCACATTAGTATATATTATTTGGTCTTTGTGAAAGTTATAGAGTCTACAAACTATGGTGCCAATCACTGAAAATTGATCACTTCTGATCAGGCCTTCAGTACATCAGGTGTACCTCATTTCTTGAGACACTAACAAGTCAGGAAAGTACAAATACCCCCCAAATGACCCCTTTTTACAAAGTAGACATCCCAAGGTATTAAGTAAGTAGCATGGTGAGTTTTTTTAAGTTGTCTTTTTTTCCCACAATTCTTTGCAAAATGAAGATTTTTTATTTTTTTTTATTTTTTTTTACTAAATTGTCATATTATCAGGTTATTTCTCACACACAGCATATGCATACAACAAATTACACCCCAAAATACATTTTGCTACTCTTCCCGAGTACGGCGATACCACATGTGTGAGATTTTTACACAGCCTGGCCACATACAGAGCACCAACATTGATGTAGTACCAAAAATGACGCATCTCATTTCTCAACCACCTATTACACTTTTGAAGTCTCTAGAGTACCAGGACAATGGAATTTCCCATAAAATTACCCCATTTTGGAAAGCAAACACCCCAACGTATAATCTGTGAGGCATAATGAGTCTTTTCAACAGTTCATTTTTTTCCAGAAGTTTTTGGAATATGTGGAAAAAAATTAAAACGCATTTTTTTTTTACACAAAATTGTCAATTTATAAGATATTTCTAACACATAGCATGTATATAGCAAAAATTACACCCCAAAATACATTCTGCTACTCCTCCCGAGTATGGCGATACCACATGTGTAGAACTTTTACACAGCCTGGCCACATAGAGAGGCCGAACATTGAAGTAGTACGTTCAGGCGTTCTAGGAGCATAAATGACACATCTCATTTCATTCCTACCCATCACACTTTTGAAGGTCCTGGACCACCAGGACAGTGAAATTACCCACAAAATGACCCCATTTTGGAAAGCAAACACCCCAACGTATATTCTATGAGACATGGGCTGCAGGTACTCTGGTACTCTGATGGCCTGGTGACAGGTACTCGGGTACTCTGATGGCCTGGTGACAGGTACTCGGGTACTCTGATGGCCTGGTGACAGGTACTCGGGTACTCTGATGGCCTGGTGACAGGTACTCGAGTACTCTGATGGCCTGGTGACAGGTACTCGGGTACTCTGATGGCCTGGTGACAGGTACTCGTGTACTCTGATGGCCTGGTGACAGGTACTCGGGTACTCTGATGGCCTGGTGATAGGTACTCGGGTACTCTGATGGCCTGGTGACAGGTACTCGGGTACTCTGATGGCCTGGTGACAAGTACTCAGGTACTCTGATGGCCTGGTGACAGGTACTCTGATGGTTTGGTGACTGGTATTTGGGTACTCTGAAGGGCGGTGACAGGTACTCATATGGACTGTGACAGGTACTCGGGTACTCAGATGAACTGTGACAGGTACTCGGGTACTCAGATGGACTGTGACAGGTACTCGGGTACACAGATGGACTGTGACAGGTACTCGGGTACACAGATGGACTGTGACAGGTACTCGGGTACCCTGATGGACTGTGACAGGTACTCGGGTACCCTGATGGACTGTGACAGGTACTCGGGTACTCTGATGGCCTGGTGACAGGTACTCGGGTACTCTGATGGCCTGGTGACAGGTACTCAGGTACTCTGATGGCCTGGTGACAGGTACTCGGGTACTCTGATGGCCTGGTGACAGGTACTCGGGTACTCTGATGGCCTGGTGACAGGTACTCTGATGGTTTGGTGACTGGTATTTGGGTACTCTGAAGGGCGGTGACAGGTACTCATATGGACTGTGACAGGTACTCGGGTACACAGATGGACTGGAACAGGTACTCGGGTACTCAGATGGGCTGTGACAGGTAATCGGGTACCCTGATGGACTGTGACAGGTACTCGGTACTCTAATGGACTGTGACAGGTACTCGGTACTCTAATGGACTGTGACAGGTACTCGGGTACTCTGATGGACGGTGACAGGTACTCGGGTACTCTGATGGCCTGGTGACAAGTACTCAGGTACTCTGATGGCCTGGTGACAAGTACTCAGGTACTCTGATGGCCTGGTGACAGGTACTCTGATGGTTTGGTGACTGGTATTTGGGTACTCTGAAGGGCAGTGACAGGTACTCATATGGACTGTGACAGGTACTCGGGTACTCAGATGGACTGTGACAGGTACTCGGGTACTCTGATGGGCTGGGACAGGTACTCGGGTACTCAGATGGGCTGGGACAGGTACTCGGGTACTCAGATGGGCTGGGACAGGTACTCGGGTACTCAGATGGGCTGGGACAGGTATTTGGGTACTCAGATGGGCTGGGACAGGTACTCGGGTACTCAGATGGGCTGGGACAAGTACTCGGGTACTCAGATGGGCTGGGACAGGTACTCGGGTACTCAGATGGGCTGGGACAGGTACTCGGGTACTCAGATGGGCTGGGACAGGTACTCGGGTACTCAGATGGGCTGGGACAGGTACTCAAATACTCTGATGGACTGTGACAGGTACTCTGATGGACTGTGATTGACAGGTACTATGAGGGGTGGTGACAGGTCCTCTTTATTGGGGGGGGGGCAATCAGTGTGATTGGTGTACACTGTATGCGGTAACGAGATGTTACCGCAATCTCCTCCTCACACACGATCGGTGTGTGAGGAGGAGAACCCGGTAACATCCCGTTACCGCGGTTTGTTTACATTTTAGTGATCGGCTGTGAAAGGATCACAGCCGATCACGTGGGTAAACAGCTGGCCAATGGCTGTTTACCAGCGTCGGTGACGAGCAATGTTCCCGGGGAACACGCCGCCACCGACGTGCTCGCGCGCATGCGCCGTGCACGTTCGGGGTGTGACCATCTGTGATCGGCCGTGACTTCATCACGGCCGATCACGTGGTAAACAGCCATAACGAATGGCTGTTCACCCCCTTCGGTGGCGAGCGGTGTCTCCGTGACACGCCGCCACCGAAGAAACAGGGATGCGCGCGCACGATCGCGCGCATTCCCTGTTTAAACGGGAGGACGTCATATGACGTCCTCCCGCCACAATAGGTGCGCTGCCTGGCCGTCATTTGACGGCCGGCGGTCGGCAACCAGTTAATAAAGGCTGTTGTGGCCATTTTACTCCAAAGAGAAGGTGTGGTCTCATTATTATAGATATAAGAGGGCTGGTAAGGGGCATTGTTAAGAAAGGGACTGTTGGGCTACGCAGGTCATGGATTTTCACTTGTTGTTCACATTGCATGCCCATTATTTGAACTTTGGGACTCATTTGCACTTTATGAAGATTTTATTGGATTTATTCATATATTTATTTATTTCTTGCACTTTGATTGGAGCAACATATTATAAGATATTTCAAGGTCTATATATATTTACAGGATTTATCCAACCTTTGTGCATGTTGTTTGCACCACTGCACATTTGCACATTTTTTTGGGAACACTATTGCACTGTATTTATATATTTAAATGTATATATGAAATTGTTTATTTAATAGGTTTATTCACTATATACTTAATTATTTAATTTTCCTATACACTTTGGGAATATCATGTGTTTGAGATTTATAAGGATTATAGGATTTACTTACATTTAGATAACGCCACATAACCCCCCTCTTTTTTCTTATGTAAAAATCTGTGTTTTTTTTGTTTTTTTACATCTGTCTCTGAAATGTCCCTTACCGACATCCTTTTGGTCTAAAAATCCTCAGATTTTAGCTGTCCCACCTCTCCAGTACCTTCTCAGCCAATAGAAACATGTCTGTGTATACTGTGTGATTGTATACTGTGTTTGTGTGTGTTTGTGTCTACTGTGTAATGTCTGATTGCCTGGGTGCCCCATAATCTCCTATTGCCCGGGGGCCCCATGAGTTGTCAGTCCGCCCCTGTTGCTGACCTTAAATGTTTATGCACTGAACAAACCCATGCTGATGTCAAATTTATGTTGGATTACTTGGTGCCATTCCATAGGAAGATTTTCAGTTGAGCCTATCTGTTTACCAATAATCTGGAACTGGAATTACCATCGTATTTCATTACAGGATACACTGGGATCCTCTAACGCCCTGCAGATTACATTATCCTGGTCAAATACATTCGCTCTCTAACTAGCCATTATAGAATACAATATGTCAGTATCAGATGTTCACTGCACCTTTCTCTCTGCTGTTCTACATCCAGTGCGGACGGATGGCCTCCTCGTCACCTTGTATTTCACAGGCTTTTCTCCTGCTGACTCCCCTTGTAAGGTGTCCTTGCTGTCTTTCTTCTTCTTTCCACTGGGCAGTTCTTTTTGCTCTTGTTTAAGTCGAAGTTCTTCCAACTGCTGCCTGTAATGGAAATGTTTATGGCTTTTAATGAAGTGATAGTACAGATAATATGAGAAGGACAGGGATGGAAAAAAAGACCAAGTAGGGCTGTTACAAAACAAGGGTGCTTGTGCTTTGACAAGTGAAGGTCAGGACTTCGATATTGAAGACTCATTTAGTATTCAAAATAGCATGGAAATGCATGGGTGGACCCTGTATTGTAATTGTATATTACTGTTTGGAGAAGGAGAAACCACCATGGAGAGAATATACCTCCAAATATGAGTTGCCAACATCCCTAATAATTGTGTAGAAGGACAAAAATATACCCCCCCCCCCCCCCAGTACTATGGGACTGTATGGGCAAACTTCCAATGAACAGAATAATTATTAAAAAGTTAACAAAGTTTATTGAAATGTTTAAAATTATGTTGGTGAAAACATCACCATAATAGTACAATACAATATACCAAAGCTCATAAAGAGCTGATGAATGGCATATGAGTTGCTTCTCATTGAGTATATTACTGTTTAATTTGTACCAATGGTCAACGGAAACAGTAATTTAGTTGATGAAGAAAGAAAAGAGCTATTGATACGTGTGCACTATAGAAGGTTCAACCAGTGGAACCACCATGACTACATACCTTGGCATCACTACCTGCAGTAACTTGTAACTAATAGCAACTTAAAATCAACAATAAGCACAATGCTGCAATTTACCACCCATGAATGTTTAAGTGGCACAAGTACAAGGCCATAATTACTATAAATACTTGGCTGAACAAAAAACAAACAGATTCCTCCATCCACACAAAAAAGGTGGAGGGAGGAAATCCCTCCCCCCCCCCCCCCCCCTTTGCTCACTGATCAACAAAAGTTTTTCAACAAACCTTTTCAACAGAAGTTGATCTAATGATTGACTTGTGTTTAACTGGGGCAGCCACACATGGATCAAAAGTCATCCCGTCCCTGCCAAACTGGCTAAATTTATGGCCAGCTTAAGTTGTAAACAGCCAGCACTCTTACACAACTTTCACAAGTTGTGTTTAGCCCAGGTTCACATTGAAGCCGGGTTTGAAATCGTGCTGAACTCACATGATTTTAAACTGGCAATGCAGTCCGACTTGACAGACATCTGTGCGGGTTCCTACATAGATGTCTATTCAAATTGCCCCAGATGTCACCAAAAGTAGTACAGGAACTACTTTTGGGAATCAGTGCAGCGCCGCAAAGTTGGCGTCGCACCGATTTGGACGGTGCCGTTGCCGGAAATATGTCAAATCGCATGTCAAAACAGAGAAATGTGAACGTGGGCTTAATCTTGTTTCATTTTGGGTAGGCTGATAGTCTAATTTGAGTTTTGCAATTAAAGTCAACAAAATACTGTCTTTACAAGCACATTCTATAAAAATAATAATATTCTAGCCTGGTTGGTACAGACTGTGTTAAAGCTGAACTCCAGAAAGAAACAACAGGCAAACTTAAAGGGGTTGTAAACCTTTTTTTTTTTTTTTTTTAAATAACAAACATATCATACAGTCATGGCCAAAATTGTTGGCACAACAGAAATTTTTCCAGAAAATCAAGTATTTCGCACAGAAACATATTGCAGTAACACATGTTTTGCTATACACATGTTTATTCCCTTTGTGTGTATTGGAACAAAACAAAAAAAGGGAGGAAAAAAAGAAAATTGAACATAACAAGGGGCAAGTAACAGGTGTGGGCAATATAAAAATCACACCTGAAAGCAGATAAAAAGGAGAGAAGTTCATTTAGTCTTTGCATTGTGTGTCTGTGTGTGCCACACTAAGCATGGACAACAGAAAGATGAGAATAGAACTGTCTGAGGACTTGAGAACCAAAATTGTGGAAAAAAAATCAACAATCTCAAGGTTACAAGTCCATCTCCAGAGATCTAGATTTGCCTTTGTCCAGAGTGTGCAACATTATCAAGAAGTTTTCAACCCATGGCAATGTAGCTAATCTGTCTGGGCGTGAATGGGAGAGAAAAATTGATAAAAGGTTGCAACGCAGGATAGTCTGGATGGTGGATAAGCAGCCCCAAACAAGTTCCAAAGAAATTCAAGCTGTCCTGCAGGCTCAGAGAGCATCAGTGTCAGCGTGAACTATCCATCAACATTTTAAATAAAATTAAACACTATGGCAGGAGACCCAAGAGGACCCCACTGCTGACACAGAGACATAAAAAAACAAGACTACAGTTTGCCAAAATGTACTTGAGTAAGCCAAAATCCTTCTGGGAAAACGTCTTGTGGACAGATGAGACCAAAATAGAGCTTTTTGGTAAAGCACATCATTCTACTGTTTACCGAAAATGGAACGAGGCCTACAAAGAAAAAGAACACAATACCTACAGTGAAATATGGTGGCGGTTCAATGATGTTTTGGGGTTGTTTTACTGCCTCTGGCACTGGGTGCCTTGAATGTGTGCAAGGCATCATGAAATCTGAGGATTACCAAAGGATTTTGGGTTGCACTTTAGAGCCCAGTGTCAAAAAGCTGGGTTTGCTTTGGAGATCTTGGGTCTTCCATCAGGACAATGACCACAAACATACGTCAAAAAGCACCCAGAAATGAATGGTAACAAAGTGCTAGAGAGTTCTAAAGTGGCCAGCAATGAGTCCAGATCTAAATCCCATTGAACACCTGTGGAGAGATCTTAAAATTTCTGTTGGGAAAAGGCGCCCTTCCAACAAGAGAGACCTGCAGCAGTTTGCAAAGGAAGAGTGGTCCAAAATTCCAGGTGAGAGGTATAAGAAGCTTATTGATGGTTATAGGAAGTGACTGATTTCAGTTATTTTTTCCAAAGGGTATGCAACCAAATATTAATTTAAGGGTGCCTTGAATTTTCACCAGCCCATTTTTGGAATTTTGTGTGACATTATGTCCAATTTGCTTTTTCTCCTCCCTTTTTTTGTTTTGTTCCAATACACACAAAGGGAATAAACGTGTGTTACTGCAATACTTTTCTTTGAGAAATATTGATTTACTGGAAAAAATTTCTGGGGTGCCAACAATTTCAGCCATGACTGTGTCTTACCTCCATTGTGAAGTTTTTTTGCACAGTGTGGCCCTGATCCTCTTCTTCTGGGGTCCCCCAACGGTGCTCACGGCTCCTCCTCGCATTGGTAAACCCCCTAGGAGAAGCGATCTCCTTGGGGTTTACCTTTACTGCCTAGTCCAGCATTTGCATCCATAGACACAGAATGCCAGACTCGGCCCTGCCCCCCGGTGCCCGCATCATTGGATTTAATTGACAGCAGCGGGAGCCAATGGCTGCGCTGCTATCAATCTATTCAATCAAGAGCTGAGAACCCCAGCCAGAGAGGTAGAGCGTGTCCACAGAGGATACGACTCAGTTGAGTAAAATGGGGGGGGGCTGGGGGACGTTCACTGTCAGAAGTTTTTTCACCTTAATGCATAAGATGCATTAAAGTGAAAAAACATGAGGGTTTACAACCCCTTTAAAGTGATAGGAGGGGGTGCTGATAAGTATTGATCCTTACCCAGAAAAAACTGAATGAGGAAGCTGTAAATTGCAGGGTGGACTGGCCAATTTGTCTATATTCAATGATGCCAAAATCAACTACCTATGATTTTACCTTATCTTTCTTTTACAGGTCCAAATTGAACAGGTCCAAAATGAACACCCTACAATGATGCAAAAATTAACTACCTATGATTTTAACTTATCTTTCTTTTACAGGTCCAAATTGAACATGGAAGCACCTCCAGAAAAATTAAATGTGGAAGAGCATAGGACCATAATCAAATAATCAACTACCTGTTTCTTCAAGGGAAAGGTGCGAAGCAGATCCATGATAAATTGTCACAAACTTTGGGTGACAGTGGCCCTTCATATGCAACATTGGGTTGTCAATTTTAAAACTGGCCATTTCGGTGTTGAAAGTGAGAAACCCATTGGAAGGCCTGTTTCTGTCTATGTGCCTGCAAAAGTCAAAAGTTTTGGGATCCTATTTGCTGCAAGCTTTCTCATTTCCAAGTCGTTGAGGATAATGGCACCAACTCTCTCACCTGATATTCCCAGATATGTAACAATACTTTTGGCTGATATTCGGCTGTTCTCCATGATCATGTCATGGATGGCTTTCACATTTGCAGGCATGGAAACAGAAACAGGCCTTCCACTGGGTTTCTCACTTTCAACACCGAAATGGCCAGTTTTAAAACTGGCAACCCAATGTTTAAAGCAGAGCTCCACCCTAAAGTGGAGCTTCCGCTCATTTGAACCCTCCCCCCCCGGCGCCACAATTGGCACCTTTCAGGGGGGAGGGGGGTGCAGGTACCTGTACAGTACAGTACACTTCCGGCATAGATATTTGCAGAATATATGCCCCTTTCCGCAGAATCTACGCCCCTTTCCGAAGGTCCCCTGCTGTCTGCTGGGAAACACACGGATCCCAGAGACAGCGGGGACCATACTTCTTGCGCAGCGCGACTCGCGCATGCGCAGTAGGGAACTGGGAAATGAAGCCGCAAGGCTCCACTTCCTGATTCCCATACCCAAGATGGTGGCGGCAGCACCCGAGAGACGATCGAGAGATCGGCTTCGGGAGCCGACATCGCGGGCGCGCTGGGCGGGTAAGTGTCCTCATTTTAAAAGTCAGCAGCTGCAGTATTTGTAGCTGCTGGCTTTTAAAAAAAAAAAACGGCGGAACTCCCGCTTTAACTGTTGCATATAAAGGGCCACTGTCACCGAAAGTTTGTGACATTTCATCATGGATCTGCTTCGCACCTTTCCCTTGGAGAAACAGGAGCTTGATTGTGGTCCTATGCTCTTCCACACTAAGTTTTTCTGGGGATGCTGCTATGTTCACTTTGGACCTGAATAATGAAAGATAAATTAAAATCATAGGTCATTTATTTCTCCAACATTGAATGTAGACAAATTGGCCAGTACACCCTACAATTTACAGCTTCCTCTCTCAATATTTTCTGGGTAAGGCTCAGTACTTATCAGCACCCCCTCGTACTAAGCCCTCTTTTTTATTTCAGAAAAAGAGGCCCACACATACTAGCTATGTGTAGTCCATTTCTTATGAAAAGTCCCTTTCCTCCTGTAGTTGGGTGTCTCAAGGGCACTGTCCCTGGCTCCCAACCATGTGCTAAGGAGACACCCATGTGTGCTGCCTCCCTGATCCAAGCTGTGTGCATCCACAGACACATACAACGCCAGCAAGCCACACCCCTACTCCATCCTCCTCACAATTTGACCAATGGCAGCAGAAGCCTATCACACTTAAGTTGTACAACCAGCCTGCCCATACATGAATTTAAATTGGGCTGGTCCCTGCTGAACAAGCTGAATTTCAATCTATGTATGGCTGACAGGCAGCAGCTCTCCACTCGCGGAGCTGAGAGAACCGAGTCATTGGCGGTATTCGATCGCTCGGTTCTCAGTGAAGAGGCGGCGGGGGACAGATGCAGCATTGCACCGATGCAGCATCCACCTAAGTGAGTGTGATTGAACAATAAAAAAAAACATACTTCTCTTTTAAAATGTGAACTTATCCTTTAAATTGTAATGTTCTAAACTGATGATAGATGATGTAAACCAACAAAGGGTATCATGTTTTTAAAAATTGTAATATTGCTAAAATTTTGAGTAAGGTTGTTCTTATATAATGAATGTATAAATAAAAATCAGTCTTTTATGAGAAAGAGATATTTTTGTTGTATAGTGCCTCAAAAGACCTCCAAATTTCTGTCTAGTTAAACATAAGCTAACAAGGACAATACTAATAAGAGAAGAGAGTGGAGTGACAGAGAGATGAGCTCATCAGTCTGCTGCTTCTCTCTTTACTGTGTCCAGCCACAGGCTAGGGGAGGGACTAGACCTGTCAATGTTAATTAACTGCAGCAGAGAATAATTAGGTCTCCTGCCCTGCTAGAAGGGACAGTAATGTTTAAAGGGGTTGTAAAGGTATGTGTTTTTTCAACTTAATACAACTTAATGCATCCACGGGGACGTGCCGTATCTCGGCTAGGGGGTTCTCGGCTGTTGATTGGGTAGATTGATAGCAGTGCAGCCATTGGCTCCCACTGCTGCCAATCAAATCCAATGACATGGCCGCCAGGCAGAGTCCTGCATTCGGCGTCTATGGACGCCGTATGCTGGACTTGGAGCTCGCCAGCAAGATAACCCTCAGGAGCGAGCTTCTCCCAGGGGGTTATCTAATGCGGGGCCGCCGAGGGACCCCAGAAGAGAAGGTTCGGGGCCACTCTGTGCAAAACGAGCTGCACAGTGGAGTATGACATGTTTGTTATTTAACCACTTGAGACCTGCGCTATAGCCGAATGACGGCTACAGCGCGGATCTCCTTTTCCGGGACTACGTCTATTGACGTAGTCCCGTGCACGAGCGGCCTGCGCGCCCCCTACGAGACTCGCCTGATCACCGATCCGTGCAAGGGGTCGATCCCGACCCCTTATCACGTGATCAGCTGTCAGCCAATGGCAGCTGATCATGTGATATAATGGAGCCGGTAGTCGGCTATTATTCCTCCTCTCGCTGACAGCGCGAGGAGAAAAAAAAAAAGCCAATCACCGGCGGCCGTGATCGGGACATCAGTCCCGATCACGGCCAGCCCTGCCAGTGCCCACCTGCCCCCTGCTTTGCCTGCCTGAATAAAAAATGTGTCTCCTCTGTCAGTGCCACCCAGCAGTGCCCACAGTGCCACCCAGCAGTGCCCACAGTATGCCTCAACAAAGGTGCTGCACCCCAGTGCCACATATCCGTGCCCAGCAGTGCCGCCCATCAGTGCCCATCAGTGCCCAGCAGTGCCACCTATCAGAGCCACCTAACAGTGCCACCTATCAGTGCCCATCAGTCCCATCTATCAGTGGTACCTATCAGTGCCACCCATCTGTGCCACCCATCCGTGCCATCTTATCTGTGCCCGTCTTTGCCCATCAGTGCCGCCTTATCTGTGCCCATTGGTGCCGCCTTATCTGTGCCTATTAGTGCCGCCTTAACTATGCCTATTAGTGCCCACCAGTGCAGCCTATCAGTGCCGCCTCATCAGCACACTTCAATGAAGGAGAAAAATGACCTGTTTGCAAAATTTTATAACAAACTATTAAACATGATTTTTTATTTTTTTTTGCATCTTTTTTTGTTTGTTTAGCAAAAAATAAAACTCCCAGCTGTGATTAAATACCACCAAAAGAAAGCTTTATTTGTGGGAAAAAAATGATAAAAATTTCATTTGGGTACAGTGTTGTATGCCCGCGCAATTGTCATTCAAAGTGCATCAGCGCTGAAAGCTGAAAATTGGTCTGGGACTGAGGGGGGTTTAAGTGCCCAGTAAGCAAGTGGTTAAAAAATATATCACTTTAAATATCATAAATATCAGGACTATATGGAAATGGAAAAACCAATTCATTGGCAGGTAAACCAACTCTCATATATGCATTATATCTGTGTAGTTAGCTGTTTGCCTGGAGTTCAGCTTTAAATGATACATACAGTGTGGATGGAAAGTATTCAGACCCCCTTACATTTTTCACTCTTTGTTATATTGCGGCCATTTGCTCAAATCATTTAAGTTAATTTTTTTTTCCTCATTAATGTACACACAGCATCCCATATTGTCAGAAAAACACAGAATTGTTGACATTTTTGCAGATTTATAAAAAAATTAAAACTGAAATATCACATGGTCCTAAGCATCCAGAAATAGAATGCATTAAGGTGAAAAAATGTTTACCTTTACAACCCCTTTAAGTACTGAACATCATCTATTATAATTCCCCTCTAGACCCATGCTAAGGTTGTAAATATCCTCCAATATGAATCATTCCCTCTGTGATTTCGCAGTTAATCGCTTCTATCCATCCCTTAATTGATTTTACTTCCTTGTTGTAGTTACTCAGTTGTACTGTTGTTGTGTATCAGGTATCAAAGTCGGCATATCTCAATACATGCTGATTCAAGAGGGTGAGGCATTACCTAGCACACTCTTCTCTGGCCCTGGAAGCCGCCGTTTCCTGAAACAAAGAGCTGCTGTGTTTAAAGAACTTCTCGTATTCGTCTCCTTTGCCTTGTGGGTAAATACGTTGATAGCCTCCCAGGTGGTTGTCTTCATATTTCTCAACTTGTTCCAGCCAAGCCGCCTGGGACGTTTCGAGCTGCTCACGTCTGTGTGTACAAAACGCGTGAAAATAGGACAGCAGACACACCGCTTTACTCACTGAAGCAATATGCAGACATATGAAATGCAAACACAGATGTCTATGGAAAATGTCATGCTAACTAACAAACACTATAGACTGTGTATCTGAAATCAAGTAAGACCACTGAAAGAGTGCAAGTTGCCCATTTTTCATTTTTTTTTTTTATTATTTTGTAAAATCAGATAAATGGCCTTTAAAAGCACATATAAAAAATACAGAGCATGTGGCATCTGTGGTGTCGCCAATCACAGAGTGGAGTGGATACAGAATATAGTGCATGCAGTTGTCATGTCTGTATATTCAGTGAAACTATTAAAGATAGTTGGATAGGAATAGTCAAGTGCTGACCAAAATAATAAAATGCTTTATGAAGAAACGAATAATTAACCCTAGACCAAGGAACAGAATAAGGGTTTTACAATGTGAGCGTATTGCTGCGTACACATGGTCGGACTTTCCGACGGGAAATGGATGTGAGCTTGTTGCCGGAAAGTCCGACCGTGTGTATGCTCCAAATTTGCTGTCGGACTTTCTGCTAACAAATGTTTGATAGCAGGTTCTCAAATTTTTCGCCAACAAAACTTTGTTGTCAGAAAGTCAGAAAGTGTGTACACAAGTCCGTCACACAAAAGTGCACATATACTCGGAATCCAGCAGAAGGAGCTATTGAACTTCCTTTTTCTCAGCTCGTCGTACGTGTTGTACGTCACTGCGTTCCCATGTTTGTAACTGTTGCCCAACATATGTGTGAGTGTGTGTATGCAAGACAAGTTTGAGCCAACAACCTTCGAACAAAAATCCAAGGTTTTGTTGGCGGAAAGCACGATCGTGTGTACGTGGCATAAGATTTAATCTTAGTACACACTACTATTTTTTATTCGTTCAAAAAAAAACCCCAGGTGGGAGCCACTGTACTAACAATGCTAGTACAGTGATCTCCGCTGCTGTTCTAGTGTGTTCTGACAGGGGGGGGGGGTCCCCCTGCCAGAACACTCTGGAGAGCGCTGATCAGGAGCCAGTCGGCTGCTGGTTTTCCAGCATGCTCGGTCGGCTTCTGTCAGACTGGCTGCCATACACACAGGCCGAATGTTGCACGACATTTGGGCCACATTTGTACTGGGCTTAAAAGTGTAAGGCCTGATTCACACCTATGCAGGTTGCAGTTTGCATATTGCAGGTGCATTTTGCGTTTTTCAATACACATTTTTGATCCATTGAAGTCTATGGAACCAAAAACCATAAAAAAAAGTCCTTGGCCCTTTCTATAAAATGCACAGATGTGAATTACATCCATAGGAAATCATGTTAAATGGACTGTAGTGTGTTCCTGGAAAACTGAAAACAAGCAAAAAAACACATAGATGTAAACCAGGCCTTTGTTGGTGTGCTGCATAAATTTGCTCTCTTTAAACCAGCAGCCATTTGGTATCAAGCGCCTCATCTGAGGACTGTTTATACGTAAACATATGGTGATAGAAAAGAAAAAGAAGTGGAGGCCGTGGGTGAGAGGTAGGGGTTTTGGGAGGGGGGGAGAGGGGATAAGGTCAAGTCTTAACTGACTGCCAACTAACTGGTTAATCCTCTAGAACAGGGGTCTCCAAACATTCTAAGTAAAGGGCCAGCTTATTGTTCTTCAGGATTTGAGCGTTCTGGACTGTGGGCAGTGGGAGTAGAAAATGCCCTGGAATCAGTGCCCCATCATTGGTTTTAATGGGTGAAATAGTGCCCCATTGTGATATCAATGAGAATAGTGCCCAATTAATGGTGTCCGTAAGGGGAATAGTGCTCTATCATTGGTGTCAGTTGGTGGAATAGTGCCTCAAGGGCCAGATAAAGGCAAGACAAGGGCCACAGTTTGTAGACCACTGCTCCAGAAGAGTGTCGTGCAGATAAGTTACAAATTGTCTAAGTTGATGGAAGAAGATCTCTCGTACAATGTATAACAGGTTGCTGGAAATTTGTCAAGGATTTAGCATGTCCTCGTTTTTCTATATGAATCAAGGGTGTCTCATGCAATGCAATCAGCCTTGTTTCCTCCAATTTAGTGTTATGGTCTATTCAGCTACAGCTGGAGTAAGTGATTTTGCGAAGTTTAATTTAGTTTAAATGGATGGTCAGTGATTTTTGTATTCTATATGCATGTTTCGGGTATCATGTACATGGCTGTAGATGGAACTGGTATCTGCCCCATTATCTGTTGCATTATGTCCTGGATTGATTCCCAAAAGAGGGCTATTTTGGGACATTTTTACCATAAGTGTAAGATACAGCCCACAGCAATACAAACTCTCCACTATTATTTACTGTCTGAAATCCCTGGGAAGATTTGATGAAGTTTTTTGTGGTTTTCTAAACCAACTAGACAGTAGCTTGTAAGTTAATAAAGCAGGTATAAGTCAAAAATGAGGCATAAAATTCAAGTGACATTGTATTTCCTATTGTTATTTGAGGAAAGGTGTGGGTGTCTGCTGGGTGATGGTTAAGAAAGAGTAAAGTAAAGATAGGCAATGTCTGGTTGGAATGCTTGAAAGACGTTCAAACTAGGAGGTGGATCTGAAGATATTGTACTTTTGATTATGTTTCATGACATCATTTATAATTTGGAAGTACAGCCAGACCGGAAATGGAGAGGATGGGATGTTTTGTTCCAAGTCTGACCTGTCCTAAATTTTGCCACCCTCAATAAAATCATGGGTAAAGGTCTGGATGTTTATGGGCAGTGTGCCTGAGGGATGAGTTTTATTTGAGTACCCAGTCAGAATTTAGAGCTATCAGGTAAAAGGATGAGAAGACCAGGGACTTTGGTAAGATGCTGCATCTCTCCAAGTGATCTAGCAGATTCATTGTGTTGGCTCAAAACCTATAGCCCTTGTAAAGCTTTGGGCAAGTAGCCCATTTTTAACCCTCATATTGCTTCTGTATTCATATTTCAAAAACAAACAAAAAACAAAAAGGAAGGAATTCAATACACCAACACCATTATGTACTGTACGTTGATGGGGAAGGTGAAATTCAAATGTTTTTCGTTCATTTTTATGGTTGCAGTAGGCTACTGAGATTTATGAAAGCTCCATTCAACTATCTAGGACATGTTCCCATGCCAGAAAGTAGACCCTTATTACTCTAATTATTTTAAATTATTTTTATTAAACACCTTCTAGAAAATGTTTAAAAAAAAAAAGACAAAAAAATTTTTTCAAGCAAATATTGCCTAAGCAACTCAATGAGTTATATTTCTGCTTTGGCAGAAATAAAGTTTGGCAGAATCACACCGCTCATCCCTAATTGGAAACAGTATGTAGAGAACTGATACAATTTCTATTTATAAATCATAGCTTATATCAAAGAACAGCAGAATTGGCTAACTTCCTTAGCTGCTATAAGTCAGATGGATGAAAATGTTACTAGTAAAAAAACATGGATTTGTGTGCTTAAAACATATGGGGCAGAAACAAGGAATCATTAAGAGTTCGAAACAGATTTGCTTAGAACACCAAAATATTTTGGCATCCAGTCGAATTAGGAAAAGTAGGTAAGATTTTATAAATAATACTGGTTTATCTTAAAAACAGGAATACGCGACACACTACCAAACTATTGGGTGGTTATTAGTCTATGGCATTAGGAGGTAGTAATGGATGCTCATATATTTGTGGGAGGGTTATGGATGTTCATCAGAAAAGAGTCATTCTCACCTGGCCTCCTTGGGGAGATTGCGTTGTAGTAAACGTTCCTTCACCTTACGCTTATCTTCCTCAATAACCTTCTTTTTGTCACAAGCCCTGAGATTAATCAGAGTAAGGGTATCAAACAGAAGGGCATCCTTTACTTCTCTATCCAGACGTGAATCAGTAGTGAAACTTGGTGAATGATTCACCTACACCAGGAGAAAAAAAAAGTTTGGTATACAAAAAAGTATCTCAGAATGCTGGAACCCATCAAAGTAATTCTGACACTGTCATTTACTGGAGAAAATGTGTAAACGGAAAGCTCTTTGTTGTAGTGTAGTGTAAGGCCTCATGCACACTATGGGGGTTATTTACTAAAGGAAAATCCACTTTGCACTGCAAGTACACTTGGAAGTAAAGTCGCTGTAGATCCGAGGGGGACATGCAAGGAAAATAAAAAACAGAATTTTAACTTGCACATGATTGAATGATAAAATAAGCAGAGCTTCCCCTGATTTCAGATCTACCCCTTAGATATGCAGCGACTACACTTCCAAGTGCCCTTTCAGTGCAAAATGGATTTGCCTTTCGTAAATAACCCCCCGTATGTTTTTGCTCCTAGATGCCTTTCCTCCTGGTAGCGGTGTAGAGGCAGAAAAAAATGCTTGACACTTGTAAATACATGTAGCATGTTTAGATGCGTCAAGCACTTGGACATTAATTCATTTCTTTGGCCAGAATAATTTATAATGAATTATCAATTAGGCACTAAATGCGGCTAGCATTAACGTGTGTTTAGACGCATTAACACACACTTAGACGCATTTACATGCGCAAAGTGCTTTCTCTGCCAAAACACCACTGCTCCTGGACACACTGCCAGTGGGGTTTCTGCTTCTAAACTCCTCTAAACACCTGCCGTGTGTGTGCAGGGACATACATAGGCTAACATGCAGGGGCATTTATAGGGAAAAAAAATTAAACGCCCCTAACAGTAGCGTGAAAATCATTCAGTGTGCATGAGGCTCAAGGGTGCATTTAAAACCTCTATGCATTTTCTGTGTAAATTGTTTAAAACGTGCCTAACCATGTTAAAACTGCCCCTCGTGTGTAAAAGTGTGAAAGCAGTCAAATATAGTGCTATGGTTAATATAGTAAAGAGGTGAAACTGGGTTTTTATAAAGACTTCTTTTTATTTATATGTATAAAGTGGTTCTAAAGCCTTAAAGCAGTAGTAAACTGAAAAAGTTTTTTTTTTAACCTGCAAGGTAAAGCCATAATGTGCTAGTATGCATTTCAAACTAGCACATTATGTTAAACTTACCTTTAGAATGAAGCCCTTCCAGCGGTGAGCTGTCACCACTGACACGGCTTCTATCTTCACCCATCTTCCTTCCGAGTTCACTGACTATGGCTGCGTGACTGGCCGTTCCTTCAGAGCGCATGCGCCGGTGACATCCCTGGCTGCATATACAGTAAATATCTCCTAAAAGGGGCACGTTTTGGAGATATTTACAGTACCTATAGGTAAGCCTAACTTATTGTTAGTATTTTGAATTTAATTCGTTGAGCGAGTGGCAGCCAATGGAGGGATTGGCAGAGAGGGGTAGCAGACACTGAGCGGTTTGTAAGGTGGGTCTGGCAGCAGCATTCATGATGGACTGAAGCGGGGATTAGCTCATCCCCCACAGCTATTACCCTTTTGTATAACCTGCCCCTCCCTCCTAGATTGTAAGCTCTAATGAGCAGGGCTCTCTGATTCCCCCCTGTATTGAATTGTATTGTAATTGTAATGTCTGCCCCAATGTTGTAAAGCGCTGTGTAAACTGTTGGCGCTATATAAATCCTGTATAATAATAATAATAATAATAATAATAATAGTGAGTGTTGTCACCCAGTGAGTGTTGTCGCCCTAGCACAGGAAGTGTGCTGCTGGCAGGATCCAAGGTGAAAATACATGAAAAAAGCTAAAAAGAAAAAAAAATGAATGCTGTAACCTCATCTAAGGACTGATAAACTGCAATATACTATATTTTTGGTGGCAAGATGTGTCAGGAGGAAAGAGAAAAAATGGACAAAAAAGATTCCTGTAGGTACATCATAAGTTTATTACAAAGGTTAGGTAAGTTAGGTGTAGGTTAGGTTATTCATTAGGTGTAACATTGCACTAATGGGAGCCATAGATGCCAATTTTTTTCAGCCAAAGGGCTGATCAAAAAAAAAAAATGAACAGACTACCCCACCCACACATGCGAGGTGGATGGAGGAAACCTCCCCACTGTACCCTTGTATTCTGATAGCAGGACTCCTCTGCTGTCAGTATACACCAATTAGTGGTTGCAGCCGCTGACCGTTCAATAGAAGTCTATCATTAGATCAACTTCTGTGGAGCGAGAATGTCCATAGATAGGTCAAAACTTGTCTGATCCCTGCTGAACCAGCTGAATTTTGATCCATTCATGGGACTTCTATATAGGTGAAAAAATAACAATAGGCATCCAAAGGATGTTGAAACAGTATATTTGCACAGGATGCCTTCCGATGTTTGCAAATTGCAAACCAGATGTGTTCTTTGGGTTCCAATGGCCACTTTGATCAGAGTATTGTATTAGAGCAATGTTGGCTCCCTGGGAAGTAGGGAAGCCATATTAAATCCGAGCCCTGATTGACAGAGATGAAGGGAACAGTGGGAGAAACTGTGAAATTATTCTTTGGTCACAGGTATAGTGAGATGATTAGGTTACATATATGTGTATAGTACATATAAATATTCTAATTGACAACTATTGCTACTACTAATAGTATCACATGCATTCTTTTACCTCTAGCACCCAGGGCTTTAACTTTTTATCCAGGAGAATGTCAAAACCAAGAATCTCAAAACATGCACTGCCAGCAATATGGTTTGGGAAGCAAGTGCGATAGTTGTGTTTCAAAATAGGATGTGCAGAAATTAGGGTCTTAATAATGACATCTTCAATATCCTCCCAAAGTTTATTTGTGTCATATTTGTTGTTCTCCAGCCATCTCCATAGTGTTGAGAGTTTCCTATTTTGAGGGAAAAAAAACAAAAAAACATTTAGACATGGAAATATGGGCTTCAAACGTGGAGTTTGACATGCATTTCTGATGCTTGTGACCCTTGTACGATTCTCGGTGGAGATAAGTTGTACAGAGGTTGATGGCTCAATATGCACAAGCAGGGTCATATTTCCATTACTGGAGCCTGTAGGCAAGGCAAGGCAAGGCCAGGACAAGGGGTGGGTGGGAGGGGCGGCTGTTCCCTAAGTCATTTCTTCCTTCTGTTGCAAGGCTGACAGGAGTAGTGACTGCGGCAGTGATTTTAACAAGCAAGTGACAGCTGGGTGTAGGATCCCTAAGCCATGGGGCATACCTACAGGAGTAACAGAAGTCGCAATTGCAATCCGTCCCTATGCTCCAGGGGGCCTGTGGGTTCCCGTGTACCCATAAATAGGAGGGGCTGTGAGGGCGGCCTGTAGAGAAACTGATGCCCTTCATCTTCCTCCTTCAGCCGCTGAAAGCCTGCTTCTTCTCCTCTCCCTGCTGCAGGCATTCAGCAGCTGCAGGAGAAAAATTAAGGACATCAGTTCCTCTATATGCCTTCACCACTGCTCCTACCTATATAGGTCCTGCGGCCCTCAAGATAAAATAGCAAAAATAAAAACTACTAAAACCAGTGGAGGAACAACCAGGGTTGCAAACCAGACCCTGGCGTTCTGCCACCGTGTGAGGGCCCCAAGACGGCAGGAAGGTGGCACGTTCCAGAACATGTGAAATGGTCCCGCCATGGGACCGTAATAAAGAGCCCAGCGACAGGAGTAAAGGTCCACAGGATTGGGGAAGGGCCCCGTCTGGGAATCAGGGGGCCCTTCATGGTTTCTTGCACCGGGGCCCTGAAGGTTCTAGTTACACTTCTGTCCTAAGCTTGTACATCATGAGCAGGGTAGGGGGCACAGTTTGGATTCTTTGCCTGTAGGCACACATATTATGTCACCCAATCAACACCCCTGTGCTAGGAGCACCTCCTTTATGTAGAACATTTTGCTGTTTCTTGTTCATTTTATTGGGTGGTTGTAACCTGACAAGAATATTATAATAATGATACATAAGCTCATAAGATGACTGTGGTTCTACTCATCATAGAAAAAAACTGTGTGCCCAATAACTATACAAAAAAGCTACCTATTTTCCGCTGGCATTTATAGGCCCAGGCCTACTAGGAAATCCATATCTCTACTTTTTTTTTTACTCTGTTAAATTAAACTTGAGTGCAACCCCTTCGTGAAATCAAGTCATTGGTTTCACAGCTGAAATTTTTGAGGCCCACAAAAACTATGGGTTTGCTGTAAAATCCTTTTAATATTGTTCCCTAAGTCATGTCTTCATTTAGCACCAAAGAAAAGTAGTTTGCAATGCTTAAAAGTGCATTTAGCAAAATGTCAATGAGTATTGATGCCCGAGTTCACCAAGTGTATGGGGTATACTCAGGGCTTTTTTTCTCAGACAATAGGTGCAGAAACTCCCCTTTTCCGAGTCACCCCTTTTCCCAGCCCCTACCCACCTCCGAGCACCGTCCATTGGTTCCATCCCCTACCCACCTCCCAGTACCACCCCTTTTAGACAATACAGAACCAAGTATCATTTTGTGGTACTAAGTAATTTGTATGGAATTTGGTAGTGATATCAAGAAAAGCCTTCAGCCAGAAACAATAGATCCCCCTAACAACAACGTACCACCCACAACAAAATCCCCCCCCCCCCCCAGCAACAATAGACTCTCGGCAACAGATCTCTGCACAGCCAGCATTAATAGACTCTCTGTCAGCCATCAACAATAGACCGCTCCCCCAACAGTAGATCTCCTTCAGCAACCACTGACCCCCCAGCAACATAAGACCCACCCCTAGCAACAATAGGTCCCCCACAAGCAACAACAGACCTCCTCATCAACAATAGACCCCCCTGCAAAAACAGATCCCCTCCAGCTAGAATAGATCCCCCAGCAGTTAGCATCAATACCCTGCAGCACATCCCAGCACCCCTTGCCATTACATACAGTCAGTCCAGGAGGTGCCGGAACTGCGTTACCCTGCGTTCCTACTGAAAAAAAAACCTGGGTATACTTTCACAGACTATGCCCTAGAGAACTGCATGCAGAGGTGCTCACTCAGATGATCCCATATGCATTGTCTATAGGATGAGTCTTATGAAGACTATGCCATACTGCATACTGTCTTGCTCCTCTACAGGACAGATAATTAACCAAGATCTCGTTTTTCACACATTTTCTGGTTGATTAAAACTTTTTTATCTAATAATTACTAGTTTGTATGTATCTATTATGTTTTTTTGTTATGATACCCACCTTTTGCTGCCTGTCATTTCATCCCGTATAAAATTGTCATTGTGCTTGTTGATCGCATAATTGGTCAAATGCATACAGACATCATCCTGTGAAAATGATATTAATAATTAAGTAATATATTTTTTCAATTAGTAGGCTGAAAGCATAATTCTTAAGATAATTGCATAACTGACTGGACAGAAAAAAGTGAAAGTATAACATTTCTGCCAAGTACCAAATGCTTGACATTTATTTAGATAAATAAGTCTGTTGATGCAAATAAAATTAAATTAGTCAAGCAAACTGTATTCTGACATTTTTAAAACTGAAACCCAGATTCCAGATCTCCTCCTGTGAAGATGTTTCTTGTTATGTTATTCACCTAAAGCAGCGCTTCACCCAAAGGGGAAAGTTCCGCTTTAAGTCCTTCCTCCACCCCCACCCCCCTGCCACATTTGGCCATTTTTGGGAGGAGGGGGGAGCAGATACCTAGTTCTGACAGATACCCACTCCCACTTCTGCTTGGATCGCCTAGGCGAAGTTGTCCTCTTCCCCTCTCTCCGCACAGTCTTCTGGGACATGTCACAGGTCCTAGAAGACTGCAGGACCATTCACATACTGCAGTGTGTGGCTCAAGCATGTGTAGTGGGCAGCCAGCTGCAAAGCCACAAGCAGCACAGCCGGCTGCCGATAGATAAGGTGCCATCCCCAGGAACCTGAAGCCCAGTGAAAAATTAGCCCGGGTGAGGATAACGCTGGATCCCTGGACAGGTAAGTGTCCTGTTATTAAAAGTCATCAGCTACAGGATTTTCAGCTGCAGACTTTTTTTTTTTCCAGAGTGGAAAACCTCTTTAACCCCTTTGCGTGCATCGACAGTGGTCTGTGCTATGCATGCATCTATCCATTAGTCACTTAGGGGGGTGGAGTAAAGGGGGGGTGGTGTGATAGAGGGGGCGGCACCCTCGTGCCCTTAATGGATTGGGAGGTTACCTTTCTGCTCGTTTTCTCCCTTCACGCTCTCTTCAGGCTCATAACAGGCTCATAACACTTTTTACAATACTCTTGCTGTTTGGCTTGGTGCCATACTTCTCACACTTGTTTCATGGTTTCTTCCTTCACATAGAAGATATCCTTTCTTGGTTACACACTAGTATCCATACAATACATACGGTCTCTTGTCATATTGGTTTTAGGTTCATTTTGCTTTTCACAGCATTATTAGTACTTATTTATAGTTATACTCGATAATAATTTTTTGGACTTTATAGAATTGGAGTCCATACACATCACTACCTGGAGACCTCCTATCTTTCTTAATTTGGGGACTATATGTGTGCACTTGTTTCCTTTGCGGGCCCCTGCCACAGTTCCGAGGATAGACACCTCAGGCAGCCCCCCCAGGTTCTAGCATCAAAGATTCCAGACTCAGTTGACTTGTGAGTATATAAAGGGATAGATGTTTTCCCTTTCCCCCGCAAACTACTTTTCCCAATATATGGATATCATCAGATCATATTTGCTTATTTTTATCCCTTACCCTTGAAGAGTGGTATAAACCACGAAACGCATTGGGTATATCTGGGTGCACCTTGTTCTATATAGACGTACCAATGAATTTTATTCATTCAGATTTTACTCCATTATTCTCTTTTAAGTGATCTTTGAATTTGGAGGACATTTTCCTATGCCACACAACGCAATGTGCTAAGATGCTATGACTCCTTTCTATGTTTTATGGCCTGCCATACATTATCTGTATGATTTACAAATCTTCGTATGTATATATGCTATTATGTTGTGTCAATTATTGTTAAGACGATAAACATATATGTTTTTACAATAGACGGCTACTTTAGAGATACTGTACATGCCTCGTTTAAAGTCCAAATGTTTTCTTTTTTTTTTTATTAATAATAGATGCATAATTTTTTTAAATGAAAAAAAAAATGTGCATTTATTTTTTGTAAAGGTGAACCTTTCCTTTAAGGGTCGCTTTAATGTTCCATTTTGAGTAATGTCACAAGGCTCCTTACCAGGTTGCTGTGACTAGGCTCTGTATAAGACATTGTTGCAAAACGTGCCAACCCTTCTTTGTAGATGAAAATGCGCAGAGGTTCACAAGATGTCACAAGCACATATATCCGCAGATCAAATTTATATCCATCGACGAGGAATGGCTGTACCGAGAAAACAAATGTTAATGCAGGGCATGACATATTAAAAGCAGAGCCAGAGATCTTCCATAATATAAAGACAATATAAAGCTTTAGAATGGTATTGACAGCTAAAACAAAAATGGTAAACAACAGGACTAGTTTACATGGACACCAGATTTGAAATTTTTCAAAATGCTTTGCAAACTCTCTATGGCAGAGGAGTAACTAGAACCTTCAAGGCCCTGGTGCAAAATCCATGAAGGGCTCCTCTGACCACTGGGGCCCTTTCTATCAGTCCCGGGGACCTTCCTACTAATGCTGGGGCCCTTTAATCACAAGGACCTTTATAAGCTCCGGTTCACACTGCTGTGAAATATCTTGCGACACTAAGTTGCCTGACAAGTCAAAACATATTTATTTCAATAGGTACCATCTTAATCAGTGTGACTCAAGTCGCAGTGACCAAAAAAAGGTTCCTGCGCTACTTTTCTGCAATTTGAGTGTCATAGACCACAATATTAAATTACAACATTTGCAAGCAAGTCGCAAGGAAATTGCAAGCAAGTTGCATGCATTGGGGGTTGCAGCAGTGTGAATCAAGCCTTACGGTCCCACAGTGGGACTCTTTAGCATGTTCTGCAGCGGGCCCCCTTCCTGCCATCCTGGGCACTCTCCCACAGTGGAGGAATGCCAGGGCCTGGTTGCAAGTGTGACCTTTATAATCCTGGTAGTTCTGCCACTGTCTGTAGGGGTGATTTACGTAAAGAGTAGAGCATGTTACTTTGCAAGGGAATTTTCACTTTGAAGGGCAATCTTCACTTAGCTGAGTGAGTGCAATGAAAAATCATTTTGGTTAGAATACCCATTTATGTGCAAAGAAAAAAATAAATAAAAAATGTTTGCTTGCACATGACTGGATTATTCACTTTATGCAATGAGCTGAGTTTTAGTAAATGGACCCTTATGTGTTTAACAAGAGTTGAAATGCGTTACTAACATGTTTAATTCACATGCAGGAAATTATCAGAAGCTTTCTGAAAACTCGTAAACAACGGTTTTACATAACCAGGAAATAATTTTACAAAGGAATGAAGGAAGTAAAATGATTTTTTAAATGTGGTTGGTTGCATCAAGGAAATCAGTTAGTTTATCAAGTGATTTTTTATTTGGGGGGTATTCATACTATTCTTGTCCCAGCTGCTTTTTTGCTGCTGTTGCTAATTAAAAATTGGCCAGTTGTAATCTGAAATTCTGATTAACTTGCTAAAGGCAAACCCGTGCTTTACCCTTGAAATTAACATGAAAAATTAGAAAAAAAAACTTACACTATCACTGTACACAATACATTTGATAACAGTTTAGTGTGCAAAATGTTGCATGCAACATCTAAACCTGACATTCTCAACCAGGGTTCCTCAAGCTGTGGCTAACCTCCCATCTAATGGTGCCTGCATAGTTCCAGGTTCAATGCCACTTGGTAGAGCCAGCAGCATAACCGCAAGGATGTAATTTTGGCCACCCTTGTAAGGGTAGCATTCTTTAGACTTACCATCACCAATCTAAGGGGCATTTTCCCAATGACCCCTGATGGACCAATCTTACCAGGTGTTCCCTGATATCTGAAAGAAATTTAGGCTGGGTTCACATCATTGCGAATTGGAATGCAGGATCTCCGCATCCAATTCGCAATAACAGGAGATTTTGACTGGCTGTCTATGGAGCAGGTTCACATATCTCTGCAAGGGGTGCAGTGGATTTTGCACAAAAACGCTATGCGTCTTTTGGTCCATTTTACGGTCTGAATTCAGCCCAAAATTTGGGCTGAAATCAGACCTGAAATGGTGAATCAGTACGCACCAGACCTCTGCTGTGAGCCACGTGCGGCTCATATGGCAACCAGGCCTCAAAGTCTTCCTCTGGGATAAAAAGTTTGAGAAAGGCTGAATGAAACCGATGGGAAGCAATGCAAAGTCAAACAAAAGTGACCAAATGTTTTAGATTTAGTGTCACTTTTTTAAAGTGGAAGTACACTGCATCTGAGCACCACAAACCAAAAACTCTAATTAATCTATAATATTCTAAGCAAACCGACCCATCCATCCATGCTTTATTTTGCTGAGAAATCACTGAAAAACATTCCCTAGCATTTCTGGCTGTGGCCATCTTGAGTAAGGGCAGATGAATTGTGTAGCATTTACTTCTTGGAATCCACCTGCCCTTTGCCCAGGCATGCAGGCAGGGGGGTGTTCTTAGCTGGAAAAAAACTATCCTCCCTTCCTGAAAACTCCCGGGATGTATGGCATTATTTGCCTAGGCCTGGAAACCATGAAGTAACTAAAGAAAGGAGAAATGTAATGTATTTATATTGATACATTTTTTTATGAGTTAGCTAAAGAGAGAACACAAGTCACTCTAATGAGTCAATAATGGGCTTTTTTCAACAGAGGAAAACATATAAACATATTAAAAAAAACAGACTAAAGCTCCACCTCTTGGCTCAAAGGAGACTACAAAAATATGCAAATTAATGCAATAATAAATACCTAACTAAAAAGGAAAAGCTAAAAATGATTTATGTTTATTTCAGTCCTGATCACAGTATTTAATAAAGAAAATGTGTACAATTTCTGCCATTATGAAGTACCTTGAGGACCCATTCAGATTTATACATTGTAGTAATGTGTGTTACAGCAATGCAAAGGTTTTCAATCTGAAAGGCATCCCATTGCTCCAATCTGATGCACCTTCAACATACCTGCATTGCAGCACACCACAATGCCTGGTAATGCATTACGATGTATTGCGGTGCTGTTCATCAGAAAAACGAGTGCATGCACAGATTTATCTGCATTGATGGGCATTGGCAGCCCATTCAAAATGACCGCAGGGGAGTGAAGCTATTAATCTGAATTGAAGCTATTAATCATCTGCCCATTACCTCCCATCGATCGATGGGTCAGGTACAATACAGGCCCTGTAGCTGTAGTATGGCGGTGGGAGGGGGGGCGGTAGGACAGATGGCAATTTCTACTGAAAGAAGAGGAATCAACACAAGGGACTAACTATAATGCCGCGTACACACGATCGGAATTTTGGCCAGCAAAAGGCCGATGAGAGCTTTTCATCAGAAAATGCGACTGTGTGTATGCTCCATAGGAATTTACCTGGCCGAATTCCCACCAGCAAAAATTTGAGAGCATGTTCTCAATTTTCCCGACGGAAAAACTTTCTATCGGAAATTCCGATCGTGTGTGTGCAATTCCGACACGCAAAAACTCACGCATGCTCAGATTCAACTATGAGATGGAAGCTATTGGCTACTGGGTATTGAACTTCCTTTTTCTAGTCCCGTCGTATGTGTTGTACGTCACCATGTTCTTGGCGGTCGGAATTTGGTGTCCTGTTGGGAAAACCATCAGAGTTTTTTCCCGACCAAAATTCCGATCGTGTGTATGAGGCATTAGTTATGTCCCTTGTGCTGATTTTTCTGTTTTTAGTTTTGGCTAAACTTAGACTTCTGAATCAAGTCCTTAAAAAAATCTGGCAACTGCTTTGAAAAGCTGCTGGAGTGCTTTAAAGCCTTCTTTCAGTTCCCCATGTGAACTAGGTCATACATCAGTACAACATTCACTTTTGCTGTGTACTGGATTACCTTAGAGAGATACTGCTGACAGATCATGTGCTCTCCATGTTTGATCTCCTTCAGGTTTTTAGAGAGAAAAATGCCCCTGCCTTGGCAGCCACTGTCAGGTTTGCAAATATAGGTTTTGTTCTTCTTTGAGCGGCAGTAGGCCTGGAAATCCCCATAACTGCAGTAAAAGGACACGTAGACACAAGGACACATGATTTAAAATAAAACGTACAATATATATATATATATATATTTATACTAAGCAATCTAAATTAAACAAGAGAAACAGTAAGACGTTAAAGTACCAATATACCTTATAAACGTATTGTTAAGGATTTTGACATTCATATAACAACTGGGTCTAAGGCCGCGTACACACGCGGGGACTGTTCGCTCAACTTTGTCCGCTGAACAGTGTTTCGGTGGACAGTCCGCTCGTGTGTGGGCTTTCAGTGGAGAGTTTCAGCGGACAGTCTGCTGAACAAAGTTTTTCGGAAATTCCGAAAAACTGTCCGCTGAAACTTTGTTTCAGCGAACAGTCCCCTCGTGTGTAGGCTTGTTCGTCAAACTAAGTTCCGCGCATGCTCAGAAAGGATTTACACGCCGAAGTTTGCATTGCAGTGTATAGGACGTTGTTTTCTAGTCCCGTCGTACGTGCCGTTCACGTCATCGCGCACGGTTTCAGCGGACTGTTCGTTCGGCGTGTGTGGCCAAGTCCGTCCATGCTAATTTTGAGCGGACTGTCCGCTGAAACTGTTTGACGGACAAAGTTGAGCGAACAGTCCCCGCGTGTGTACGCGGCCTAAGGAGACCACTGCCTCAATGTAGTCTTTACCCAGTTGGCCATTTTTGCCTGACCCCACAGAGTAGTTTAATTTCAACAAAGGTTAAAACGTGGTCCTTAAAAGATTGCTTATGCATACTTGTAAAATATAACCACTCATAATTATATGAAAGATATGTGAATTTTAAAACAGGTCTATTACTCTATGCTTGCCTTTCTCAACTTTTTCTTCTCCTAAAATAATTTTTAGTTCTTGGAGAACCCTTACTAAAACCAATTATTCGATGGTCAATGGCAAAAAGGCCTCTTACATTGGTGGTCAGAATGCAACCTTTGCAGTGGTAGTCAGAATGGCACTTTTACAGTCAGCTAAAAAAATTGGGTCATGATGCTGACTTTGCCAACTGACAATGGTCAAGGAACTATGCAGGCACCATAAATAGATGGTCAATAACCACAGCTCAAGAAACCCCTGGCAATCTCTGAAGGAACTCTAGGGTTCCACTGAACCCTGGTTGAAAATGGCTGCTCTATGCAATGTGCTTATACAGTAAGTATGGTTTGAAAAGCCAGTATTTTACTGCCTGTCCTTTGGTGCTCAAAATATAAACCTCCAGCAACCCATAGCAAACAAATATTGATTTAGACCAAGAGTCTCCAAACTTACTAATCTAAAGGCCAGATTACTGTCCTTCAGACTTTGGGGGGGGGGGGGGGGGGGGAGGCAGACTGTGGCCAGAGAGAGTAGTAAATGCCCTGGCATCAGTGGGTTTAAATAATGCCACAGGCTTGGTTGTCAGTGGTATTAAGAAAATGAAATAGCCTGTGTGGTCAGTAGGTGATGAAGTAATGCCTCATCATTAATATTGGTGGGAGGAAAAGTGCGCCATGCCTGGTGTCAGTGAGAAGAATAGTGCCCAGTGATCGGTGACAGTGGGACTATTAGTGCCCCATTGTTGGTGTCAGTGAGACAAATATTGCTTCATCGTTGCTGTCAGTTGAAGGAATCGTGCCCTATTGTTGGTGTCAGTGGGAATAATAGTGCCCCATTGCTGGTGTCTTGGGAAGAAATAGTGCCCCTTTTTTGGTGTCAGTGGGAGAAATAATGCCCCATTGCTGGTTTCAGTGGAAAGAATGGTGCCCTATCACTGGTTTCGATCAAGGAAGTGGTCCCTCATCATTGGTGGCAGTAGTAAAAATTGCATCTCGTATTATTAGTAGGAGGAATGATATCTAAAGGGCCAGATAAAGGCAAGAAAAGGGCCCCATGTGGCCCTCGAGAAACAGTTTGGAGACTACTGATTTAATCTAATGAAAGTTACTCTGTAGACTGGTACTTTGATAAAAACTTTCTATTCTACTATATTCCAATTCAGTAAACTGTGTTACTTACTCAGCGGGAAGGCACCATGTTCGTGGAAAAATGTTGTAATCTTTTGGAAATAATTTTAACAGTCTATTCATATTTCTTGCCAGTAAGTCCTTTCTACATATCTCACTCATTCCTGGAAAGTGATTGATTTTCTGTTCATAAATAAAATGAGAAAAATATACATTTACGGAATATAAGGAAAACATTATTAAACCATCAACCAGGAGTCACTCAAATCACTATGTACTGGACTTACTTGAAACCTCTTCATCTCCATTACACGCTCCAGTGAGACCGAGCAGTCTGTCCAGTAAACCGTCCACTCTTCATCATCTCCAACTTCCTTCAGTCCACTAAGTCGTGAAGCACGCCGCACTGAAATGCAAACATGGGCATAGAACAGACATAAGTAAACATAAAGTAGCACAACAACAATGCACTGGATCAGTTTAACAACAAACACAGTCACATTTTGAAAGAACACACTGGCTTACCACTCTCATACTTGCAACTTGTTAAGTTGATACCAATTACCCTACAAATAAGAAGAAATATGTTTTTTACAATACTTTGTACAAATTATTAGGAATTCTAAAATGTTGATAGCAATGACAACAATAAAAAAAACAAAAAAAACGGCCTCATTGATCAGTTTCATATTTGGCGCATATACAAACTTGATTTACAAAAGCACCAGTCAATATCACATTTCCTGAACTTGACCATAGAAGATGTATAGTAAAATGCTTTCACTACTTCATTTTTTTTAGGAGGGCCTTCTTGTTGTATCCGAATAATCGTCAGTTGAGGAACATTCGACATATACAGTATATGGCATAAGTATACAATGGCTGCCTTCACATGTATGGGCAACTGGTACAAAGATTGGCTAGGAAAGAGTTGAACTCTTTCCACTTACTTATGGAGATGGATTTTCATAATGTTTTAGCCCTTACACAGTTAACTGCAATAGGAGAATTGAGGACAGTTTAAAGTAGTCTGAACCTATATCTTTACATATTTCCTAGAGAGTCTCATTAACCGCAAACTACATCTATTATTCATGCATAGTAGAGGAAGCTATTTAATATTCAAATATCAGAACAATGTTATAAGAACGAGGCGTAACTAGAACCTTCAGGGCCCTGGTGCAAGAAACCATGATGGGCCCCTCTGCCCCCCTTCCATCTGAGCCCCGGGCTTCCAATTTTGGGAAGGCGCCCAAAGACATCCTCCCAAAACCGTGCTTCTCGCATGCCCCCTGGGACATGCATCCAGCGCAATCACAGCGGGCCTTTACCATGTGATCAGCTGATCACATGTAAACATGTCCTCCCACGCTGTGTCTGTGTTATGAAAGGACTGCCATTAACTGTCAAGAATATCAGCAGTGGCGGCTGGTGCTCACAATTTTTTAAGGAGGCGCAAACATACTGGGAAAAAACCCATCATTAGCAGCCTAACTGTGCCATTAAACGCCACCACTGTACCATCAAATGCAGCCACTGTACCATCAAACGCAGACACTGTGCCCATCAAACACCGCCACTGTGCCATCATATGCTCCCACTGTGCGCATCAAATGCAGCCACTGTGCTATCAAACGCAGCCACTGTTCTATCAAACGCAGCCACTGTGATATCAAACGCAGCCACTGTGATATCAAACGCAGCCACTGTGATATCAAATGCAGCCACTGTGTCATCAAATGTTCCAACTGTGCCCATTGAATGCCGCCACTGTGACACCCTGCCCGCCGTTTGTCCGGCACTTGTCTCGTGGGGCAGCGGGAGACAGCAGCGAGCCTTCTCCTCAATGTCTTCTCCCATGACTGGATGCCTGATAGGCGTCCAATCACAGCGTCTGTCATTTCAGCCAATCAGGTGACGGGTAACAGACCCGAGCACCTGATTGGTGGAGAGGCGGTTCAGTGTTAGGAAAGCGAATATTCATTCGCTTTCCTAATACAGCTGAGTGAACTGCGAGCGCCAAGCATGGCGCTTGCTGTTTACCCTTTTTGATGCCTATTAAAGCCTATGGCTCTAACCAGGTGCTTAAAAAAAATATGTTGCCGCTGTAATTCAGGGGCCCGGCGCCCGAAAAGGGGCCAGGCGCCTGAATAGGGGGTGGCAGCGGCAGCCAATCAATTCCACCCTACAAGTGTTGCTTATCAGTGCTCATTAATGCCGCCTAACAGTGTCCATCAGTGCCACCTATCAGTACGCTTCAATTCTGCCCATCAATACTGCCTGAATAGAGCCTATCAGTGTTCCTTGGTACCCATTAGTGCCACCTATCAGTTCCCATCAATGCCACCTATCAGTGCAGCCTATCAGTGCACATTAGTGCCTCCTATCAGTGCTGTCTATCAGTTCTCATAAATTTGGCCTATCAGTGCTCATAAATGTGGCCTATCAGTGCTCATATGTGCCTCTTATCAGTGCCCATCAGTGCCTCCTATCAGTGCCCATAAATGCCTCCTATCAGTGCCCACCAGTGCCTTCTATCAGTGCTCATTAGTGAATTCTAACAGTGCCCATTAGTGCCTTCTATCAGTGCTCATTAGTGCCTTCTATCAGTGCCCATCAGTGCCTTCTATCAGTGCCCATTAGTGCCTTATATCAGTGCCTTCTATCAGTGCTCATCAGTGAATCCTATCAGTGCTCATAAGTGCCTTCTATCCGTGCTCATTAGTGAATCCTATCAGTGCCCATAAGTGCCGTCTGCCTTCACAGGACAGCACAGCTCTGAGCGGAGAGCGTGTCTCTCATGGAACAGCAGCACAGAGTCGGCATTGACAGTTCTATATCCCTCTGGGATGACAGAGGACACAGCTTATCTGCTCCCCCTTCTCCCTCCTCCCCTGTATGTGTGCTCCGCGGGCAGTCAAGTGTGAAGCTAACAAGCTCACATTTCCCGCGGAGCACAGGGGAAGGGGAGAAGGGGGAGCAGATCAGCTGTGTCCTCTCTCTTCCCGTGCAAGAGAGAGGACAGAGAGGGAAATAGAACTGTCAATGCTGGCTCTGTGCTGCTGTTCAATGAGAGACATGCTCTCTGCTCAGAGCCGTGTGAATAGCAACCCCGCTGGGCCCCCAGTGACGGAATGCCAGGGCCCCATCGCAAGTGTGACTGTTGCAACCCTGGTAATTCTGCCACCGAATGTGATAAAACCTTCCATCATCAGTCAAATACCTGCGTTTTTTCTTTTTCTTTTTAGGTTGGTCTGTTTTAGCCACCTTTCCCTCAGTGTCTGTATTTTTTGCAGTATTTGCCAATTCCTCTTCATCTTTGTTTTTTCTGTGCTCAATATTATGTTCAACATTTGTTGTTATAGGTTCTTCATCCAATGCGGAGGTCCCACCTATACTCTCACTTTCGGATTCTTCTTCATCCTCTTCATCATCTCCAGAGTCCTCATCTGATTCACTACTAACATGGGAGTCAACCTTCATATTGCCTTGAAACACTCAAGCTGTAAAATATGGAAATCTTTTAAGCCAAAATACTACTGTATATCAGCAAATGAAAATATATTGTGTTTTGAGAAAATAACATACAAAAAAAGTGAAGATTGAGGTGGACCATCACGCCCGCTTACAGAGATAGAAGCCCAGGTGCAATAAAGATCACATGTAGAATTTCAAGAAGAAAGCAGGTGCACTCCATGAGACATGCAACAGGAGGAAGGATCAATAAGGTGTCTATTATGGTCAACTTCTTGGTGGGGCCCAAGAGAAATGTGTCTGTATCCCACCGAAACGTTGACCATAATGGACAACTTATTGAACATTCCTTCAGTTGCAAGTCCCATGGAGGGCATATGTCTTACCTTTCCAAAAGATTTGTAATTCTTATGTACAATATACCTCACCAGCCAGCACAGTCAGGTTCTACATTCTACATTCCCTCTCTCCATAACATGTTGCTGAGCAGGTCTAGAAGCCACCACAGCCTATGAATAAACAAGGGAGGAGCGGCAGCTCTTTCTTCTCTCAGTAAACTCTCAGAGTTAAGCCGCGTACACACGGGCGGACTGTCTGTCCAACTTAGTCCGCCGAAACACATTTCAGCGGACAGTCCGCTCGTGTGTGGGCTTCAGCGGACTTTTTCAGCGTGCAGTCTGGCGGACTAAGTATTTCGGAATTTCCGTAATATTGTCCGTCCAACTTTGGTTTCAGCGGACAGTCCGCTCGTGAGTAGGCTAGTTGGACGGACTAAGTATGGCGCATGCTCAGAAAGGATTTACACGGCGGAAGGTTGCATTGCAGTGTATTGGACGTCGTATTTCTAGTCCCGTCGTACGTGCTGTACACGTCATCGCGCAAGCTTTCAACGGACTGTTTGTTCATCGTGTGTGGTCAAGTCCGTTCATTCGAAAGTATGACGGACTGTCCGTCGGATTGTCTGACGGACTTAGTTGGCCAGACAGTCCGCCCGTGTGTACGCGGCTTTAGAAGCACAGCACTGTTGGTTAACCTCAGTAGACATGTATTTTTTCAGCCTGACTAGTACGTAACTACCTAGCACAGTGCAAAGGTGTAGAGCCTGATTAAGTAAGAGTGTGGTGACTCTCTCTTTGCCAATTTGATTGCTATTAACCCCTTCAGCCCCGGACCATTTTGCTGGTCAAAGACCAGACCACTTTTTGCGATTCGGCACTGCGTCGCTTTAACTGACAATTGCGCGGTCATGCAACGTGGCTCCCAAACAAAATTGACGTCCTTTTTTCCCACAAATAGAGCTTTCTTTTGGTGGTATTTGACCACCTCTGCGGTTTTTAGTTTTTGCGCTATAAACAAAAATAGAGTGACAATTTTGAAAAAAAAACGCATTATTTTTAACTTTTTGTTATAATAAATATCCCCCAAAAATATATAAAAAACATTTTTTTCCCTCAGTTTAGGCTGATACGTATTCTTCTACATATTTTTGGTAAAAAAAAAATCGCAATAAGTGATTATTGATTGGTTTACAGAAAAGTTATAGCGTTTACAAAATAGGGGATAGTTTTATGGCATTTTTATTAATAATTTTTTTTTTTACTAGTAATGGCAGCGATCAGCGATTTTTTTATTGTGACTGCGACATTATGGCGGACACATCGGACATTTTTGGGACCATTGTCATTTATACAGCAATCACTGCTATATAAATGCAGTGATTCCTGTGTAAATGACACTGGCAGTGAAGGGGTTAACCAATGGGTGGCAGTGTAGGAGTTAAGTGTTCCTAGGGGTGTGTTACTAACTGTGGGGGGTTGGGCTTTCATTTAGTGAACACTGATCTCTGCTCCAATCACATGGAGCAGTGATCAGCGTCACTAGTTGCTAGGCAGAACGGTGAGATGCTGTATACAACGGCATCTCTCCGTTCAGCTGCCCCGTGAGACGATCGTGGGTATGCCTGCGGCGATCGAGTCCGCAGGACCCGCGACCGGACTCACGGGGGTCCCGACCAGCACGTGAGCGCGCCACTGCACTGTGAGCTCATCCGCTCAGTCTGTTACAAACGGAGTGTGCCAGCCTGTATTTAAACTGGCCGCTCTGTATGTAGCTGCGTAAGGAGCCCCGTATCTCCAGAACCATAGGTCATAGGAGCCCCACATTTTTACCAGTGGTGGGGTAGGACTTGTGGTCTCTGTGACCTCAGGGCCATTTTTTTTATTTATTATATTTAATCTTCATGACTCTGCCTCACCTGCCTCCCCTGATTGCATGTCCCTGCTCCTATGAGCACACAAGATTTTATCACAGCCAACATATTATAGCTCAGACAATGATCACGGATGGTCATAAAAAAAAAATCAGTTACAAAGCTACAATATAATAATAATAACTGAGATTGCAGCTGTAACAAATAAGTGCATTGACAATAATATTATGCCAATTTGTCATTTGCATGCATCTATTGGTAACAGTTTTAAATAATGGGGTTTATCTACTTAGGGCAATTAGGCTATTCACTTTGGAAGGGAATTTACACTTTGCAAAGTATTTTCTCTTATCTTATTGAATAAGATAAAGCTCTGCGACTTCCATCTTCCAATAATGTACAATCATTTTTTTTTTTTTTTTGCACGTGATTGGTTTAACCACTTTCAGACCGGACCATTTTGCTGGTAAATGACCAGAGGTCTTTTTACAATTTGGCACTGCGCTGCTTTAACTGGTAATTGCGCGGTCATGCAATGTTGTACCCAAACAAAATTTGCGTCCTTTTCTTCCCACAAATAGAGCTTTCTTTTGATGGTATTTGATTGCCTCTGCGATTTTTATTTTTTGCGATATAAACGTAAAAAGACCGCAAATTTTGAAAAAAAATGATATTTTCTACTTTTTGTTATTAGAAAAATCCAATAAACTCAATTTTAGTCATACATTTAGGCCAAAATGTATTCAGCCACATGTCTTTGGTAAAAAAAAAGTCAATAATTGTATATTTATTGGTTTGCGCAAAAGTTGTCACATCTACAAACTAAGGTACGTTTTCTGGAAATTACGCAGCTTTTAGTTTACGACTGCCTATCTCATTTCTTGAGGTGCTAAAATGCCAGGGCAGTACAAAACCCCCCCAAATGACCCCATTTTGGAAAGTAGACCCCCTAAGGAAATTGATAAGAGGCATGTTGAGCCCATTGAATATTTTATTTTTTTGCCTCAAGCGATTGAATGACAAAAAAAAAAAATTTTTTTTTTTTTTTTTTACACAAAGTTGTCACTAAATGATATATTGCTCACACATGCTATGGGCATATGTGAAATGACACCCCAAAATAAATTCTGCTGCTTCTCCTGAGTACGGGGATACCACATATGTGGGACTTTTTGGGAGCCTAGCCGCGTACGGGGCCCCGAAAACCAAGAACCGCCTTCAGGTTTTCTAAGGGCGTAAATATTTGACTTCACTCCTCACTACCTATTACAGTTTTGAAGGCCATAAAATGCCAAGATGGCACAAAACCCCCACAAATGACCCCATTTTAGAAAGTAGACACCCCAAGCTATTTGCTGAGAGGCATGTTGAGTCCATGGAATATTTTATATTTTGCCACAAGTTGCGGGAAAATTACAAACTTTTTTTTTTTTTTTTTCACAAAGTTGTCACTAAATGATATATTGCTCACGCATGCCATGGGCATATGTGAAATGACACCCCAAAATAAATTCTGCTGCTTCTCCTGAGTACGGGGATACCACATATGTGGGACTTTTTGGGAGCCTAGCCGCGTACGGGGCCCCGAAAACCAGGCTTTCTAAGGGCGTTACAGTTTTGAAGGCCATAAAATGCCAAGATGGCACAAACCCCCCCCAAATGACCCCATTTTGGAAAGTAGACACCCCTAAATTTAGGGGTACACTAGTGAGACTAGGTAATAAATGGCGGGTGCCCTGAAACTATAAAAAAATAACTAACCAACCAGCGTCACCTGTAACAGTTATATGGTGATCACTGGTGAAAGGGTTAACTAGGGGGCAATCAGGGGGCTTTATGCGGTAGTATATGGGGGTCCCTGGCGCTATAAAAAGCTGCGGCGAACCTAAATACCTACCTGCCTAACTAGCGTCACCTGTGACACTAATACAGCGATCAGAAAAACGATCGCTTATTAGGCTGGGTTCACACTGGAGCGATGCGGGAACGCCACGAATCCGCGGCGGGTTCCCGCATCGCATGCCTCCCGGCGGCAGTTCACACTGCCCTATGCGAACTGCTGGGAGTGTCAGTGAAATGTTAATGACACCCCCAGATCAGTTCGCATATCGCAGTGCAATCTGCAAACTCGGATCGCATGGTGTGAACACCCATGCGATCCGATTCTGCTGCGGGCCAAAAAAAGGGTCCCGTGCGAATTTGCGGCGGGTGCGATGCGAATTCAGCCATACTATCTGTATGGCTGAACTCGAATCGCACAGAGATCGGATGTGATTTGCACTGCAGTGCGGTGCGAATCACATTCGTTCTCATAAACCGCTGCAATGTGAACCCAGCCTTAGTGACACTGGCGACGGGGGGTGATCACGGGGTTAAACCTTTATTGGGGGGGTTAGGGGGGTACATTAGAACTAAAGGGGGCTAACCCTAACTGCCCTAACAGTTATTACAGTCACAAATGACACCAATGCAAAAAAAAAAAAATGACATTGGTGTCACTGTGACTGGGGGGCAGGGGTAATTGGGGGGGGGTGATCGGGGGGGTGTGAGTGTGCCTGGCATGTTCTACTGTGTAGTGTCGTGTTGGTGCAACTCACCGATCCTCTCTCCTCGGTGTCGGAACGAAAAATACCGACACGGAGGAGAGATTACATCACTTCCTCTCCTGTGTTTACATTACAGGAGAGGAAGTGATGTCACGGAGGATTTTCATTCGTCGGGAGCGATCGCGAGGGGGTGGCCATGAATGAATGGCCGTCCCCTCATCCGGGATCGCTCCCGAACGAATAACGACCGCCGCAGGCACCGGGCGGGGGCCCGATCGGGCCCCCGACCCGCGGGCAGGCAAGGACGTACATGTAAGCCCTTATGCCTGCCCGTGCCATTCTGTCGACGTACATCGTCGTGCGGCGGTCGGGAAGTGGTTAATTTTCACCATATTCACCAAGCGAAGGGAAAATTCCCTTGTAAAATGAACAGCCTGTTTGCCTTCTGTAAATCAACCCCTATGTCAGATGGGCTAATCCTGGTTTAACATAATTTTTCTGATTATTAAAATCATAAAGAAATAACTTAATGTACCTAATACAGATAAATTGTGCTGTAATGTAATTATAATTATAAGCCGTGTGAGTCAGTGTCATTAAGCACAGGGTACCTTCTAAAACTTTTATCTTTTACAGCAGACACAGTAATAGTGCTTCTGTATTGCTAGGGGCTGCATTCCTGGACTTTAGTTACCAGTTTCTTGTGCCAAGACAGTGGTATCTCAGCAAGACACCCGGCCTGGCTGCCTCCCAAGGACTACAACTGAGAAGTAACATGGAAACCATGCATAGCCTGCAGGGCCAGGAGAGGAAAGCAGAATAGACTGATATGCAAGAGATATTTGAATATTGGCTGCACCCTAATTGGCTAATTCAACATTCTGTGTAATGCCAGCCTCTCCCTGTTTACGACCAATTGTGTACTCATCACTTGTACACCAGATAAGCACACTGCTATTGATATGGTGATGTTTTTATTTTGCTTGATGCATTGTGTATACTATTACATGTATTGTTTTATTAGAAACGACTTTACTTACAAGGCTTGATGGATGGACAAACCAGAGACCAGTTTGTTTACGCAGTTCACAGCCCATGGGCCAAAAAGACTGCTTTGCCGGGATGGAGCAGAGTGGCTCAACTCCATTGCACTGGCTCTATTTCACTTACAGGTTCTCTTTTCTGGTCAAAATGCCTGATCAGAAGTACATCTCACTTTATACCTTGCAAGGCCTCATTTCCTCATTCAAAGGCAAACCCTGCACCATATCTGAGGACCGCAAAACCCAGACATCCTAGCTCCAAAGTCACCCCAAAGTAGTACAGGAACCTTTTTCTAAGTCAGAGTAACTTGAGTCACTCCTATTAGAATGGTTCCATTGCAATGCATGGAGCACGACTTATCAGGCGGCTAAGTCACCTGACAAGTCGCCCCTGTATGAACCGGCACTAAGGGGTCTACGTGTGAAAAAAAAAATGTATTTCCAATTTTTTCTCAAACACAGGAGAGAGGTTTGACTTTAAAGAATATCTATATTTTTATTTCATTCACAATATATTTTTTATCATTGAGATAAGACAAAAGGAAGTAATTTGTGGAATTAAATGCCCCTGTGAAAACTAATATACAAAGATCCGGCATAACATTATGACCACTGACAGATAAAGTGAATAACATTAAATATCTTGTTACAATGGCATCTGAAAGTGGGTGGTATACAGTATATTAGGCAGCAAGTCAACATGTTGTCCCTAAAGTTGATTGAAAGCAGAAAAAATGGACAAGCATTAAGCCTGGTACACACGATGAGAATATCGGACGAATATTAGTCCGTTTTTTTTTGTTTTTTTTTTGCATGCTAGTCTCCATATCGAAAATTAATAGGTTACTAGAGTTACGAAAATTCTCATAATTTCTCGTAAAACAGAATACATTTATGATGTAATTTATTGTATTGTAATGTATTCTTTCATTTTTGAGCATGCACGATCTTGGTCACTCTATTTTTTATAGACAAATATTTACTGATTAAACTAAACCTGTTTGTTCTTTTGTCGTATGAAAAATCTTCATGCTTGTCCCTTCTGAAAAATTTGCATGAACAAGGCCCAAAATGTAATGTCTAGATGACGACTGGGTCAGAGCAACTTCAAAACTGCAGCTCTTGTGGGATGCTCCCAGTCTGCAGTGGGCAGGACCAACCAAAAGTGATCCAATCCAGATCCAGATCGAATGATTTTCGTTTTAATCAGCACAGTTGTCGTTCAAAAATACAATATATCACTTCCAAAATTTTTTTCAGTCATACGAGAATGTTCAGAAGTTTAGTAAACTCTTCATTTTCAATGAGATTAGCATGCAAAAAACAAAACAAACAAAAAACGGATGATTATTTGTCTGATAATCTCATCGTGTGTAGCAGGCATAAGACCACGTCCTTACCACATCCAGTGACCTGCAATTTTCTGCACCGAATAAATTAAGGTCTTGCCGCCTACAAGCCGGGTCAACTTTGCCGAAGCGAAGCATTGTGGCCACGGCATGTAAATATCCCCATCCACTGCCAAGCTTAAGTTGTTGGTGGGCATCAAAATCGTGGCTCAACCTCCCATTTTTTTGCACCCCCCCAACCACAAGTCTAAATGAACCCCTACTGGCTAGCTTGCAACTGGCTAGTGGAAAAAAAAAAAAGCATTATCATACTGAATACTATTTCATGCATTTTGCCATATGCAGAAATCAGAATACAACATCAATTGTTATAAGAGGTCATTTATGTACCATGAGGGGCATGTGTAATGCAGCCGGGAGTATTGGACATGACATCACAACATAGACACCTAATGAAAACCTGCAGTGAGAGAGATATGAATGCTGCCATTGGTCATTTCCTCTTGACAATCTTTAAAGCGGACCTTCAGTAATTTTTTTCAACTTTCCATCTATTAAATCTTCTGCCCTTGTTGTTGTTTTAACTTTGGATAGTAATGCATTTTTTTTTCTGCCAGTAAATACCTTATACAGCCCACTTCCTGTTTCTTTTTTGCTAAAAAGCCTAGGCTTATGACATCATGCACAGCTCTCTTTGCCAGGGAGGGGGGGATGAGTCATAAGAAGGCCAATGAAAGCTGCAGAGCTGGAGGTGTGCCTCTGTGCAAATCTGGGAAGTGAACAGGCAGTAACTTCAGCTGCCCACAGTTAAAATGGCTGCAGCCAGACTAAGTGGAGGGAGGTCCCTACAGCATATTTGGCAAGTACAGAATCACAGTATATATAAAATATGCAAAGAAGCTTCAGAATGGCAAATATGTTTTTATTACAAATTATGTGAGCAGACTGCAGTTCCTCTTTAAAGAGCTCCAACTTGCATGAAAAAAAAAACAACCTAAAAGTCAGTAGCTACAAATACTGTAGCTTCTGTCTTTTAATATAAGGACAATTATCTGTCCAAAGATCCAGCGATGTCGGCACCTGAGTCGATTCTGCAATCGGCTTTGGGTGCAGGCGCCGGCATCTTAGGTAAGGGAAACCAGCAGTGAAGCCTTCTGGCTTCACAGCTGGTTTCCTACTACACTTGCTCTGTGCACTATGAATGGTTCTGCAATCTTCTGGGACCTGAGTGTGAGTGATTCCGCAGTGATCTCAGCCGGAAGTGGGAGCAGGTAGCTGTCAAAACCAGGTGCCTGCTCCCCACCCTGCAAAAACTGCTTAACTACCTCCCGTCCGCTGTCATATGACGGCGGGAAGAAGCAGCTGCTGTTCTGGGCCGCCATCATATGACGTGATTTCCTTTGCGGCCACTAGGGGGGCACGCGCGAGCACCCGCCGTGACGCTAGGGATCCACTGCGCGTGCACGGTGGCCACAATGTCCGCCGGGCATCCGCGATTGCCCAGTAACTGAGCAGGACCATGGATCTGTGTGTGTAAACACACAGATCCATGTGCTGTCAGAGGAGAGGAGACCGATGGTGTGTCCCTTGTACATAGGGACACCGATCGGTCACCTCCCCCAGTCAGTTCCCTCCCCCCACAGTTAGAATCACTCCCATAGGGAACATATTAACCGCTTGATCTTCCCCCAGTGTTAACCCCTTCCCTGCCAGTCACATTTATACAGTAATCAATGCATATATAAATGTGAATGGTCCCAAAAATGTGTCAAAAGTGTCTGATATGTCCGCTGCAATATCGCAGTCACGATCTATCCCCTATTTTGTGGACTCTATAACTTTTGCACAAACCAATCAATATACGCTTATTGCGATTTTTTTTACCAAAAATATGTAGAAGAATACATATCGGCCTAAACTGAGGAAAAAATGTGTTTAACAAAAAAAAAAAAAAAAAAATTGGATATTTATTATAGCAAAAAGTAAAAAATATTGTGTTTTTTCAAACTTGACCCTCTTCTTTTGTTTACAGCGCAAGAAATAAAAACAGCAGAGGTGATCAAATACCACCAAAATAAATCTCTATCTGTGGGGAAAAAATTATAAAAAAATGTATTTGGGTACAGCGTTGCATGACCGCGCAATTGTCATTCAAAATGCGACAGCGCTGAAAGCTGAAAAATGACTTGGGCAGGCAGGGGGTGTTCGTGCCTGGTAGGCAAGTGGTTAAGGTAGCACTGGAAGGGTGGGGGGACGGTAGGGTGCAAACTAGCAGAGCTTCCCCATTTGGGTGTAGCTGCTCTTTAAGCTGGCCAAAGACTAATAGATTTTAGAAAATTCTCAGTACCAGGGCTGGACTGGGACAAAAATTTGGCCCTGGACTTCATCCAGACCGGCCCACTTTCATTTTGCAAACACACACAAAAACAGTATATAAACTATACGCAATGGTGGAAAAAAAAAAAAAAGTTAAATCACTTCACTGTAAGTATAAACAGCTTTTTTTTTTATTATTTAGAGAAAATAATGCATTCCAACTTAACAGACGCCTTTAGCATTAAATGTGTAAGTTACACTCCGTTCAATGGCAGGTGTCATAAATAAGGAAAACAGTTATACCAGTGGTCAGTCATTAATGCATCAGTGACCAGTGGCAGTACATTCATTCATCATCAGTGATCATGACCAGCAGAGACAGTACATTAATTCATCAGTGACCATGACTACCAGTGGCAGTACATTCATTCATCAGTGACCATGATTACCAGTGGCAGTACATTCATTCATTAGTGACCATGACCAGTGGCCATAAATTCATTCATCAGTGACCATGACCAACAGTGGCACTAGCAAATTCATATATCAGTGACTGTGACCAGTGGCATTAAATTATTGATCAGTTACCGTGGCCAATGGCATTAAATTATTCATCAGTTACCGTGACCAGTGGCATTAAATTATTAATCAATTATGGTGGCCAGTGGCATTAAATTATTAATCAGTTATCGTGACCAGTGGCATTAAATTATTCACCAGTTACCGTGACCAGTGGCATTAAATTATTCATCAGTTACCGTGGCCAGTGGCATTAAATCATTCATAAGTTACCGTGGCCAGTGACATTAAATCATTCATCAGTTACCGTGGCCAGTGGCATTCAATTATTCATCAGTTACCGTGACCAGTGGTATTCAATTATTCACCAGTTACTGTGGCCAGTGGCATTAAATCATTCATCAGTTACCGTGGCCGTGGCATTCAATTATTCATCAGTTACCGTGACCAGTGGCATTCAATTATTCATCAGTTACCGTGGCCAGTGGCATTAAATTATTCATCAGTTACCGTGGCCAGTGGCATTAAATTATTCACCAGTTACCGTGGCCAGTGGCATTAAATCATTCATCAGTTACCATGGCCAGTGGCATTCAATTATTCATCAGTTACCGTGACCAGTGGTATTCAATTATTCATCAGTTACCGTGGCCAGTGGCATTCAATTATTCATCAGTTACCGTGACCAGTGGCATTCAATTATTCACCAGTTACCGTGGCCAGTGGCATTAAATTATTCATCAGTTACCGTGGCCAGTGGCATTAAATCATTCATCAGTTACCGTGACCAGTGGCATTCAATTATTCACCAGTTACTGTGGCCAGTGGCATTAAATCATTCATCAGTTACCGTGGCCAGTGGCATTAAATCATTCATCAGTTACCGTGGCCAGTGGCATTCAATTATTCATCAGTTACCGTGACCAGTGGCATTCAATTATTCATCAGTTACCGTGGCCAGTGGCATTAAATTATTCATCAGTTACCGTGGCCAATGGCATTAAATTATTCACCAGTTACCGTGGCCAGTGGCATTAAATCATTCATCAGTTACCATGGCCAGTGGCATTCAATTATTCATCAGTTACCGTGACCAGTGGTATTCAATTATTCATCAGTTACCGTGGCCAGTGGCATTCAATTATTCATCAGTTACCGTGACCAGTGGCATTCAATTATTCACCAGTTACCGTGGCCAGTGGCATTAAATTATTCATCAGTTACCGTGGCCAGTGGCATTAAATCATTCATCAGTTACCGTGGCCAGTGGCATTAAATCATTCATCAGTTACCATGACCAGTGGCATTCAATTATTCATCAGTTACCGTGGCCAGTGGCATTCAATTATTCATCAGTTACCGTGGCCAGTGGCATTCAATTATTCATCAGTTACCGTGACCAGTGGCATTCAATTATTCACCAGTTACCGTGGCCAGTGGCATTAAATTATTCATCAGTTACCGTGGCCAGTGGCATTAAATCATTCATCAGTTACCGTGGCCAGTGGCATTAAATCATTCATCAGTTACCGTGACCAGTGGCATTCAATTATTCACCAGTTACCGTGGCCAGTGGCATTAAATCATTCATCAGTTACCGTGGCCAGTGGCATTCAATTATTCATCAGTTACCGTGACCAGTGGCATTCAATTATTCACCAGTTACTGTGGCCAGTGGCATTAAATCATTCATCAGTTACCGTGGCCAGTGGCATTCAATTATTCATCAGTTACCGTGACCAGTGGCATTCAATTATTCACCAGTTACCGTGGCCAGTGGCATTAAATTATTAATCAGTTACCATGATCAGTGGCATTCAATTATTCATCAGTTACCGTGGCCAGTGGCATTAAATTAATATTAATGCCACTGGTTACACTAACTGATTAATAATTGAATGCCGCTGGTCAATTATTAATTTAATGCCACTGGTCATGGTAACTGATGAATAATTTAATACCACTGGTCACAGTAACTGCTTAAAGAGGAAGTAAACCCTGATGGGTTTACTTCCTCTTTTTTTCCCTGCAAAGGTAAAGCATAATGGACTACTATGCATCGCATAGTAGCTCATTATGTGTCACTTACCTGACACAGGAGCCAGCGAAGTCGCCGCTGATCCCTGTAGTCCGCCGCGTCCATCTTGCTGGTGGCGTCTCGCAGCTCCGACCAATGACAGCGGCGAAGCCGCGATGACGTCACTCCCGCGCATGCGCACGGGAGTCGCGTCTCGCAGCTCCGACGCTGCCATTCGGCGAAGCCGCGATGACGTCACTCCCGCGCATGCGCACGGGAGTCGACAAATTAGGCAAATCCATTCTTGGACTTGCCGCATTTAGTGCGCCTGCGCGCCGCTGTCTACGGCGCATGCGCCGTAGACAGCGGTGCCCATTTTCAGGCAAATATCTCCTAAACCATATAGGTTTAGGAGATATTGCTTGGACCTACAGGTAAGCCTTAATCTAGGCTTACCTGTAGGTCAAAGTTGTTTGAAGGGGTTTACTTCCTCTTTAATAATCAGTTACCATGACCAGTGGCATTAAATTATTTATCAGTTACCATGACCAGTGGCAGTACATTTACCCCCCCCCCCCCCCCATGCTGCATATTACAGAAATGAGACAATGACAGTAATAGACTCAGCTTATTATTAATCATGCAGCCTGCATCCCGTATAGCATCTGATGCTGTCTGGACTTGCTGCAAGGAATTTTCAGGTTCCTCCTCCTCAGCGGCGCTGGCTCCTTGGTTGCAGTCTTGCAGGCAGCTGAGCTTGGGCAGCCGCTCGATACGCTCCTCCTATATCTCCGGCCCGCCTCCCCCTCCCCGGCCGTGAGTGACGTCACGGCGCCAGGACAAGGAGGCCGTAATGTTAGGGGGAGTTACAAATGAGTGGCAGCATCACGATGATGGTGTTTGTGTGCCGCCGCCGCCGGGTGCAGGAGCGGAGCCAGCCAGAGTTATTATAACACAATGCAGACACGGAGAGAGAAGTGTAGTGAGTCAGTGACACACTGACAACCGGCCCACTGAGCCAATTGGCCCACCGGGAAACTCCCGGTAGTCCCGATGGCCAGTACAGGCCTGCTCAGTACATTCGATGACTTGATAAATGTTGATCAACAGTACTTCAAAACTCAATTTCTTTTAAAGCAAAAATAAAGGACCTATACTTACCCTCTGTATAAATCTAGATTCCATGCTTGTACCTTCTCCCTGGATGCTGGTCTTCGAGTATCTCCATTGGACGGTGTGGGGGGGTGTTATAACTACTGCGCCTGTGCAGGGATTATTCAGCCTGGCACACAGGGTTGATGACATAAGCTAAGCTGCATATGCACAGTTCAGCTTACATTCCACAGAAGGTTGCAAGCATGCAGGAAGGAGGCTCAACTGCCTGCTTTTCCCTCTCCTAGCACCCCCGAGAAAAAACCCTAAAGCAGCAAGATACAGTATCTCACAAAAAAAAAAAAAGACCCCTCACATTTTTGTAAATATTTTATTATACCTTTTCATGTGACAACACTGAAAAAAAAGACACTTTGCTACAATGTAAAGTAGTGAGTGTACAGCTTGTATAACAGTGTAAATGTGCTGTCCCCTCAAAATAAAATGTCCAAATTGGGCCCAAATTGTCAATATTTTGTGTGGCCACCATTATTTTCCATCACTGCCTTAACCCTCTTGGGCATTGAGTTCACCAGAGCTTCACAGGTTGCCACTGGAGTCCTCTTGAGGATGTCCCACAGATGCTCAATAGGGTTTAGGTCTGGAGACATGCTTGGCCAGTACATCCCCTTTACCCTCAGCTTTTTTAGCAAGGCAGTGGTCACCGTGGAGGTGTGTGTTGGGGTCGTTATCATGTTGGAATACTGCTCTGCTGCCCAGTCTCCGAAGGGAGGGGATCATGCTCTGCTTCAGTATGTCACAGCACATGTTAGCATTCATGGTTCCCTTAATAAGCTGTAGCTCCCCAGTGCCGGCAGCACTCATGCAGCCCCAGACCATGACACTCCCACCACCATACTTGACTGTAGGCAAGACACACTTGTGTCTTCTCACCTGGTTGCCACCCAGGGTTGTCAACCACCAGTAAATTTACTGACAGTTTGTAAAAATGTGCGATTTTTTTTTAAAACTGTCAGTAAATATTAGCGGCTGGTAATTTAATGCTGTGTTGGCTTTTTAAGTGTAATCATGCAATTTGTTTCCAAATCATGTTTATACTGTTCAAATATTCACTGTGTTAGTTTTCAATCGGAGTTCTGTCATTTTTCAGGATGTCATTGCCCGTACCATTCTGCCGACGTACATCGTCGTGCGCCGGTCGGGAAGAGGTTAAAAAAATGTGCTCCATCAGTAAATTCCCCATGTTTTGTCAGTAAAAAATGCTGCTTGACACCATCTGAACCACATGAAAAGATAAAATAAAATATTTACAAAAATGTGAGGGGTGTACTCACTTTTGTGAGATACTGTATAGTCCTTGTTGACAAGGGTGTACTTTAGTGTAAAGGAAATTTGTAGGTTCTGTATATAATTGTATTCTATTTTATATGTACTGCACACTGCCCTCACTGTGCACACAGCACTAATAATGTTTTCATTACATTGGCATTCTTTCGAGTCCTGATTAGAATTATCCTGCCTATGTTACGCCCCTTGTTACCATAAAAGTACAACTGTAATATTAATTAATGATACCTACGTAATCATGTGTATAAAAACTTTCAATTGCGTCATAATAAAGCAGAACAGTTATTTGGAAAGATGCAGAGTGTATCTTTTGTGTCTGTTCCCTAATGCAGTAGTTATTATTCATTTGGAACCACTAATCAATATGAGGATAGGAGTTGCCTATGTATAAATGTCCATGTACACTTGTGCAAGAGCAATAAATTTGCTGTATTGCTGATGGGGGAATTTGACATCCATGTGGGTCCCTGAACGTACACTGTCTGCATTTGGGGACCCACACCTGTACCCTCGTGGATAACAAAATGCGGGAAACACACCCCTTTTCAGTACGCTGAAGTATGCCTGTATGAACAAGGCCAGGCAGTATAATATATTAGCAGAGAGAAACCAGCCGGCATCAGCAGCATCTTGTCACAGCTCACATCTAATAAGTTTAACATGTGTCTCAATAGCCATGTTTTTCCTGACTAAAGTCATCATCATTGTCACATAATACATAATCATATAAACAGCAATAATATTCATTGTGGTAATAGTAATAATAAAACAACAACAACCATAATACTGCACACTGTTGCAATCTTACAGTGTGTGTTGCCCAGTATTTTAGACTATGCACCTAAAGCGGGCCATACATTAATTAAGCAATTTTCTTTCCTGCAACCATGGGCTGCAGGAAATAAAATTGCTTTATTCCCCCATCAACACTGAATCCCTCCTGCTGAGCTTTTGTATTCTGAAAGTGGGAGGTTTCCCAGTCGTTAGAATACAATGATCACTTTTTGCTGCAATAGATGTCGGCAATGATCGAATGAAAAAACAAAACACGACAGGCTGGTTGTACTGAAGACAGCTGCTCAATCAACTTCAGTACAACCAGTGTGCCTATAGAAGGAATGAAATTTGGGGGGGGAGGGGGGGTCCCTGCTGAACTGTTCAAATCAAATTTAGATTCGTCTCTGGCCAGCTTAATACTATATTTCCATATTTCCCAATAAATAAAATAATAAATAATTCACCTAATTCTATATTACTCAAAGCGGTGTTCCTCCTGGGGAAAAGATACATTAAGAGTCAGCAGCTACAAATACTGTAGTTGCTGACTTTTAATATCAGGGCATCTACCTGTTTGGATCGGTTGTCGTAAGGGAAACCAGCAGTTTCCTACTGTGCCTGCGCAAAGAGCGCTGCGTTTTCTAATTGGCCTGGCGTGGGGGGAGAAACAGGGGGGTGAACTTCCGAGGGACCGAGCCGCGGCGCCATCTCCCGGAAGTGGGTAAGGGTACCTGTCAAAAACAGGTACCGCCCCCCCCCCCCCCCGAAAAGTGACAAATATGGCACCAGAAATTTGCTTTAATAAACAAAATAATATATATTACATTTCTAATTAATAAAATAATACAGAATACATTTCTAATAAATAAAATAATGCATAATACAATAGTAATAATATTAAATAATACATTAAGAAATAAAATACAAAATAATTGACTTGCACAGATACTGATACCGGTATCAGTGCCCGATAGTATTTGAACCACTTGCTGACCAGCTGCCATCATTATACTGCGGCTTGTTGGCTTGTTCCCGTGAATTGCTGTTATTGTACGTCGGCTCTGGAACTCTATCTTGTGGGCACACGCGCGCCCACTAGCCAGTGGGGGAGACAATCTGTGGGTGGGGCAGACTCAATGTCACCTAAGATTGTTCCCCGCAGTGACAGAACGGGGATCTGCCTGTGTAAACAAGGCAAATCTTCGTCCTGATTGGGGAGATCACACAGATCCTGTCTTTCTGCTATGCAGGAAAATGGATCTGTGTGATTCTCCAGTCACACAGTCCCCCATACAGATAACACATTTAACCCTTTGATCGCCCATGATGTTAACCCCCTTCCCTGCCAGTGTCATTAGTACAATAACAGTGCATATTTTTAGCACTGATTACTGTAATAATGTCACTGGTTCCCCCAAAAAAGTGTTAAAAATTTTAGTTAGGTGTCATAGTTTGTAAGGTTGAATAAAGACACCAGTCCATCCAGTTCAACCTGAGTGAGTGTCTACAATTGTCCCTATCCCTGTACATTACACACTCACATTGGTCCCTACCCTCATGGAGCCCACAATCCAAGGTCCCCATTCATATACTAGGGCCAATTTTGGACAGAAGCCAATTAACCTACCTGCATGTCTTTGGTTCGTGGGAGGAAACCGGAGTACCCGGAGGAAACCCACGCAGGCACAGGGAGAACATGCAAACTCCAGGCAGGTAGTGTCGTGGTTGGGATTCAAACCAGCGACCCTTCTTACTGCTAGGCGAGAGTGCTACCCACTACGCCACTGTGCTGCCCTGTGTCCGATCTGTCTGCTGCACAACCGGCGACGCACAACCGCACAATTATCAGTTAAAGCAACGCAGTAGCAAAAAATGGCCTGGTCATTATGGGGGTAAATCCGTCCGGTCCTTAAGTGGTTAACGAGCACTCGTGAAAATGTTCCGATTCCCGAAACTGATACCTTTGCAGTGCGATTTGAGCCCACACAAAACAAATGGGCTCCAAACGCACTGAAGAGAACCGCATGCGATTTGAACAGGAAGGTGGCACAATGCCTTTCTGAATCGCATTCGCTTTCTCTGCTGTACTTGTCGCTAAAAATCCGGTATTGGTGCAAACATACATATGTAAATAATACATAGTAATAATATTAAATGATAAATGTCTAATAAATAAGATAATAAATATAATAGTAACAATATTAAGTACAATATGTTTCTAATAAATAAAACAATACTTAATCAATAAAATACAAAGAAATAATAGAAGATAAAATAGAACAATGAGGTTACCTAGTAGAGACGAGTAGTAGAGCGGTGTAATGGTAAACCCTGGGAGTTACGGAGCTTCGGGGAACTTATAAAACTTTCATCCTATACTGTATAGAGCGCGCTGCGTCTCGGAGGCGTTGCTAGGGACGCTCTTCTGGATTCCTGCAGAGCAGACGGCACAGCTCACACCGCACACATAAACATGAATTTCGGGGATTTGATTCCTAATTTCTCCTCCCAATACAAAGCTATCACAGGCACACACTTACCCGGCCTGGCTGCCTCCCAAGGACAACAACTGAGCTGTAACCATGGAAACCAAGCATAGCCTGCAGGGCCAGGGGAGGAGAGGAGGGAGGACAGCCTAGGTGAGAGCTATTCTGCTCATGGTCACAGACTCTCATTGTTTACATACAGGCTGCCAAGAACCAACACTGCATGTACAGGTCACCTACCACCCTATACAACCCATTGTCCATAGCTCGTCAGCTGTAATAAATCACACACATAGCAATACTTTTATTTTATTATACACGAGAAAGTTTGTCGCGGAATAACGAAAGCAATTTTGTGGTTTGAAATTAAGGTTTTGCTTTAGAAACATTTAGACCCGTTTCACACTGGGGCAGTTTTCGCAGTTTTAGCTAGGGCTGCAACTAACAATTATTTTCATAATCGATTAGTTGGCCGATTATTGTTTCGATTAATCTATTAATCGGTTAATAACCTTAAAAAAAAAAAAAAAAAAAAAAAAAAGTGGGTCAAATCGACGTTCATTTTCAACCACAGTGACTGGAAAATTTGGAAATAATAGAAAACTTCTTAGTCAAAGGAATTTTCAGACAGTGTATGTGGTTTTCATTCAAAAATTATTCATTTTAAAAACAGAATGTTAAAAATAAGTGAAAATTTCTAACAAAATTCTTTCATTCAGCGAATGTACAAAGATTTTTCGTCGGAATATTCTCATCTGAAAATTAATCGGTGTGGCCGGCTTAAGGCTCGATACACACCTATGCAGTTTTTGCTTTTGATCTGTTTCTGCAGTGCTTTTTGCTGTACGTTTTGATTTTTGCGCACGTGATTTTACTGCAATTTGCATTTTTTGATTTTTTTTGGGAAGATTAAAAAACAAAAAATGCTGCAAAAATGCATTACATGCTTTTCTGCAGCTTCTCCATTGGAGTATATTGAACCAATATACTTCATTAAAAGTCCCTGACCCTTTCAGGTGTGAACGTGTCCCATAGATGTGAACTGTAGTACATTTCTGCAAAAAGCACCATTTAGTAACATAATGGGTTTAACAAAAACTAAAAAGAGCCCTTAATAGTAGAAAAAAAAAGCAGATAATCACTACTGTAAAGGGGTTAATTTTTTTAATTGTAGAACTGTGAAAGTAATATTTACAGTAGAGATTATTTGCTCTTTTTGTACTATAAAGGGCTCTTTTTATTTTATTTTTTTAACCCCATTATGTTACTGGCCGATTAATCGATTATGAAAATACTAATCGATTAATTTCATAGTCGATTAATCGATTAGTTGTTTCAGCCCCAGTTTTAGCTCTAGAAATAGCGCCCACCACCCACCCCAGGATGCAGCCCGAGGGCTTTCACACGGGGGCGGTGTGCTCGCTGGAGGTTAGAAAAAGTCCTACGAGCAGCATCTTTGGGGCAGTTTGGGGTATACACCACTCCCAAAATGGTCCCTGCCCATTGCAATGAATGGGCAGCACTTCCGAAGCGCCTGAAAAGCGATTTCAAGTCGCCTGAAAAGCACTTCGGAATTGCCACAACATGGGAGGTTTTAAACCATTCTTCAGTGCGAGTTTGATGCAAATTCAACCATACAATCTTTATGGCTGAAATCGCATCGCATTTGCACATCCGATCTCTGACATTGCACCACTGGGAACCGGCCCTTAGCGGCGCTTTAGTGTTGTTTAAACAGTGCTTTTCGGCTGCTAGCGGGGGTTAAAATTGCCCCCCCTAGTGGCCAGAAAGCACTGCTTAAAGTGTTTGTACAACCACTTTTACCTACAGGTAAGCCTATATTAAGGCTTACCTATAGGTGCTGGAAATATCTCCTAAACCTCCACGGCCCCCCCCCCCCCCCGTTAGAACACAACAATAGCACAGAAGAGGAGATTGCTGTACTAACACGGCATGGTTAGTACAGCGGCTCCTCCTGAGTTGTCCGTTTTTTTATTCAGCCATGCTGGGTTGAATAAAAAAAATAATTGTGTGCATTAGGCTTAACCTCATTGACATGCATTGGTTGCGCTTGGCGGTGGCCACGCCAGCCGAATGCGATATGCTATCCAAGTGAGTTTCTTTCATCACCCCCTGGCCGCTCATGTGAACAAGGCCTAAAGCTTATATATAAAAACGAGCAGAAAGAAATACAAAGACCATTTACCATAGGAAATACTAGTACTTTATTTTCCACTTCATAAATTAAAATCTTTGGTCTACAAACATTTGTGAATTTTCCATGATACACACATATTCTGATATCTCATAAAGGTGCTTTTACATGAGAATGGAAAAGAACTCGCATGGATGGGAGAATGTGGAGTCTCTACTGGGTCTCCTATGCATGCCAACTGCTCCAGGTAACACCAACGGGTGATGCCAAGCCTCCATGATTTAACTGGAATCTAACAAATTAAAGAATTTTGCAAATGTAACGTTTATCCTCACAGGGTGACACTGTGGATACACAAGTAGTAGTGTGCCAACGTCCCAATACTATTTAGAAGAGAAAGTTAAACTAGAGAAATGGACTTTATAGGCACACGCATAGAATATGTAAAAATGAATTGAAGTTTTTAATTGATGAGGTTAAAATCACATATTAAAAAAAACAACATTGTAACGTTGAATGACCCCAAAGACTCTAATAACACCTCCAAGATATATACATAGGTAATAAACCAAAGTGGTGCAATCATAGAGGTAACCAGTAGCAGCATCCAGTGGAAATAAAGTGCGTGGAGTAGTTGAGTCACAATATGAGGTCCAATTAAAAACTTCAATACATTTTTACATATTCTTTTTTTTTTTTTTTTTTCAAAAAGAAAGTTTATTGTAAACGCTGCATACAACTTCAGATACAACACAATGATACAGTGCGTTATTTATGAAATGGATCGAGGACCATAACAAATTGAGAGTGCACAAATAATAAACAAGTGTTATAAGGCTAACACAGTTGCGAGTGTTTAAGCCAACATTCAGTAGGGTTATGATGTATAGTTTTAAACAAAACATAAACTACTTTAACCGGCAGACCAAAATAAGTGTGGGCATGAGGCCCACTTGGCGTTCATATTAGTGATTCTGCCTGTGTTTCTCATTATGGAAACCAAAAAAAACGTACTAACACATAGAGTGAGGGTAGTTTAACAGTATCTATTTGCTACTGGAGTGTTGAGAGCGATGTGGGGGTGCGGTCTCGGACCACTAGCAACCCCTCTTTAAGGGGTATCTAGGAGGTAGCTTTGTCTAAGCCAAATAGGGTAGGGGGGAGAAGAGATAGGGAGGGGTGGGGGAGGGGTATGGATTGGGGGAGGTAGGGGAGTCACAGGTTATAGGGTGCGTGTGGCCATCACATATTTGTCTGGGCAATGTATGGTACAGAACAGGGGATTACCGAATGTGAATGAGTGAGGAGGGTAGATGAAAAGGGGGTTTTGCTATGTCCTTGCTTTGGCTTCTTGGACTGTAGCCTATCTTTAGGAGAGCAAAAGTTTATATTCGTCTGACGTTTTAAAGTGATGCCAGCAGGACCAGACGTTCCTAAATTTGGTAGGTGTGTCTTTGACTTGATGAATTAGCTCTTCCATCTCCTCGATTTTGGATATGCGTCTAAGCCATTCTGCCGTTGTAGGGGCCTTCGGGGATTTCCAGAGCGTGGGGATGCACAATTTTGCCACATTGATTAGGTGTAGAGCAAGCGAGCAATGGTATTGTTTAAAAGGGATGGAGGAATTATGTAGTAGCATTTGGGCCGGTGTATATTCTAAGTGGTATGTTGTGATCTTGGAGGTAATGCGGCAAACTGTTTGCCAGAAAGGTTGGAGTATTGGGCAGGACCAACATATAGAGCCAATACCGTCAGAACATCTCCAACAGTTGGGCGGAATGGTCGGCATTTTTACAAATTCTATGCGTGTGCCTATAAAGTCCATTTTTCTCATTTCAATTTCACTTCTAACAAATGAAAGAGATGAGCCAGAGACAGTAAGGTTGGGGAGGAAGAGCTAGATGATTCTGGAGGTCCTCCAGTCAGGAAATGAGGCGGGCCGTGACTTCTGCTGCAAATTCGAATGTACATTGGGGGTTATTTAGTAAAGATGGAGAGTGGAGAGCTGCACCGATGAGGCAGCACTAATGGGCACTGATGAAGAGGCACTAATATTCTGCACTTATGGGCACTGATAGGTGGCACTGGTGGGCATGGATAGGCAGCACTAATGGGTGGAACTGATGGGTACTGATAGGCGGCACTGAAAGCCAGTACTGACTGGCATCCCTAATGGCCACTGTTTGTTGGCACTGGTGGGCACTGATTGCTGGCACTTCTGGTGCTCTAATGTAATCAGGGCACTCTTACTGTTCTCTGCGAGGAAATACCACTGATCCTCTTTCCTCGCCACACACTGTCAGTGTACTGGCACTTCCTTGTTTACATGTGACTGGCTGTGATTAGACACAGCCGATCACGATTAAAGAGCCACGTCAGTGGCTATTTACAGAGGTCAGGGTCATGCCGTGTGCTAGCAAAACAGCGTGACCGCCGCATGCCCCCCGCAGGAGCAGCCGTTGCGCTGTCATAGGATGTCCACCCAGAACGAGAGCCGCACCATCCCCCCGTTATTTGACGGTGGGCGGGCAGCAAGTGGTTAACTGAACAAGCTGAAGTTAGAAGCAGATTGGCTACCATGCACAGCTGCACCAGATTATGAGTGCTCCAGTTTTAGTAAATCTCCCCCCATTGTGAGAAGTTTAAAGTGTGCAGTAAAATCAGCAGTAAGCAATTTCAGTACAGCAGAGGAGCCGCTACAGCTGTGCAAGGCTGAAGAGCGTTTGGATTATTTCACAATACTTTTCATCACAATCCTTTTAGAATTTATTTGGGATGTTTATTTATTCTCATTTAACCACTTTTTAGTGATTTTTTGATTGTCTGGATTTACCCATTGTACTGATTAATTTATTGTACATACATTTATTTATTTCAGTTACATATATAGCGCCATCAATTTATGCAGCGCCCTAACTCACCCTAACTCACATTCATACATACTAGGGACAATTTAGTCAGGATCCAATTAACCTACCAGCATGTCTTTGGAATGTGGGAGGAAACCAGAGTACACGGAGGAAACTCACGCACGCACAGGGAGAACATGGAGAACTCCAGGCAGGTAGTGTCGTGGTTGGGATTCGAACCAGCGACCCTTCTTACTGTTAGGCGAATGCTAACCACTACACCACTATGCCGCCATATAGATTGATGGTATACAATTTTTACACATTCTGATTATATTATTTGCGCATCCGTTTTGTGTTTAAAATCTGTTAAAATTAACAATTTTTTTTTTTTTTAGGAGACAGCAGCACTTACTTATGCTTATAAGTGTTTGGTCATATACACACAATTTTTTTCACCTTTTTATTTAGGCATTTTTCAAAAGTTGCTGGGTGAGCGCAGATTGATTCACATACACACAATGGAGACCAGTCCCCTACTGAGTGCTGTTATTTTACTATATATTACATTATAATTATAAATTATACCATATATCTTTCTAGATACCCAAGAGCTCTTCATCATATGATCTCTTTTTGAACCATACTTGTCTCTGCTGAGCTGTATGCAATTAATTTGCTCCCAAATCTGTTGGTCATACTCTCTATGGTCTTGATTTGATCTTTGATTGATTATCGATGGTGCTCTAGTCTATATTTGCTTTGGCCTGCATTCCACTTTAATATCCATCTAATGTATAATATATTTTTTTTATACTATTAGGCTCCTGTCCCTTGAGCTATGTATGGGCACCTGGATACCCCACCACCGGTACTAATATAATGCACAATCTTCTTCTGATTCTTTGTAAGCCGTAATTGTAAATTAAAGAGGGATTCCGCCAAAAAAAAAAATATTAAAATTTTAATAAATGGACACTCACCTGTCCCGGGTTCCAGCGATGCCGGCAGCCGAGGCCGATCGACCGCTCGGGCCTCGGCTGCTGCCGCCGCCATTCTGGGTGAGGGAATCAGGAAGTGAAGCGAATCGGCTTCACTTCCTGGTTCCCTACTGCGCATGCGCGAGCCGCGCCGCGCAATAGGAAATCTCCGCGCTGTCACTGGCACCCGTGTGTGTCCCAGCAGACAGCGCGGCAGGGCAGGAAATGGCGTAGACTCCCGTGGGAGTCTATGCCCGGAAGTGGGTGAAAATACCTGTCTTTGACAGGTATCTCCACCCCCCTCCCCCCTGAAAGGTGTCAATTGTGACACCGGAGGGGGGGGGGGGGGTTCCGATCAGCGGAGGTTCCACTTTAGGGTGGAATCCCGCTTTAACAACTCAAAACTATATGCAACTAAGTATGGATATGCACGTTTTTTGAATACCTGTTTCTTATAGATGAATACTTTTTTTTTATAGAATCTACTACTACCCCTGTCTACCAGAACCCCCGAAGAAGACTCTGCGAGTTGAAATGCGTAGGGATCACCACTGGGCCTTACAGCCCTTTTGGCAGATCTAGAGTAACATATGTTATATCTTTTCTTTATATTGGACCTTTTGGGGGTTATTTACGAAAGGTAAATCCACTACAGGTGCACAGCACTGTCAGAGATACATCTAAACTTCAGCATCAAGCGGTGCTTAAAGCTTTTTCATGATCGCAGACTTCAGGGATAGTTTACCCCATGCAGGTTTTGGGGTGATATGGACAGTCAGAGATATCAGAACCCCAAAATTAGAATGAAGTCAAATTTTGTCATATAAATAAATGGAGCTGGGAGTATACCACAACTCTCAAGCACTTAAGGGGCAAGAAGACGGATCGGCTGTGCCCGAGTACATAAGGCACTAAGTTGTTTATTGAGAACATCACTGGTTCTCTTTAATTTGATGCTTGTACTGAACTCAATACAGGGAAAAGACACAAATTAGGCCCCTTTCCCGTGAGCGTTTTTCCAGTGGATGGAACCGGAGTCGCCATTCTCCACCATGGAGCGGCGGATGTGTCCATTTACACCTGCCTACCTCCAATCCGATAAAAACACAAACGGAAGGGGACCCGTTCCCCTCCATCTGGCCAAGTTGGATCACAAAGGGTGTAAATGGACAGCCGGTCCGTTTACATCTGACTGCCTATAGAGCACAGTAGGCTGTGTCCATATCTGCTCTGCATAAGCTGACAAGAAACAGGAAGCAGTCATCCGTCCACTCCATTCTGCTCAGTGGGGGATCAGCGGACAGATCCCCTGCTGAGCAAGCCAGATAAAAATAGAGTCCACCGTGTGGGAAAGGGGCCTTGGGGTCGATTTAGATGTGCATCTAAATTTTTCTTTCCTCTGAAGCCCGATCCATGTTTGGATTGCACGTCAGATGCCATTGATAGGCAGTGAGGAAGCAATAAGACGCTTCGTAATTTATTGTTTTAACCCCATTTTTCCCAACAAGTGTGCTGCATCCACATGCTTTGCACGCAGTTGCAGGGTATTTGCAGGGCTTCCCCATTTGTTTAATTGTGTAGTGTTTGGTGGGCTCGCGGTACCTCTGATCATAACATGCCAGTGAACTTTGCCACAAGCGCAAAGTGAAGCATAGCAGTTACGGCATGTAAACATCCCTGTCAGCTGCCTATTGCAGCATAAGAGGGGCGGTTGGCATACTTTCATTTTTGCCCTGTTAGGAAGGGGGCATCGTTCATACTCTATGGTCCCACTATATGTAGGAACATAACCACCGTCTCATGCTTGGTCCCAAGATGGACTAATGACTTTGGTGTTTGCAGTGCAGATGTCTACAACTAAAGTGCACTGCTCCTTTCAAACAAACAGAAGTGGGGGGGGGGGGGGGGGGGAGAGAGGTTCGGGCGCTCACAGAGGACATTACAAGATGGCGCAAAAATATAGCAACAATTTTATGAAAAATTGATTACAGGGTCATTAAGTAGTGGACATGTATATATTGTTTAATGTCACTTCCATTTACTGATTTTTAAAATTTTCTAATTTTTTAAGCAAATAGAGGGATTACCTGAAATTGACTTGCTATCGCTCTCCTGAAATCAATCACACAGCAGGAGAAGTGGGGTTTGGAGACAATCAGGTGTTCTGCATGCGAATGTGTTGGAGGAGAGAGCAGAGTGATCAGAGGGATGACCATTTTTCTGCAGCTGCTCTTTCGCTGTCCAGTTAGAATGCTGGGGGTGGAGAGGGGACACTGCGGTATTATTTATGTGGTGTCATCTACAGTGAGGGAAAAAAGTATTTGATCCCCTGCTGATTTTGTACAGTTGCCCACTGACTAAGAAATTATCAGTCTATAATTTTAATGGTAGATTTATTTTAACAGTGAGACAGAATAACGACAAAATATTCAGAAACATGCATTTGAAAAAAAGTTATAAATTAATTTGCATTTTAATGAGTAAAATAAGTATTTGATCTCTTCGCAAAACATGACTTAGTACTTGGTGGCAAAACCCTTGTTGACAATCACAGAGGTCAGACATTTCTTATAGCTGACCACCAGGTTTGCACAAATCTCAGAAGGGATTTTGTCCCACTCCTCTTTGCAGATCCTCTCCAAGTCATTAAGGCTGCAAGGTTGACGTTTTGGTAACTCAAACCTTAAGCTCCCGCCACATATTTTCTACGGGATTAAGGTCTGGAGACTGGCTAGACCACTCCAGGACCTTAATGTGCTTCTTCTTGAGCCACTCCTTTGGTGCCTTGGCCGTGTGTTTTGGGTCATTGCCATGTTGGAATACCCACCCACGACCCATTTTCAATGCGGGAAGGAGGTTCTCACCCAAGATTTGATGGTACATGGCCCTGCGCATCATCACTTTGATGCGGTTAAGTTGTCCTGTCCCTATAGCAAAAAAAACACCCCCAAAGCATAAATGTTTCCACCTCCACATTTGACGGCGAGGATGGTGTTCTTGGGGTCATAGGCAGCATTCCTCCTCCTCCAAACACAGCGAGTTGAGTTGATGCCAAAGAGCTTGATGATCTTGGTCTCATCTGATCACAACACTTTCACCCAGTTGTTACCCTCTCACCAAGCTGCTTGATGATGGACTTGTAGCCCATCCAGCCTTATGTAGGTCTACAATCTTGTCCTTGACATCCTTGGACAGCTCTTTGGTCTTGGCCATAGTGGAGAGATTGGAATCTGATTGCTTCTGTGGACAGGTGTCTCTTATACAGGTGACAAGCTGAGATTAGGAGCATTGCCTTTAAGAGAGTGCTCTTAATCTCAGTCTGTTACCTCTATAGAAGACACCTGGGAGCCAGAAATTTTCCAGATTGATAGGGGATCAAATACTTATTTCACTCATTACAATGCAAATCAATTTATAACTTTTTTTAAATGCCTTTTTCTGGTTATTTTTGTTGTTATTCTGTCTCTTACTGTTAAAATAGAGTAAATTTATAGACAGATTGCTTTGTCAGTGGGCAAACGTACAAAATCAGCAGGGGATCGAATATATTTTTTCCCCCTCACTGTACCACCTGGCTGTGCTATTTGACAGAGCTGTGTAAATCTCAGAACTGGATAGACACAAATACAATTTTTTTGAAAGGTAAAATTTTCCTTTATACATATTTCATCTGTGTATTTAAGTTTTTGTCTGGAGTTTGGTTTTAAAAAGGTAAGGCTAGCCATAGACGGAGCAATTTTCTTTCCTGCAACCACAGATCAGTGATTATTGATAGTGGCTATAACAGCTGCTAGCAATAATCGCATGTAAAATCGTACAGGCTGGTTGTACCAAAGTTGATTCATCGATCAACTTGGGTACATTCAGCCTGCCCATACATGGTTCGAATCCTGCTGAACCAGGCAAGATTTGAACTGTCTATGACCGGCTTAAGTTCACCTTTTTCACAAAAAGTTGAAAAGCTGAACCAACTCAAAAAATATCCTGACCACCCCTCTGGCCCTTGCTGCACCTAGCAGCCTGTGACCTGTGCTGCCAATGTAGAGGGCTGCACACTGAAATAGCCATGGAGTAATTATCCACCGTAATGCTTGCAATGGTAAGCACTTATTGGTCGTTGCAGCCATGTGACTGCTCTGACCAATGAGAAGCACATCTGAGGATGCTTCTTCCAAGTAAGGTGTCGCAGAAGAAGAGCTTCTCATTGGTCAGTGCAGCCATTGCAAACATTATGATGAATACTCAATCCTGGGCTACTTATTGAGGTGTACAATACGTTACATCGGCATCACGGCCGCTATGTGCAGCAGAATCCATGTGGGTGGTCAGGATATTGAAGTTATTTCCCCTTTTGAGTTTTTTTTGTGAAAAGGTGAACTTACCCTTCTACGCAGGTACTCAAGTATAGCCATTATAAACCAGAGCCCAGAACATTGGAAACAAATAACATTTCATATGGTAAGTTTCTCCATAATTAAAAATGTTCAGGATGTTAAAGTGGAACTAAGGCAGGCCACAGATGATAGTTTTCTTTCCTGCAACCACGGGTTTCAGGAAACAGAATCACTTTATTCCCCCATCAACACACTTCGTGTTGATGGGGGAATTCCTCCCATGGAGCCATTGTGTTCTCCCAGTGGGTGTCAGGGGGAGCCATCCCTGCTGGGAGAATATAGTGGTTATTGCTAGCAGCTATAGCTGCTGGCAATCGCATGCTAAAAATGCAACATGCTGGTTGTACCCAAGTCAATCAATTGATCAACCTGGGTACAATCAGCCTGCCCATTCATCATTCGAATCTCAGCCGGGAGATTCGAACAGTCTATGGCCAGCTTAAAGCTGAAAAAAGGATTGCAAACAGGCAGGCTCTTTATTGCCGAAGAGACATGTAATGACTTTTCTGCAATAAAAATACACTTACCTGCCTGTTTGCAATCAATTGCAGAATGTACGCCGAGATGCACATGCGCAGCAGTTCACATTCTGGCACACTGCCTATGTGTGTGCATGCGCAGGACTGACATGATCCTGTGCCAACCAAGACAGACAAAGACCGGCACCTGGAAGAAGCCATGGAAAAAAAAAAATAATAATAAAAAGACACCAGTGCAAAAAAAGAAAAAGAAAAAAAAAGGACTTTGTGGGCATTGAACTGTTGTAACAAAGGCACGTATTTTTTCCTTTACTTCTACTTTCTTCTACTTACTACTTCTGCTTTAAATGCTCTGCTAATCCCATAGACAAAATCCTGAACTCCTCCTCTGAGAAGAGGTACTCTTTAATGATGCCAATAACAGACTCCTCCGTCATATTCATAAAGTCTTCTTGGTTTTTAAATGGTAAATGCCCTGCAAGTTCACAAAGTGCAACATTAAATGCCGATTCCTCCTTGGATCCAAAACAGGACTTTCTTGCCCAGATGACCACGCGGATCCCCTCTCTAGACTCCGGCCAGCCCGCATGTCCTGGGTCACAGCCCCGGGTTATAAAGATGTTATGTGCAATATTTCTATCCACAAAATAATCTGTAGCTCCACATACCCTCTGAGCTACAGACACCAAGTCCTTCCCATCTGTGTAGAAGCAGAAGCCAGGAGCAGGGAAGTCAGCCAGGAGGTAGAAGTTTAGATCAGGACACAAGGGCTTGCAGGGTGTTGATTCTATCACAAGCTCTTTATCCAGGTAAAACCCATGTAAGTGCAAATGGTTTACTGAGGCAAACCCACCCAGGCTGTTAAAGCCAACTCTGAACCCCGGGTGGCCACTAAGAAGTATGGACTCCATCCCAAACAGCGCTAGATCAGGGATCAGGATCTGATTCAAACAAAGAGAAGGTTCTGGAATAAATAAGACGTGGCCAAACTCCAGGGGGCTGACATTGATCACAACAAGAGTTCGGCTGTGCCAGTCTTTCTTCGCAGACCCGTCTGGAACTATGTGATTTCTCTGTAGGCTTTCAATGCCAGCAGCCTTCTCTAGAGGTGATCTGACCATTTCAAACAAAATTTCCTCCGAACGAATTTTACTAAAATTAAATTGGCTGGGATTGAATTTTTCCTTGATGCTTCTAATGTCCTGAGGTTTCCTCCGCTCTATACCTCTCTTAATGTTCAGCTGTGCAACATATTTCACTCCCCCCGGCAGGACCCTTGTCTGTAAGCTCCACAGCGGGTAGCGGAAGAGCCCTTGCTCCATTTTGTCTGTCCATTTTGATCTCAGAGTTTTATCAAATGCAGAAAGGAAATCTTGATTGTTTGTCTGCTCTCTTCTTTCCTGCCAAGTGCTGCCTGGGATGATAAAATCTTCATTGGAATATTTATATTCTTCTATGGGAGTTCCATTAAGACCGGATTTGCCTTTCAGCTCCATCTTTACAAAGCTTCCACTGTACTTTTATTGCCTATTAAGACAAAAACATTTGAGTGCATTGTGTTTTGTGAAGGGGGAAGATTATTGTAAAATGTTTTCAACGCAAATTAAACAAAATGTGAAAAATACAGAAGTAGAGGTTACCTGGAATAAAACCACATTTTGACATTATCATGAGAGCCGGATATTTAGGAAGTCGGTTATCAACGTTCTGTTTAATTCTGAACCTCCTCCTCAGTCTCCCTCTATGAAAAATAAACAAAGCATATCCCTCTATAGTAGTGGTCGCCTAACTGAGGCCCTTTCCATGCTTTTATCTGACCCTTGGGGCATTATTATCCCTGTGTCAGCAACAGTGGGGCATAGTTTCTGCCACTGACACCAACGATGGGGCACTATTCCTCCCACTGACACCAACAATGGGGCACTATTCCTCCCACTGACACCAACAATGGGGCACTATTCCCCCCACTGACACCAACAATGGGGCACTATTCCCCCCACTGACACCAACAATGGGGCACTATTCCCCCCACTGACACCAACAATGGGGCACTATTCCTCCCACTGAAACCAACGATGGGGCACAATCCCTCCCGCTGACACTGATGAGGCACTATTCCTCCCACTGACACCAACAATGGGCCACTATTCCTCCCATTGACACCAACAATGGGGCACTATTCCTCCCACTGACACCAACAATGGGGCACTATTCCTCCCACTGACACCAACAATGGGGCACTACTCCCACTGACACCAACAATGGGGCACTATTCCTCCCACTGACACCAACAATGGGGCACTATTCCTCCCACTGACACCAACAATGGGGCACTATTCCTCCCACTGACACCAACAATGGGGCACTATTACTCCCACTGACACCATTAATGGGGCACTATTCCTCCCACTGACACCAACGATGGGGCACAAGCCCTCCCGCTGACACTGATGAGGCACTATTCCTCCCACTGACACCAACGATGGGGCACAAGCCCTCCCGCTGACACTGATGAGGCACTATTCCTCCCACTGGCACCAACGATGGGTCCCAATTCCTCCCACTGACACCAATCATGGAGCACTATTACTCCCCCTAATACAAATATCGGGGCATTGTTTAATCCCACAAAGCCAAGACATTTTCTTCTACCACTGACCACAGTCTGGCCCCCTAAAGTTTGAAGGACAGTAAACTGGCCTTTTGTTTAGAAAGTTTGGGGACCCCTGCTCTATAGTGTGTGTTGACTCTTTCCAAAACGCTCAGTGTCAATTCTGTCTCTTCTCTCATTCCTCTGCTTTCTGCATGAGTCACTTTTGACAGATGATCCAAGGGATCAAGAGGGACAGGGGAGGGGACCTCCAGCACACAGACTGTGATTGACAGCCTTATTTGCACGTTTCCCTATGAGATTGTGTCCTTTCCCTCAACTCAGGTCTTATATTACACTCAGCTCCCTGCTGTGCAGTTTGTGACATCAGATCCCCTCCCCCTGCCTTCTAAAGCTCACAAAAGCTGTGTAAAATGTACATTGCCATTTGCTCCTTCTCCTGTCACTCAAATCCTGTGAGGAGAGTGTGGGGACAAGTGTGTGTGTGTGTGTGTGTGTGTGTGTGTGTGTGTGTGTGTGTGTGTGTGTGTGTGTGTGTGTGTGTGTGTGTGTGTGTGTGTGTGTGTATATACACCCTGGCTTGAGAGCGAGTCTGCACATGTGCCCTCATAGGAAGTAGCTTATTATGGGGGCACACACAGAAGAGGAGTGGACAGCACCGATGGAGGACCCCTAAATAGGAGGATTGAGGCCGCTCTGTGCAATACCTATTGCACAGAGCAGGAACATATAACATGTTTGTTATTTTTTTTATTGCATTTAACCCCTTGACCTCTGGAAGATATACCCTCCTTCCATTTTTTTTTACGATATGGCACTGCATTACTTTAACTGACGATTCCGCAGTCATGTGACGTTGTACCTTCAAATTTATGTCCTTTTTTTCTCCACAGATAGAGCTTACTTTTTGGTGGTATTTCATCACATCTGCTTTTTTTATTTTTTGTGCTATAAACAAACAAAAAGACTGACAATTTTGAAAAATGTTATAGAATATTATACACACACACACATACTTTCTGCTACAAAACACATCCAATATAAAAACAATGGAAAAAAATAATCGAATTTTTGGTTAAAAAATCCCAAATAAGTGTATATTGATTGGTTTGCGCAAAAGATATAGCGTCTTCAAACTATGGGCTATTTTAATTTTTTTACCAGTAATGGCAGCGCTCAGAGACCTATAGCAGGACTGCGATATTGTTGTGGACATGCTGACGCATTTTGGGGACCAGCGACATGAATATAATGACCAGTGATAAAAAAAAGAAAATGCATTGTCACTGTACTGATACTGGCTGGGAAAGGGTTAACATCAGGGGTGATCAAAGGGTTAATTGTGTGCGTAGCCAGTGTTTTTTTTTTTGTAGTGTGGGAGAAGCTTTTACTAGGGGAAGGCATAGATCTGTGTCCCTGCTTGCAGGAACACAGGATCCATGCCTTCCTTACTGACAGAACGGTGATCACTTACATAGGCAGATCGCCGTTCTGTCTCTCTGCCTAATGATCAGTGGGTGGCGGAGAAATCTAGAAGGGGGGATAAATTTGGATTTTAAATGAGACGTATGGTAATGTATACGCCTCCATCCCTGTACTTTAAATGAGGTGTGTTTAGCGAAGCCAAGGAAATACATATGAGCAGGGTGGATAAAAATCAATGCAATATTTACATTTTTGGTAAACTTTTTCAATGAATCCAAGCTCTGCAAACTGAGACAACCTGCACTGCATTGATGCATTCACACAATGTCACAGTAACCATGAGATAAAACAAAGTTCAGGAATATTCCTTTGCTTTGCAAATCTATGTACATTACAAACTGTATGACTGAATCGGTTCCGATATCCCTGATTTACTAACCTGACAGATTATTATTCTAAATAGGAAACCTTCATTATGTTTGCAAATAATAAAGATTCTAACTACCAGCAAGAAGTTCTTACATTTAACCACTTAACCCCCGGACCAATTTGCAGCCAAAGGACCAGGCCCCTTTTTGTGATTCGGCACAGTGTCTTTTTAACTGACAATTGCGCGGTCGTGTGACGTGGCTCCCATACAAAATTGGTGTTTTTTTTCTGCACAAATAGAGCTTCTTTTGGTGGCATTTGATCACCTCTGCGGTTTTTATTTTTTGTGCTATAAACAAAAATAGAGCGACAATTTTGAAAAAAAATGCAATATTTTTTACTTTTTGCTATAATAAATATCCCCCAAAAATATATAAAAAAAAATGTTTCCTCAGTTTAGGTCGATACGTATTCTTCTACATATTTTTGGTAAACAAAAAAAAATGCAATTATTGATTGGTTTGCACAAAAGTTATAGCGTTTACAAAATAGGGGATAGTTTTATATCATTTTTATTAATATATATATTTTTTTTACTAGTAATGATCGAACGATCAGCGATTTTTATTGTGACTGCGACATTATGGCGGACACATCAGACATTTTTGACACCATTGTCATTTATACAGCAATCAATGCTATTTAAATGCACTGATTCCTGTGTAAATGACACTGGCAGTGAAGGAGTTAACCACTAGGGGGCAGTGTAGGGGTTATGTATGACGTGGTGTGTTTTTTTTTTATTGTAGGGGGTGTGGCCTGGCTTGTGACATCACTGATCGTCCTTCCCTATAACAGGGAAGAGACAATCGGTGACAGCCACATTCGCTCAGTTCGCTTCTGCATGCGAGCTTGGCAGGACGGGGCATGTTTAAAAAAAAATGTATTTTTTTATTTATTTTACCTTTTATTTTTACACTGTTCTTTAAAAAAAAATAAAAAAAAATAATAATAACGGGTTACTTTTTTTCCCCTTTTACAAGGAACGTAAACATCCCTTGTAATAGAAAAGTAAAGTATGACAGGACCTCTTAAATATGAGATCTGGGGTCAAAAAGACCTCGGATCTCATATTTACACTAAAATGCAAAAAATAAAATAAAAAATTAAGTAAAAAATGAAATGTCGTTAAAAAAAAAAAAAAAAAAAATGACCCTTTAAGAGCTGTGTGCGGAAGTGGCGTTTTGATGTGGCTTCCGCCCTGCAGTGATATGGAGACGGGTGGGGGGCCATCTTCCCCCTCACTCGACTCCATGTCAGGCTAGGGAGTAAGGATGAGCTCAGGCATGTTCATACACTCCACGTGCAGAGCCCGCTAGGAAGTCGGCACGGTGCTGCGCTAATCACAGGCAGTGAGACATTTCCCGATGCGCGGCTGCAGAGATCGGGAAATGTCTCACTGCCTGTGATTAGTGCAGCGCCGTGCCGACTTCCTGGCAGGCTCTACACATAGAGTGTGCGAACACGCCCGAGTTCATCCCTACTAGGGAAAGGATCCGATCACCGCCGGTAAGTAAAGGAGGGCACCGGAGAGCGGCGGGAGGAACCCCTTCCCCGCCGCCGATAAAAGTGATCTTGTGGCGAATCTGCCACAGAGACCACTATTATCTTGAAGCGGACTGCCCGCCCTTGAAGAGGATACCAGAGTGGTGGTAGCTAGCTGCAACCATAACAACGGTATTCCTCTTCAAAAGTAGCGTCAAAAAACGACGGCGGGTGGTCGGGAAGTGGTTAAAGAGCACCTGTCATTTCAGATCCATCATGGCAGTGCCCATTAGCGGGCGTCCTATCACCTGCTGCCGCCACGTCCCTCACCTCGTTGACCTATTCTCTTCTTTGTATAAATGTCATTCTGAGCTATTGAGCTCTGTATACAGAAAACAAATGAAGGAGATGAATAAGTCAGCTACAGCTCTACCTGCTGGCCAAAAATGAGAATGCGTAGTAATAAGGAAGAACTATGGCCTGGCTTATTGCTGTCCTATCTGCTTTTAAAGGGGGAAACAATAACTTGTATAAGCACTTTGGCTCCATGTTTGGATTTTTCAGACATATTTATTTTGTGGTCACATTCCCAACCCCCCCCCCCATTACCTGGAAATCTGGTAACTCCCCCCCAGCCAGCCACACAGACCTTTCAGGTGCTGACAGCTTTCCCCTGACAATCCTGATTGTCATATATACAATGTAACACATCATATACTATAGATAGCCTATCTAATAACACACAGCCTGTGTCTATGAAGGGAACTCACCTGTGTGTTAGGGTCGTGTGAACTCACCATTCATACCATCCTCCTGCTTACTTCCTGGTAGGAACCTACCAACTCGATACAAGAGGGGTGTCCAAAGACTACCACTGACCCATTCACCGACATACACACCGCCATGTCTACAGCGGCAACTCCTTCCTTCTACAGCACACCCTATCATTTCTAATAGCTGGCCTCCCTGTGATAATTAACAGAGAACGTGTCTATGTATCACAGTCTACTAGTTCTACCCCCCGCCAACACTGCACTGGATGGTTGCTCCCTCCACGTGGCCGGTTCGTACAAGTCACATTACTCTGCAGCGGCTTCTGTAAGCAGGTGTCCTATCGCAGCACCGCGGTACCGCCCCGGCCCACCCGCACAGCCAAAGTCACGCCCCGTTCGGGGCGGGGTCACCCTGGGGCATGTAAATAGCTTGTTTCTAGTAGAGGCGGTGACGTCAGAGGCGGAAGTTATTGCGGAAAGTTGGTGGAGTCGGGAGAAGTTGCTGTCAGTCCGGAATGGGGGGCGCATCCAGCCAGCTGCCCAAGGAGCTGATCAATGAGTACCAGGTACCGGGGAAGGGTGTCATCTCACCACTTTAAATCCAAACTCATATGAATCACACAGGTTCTGTGGCTGACTGAGGCGGTAATTAAACTCACTCAGTGATTTGTCTGCATTAAATTGGCCCCGGAACCTGTGTGATTCATATGTTCAGGTTTACAGGGATGAGGCAGCAACTCTAGGAGGTGGGCATGCTGGGACTTGTAGTGGGCGCTGTCTCCTTGGCTGCTCCAGGACTGAAGTTTTGTAAAGTGAACCTGTCCTGACAGGACCTGCTCCGGGAAATGCTCCGTGCCTGGCTGTGGGTGTGCACTGATCCTGGCTCCATGTGGAAGCTGAGGGATCAGGATGACAGGCTGAGGGCTCTGAAGTCATGGCTGACCCCCGGCTTCTCTCCTACAAAGTGGAACTAAAGGCAAAACTTTTGGATAGAGTAGAGAAGGGCTATAACCCCTGGCAGGTTTTATATGTTGTCATCTGTGCCCCATTGGGGAGCTTTCCCTTCACTTCCTGTCCCTAGCCACAACAGGAAGTGAGTGGAAAGCCCTCCAATGGGAGGTAGTTGCCAGAACTGGTGTCCCCATCGGCAGATTTCCCCTCTTTTCCTGTTCTGGTGACAACAACAAAAAATTTATTGTTGGACTTTCTTTCTTTCGCTTTTGGTGATAACAGGACACACAGAGAGGGGGAATCTCCTTTAAAGTGATTGTAAAGTCTTGTTTTTTTTTTCTATAAAAATAACAAACATGTTATACCTACCTGCTCCATTGTAGTGGTTTTGCACAGAGCAGCCCAGATCCTCCCCTTCTCGGGTCCCTCTTCTGTGATCCTGGCCCCTCCCTCCTGCCAAGGGTCCCCACAGTAAGCAGCTTGCTATGGGGGCACCTGAACCAAGTCACAGCTCCCCGTGTCCATTCAGACACAGAGCCGTGGACTGGCCCCGTCCTCTTCTTCCTCCTTCCTTCTTCTTTTTTTTTTTTTTTTTTTTTTTTTTTTTTTTTTTTTTTTTTTTTTTTTTTTAAAAGCAGACAGAGGTTCTAATCCACCTCCACTCTATCCAAAACAAAAAAGTTTTGCCTTTTGTTGTACCCTTTTATAGGTAGGTTTAGCTTCCTCTGAAAAGAGATCTGTGCTCAGATCACTTTTCAGAAGCGATTGGCAGGAGGTGTCACATATTAACCCCGTTGTTCCCAACAGACAGGCTTTGTGGATTGCGGGGTGTTTGTGGCTCCTCCTCTGTTTGCCCGTATGGGTCAGTTTTTCCTGCGGGCATAGAGAACTGTGGCAAAACACCCCTGTCTTCTGCCTATCCCAGCTTATTGGAGGTGGGGGTGTATCGGAGTGCAAATTTGCGGTGTGATGTGTGTGTTTGACAGCTGGGATTGTAATGTGATCTTATATTTTGGTAAAAATATAGAAGAGGCTGTTGCGCTGAGTAAATACCCAAAATATAGAAGAGGCTGTTGGTATGAGGAAGGCTTCGGTCGAAATGCGTTAGAACTTTAGACGTAGCACTGCTGTTAGTGCCAAATAAACAGTTGTAAGAAGAAGCAATTGTGGTGTTTTTTTTTTTTTTTTTTTTTTTTTTTTTTTTTTCTTCCTTCTTTTTGTTTTTTCTTCTACCTTTTTCCTCCTCCTCCGTTTTTTTTTTTAAATAATTATTTCTTCCTCCATTTTTTTTTTTCTGCCTTTTTCCTCCTCCCTCCTCCTCCCGTGTTTTTTTACATTTTATTTATTTTTATTGCCTATCAAATAAGGAAACGATAGCCCATTATGTGATGGCACAGTAGAAATGACAGGCTGTCTTTATGGAGATGTCACTGAAGCTGATCAAGCACAAGTCATGCATTATCAGCTTCTTCCCCAGCCATACAGCAGATGGGCAATGTCAGCACTGCACCCCCAGAGTGAGGAAATGCATTTCATGGTCGTTCGCAGGAGGGGAGATCAGCGACTGGATGTTTTTTCACTGCACACCCTGCAGGCACCCGTCATGTCCAGTGGGTGGGTTGAGGTGTTACCTTCAGGGGTGAATGGATGTGAAAGTGCTTGATGCAGCTTTGCGACCACCCCAGTCAATTCCACCAGAAAGCTGACATTTGGCATGGCAGGAGAGTGCTTAAAGCGGTTCTGCACCTAAAAAAAAAAAGAAATATTAAAAGCCAGCAGCTACTAATATTGCAGCTGCTGACTTTTAATAAAATCGCACTTACCTGTCCCAGGGTCCAGCGATGCTCGTCTCGCTGCTGCCCCCGCCGCCATCCTCTGTCAGGGAATCGGGAAGTGAAGCATTACAGCTTTACTGCCCGGTTCCCTACTGCGCATGCGCGAGTCGCGCTGCGCGTCTCTTCAGGTCCCCCACTGTGTCTCTGGGAACTGTGTGTTTCCCAGAAAACAACGGGGGGGTGGGGGGGGGGGGGGTCTGCGGCGGTCTGCCCGGAAGTGGGTGCAGATACCTGGATCATCCAGGTAACTGCACCCCCCTCCCCCCTGAAAGGTGCCGATTGTGGGGGGGGGAGGGATCAGATGAGCGGAACTTCCCCTTTAGGGTGAAGAACCGCTTTAAAGAAGTTGTAAACTCGTTTTTTCATGTTAATTCATCCTATGCATTAAGGTGAAAAAAAGAACACCTGCCAGTCAAAGAACGCACTGGGGAGCTCAGCAATATAAAAGGGCCTGGATCTCCACGTAAGACAACAGTGGTGGATGATCTCAGGATCCTCTCTATGGTAAAGAAAAGCCCATTCACAACATCCTGACAAGTGAAGGACACCCTCCAGGAGGTGGGTGTATCATTGTCAAAGTCTACAATCAAAAGAAGACTTCATGAGAGCAAATACAGAGGGTTCACCACAAGGTGCAAACCATTCATAAGCCTGAAGAATAGAAAAGCCAGATTAGACTTTGCCAAAAAAACATCTAAAAAAAGCCAGACCAGATCTGGAAAAGCATTTTTTTTTTGGACGGATGAAACTAAGATTAATCTGTAAAAGAATGATGTGAAGGAGGTTTGGAACATCTCATGATTCAAAGCACACAACATCATCTGTAAAACATAGTGGAGGCAGTATGGCATGGGCATGGATTGCTTCCAGTGACACTGGGTTATTGGTGTTTATTGATGAAGTGACAGAAGCAGCCGTATGAATTCTGCAGTGTTTAGAGTTATACTGTCAGCTCAGATTCATGGGCCTACCTGTATATGTGCCCCTGTATAAACCACCTACTGTGCTGAGGGCACGCTCCCAGCATGGTAGCCGGCAGTTACTGGAAAGCTCCTGTTGCATAATAGCGATCATGTGACTGCTGTGACAGCCAATCACAGCGGTCACGTTACCCGAATGCCCACCTGCTAGCTTTTAGAACCCTTATAGGGCCGGTAGGTGGTTGGTGGAAATGGGTTAAAAGCCCTTGCTGACAGCCAGTGTTTATAAACGGTACTGGTAGACAAGTGGTTAAATATCGTGCAACTAAATTTATACAGAACTATTAACAATATTTAAATCCATTATAACATAAAAAAATAAATGATGATGAAAAAACGAAGAATAAACACAATGAAAAATACTAACTGCACCTTGTGATAAATAAAATGACCACATAAAGTACTTCTCACACATTCCATATAATATATTTCCTCTATTAGTGCTTTCCAACACTCGGTGACATAAAAAATTAATGTGCAAAGTCCTTATCCA